>NC_035440.2:127246272-128446272 GCF_002127325.2 Helianthus annuus
ATGCTGTAGAGTGCCATTTATATAAGCGTGTGTGGTTGTATTTTAGGTAAATCACCTAACTACTAGCTCGTTACCCCTTTAGGAATAGAAGTAAATTTAGCCTAACTAAATGCCCGTAATTTGTGCTAAGTTTCCATATTCTTCATAACGTCCATTTTTGGTTATGCATGTGCGAAATCAGCGTGACAGATTCCTTGATAACGTTGCTAAGACCAGATCCAACTCGTTATTCCTGCAAAACAACATTAAATTCAAAGAGAACAATCGTTAGTGTGAGGATCCTTAGGATGATCCATGATCTTGATCCTGAAGCTCTTCTGAGGATCACTATCTGCCAGAAAAACAAGGATCACTTGTTAGGATATCATGTAAGGATCACAGGTCATTAAAATCCATCCCTAACAATCACCAATTTGAAATTTGCTGATTCTGACATTTTTGTTGTAAGCACCAGCCATTCTTTGTTGATAACTGGCCATCCTTATCCTAGCTAGATCCCTGATTTCTTCAATAGTATCCAGGTCTTGAGCCAAGTTCTCATCATTATCCTTAGGATCACGGATACTTGTTCTAGCAGTTGGGACCATCATTTCTGTTGGGATCACTGATTCTGCCCCAAATACCAAAGAGAATGGAGTCTAGCCTGTAGCATTCTTGGGGGTTGTCCTATCAGCTCAAAGCACATAAGGTAGTTCTTCTGCCCATTTCCCTTTCTTGGATCCCAGCTTCTTCTTCAAATTGTTGATGATGATCTTGTTGGATGATTCTACCTGACCATTAGCTTGTGGGTGGACTGGTGTTGATGTTATCATCTTAATCCCCCAGCTGTCACAAAAGTTAGTAGTTCTGCCCCCAATAAATTGGGAACCATTATCACATATAATTTTAGAAGGAATACCAAATCTAGTTATAATATTTCTTTTAATGAAGGATATAACTTCCTTTTCTCTGACTTGGGCAAAAGCTTCAGCCTCTATCCACTTGGAGAAGTAATCAATCATAGCTAGCATGAACACTTTTCCACCAGGTGCCTTAGGGAGCTTACCAACTATATCCATGCCCCATCTCATAAATGGCCAAGAGGAGGATATAGGATGTAAAAATTCAGCCGGCTGATGAAGGATATTGCTGTGTCTCTGACAAGGATCACACTTTTTAGCATACTCCACAGCATCTCTTTTCATAGTTGGCCAGTAGTATCCTGTCCTCAGGATCCTTGAGAACAATGCCCTGCCCCCAGTGTGGTTTCCACAATCTCCTTCATGGAAGTCTTTTAAAACTTCTTGGATTTCAGGATCCTCAATGCATCTTAAATATGGTCCTGCAAGAGATCGCTTATACAACGTATTATTTAAGATTGTGAATTGAGATACCTTAATTTTGAAAGCCCTAGGGTTTTCTCCTGTAGGAATCTCTCCGTGTTGTAAGTATCTCATGATTGGTGAGATCCATGATCCTGATCCTGAATGAGATTGAGTATCCTCACTAGGGATAATCGCAGAATCCTCTCCTATTTCCATCGCCACATGATCCTCGATGGCGGGAGCCAGGATATGGATAATGGGAATGCTTATATCCTCCGGGATCTTCAAAGATGATCCTAAATTAGCCAATGCATCAGCTTCTGTATTTTCTTCCCTTGGTACCTGTGTCAAACTAAAGGAAACAAAAGAGAGTGCCAATTCTTTGACTATCTCTAAATATTTGGTTAGCTTTTCACCTTTAACAGCAAAGGATCCATTAAAGTGATTTGTAATTAACAATGAATCTACATGTACCTCAAGATACCTGATTCCCATATGCTTAGCAATTTGCAAACCAGCAATCAAGGCTTCATACTCAGCCCCATTATTAGTGGTTTGGAACTCACAAGCTATAGAGTGGGGTATTATGTCCCACTGTGGCCATTTTAGTAGTATTCCAAGCCCTGTGCCTTTGACATTTGAGGATCCATTAGTATAGAGTATCCAAGGATCCTTGGTCTCCTCTAGCTGCTGGACTTCTAACTCAGCTTCTTTTTGTAAATCACTACTGAAATCAGCCACAAAGTCAGCCAATGCTTGGGATTTGATGGCTGTCCTAGGCTCATATCTTATATCATAGGCACTAAGCTTCACTGCCCACTTAGCCATCCTTCCTGACATCTCTGGTTTCCTGAGGACATTCTTAATTGGAAAATTAGTTTTAACAACAATAACATGAGTTTCAAAATAATGTCTCAACTTAGTAGATGCCATGATTAATGCAAGAATAAGCTTTTCAAGGTGTGAATACCTGGATTCGGCATCAAGTAAACTCTTACTTACATAATAGACAGGATGTTGTGTACCTTCATGATCCTTAACAAGGACTGCACTTACTGCTTTTGAGGATACTGCAAGATATAAGGATAGCACATCGCCTTTTTCTGGTCTCATCAAGGCCAGGGCTGAGGATAGGTAATTTTTGAGAGCTCTTAAGGCATTTTCATGCTTCTCAGTCCACTCAAATTTCTTGTTCTTCCTTAGGATATCATAGAATTCTTTGCACTTTTCTGAGGATTTGGATATAAATCTGTTCAAAGCTGCTATCCTGCCTGTTAGCCTTTGGACATCCTTAGCATTGGCAGGAGATTTGATATTCACTAAGGCTTTGATTTGTTCCGGGCTAGCTTCAATGCCTCTCTTGGTCACCATGTATCCTAAGAATTTACCTGCTTTAACACCAAAGTGACATTTTGAAGGATTAAGTTTCATGTTATATTTGTCAAGGATATCGAATGCTTCCTCCAAGTCCCTTAGCTGATCCTCAGCTTTTACGGATTTTACCACCATATCATCTATGTAAACCTCCATAGTTTGTCCAATCTGATCCTTGAATATCATATTCACCAGCCTTTGATATGTTGCACCTGCATTCCTTAATCCAAACGGCATAGCAATATAACAATATATACCGGTTGGAGTCATAAAGGCCGTGTCCTCTTGATCAGATGGTTCCATCTGAATTTGTTGAAATCCAGATGAAGCATCCATAAAAGTCAACAGTTCATGACCCGCCGTTGCATCCACCATGGAGTCAATGTGGGGTAATGGGAAAGGATCCTTGGGACATGCCTTATTTAAATCTGTGAAATCGACACATACCCTCCACTTTCCATTTTTCTTTTGAACAACAACCACATTGGCCAACCATCTTGGATACTTGACCTCTCTAATCATACCTGCTCGGAGCAATTTCTCTACCTCTTCCTGGATAATGGCATTTCTTTCTGGTGCAAACTTCCTCCTTTTTTAATGGATTGGTTTGAATGACCTGTCAATGCCAAGTTTATGAGTGATAATATCCTTAGATATACCTGTCATATCCTCATGCTTCCATGCAAAGGTAGTTTTCCTCCTTTTGAGGAAGGATACGAGGTCTTCTTTCATTTTGCCAAGGATCCCTGATCCGATATAGATTTTGGCTATGCTAACAAACTATCCGACTTTTGTGCCATGCTCCCACGTTCTCCACAACGTCCATTTCCAATCAAACGTGTGCGAAATACCCGTGGAATATTCCATAGCAACGTTGCCAAGACCAGGTCAAGCTTGTTACTCATGCAAAACAATACGAAATTCAAACAAACAATCGTTAGTATGAGGATCCTTAAGGTGATCCATGATCCTGATCCTGAAGCTCTTCTGAGGATCACTATCTGTCACAGAAGCAAGGATCATTAGTAGGATAATAAGTAAGGATCACGGGCTATAAGAAAAATCCTCCCCTAACAGTTATATAGTCCCTTAATGCTTCATTATGGCCTTGGGTGATCCTATGTAAATCACTAGTTAACCTTTCAAATGTTCTACTACATGAAAACTGATTATTGAACAAGTTAACCAAATGAGAAAACGAAGTAATTGAGTAAGGAGGAAGACTTAGCAGCCACTTCAAAGCTGATCCAGTTAATGTGGATCCGAAACCCTTGCAAAGGCAGGCTTCCTTTAACCTTTCTGGAATGGGATTGATCTCCATTTTTTCCTTGTATTGTGCCACATGTTCTTCTGGATCGGTGGTACCGTCATACAGCTTCATATTAGGTGTTTGGAACCGTTTTGGTATCTCAGCATTACATATGGGTGGTGCAAAGCGAGACACCTTGTGACTTCTATCCGGGATCTCAGGAATGGGTTTAACCACTCTCGGAACACTGGATATCATATCCTTGAGCTTTTGCAACTCCTTAGCCATGGCCTGATTGATTTCTGGTTCCTACATAAGACCATGATTAATACCATAAGATGTATTAAAAGTGTTACCTCCTGACTGGTTTGGGATTGGAACCCCAGAACTGTATCCAAAATGAGGCAGCTTTGGTGCAAGAGTGGGACCAGATAAAGCAATAGTCTGCGTGGGAATGAAGTCTCCCACATGAATCTCAGAACTTCTGGGTTGTTGACTCCCCGAGGATCCTTGATCCTGGAAGATGTTGGATCCAGGATACATTGGAGCTGAAGGTCTTGGAGGATATTCCATGGATCCTTGAAACTACGATGAGGATCCTTGATGCTGAGGGTAGGATCCTTGAGCTGAAAGCTTTCCCATATATCCTCCCGAACTAAAGAAGGATCCTTGATGTTGGAAAGAGGATCCTTGAGGCTGGAAGTAGGATCCTTGAGCCTGCGTCATAGCTGATGATCCATACCGCATACTTGTTGATCCTCCTTGATGCTGGACACCTGATGCTTTGGAATGCTGGATGGTTGTTGGTGGAGTAGTGAAATCCAACGACCTAGGCATTAACGGAGAGTGATCCTCCGCTGACTTCTTCAATTTCTTGATTTCATCGATCTCACGAAGGATCCTGCCATTAGTCTCATCCTGCTGTTGCATGTATCCTCTCATCTGCAAAATCAAAGAGTAAAGATCACTGTTAGTAGGTGTAGAGGAAGACACAACAGTAGTTGCTTTTGTGAAAATGGGGGTTTGCTTCTTCGCAGCATTTTCAGCATTCTTCTGAGATGCAGAAGGAGCAGGAGGCAATGGTGGAATGCCCAGTGATTGCCGGAATGGAGCTTGAAGAAGTTTTTCCCTGAGAAGCCATGTGGTTGATGGTAATGAACAAGAATGAATGAAATGAACAAGTTTTTCAAAGATGAAGCACCAATTACCCCACGGTGGGTGCCAAACTGTTTTGGTCAAAAATCATACAAGGATAATGTAACCAAATCTGATTTTTGTGAGGTTGGATGCTTGATTAGATGAACAAATGTATGAACAATTATTGAAAGAAAATGACAATGAACACAAGGATTTATATGAGGAAAAAGCCTTTGATCAATGAATGATCTCCGACATAAAAAGCCTCGGATAGTGAAAACTATCACTATCAACTATATTGATCAAAAAGGTTACAACTTTGGATGATAACAAGCTCAATACAATGAATTCTAATGTGAAGGTCTGTGTGTTCGCCAATATTGATTAGAGAGTTCGAATACAGGTTGTTGTGTTTCTAAAATGAGCTTATTACCCCTTAAAAGATAAGAAAAATCCTACTAACTAACTCTCCGAAGATCATGCAAGCTTCCCATGACTTTCCTCAACGATTATGAGCCTCATGCACGTGCCAAAAATAGCATATTCCTCCGAGATTCTCTCAATGACTTAGTCCACAAATACCTGCAAACGTAAACTGAGAACACAAGGAACAATTGTTAAAAACATAAACAATAGTAAGGATCCTTGATCCTCAGACTCCCTGCATTATCCCTTAAGGATCTGTGATTGAAGAAACAGTAGATAAATGGTCGGAACCGAAATATCTAGGGGGTTTGAATCCGCATAAAAGGGTTAGCTCTCTCTCGGTTGATTCAGTTGCTACCGAACTTCTTCTCCGGTGATTCTGCAAAAAAGAGCACCGTTAGCCTCGCCAAGGGGAGAAGAGGGTTCTCTCCTTGACCCGACTCCGGTGTGAGAATAAGTATTGGTAGTGGAGAAGAGATAGTATTTGAAAAGTGAGTGTGATCTGGGTTTTTACCTGAACAGTTCTCATATTTATAACCGGGAGTTTGGGAGGGAAAACCTGTTATTGAAAAGATGACGGAAGATGCTAACGCCGTAGCGGTTATATTTTCTTCCGTTAAATTCTTTGATCCCACGTCAAGTTGCCTCGATCCGATGTGAATGCACACGGATCGTGGTTTGATCTAAGGCTGGGGAATTGCCACGTGGAAAGTGATTAAGTGGAGATCATTCTCCAATTGCATGCTTTCGTTGTGGTTTCAGGGATGCCTGTGGTAATGACACGTGTCCAGACGGTTGTAACCGTCTGGGTGGTGTACGATCATATTCTTTCTAGAAGATTACTGCTGTAATCTAGTGTGACACCTTACTGTGTGGACACAAATGTGTAAATCCCAAGTCTGGGCAAAATAATATCCAAGTTTGGATATTTGGGCGGAAGTATTGATCTTCAGGATTTCAATCCTTTGCTAATGGAAGAAGGCGCAAGGATTTTATGCTTTCCTTTGGGCGCGCGACTATAAATTGTTGATTACCTTCTCCCTTTTGTAAGACCAATGCGCGGCCGCGCAAGGTTAAAAGGTTGAAAGGCCAGTTTGTGGTATGGTCTCAAATCCTTTTTATGAGGTTTTTGGGACCTTACCCCTTCAAGTCCCCCCAGTCTAGTGTTGTACTTATGCAAATAAGTGGAGCACTGGACTTATGAGAGGGAAATGCTTTTTGGGCGCGGGACGTAAGAAATCTTCTCTTGGAAGCTTTATTTTGTTGGAAAAGGGAAAAAACGTGACTTTGTAATCATGCTCTGACATGTAATGGCGTCAGCTGGCAGTAAGAGTGGGTATTTTTCTCTTTGATCTTGAGATTTGTAGTGGCGCTTGTCAGACTTCATTAATTAGGAAATGACCCTGGTTCCTGTAGCGCCGTTTGGATGTGATGTAATTCTGACAGTTAATGATGGGTAGGTTTCTCCTTTCCCGAGGTTGAGTTCTCTTTATATATATGTATTTTCGAGATACCTTGTCTCCTAGTTGATTCTTATCAAAGAAGATGAAACGTTCTTACCATACTCGTCTCTTGCTGGATGTTTTTAGGGTGTATGAAGCTGCTGAAGGTCTTATACTTCTTTCTTGTTCACCGCCACTTACTACTATTCCGGTAAAGAATCTGGTCAAACCTGTTTCTCCGGTGGTTGTTGATTCTGACTGCAAGGCTCTTCAGCATACGGATGTTACTGCTGGTGCTAGTATTGTTTTGGATGCCGATGGGTTGATGGCTCGGTTCCCGATGCTTCAAAAAGGAGAGTGCCGGTTAGTATATCGACGCCGGAAAATGCATCGGAGTGATCAGGTGTCTGTTGTTGATGATGATTCCGATGCTGGTTAGGTGTTTAACCTTAGGACCAGTTTTCGTCTTTTGTTAATGCTTTTTGTAAGTTTTTTGGTACTGGACAATTTTTTTGAAGATCATTGCTATGATCTTGTTAAGTGTTTATGTTACACTTTTTTGATGATGTATATTGTGATATACTTCTACTCCCGTAGGGTTTAATTCTTGTATGTGTGGATTACAATATGTTGCATGTGTATAATTGCTTTTGGATAGGTAAGGCGAATGAGGGATGGTATTGTGCTCATGTGTGAACGTTTGTCTAAAAGGCACAACAGCTTGCCTGTTTTAGACTGTTCATGAGGTGTACAATGTTTGACCATATTGTTTTCGCGCGAACCAAAGAAATTACATGCAATTTGTAATAAACAGTGATATAAGTAAAAATGATGTTTGTATTGATAAGAGCGCAAGGCTTGTGATACAAGACATAATAAAGAAATACATTGCCTGTATGTTCTTTCCGCTTTTGTAGACTTGGTTCATATGTAACACCTGCGCAACTGTTGTGCGTTCCAGGTGCGGGGGACTAGGGTCCCATCGATCCTTTTTAGGGTATATGCCCCCTTGCCTAGGACCTCGTTAATGACGTATGGTCCTTCCCATCTTGGCGCTAATTTGCCGGGCTTTTCAGCGTTTGAAGCCTCATTGTCGCGCAAGACAAAATCGCCGGGGACAAAGGTGCAAACATGAACGCGCGCATTGTAATATTTTTCGAGCTTGGATTTGTACCTTGTTTCCGTTATGGCGGCGTTCTCGCGCCTCTCTTCCAGAAGATCCAAATCCATTCTTCGCTCTTGTTAATTGTTCTGTTTTTCCATAGCTATCATGCGCGGTGACGGTAAACCTAACTCAGCTGGAATGACAGCCTCAGACCCATAGACTAGACTGAACGGAGTTTCGCCAGTGCTAGTCTTTGGCATTGTTCGATGCGCCCAGAGGATGCTGGGAAGTTCGTCAACCCACCCTCTGCGCGCTGTCCCAAGTCGCGCTTTTATGCCGTCAACGATTTGTTTGTTTACGCTTTCTACCTGACCGTTCGCTTGAGGATGCGCAATGGAGGCAAAGTTGTGCTCGATCTTCATTTCTTTGAACCATTTTTGAAGATCTTCTGCGGCGAAGTTTGTACCATTGTCGGAAATAATGCGCAATGGTAGTCCAAATCTGCAAATGATATGTTCCCATATAAATTTGCGGATTACCATTGCTGTTGTTGAGGCCAAAGCTTTAGCTTCTACCCATTTTGTGAAGTAATCCACCGCGACGATGATGAATTTTACTGCACCTGGCGCGTCAGGAAATGGGCCAACAAGATCGATGCCCCACTGTTGGAATGGCCAGGCGGAAGTAACGGGAATTAGCGGATTTTTGGGTCGGAATGTCTTTGGTGCGTGGCGTTGGCATGCCTCGCATCTTCTTAATAGATCAACTGCGTCTACGTGCATTCCTGGCCAGTAGTATCCGGCGCTTATTATTTTTGCCACGACCATGCGCGGTCCCGCGTGTATCCCGCATAATCACTCGTGGATTTCTCTGACTAGGTATTGGGCGTCTGTTTTATCAACACAGCGTAGTAATGGGCCCATGAATGATTTTCGATAAAGGACGCCATCCGCCATCTCGTAATTTAGTGCTTTGTGTTGTATTTTTCGAGCTTCTGCCTTTCCTTCCGGAAGTTTTCCGTGTTGAAGGTACAAGATAATTGGTGACATCCAGGATGGATCTCCCATTTCTATGACGCTTACTTGCTTGAAATGAATGGAAGGGTTGGATAATACCTCTATGCGTACCTCCTTTGCTAAGTGCTTAAAGCTGGTAGCAGCCAACTTGCTTAGCGCGTCAGCATGCTTGTTTTCGCTTCTGTTTATGTGATTAACTTTGAATGTTTGAAATTGGTTGATTAACATCCGCGCTTGTTCAAGGTATAACGCCATAGCTTCCCCTTTTGCATCATAACGACCGTTAATTTGTTCGGCTACTAGCTTTGAATCAACGTTGGCTTCAAGGTTTCTTGCCCCCATTTTAAGTGCTAGACGGAGACCTGCTAAAAATGCTTCGTATTCTGCTTCATTGTTGGTACTTTGGAAATCTAAGCGTATGGCATCTGTAAGTTCGTGATTATCCGGACTGACTAATCGGAGGCCTGCTCCTGCTCCATCATCATTGGAAGCACCATCTGTGTGTAAGGTCCAGACTCTGTCATCGAAAACAGGTGTTGGGTTCTGAATTGCCTCACATTCTTGTATTTTATCGATGGGAACTTCAGTGGCGAAGTCTGCTAGAACTTGCCCTTTGATTGCTGGCCTTGGTCTGTAAAAAATGTTGTAGCCTCCCAGCTCAATGGCCCATTTAGCTAATCTTCCCGCCACATCGGGTTTTGACAAGATTTGGCCTAAATGATAATTCGTGAGAACTGTGATGACATGGCCTGAGAAGTACCTGCGCAAGCGTCTGGATGTGTGTATTAGTGCTAGAACCAATTTTTCTATCATTGAGTAACGAGTTTCGGGGCCAGTGAGCGTTTTGCTGATATAGTAGATTGGAGTCTGGATATTTTCCCGTTCTACCATTAATACTGCGCCTACCCCTACTTCCGCGGCTGACAGATATAAGATTAACGGTTCTTTTTCTTTTGGCGCGGTCAGTGTTGGCAGCTGAATTAAACATTCTTTCATTTGCTTGAATACTGCTTCTGCTTCAGGCGTCCATTGAAAAGGAGTTTTCTTTCCGCAGTTTCGCAGCGTACTGATAAATGGATAAGATTTTGCCGCATGATTAGCCAAGAATCTGTTCAGAGCTGCTAATCGTCCGGCGAGCCGTTGCATTTCTTTGACTGTTGCAGGTGATGGCATTAACTGGATGGCCTGCACTTTTTCTGGATTAACCTTAAAGCCGTCTCTTGTAACTATGAAACCCAAAAATTTTCCTTCTTCCATGCCGAAGGAGCATTTTGTCGGGTTAAGTTTTAAGTTCACGCTACGTAAGGAATCGAACGTGCGCTGGATATTGTTGAGCATTGTCTCCTCTTCATGGCTCATGATGACGAGGTCATCCATGTATACTTCGACAGTTTTGCCAATATCCCCGCTGAAGACTGTGTCCATTAGGCGTTGATAAGTTGCGCCTGCGTTGCGCAAGCCAAACGGCATTTTCGTGTAGCAGTAGATGCCTTTATCTGTGCGGAACGCGGTTTTATCTTCGTCTTCTTTTTTCATCTGGACCTGGTGATAACCCTTATAACAGTCGAGAAAACTTTTCCATCTGAATGATGCTAGAGAGTCGACTTTTTTGTCTATCTCTGGGAGCGCGTAGCAATCTTTGGGGCATGCTTTGTTTAGGTCTTTGAAGTCGACACACATTCTCCACCCGCCGCTATGTTTTTGTACCATCACTGGGTTGGCAACCCATGTATGGTATTTCACTTCGCGCAAGATTCCCGCATTGAGTAACTCTGTTACTTGCTCGTCCATTGCTTTTGCTTTTTCTTCACTGAAGCTGCGCCTCCCCTGAGCAACAGGTTCTACTGATGGTTTGATGTTTAGACAATGTTGCGCGATGTCGCGTGGAACTCCAGTCATGTCTGCTGGGCACCAGGCAAATATATCTTTGTTGTTGGACAACAACTCTTTCAGTTGTATGCGTGTTGTTGGTGAAATGGCTTGTCCTAGCAGAATGGTCTGCTCTGGGTATTCGTTGTTCAGAACCCATTTCTCTGGTTCGTTTGGTGTCGAAGATTTGACTACCTTTGCTGGTGGTTCATCGTCCACGGACATGACTTCTTTGCTTGAATAGAGAATTGCAACTCCGGTTTCTGTCGGAAATCCACAAGCAGCATGTGGAATGGAAGTGATCATGCTGAATTCTCTTTGTGACCTTCTCCCGAGCAAAACATCATGACGTGATGTTGCTGGCATGACCATGAAATTGACTGTAACTGTTCGTGAATGTTTGTCATCTGATAAAGTCACTGGGAAAGCGATTTGCCCTAATGGGAATACAGCTTCATTACAGAATCCGGTGAGGGGAAAATCGACCGGTTCTAAACGTGCTTTATCTTCTGAATCGAGCTGTTTAAAGCACTGTTCGTATATGATGTCCATCGAGCTTCCTGGATCTATGAACATATAGTCCGTTCGGTAATGACCGAAAATACCGGTGATAATCACTGGTCGTTCTTCCTGAGGGCCCCCAGGAACAACAGGGAACACGACTTGCTGTTCTCTCCAATGTTGATCATAGTTTCGTTTATTTGGTCTTCGTGACGGACCTCCTTGAACCATGTGTATTTGTTTCTGATAACTGCTATTTCTGGATTGGCTGGATTGGATGTCCCCCCAACGTGGTGTTGGTGGGTCCGATTCTGTAGTATTGATTTCTTTTCCAGATCTGATGTTTGGGAAATCAGATCTGGCGATTTGCATAACGATTGTGTCTAACGCAGCTTGGCATCTGTTAACCCAATGTTCTGGGGATCCTTCTATTTGGAAATTGTTTCCGACTTTTGGTCGAGGACCAGGTTGCCGGTGAGAAGACGAATTTTCTGCCATGTGTAAAAACAGAAAAATGGAATGAACTAAATCGAAACGAGGTAGAAACTAGAAAAACTGAGAAAACGGTGGGCGCCAATGAAGAAACACTAGATAAATGGTCGGAACCGAAATATCTAGGGGGTTTGAATCCGCATAAAAGGGTTAGCTCTCTCTCGGTTGATTCAGTTGCTACCGAACTTCTTCTCCGGTGATTCTGCAAAAAAGAGCACCGTTAGCCTCGCCAAGGGGAGAAGAGGGTTCTCTCCTTGACCCGACTCCGGTGTGAGAATAAGTATTGGTAGTGGAGAAGAGATAGTATTTGAAAAGTGAGTGTGATCTGGGTTTTTACCTGAACAGTTCTCGTATTTATAACCGGGAGTTTGGGAGGGAAAACCTGTTATTGAAAAGATGACGGAAGATGCTAACGCCGTAGCGGTTATATTTTCTTCCGTTAAATTCTTTGATCCCACGTCAAGTTGCCTCGATCCGATGTGAATGCACACGGATCGTGGTTTGATCTAAGGCTGGGGAATTGCCACGTGGAAAGTGATTAAGTGGAGATCATTCTCCAATTGCATGCTTTCGTTGTGGTTTCAGGGATGCCTGTGGTAATGACACGTGTCCAGACGGTTGTAACCGTCTGGGTGGTGTACGATCATATTCTTTCTAGAAGATTACTGCTGTAATCTAGTGTGACACCTTACTGTGTGGACACAGATGTGTAAATCCCAAGTCTGGGCAAAATAATATCCAAGTTTGGATATTTGGGCGGAAGTATTGATCTTCAGGATTTCAATCCTTTGCTAATGGAAGAAGGCGCAAGGATTTTATGCTTTCCTTTGGGCGCGCGACTATAAATTGTTGATTACCTTCTCCCTTTTGTAAGACCAATGCGCGGCCGCGCAAGGTTAAAAGGTTGAAAGGCTAGTTTGTGGTATGGTCTCAAATCCTTTTTATGAGGTTTTTGGGACCTTACCCCTTCAGTGATCTAGGCCCAGTCTCAAGATAGATAATCCTTAGCATAAAATCCATGCCCTAACATATAGATGGCTTGAATAGTGTTCCGGTGTTGTGAGGGTCCTGTGAGTGTGATGTCATCTTGGTTGTTTTACAGAAGTTTTTGAATAATCAACTTTTATACGTGATTACACTTTACTCTGTTTTTCAACCGATACGAACAACTTTAGTATCATTGAATTTGAGCTGAACTTTTATGTCAAATTGATTGTTAGATCGAATTTGATTGTCCTATGCTCTGATACCAATTGTTAGGATCTGAGTTTGTCCTGATTGTGTTTATTTAACAAATGATTAATGAAAGAAGATAAATCAGAGATGAATTGCAGCGGAAATGAAAGTAAACTTTATAACCACAATCAAAGAGAGATAGTTTTCATCATAATGGATTTCATTAGTAAAAAGATTGTATGAATTACAAAGATTCAACTATGCATGCATGTACACTAAACTCCCCCAGCCTGAGCTCACTAGTTTGTTCTAGATGATAGGTGCAAAAGAGCTAATAGAACAGTACAGGTACTGTTCTATTTATAGTACAAATCTAACGACTGAGCATCTAAGCTGACATCACCTAGACAGTGACATCTAACAGACTAACAACCTCTGAACACTGATGCTAAACAATTACTGTTACATTGAATACACTGATACTCCTATCCGCTGTTGAGCCTAAGCACTGATGTTACAGATCAGTGCTTTCTTCAATGGTTGATTAGGCCTTGAATCAGCAGTGCTTTAGTCTTCATCAGGGCTTTGACAATCAGCAGTTGTTAGCAGTGTTGCAGAAATCGGCCTAGGCGGCCGATTAATCGGCGCCTAGGCGCTAGGCGGCCACTTACTGCCTAATTTTGAGCTAGTCGGTCAATTAATCGGCCATGGTCAAAGGCGGTACCTAGGCGGTCCTAGGCGGTCAAAAATCGGATTAATCGGACTATATTAATCGGTCAAAATCGGTCCTAGGCGGTCAAAATTGGTCAAAATCAGTCAAAATCGGTCAAAATCGAACCATACTATCTGAAACTTGAAGTATTTATGTGAATTTTGAAGTATTATTTTTATATTATTGGGTGTGTATATATATATATATATATATATATATAAAATTTTGAAAAAATACATATAAAAATCCCATTCCGATTAATCCCGATTAATCCCTAGGCGGTACCTCACCGCCCGACTAGCGCCTAGCGCCTTCTACAACATTGGTTGTTAGGTTCTCTCAGTCTTTGTAACCAGCAGTACTTAGATGAACAGTTGTTGAGAAGATCAGTCTTTAGGACAATCAGCTGATAGAAGCACTGCCATTGGAGGGAACTTAGAACATGCACCGCTTATTGTGGATCAACTGTTTGAGAACTAGTTTTGGCTTTGAGTATCATCTGTTCTTCAAGGTTTGATCACATGGGCCACCATGACTTTTGGTGGTGGCCGATGAAAGAAGGAGAAAGGGGTTTGCTAGTGGCCGGATTTGGGTTGTGAGGGGTGGGCGAAGCTAGTGTAGATTGTTGGTGGTTGGTGTGTAGGCTAGAGAGAGAGTAGCGATTGGTGGAGGTGGGTATGGAGAAAGATGTAGAGATTTTGAGAGAGAAAGGAGAAATGTAGAGGTTAGAGATAGAGTGGGGTGGGGTGGGGTGGGGTGGGTTGGGTTGGTGGGGGTAATGGTTTGTATTTTTTTTAAGATAAAAAGTAATAAAAAATGTAAAAAACATAAAAAAAATTGGGTAAAATGTCAAAATTATTTTGGTTAAGTAAAGAACAGGAACAAGAAAATAAGATAACAATTTGAATGCAACTTGAATTAAACAAAGAGTCGTGTGTTCACTATCAAAACAAACTATTTGATGGTACTATCAAAAGTTTGAACGGATTAAACTTTGCCTTTTAAAGAATCAGATTTGTTTAGATGAACTGAGAAAAAAAAATATTTCCGTACCAGGAAAAAAAATCGAAAAAGACCTTTTTTGTGTCTCTCTCCAAAACCGTACCGGTTTTGAGTGGTTGTCTTTTTCAAAATTGGGATCCGATTATTACTTTAGAATAGATATAATAATAATTATTTTCCAAAATTATCAACAAAGTATTCGTAATTATCATCTAAAATTAGGACTGACTTATCTCAACGAATTCAATTCAAAACTAAAACATATGTTAAGTTCCATGTTGAGAATATAAACCAAATATTTCAGCCCATATATTTGATATTATAAATCCTAATAATCGACCCATGTGTTTTGATATAAGATATAAAGCCCACTAATGATAGTAAGTAACCAGCCCAATACACTATATCTTATTTTGAAAATCGAGCTCGCATTCCTACATCACCTAACTCGATTAATAAAAATAAGATCAACTTAATCGACAAGATAATCCAATATCACTACGGAAATTGATAACACAAAAATTACCAACAAATTACCTCTAAATTAATGGTAATTTAAATGGTGTTAGTGATTTGAATGAAAACGAAAAAAAGTTGCCAAAGTGAAGGACGATTTGATAAAAAAAAAGTCATTTTGAATGAAAACGACAAATAGGCTCAAACCTCAGGGGTGATTTTGGCAATTTATTCCTTAGTTAAATGATAATTGTGTAAAAATTGTGAACTCTTGTCCACTCATATGCTTGTGATTTGTAGTTGTTTCGGTGTGATTGATTCTTGAGTTATTCAATTGATGGTTTACGCTTTTTAACGGCATATGGCATGAGCTAGAATTGAAGAAAATTAGGGGACTGGGGGTGGGAGGCAAGTTCCACGAGTGATGGGAAGTTCCACGAGTGATGGGAACAAACAAACCACCGCCACCATGCATTTTATCACGTGAAGAACAATTTTCGTGATTGTTTTCACGAGTGATGGATTGTGAGTGATGGAACATGTGAGGGGGTGTGAGAGTTTATTGTTGGGTGTTGTGAGTGATGACTATTGCCATTAAAAAAGGTTGCGAGTGATGGAAAAATAGTTGATGACATGGTGGAACTTGATTGGATGTTGAGAATGATGGAATTTTTCCAAGTAATACCACCCCCACCCCCACCCCCTTATAACACTCTTGGACAAAAATCTCTCATAGTGAATGTAATTGATTATATCTCTGTGGTCACATCATAAGAAATACTGAAAAATACACATGAATATATTGGATGGAAAATGAAAACCACCAAGAATTTTATAGGCCAAATAATGTTTAAAACATGAAATCAAACAATTACTGACAAATTTTGCTTGATATGGTGTCAATTCTTTATTAACTTTTTATAGAAATTTAAAACTATTACAAGCACTACCTTTAACTATATGGGGTTGTAATACATAATTTCTTAAGGTACAAACTGGTAATCACAAAAAACAAAAACAAAAAATAAAGGAAAAAAGACAGAGAGGTTTATATGATATATAGCTACATAACACACATGGGTGATTAATATTTAAAACTAAAACTACTTATAATATTGGAAAACACCATCAATTACTAGAAAGTATAATGTTTTGAGAAGATGAAACATCTCTAACCTCAGTAGTCTCTGATGAAGACACTGGAAATTTTCCTTTCTTAGACCATAACCAAACCTTAGAAACAGAAAGACTCTCATATTTAAGCTTCCTTAAATCCATATTATCTTCACCTTTTCCACAATCTACATTATTATCTTTAACATCTAACAAAGTTACTTGCATATCTACATTATCAACCACATATCTAAATGAACCCATTGAAAAGCATCTTCTTGCATCCAAGTTGCATCTACTAATCTCCCCTCCTATAGATTTTTCATTTTCTTTCAAGCTCTTAAGCTTTCCTAGCCTCACTGAAAACACCCTCTCAATGCTATTCGTCGATACATTAACGCAGTTTTCCAATGGCGCATGAGGATCAGTTAGCGCGCTTTCGCTGCTAAGATTGACCCTGCAAAGAGGGCATGTGGAGTTTGAAAGAAGCCATGTGTCTATGCAATGAGTGTGAAAAGCATGGCTGCAAACTGGAATCAATCTAAGCTTGTCATGAGGTGCAAACTCACACAAACATACAGCGCAATCAAAAGGGTACTTTGTCCCCATAATGTGTTTGTATTCGAAAACTGGTAACCTCTCGATGAAAGACGGATCCAAACCAGAATCTTGTAACCGAAATAGCTGTTGAAGTTGTCTTCCAAGAGATTGGGGATGCGAGAATTCAGTATATCGAATGGACTGCGAGATTGATGGGTAAGCATGACCTTGTTTGTAGATTTTAAATAAAACATGGATGATCCCGGATATGAAGAAGATGGCTGCCATTGATACAATCACCCAGAGAAGAATGGGACTGATTGTGATCTTAGATGGAACCGGTAACTCGACCCAGAGGCCATTTTCTTGGCGGTTTTCGCTGAGAATTCTACCCATGAAAAGCTATGGAAGATTCAAAACTTCATGAACCATTGTTGTATGATATAATAAAAGGGAAACATATAAAGAGAAGTTTGAAAAGAGTTTCAACTGTTTTGGTTACTGATAATGGCAACATTGCCAGATAAACCTAAAGAATTCCAAAAGAAGAAAGTAGAAGATTGAGTAGTGGACAAAAGGATATGGGTGGGTCTTTTGCAGCTTTTCCTTTTTTGGCATGCTAGACAACCCTAATAATGAATTTGTCTTGTGGCTTATAATGATCATGAAGTACAAAGTCAACCCATGAGAGAGACAAGAGTCTTTTACGGAGTGATTCTTGTGGTGAATCAAGTTAGACCAAAGGGTACGGGGCTCGGCACCGGGCCGTCCCCCCTTTCTTGGTCCGTCGCACACCGCCCCCCCATGGGGCCGTCTCGTCACTTTCGTTGGAAATGAGACGCCGGAGACGAGCCAATTGGTGGCCCCCTTTAGTTCTTCTCTCTCTCTCCTTGAATATATACTATTTTTTATTAAAGTGGGTAGTCCCCACACCCTTGGGTAGTCCCCATAAGGATGCTCCTCCTCCCGTGATGACGTGGCGTCCACGTAACGGGTAGTCTCCAAAGAGACTATCCTCCCCATACCCGAAGGTCTTAACTCTTACATAAAATTAAAAGTCAGAATCCAATATACCAGATGATACTAAAAAATATATGTATAATGTTGGTTCAGTTCTGTTTGTTCATGAAGGAAAACAATATAAATCATACCTGTCACAGCAGATAGTGCAGAGGAGAATCCTGTGAGGGAGTCCGACATGCCTGTCATCTTGATCTGGTTCCTCCTTAGGGTGCTGACTGATGATGGGAACTTAGAAACCGAAAAGGGTATCGGTTAGGAGAGGAGGTTTCGTGATGATGTTATGGCTAATGGGGTGTGTGAATTGTGTAACTGAGTAACCCCTAAACCTCCACATAACTCTCCTTATATAAGCACTCAGGAGGAAACCTAATTAGTTACTAAGGGTAATATGGTCCATCAACAATTACCAACTAATTAAATAATAGGTTCTAATATATTTTGATCTCTATAATGTAAATGATTAAGATGGCTATAGATTAAATATTAAACATGATATATTTAATCTTACATTCTCCCACTTAGCCGAGTAATCATTTACTATGAGTATTAGATAAGCCTGATCAGGAGTTAACACTCATTTTAGCCTTAAACAAGTACTATAGCAGAAAAATACAGCCGTTGAATCATTATGCGACTCAGGACCCCCATTAATCATACTGTAGCCTTAATTTAAAACCTAGTCGTTATGATCAAAATACGCGTAAGCCCTTTGTTTGATTTGTAACCTTTTATTTGTCTATATGCCATTATACCGGTTGAACATATTCTAACAGACATACAAAATCAAACTTGAGGAAATTTCATTAAACATAAAACATAAGCTAGTACAATATGCTCAAATAAGGTCTTTACATAATCCCATATTCCGAACATGTTCTTCATAAACCTTAGGAGGGAGACCTTTAGTCATCGGATCCGCAAGCATATCCTTAGTACTAATATACTCGATACAAAGATTATTTTCCTCAACACGTTCACGTACAAATAGATATTTCGTATCGAGATATAAACCAGCTCCAGTCGAACTGTTACTGTTCGAGAAACTAACGGCAGCTGAATTATCACAGTAAAGCTTCAATGGTCTAGAAATGGAATTAACAATTCTGAGTCCAGTGACCAGGTTTCTAATCAACATTCCATGACAGGTTGCGTTATAAACAGCAATGTACTCTGCCATCATTGTGGAAGTTGTGGTCAACTGTTGTTTATGACTCTTCCAAGAGATAGGGCCGCCTGCTAACATAAAGATATAGCCCGAAGTGGATTTCTTGTCATCTTTGCATTTGGCAAAGTCAGAATCAGAATAGCCCACCACTTCTAAATGATCACTTCTTCTATAAGTCAGCTTATAGTCTTTCGTCCCTTGCAGATATCGAAGTACCTTCTTAGCTGCTTTCCAATGATCTAGGCCAGGATTAGTCTGATAACGGCCTAGCATTCCAGCAATATAAGCGATATCTGGACGAGTACAGACTTGAGCATACATCAAGCTCCCGACTACTGATGCGTAAGGTATCTGGCTCATTTGCTCCTTCTCAACCTCTGTTGTCGAACACTGAAACGAACCGAAAACATCTCCCTTAACTACTGGAGCGACGGAGGGTTTGCACTGTTGCATGTTATACCGTGTAAGGACATGATCTATGTAGGCCCTTTGGGACAATCCTAAGATCCCTTTGTTTCTATCTCGGTGAATTTCGATGCCAATGACGTAAGATGCATCTCCGAGATCCTTCATGTCGAAGTTATGCGAGAGTAACCGCTTCGACTCATGCAACATGTCTAAACTATTACTTGCCAATAGAATGTCATCAACGTAAAGGACAAGTATAGTAAAGTTGCTCCCACTCATCTTGAGGTAGGTGCATTGATCCACTTGATTCTTCATAAAACCTTGCTTCTTCATGACTTCATCAAACTTGAGGTACCACTGACGTGATGCTTGTTTTAACCCGTAAATGGATTTCTTCAGCTTACAGACTAGATGCTCCTGACCTTCAGGCTCAAAGCCTTCAGGTTGCTTCATGTAAACATCTTCGTCCAAGTCTCCGTTAAGGAAAGCGGTTTTAACGTCCATCTGATGCAGCTCTAAATCGAAATGAGCTACTAGGGCCATGACGATCCTTAATGAATCTTTACGAGAGACAGGTGAAAACGTCTCTTGATAATCAATTCCCTCTTTCTGAGTGTAGCCCTTTGCAACCAATCTCGCTTTGTAGCGTTCAACGTTCCCATTCGGATCCAGTTTTGTTTTGAACACCCATTTGCATCCTACGGGTTTGACTCCGTTGGGTAATTCTACCAAATCCCAAACGTCATTTTTCTTCATGGAATCAAGCTCATCAATCATTGCTTTATTCCATTCAGAAGACTGATCACTGCTAATGGCTTCATTGTAAGAGATAGGATCATTGAGCTTTCCGGGATCCATTTCAGTCAGGTAGGTAACATAATCATCCCAGTTAGGAGGCCTTCTTTGCCTGGATGACCTCCTGAGTGGATTATCGGGTTCAGCGTTGTCTAGGTTTTGAGCGTTTGATGTGCCTTCGTCATGAGGTATAATGGGTTCTGATTGTAGAGGTAAATTTGCAGTTGGTGCAGTAGCTTCAGGAACAATAGTTGCATTGGGTACAAGAGGAGTAATCGGAGTAATGGTAAGCGACGAGTCTCTCCCCCCCGCGTCTTGTACTTCTTGCAATTCTTCGTAAGGGTTGGTACTGCTCCCACTGACCTTGAAATCCTCCAGGAACGCGGCACGCTTGGTTTCAACAATACGGGTGACATGGGAAGGACAATAGAAACGATAACCCTTCGAGTTCTCAGGGTACCCGATAAAGAAACAGGTAACTGTTTTAGGGTCAAGTTTCCTTAGGAAAGGATTGTAAAGTTTTGCTTCAGCAATGCAGCCCCATACTTTCATATATTTAAGACTCGGTTTCCTTCCCGTCCAAAGTTCATAAGGAGTTTTAGGGACAGACTTAGAAGGAACTCTATTGAGTATATGAACAGCTGCTTTTAACGCTTCAGTCCAGAGGAATAATGGTAAGTTAGTGTTGGCTAACATACTGCGCACCATGTTCATAAGGGTACGGTTTCTTCTTTCAGCGACACCGTTCTGCTGAGTTGTACCAGGCATGGTGTATTGGTTCACAATCCCCTGGCCCTTACAAAACTCATAAAATGGACCAGGAGCTTGACCCACATCAGTATGTCTTCCATAATACTCACCGCCTCTATCTGATCTCACAACTTTAATCTGACGATCTAATTGCTTTTCAACTTCAGCCTTATAATCTTTAAAAGTTGTTAGAGATTCAGATTTCTCCTTAATAAGATACAAGTACATGCAACGAGAATAATCATCAATAAAAGTGATAAATGAAGTATGTCCTGTTATGCCAGCGATTTGGTAGGGACCACTAATGTCAGTATGAATGAGTTCTAATAAATTAGAGCTCCTAGTGGCACCTTTCTTATTCGCTAATGTCATTTTACCTTTAAGACATTTGACACATGTTCCAAAGTCAGAGAAATCGAGAGGAGGTAAGACTTCATCCTTTACGAGACGATTTAATCGCTCTTTTGAAATGTGGCCTAAACGTTGATGCCACAACATGGATGAAGTCTCTAAGTCTCGTTTCTCTTCCATCTTTGTGAGTGATTCATTAATGTTATATGACAACAAAGATTTGGAAAAGGCATCATCTAGTTCTAATCTATAGAGACCTCCATCCAGAACACCAGTACCATAAAGAACAGAATCATAATGGATAGAGAGTTGGCGATGACCATGGGAAACAATAAAACCGTCCATGTCTAACTTTGGTCCTGATACAAGGTTCCGAGTTACCTCAGGAACATATAAGGTATCATAAAGTTTAATACATAAACCAGTTTTCATAACTAATTGTAATGTTCCAATGGCCTTCACTTCTAATTCTCGATCATCCCCAACCTTAAGCGTTCTTTGGTTTCTTTCCAGCTTCCGGATTGAAAGGAATCCCTGAGTAGAATTGGTAACATGAACCATAGAACAAGAATCAAACCACCAAGAATTAGCAGGAACACTTAAATTATAGGACTCAAGTATCATAAAATAATCGTTACCTTTCTTAGCCAGCCACTCCTTAAAGTCAGGGCATTCCTTCTGCATGTGTCCTGTCTTTTTACAGAACTTGCAGCGGATACTGCCTAAGGAGTTCTTAGAGCTGGAAGGTGCACTTGTATTAGGGTTAGGATTAGACTTATGGACTTTAGAAGCATCCTTCCTCTGATAATTGTGCTTCCTTTTCTTAGGATTGGAGGTAGTGAAATTGGCAACATCAGTAGTGCGATCCATCCTCATGCGCTCCTCCTCCTGTACGCACATGGCGACCAGCTCACTCATCGTCCATTTTTCCTTCTGAGTGTTGTAGTTGATCTTAAATGCTTCAAAAGAAGAAGGAAGCGAAGTAATGATGAAATGAACAAGGAAACCATCACTGATTTCCATTTCCAGCGCCTTTAGCTTATTGGCCATGTCATTCATCATCATGATGTGCTCGCGAATGCCGCTCCTCCCATCATACTTAGTTGTCACCAGCTTAAGAATAAGAGTACTAGCGTGCGCCTTAGACGTCCCTTTGAACTGAGCCTCCACATGTTCCAAGTAGGTTTTAGCATCTTCAGAATCAGGAATAGCTCCCCTGATTGCATTGCTTATGGATTGCTTCATAAACATGAGAGACATGCGGTTACACCTAGTCCACTTTTCATGAGTTAACTGCTCAGCA
The DNA here is from genome assembly GCF_002127325.2 of Helianthus annuus. Taxonomy (NCBI): domain Eukaryota; kingdom Viridiplantae; phylum Streptophyta; class Magnoliopsida; order Asterales; family Asteraceae; genus Helianthus; species Helianthus annuus. The sequence continues at coordinate 127,268,982 of NC_035440.2, forward strand.
GCAGTACTTTGAGTGGTAAGGTCCGCTGGCTTTTTCTCTCTTAGAGCATAATCAAAATCAAGCAATCCGAGAGTAAGCATGAGAGCATCCTTCCATGCAGCAAAGTTATCACCAGTCAAAGGTGGAATCCCGCAGTTGGGTGCTGATAGTGGAAATAAGATGAGCAAGTTATGATACTAAGGAAGAAATTCTAATGTGATCTATGGGCACGTTAAACTAAGGCAGGCAAAATAATGACCATTTTACATAATGAAGCTGTGATAATGTCTATTACTAACATCAAAATAATAGACTTAACTAAAAAATTCTACTTAAACGAAAACAAAACAGCTTTGGCCAGAAGTGTAATCATTTAAGCATATGTGCAAAGTGGTTGTAACAAATCAGCTTTGGCCAGAAATTGAAACAATCACTTTAGTTATGCACTTGCTAAGTATGCCATCTATGAAAGAATTAAATCAGCTTTGGCCAGATATTAAAACATTCATGCTTATGATGCACACTTAGCATAGCTTTCGTAATACTTGAATGATAAGTAGATGTATCAAGTCAGCTTTGGCCAGAAATGATATATCAAAAGCTCATTCAAGTTAAGCTATTCTGGTTTTGTAAAACATTACATTATCTTATTCTGATTAATTAACTAAGTAAATTACAAAACCATTTATTTAATAGCAAACTACCCGTTAGCGCGGATCGAACAGCTTAAAATAATGAGATTGCGAGTCGCAACCACGATCTCGACTAATGACGTTATGGTTGCGAGTCGCAACTACGGTCTCGACTAATCACGTTATGGTTGCGAGTCGCAACTACGGTCTCGACTAATCACGTTATGGTTGCGAGTCGCAACTACGGTCTCGACTAATCATGTTATGGTTGCGAGTCGCAACTACGGTCTCGACTAATCACGTTATGGTTGCGAGTCGCAACTACGGTCTCGACTAATCACGTTATGGTTGCGAGTAGCAACCTCATGGTCTCGAGTGATGACGTAATGGTTGCGAGTAGCAACCTCATGGTTGCGAGTAGCAACCTCGTGGTCTCGAGTAGCAACCTCGCTAACAGCTGTTAATTGTGATATCATAACCGAAAATTCGAAATCTAAGGGATTAAGAGATATTCTTTCCTGTTTTAAGCTGATCTAATTTTGTCAACAGATTTCGAAATTGTAATCTGTTTATCTTTTAACAGTTTTCTAAAAAATTTAGAGGACAAAATTAGATCAAAACCAGGAAAAACACTTAATAATCCAAATCATAACAGAATACTTCGAATTTTCTCAAGAACATGATGAACCCTAAAACATAAAACATAAATTCTGGAACCCGAAACCTGAATTTTAATAGTTTTTTTTTTCTAAACAGATTTCGGTTAAACATAAACAAGTTAATTCCGAATGAACATATCATTAATCTTTTCCCGAAAATCATGATTTCGAGTCGATCTTCATGACTCGAAACCGGCTGTGACGGTTTTTGAAATTATAAAGAAAATAATCCGTTTTCCAAGTTTCAATCCCAGAATTATGGATACGAAAACAGAACTGACTAATCAACATATGCTCTGATACCACATGTTGGTTCAGTTCTGTTTGTTCATGAAGGAAAACAATATAAATCATACCTGTCACAGCAGATAGTGCAGAGGAGAATCCTGTGAGGGAGTTCGACATGCCTGTCATCTTGATCTGGTTCCTCCTTAGGGTGCTGACTGATGATGGGAACTTAGAAACCGAAAAGGGTATCGGTTAGGAGAGGAGGTTTCGTGATGATGTTATGGCTAATGGGGTGTGTGAATTGTGTAACTGAGTAACCCCTAAACCTCCACATAACTCTCCTTATATAAGCACTCAGGAGGAAACCTAATTAGTTACTAAGGGTAATATGGTCCATCAACAATTACCAACTAATTAAATAATAGGTTCTAATATATTTTGATCTCTATAATGTAAATGATTAAGATGGCTATAGATTAAATATTAAACATGATATATTTAATCTTACATATAATATTAACTCTCCATATATATCCTTATTTTTACATCTTTATCTTTTCCTTTCCTATGTGAATTGCTAAGCTTCAACTTTTACGGTTATGCTAACAATAACCAACACTTGAGTCGGCCCTCAGCACATAAATTTTTGGTTGCAAATTCAACGGAAATCCCTATTTGTGATGCATATCGGACATGCGTCCGAAATATCCAATTTGTTTAGAAATGATGTTAATTACCAAATATCCCACAACCATTTATCAATTAAAACTAGTTATTAAGTGATAAGTTACCAACTGATTTTCTCAGATATAATGTAATTTACTAATTTAAGAGATCTGAATTATTCACATTATTACATTCAAAAACACGTGTCAAATAGCGTCATAGAGAGAAAAGTCAACGTGAGTGGGATACCAAACATTTATTCCATGATTAGTTTATGACTTTATGCTTCCAAGCATACAGAACCAGACCTGCAAACGTTGTTTTAAAAAAGGGTTCAACAAGAATGCCAAATGAATGTCTCGTTAGGTGGTCAAACGCAGGTTCGGGTTTTTGGCTTTACTTTTAGGTGATTTTGTTTTTTAAAAGTTATAATGCGGACCACATCTACAAACATTGTTAAAAAAAGAGGAGTACCAAAACTCTGCAGTCTGCAAGAAAAAGATTGTTCGTTTTTTAACGTATATAAACTCCTAGAATAAACTGACAGTGGTGTATGGACAGTGGTGTATGGACGGTGGTGGTGGATGGTGGTGGTGGACGGTGGTGGTGATGGTGGCGATTGACGGTGGTGGGCGTTGGACGGTGGTGGTGGTGGTGGTTCGTGGTACGTAGCATTTAACCCTTTGCAGACCTTAGAAGATCTTAGAAATGGTTGGGCCAAGTCTGCACTAAAAAGAGCTTGCGGAGACGTTTTTCAATGAAACGTCTTTGGAAAAACAAACAGTCGGTAGATGACAATGTGTGCGTTTGGTCTGCGCGGCGCAGACAGAAGAGCTTGCGCAGATCTTTTTTAGAAAAACAAACACCACCTTATAGTTGCAAAAAAGCCCTAAGGGGCGGTGTTGCTATGTGAATGAGGCGTATTTTTGCCCAACCACGCCAAAACAAATGACCACTACAGGTGGTCCAAGTGCAGAGGGAAGGAGAGAGAGTATAAACCATCACATTACTGCAGCTTCTAGAAAAAAATGGAATTTAAAGGGCTAGGATTAAAAGTTAGAGAGTTTAAATGGTCAAGATTAACCAAAAACTGGGAACATAAGAATATATAGTTTGTAAAAACACTAGTATAAATATCCAGAGATTTTATTATCCGGTCTATTTTTGTCAATTAAACGGGGTAAAACACAAAAGAATAATTTATGTTCAAGATAAGGTTTGGTATTATCGCTAATCATGGATTATAGTAAAACTTCTTATATATTGTTGTTTTGTGATTATGTTGTGTACATAATCTTTGTTCATGTGTTAAAGCTGTATGTATGTTTGTGTCTATCAATCGTTAAATGGGTACAAATGGTATGCTGCAATTTGTTTTTTTAGGTTTTATTTAAATTTAATGTGTTTTTGTGTTGGTGGAAGCTTTGTCTTCTTGTTCTTTTTCATAGTTTAGCAAGAATCTTTGGTGTACCTTAGGAAAGGTACCAAACCCGAACCAGTGCCCAGACCAACCCGACCATAATTGGTTCGGTTTCGGCCCTCAGAATTGAACTTATGTGGTTTCTGTCTGGTACAGTTATTGACCCATGATCAGCGCTACGTGGGAGTGCGCGATTCTTGATCTCAATCGATAGGAGTATTCATGCACTTCTTAGAGTAACATAAAGATTAATCGAGTTCCAATTGTTTTCAAGACATATAAGTGGCAAATGGTTACATTTAGAAGATTGTTCTTTTTCATAATATATACTTGGCAAAATGAGCGGGCTGGGTCGAGATAGATTCACGTCATATTCATATTGGGTTCTGCCCAGAACGAATTTCTTAAAGGTTTGTCATTTCGGTTGTAGTCAATTATGGGTTTTGGGCGATAATGTGTGTGGGACATAAGGGTTGTTTAAAAAAAATAACTTAATAAAACAAAAAATTGCTCTGACTTGTTACCCCCGAAAAATTAGTGAAAAGTGTAAGGATGACATGATCATAATAAAATCAAAGTTTGCAGCGCAGAAATCCTTTATTGCCGGTGCTAAAATGTCAATCCGACGACTCTATCAACATTGTCCTGCATTACCTCACTAGAGTAGTGTAGTGTTAACTGACGCAATCCTAAATCCATTAATGTATAATGATACGCAGGGCCAGCCTTGTGGGGTGCTGTGTAGGCGACCACACAGCCTATTTTCAAGATGGGCCTATTTTGTTTCCTCGTTTCAAGTAGGAACCTAGTCTTACATACAAATTAACAATTTTCTATTGTAACATCCGGGCACACTCAACAATGACGTTCACTCATCGACAACCATTGAGCCCAAATTACGTTGGTGATATTTAAGGAGAGATTTTTCTTGTGGCTCGGCATCTTTCGTGTGGACAAAACAGATTGTTGTGGGATTCGCCGAAGGTGTCACAAAGACCCCATTGAGACTCATCGTCCACCATTATGTTTGCCTCATCATGTATATATAACAAAACATGATTCGCTTTAATAAAAATAAGCACGTTTCAACGACATACTCAAAATTTTATAAGACATCGTAAAAGTTATAAGAAAAAACCAATTATGCTTAATAGTAATAATAAAAAAAAACTATACACTATTCATCAATCCCATGTTTTTCGCCATTATTGTGATTAGCTGATGTAGTGGGTGAGTTTGTGTAGTCATAAAGCCCCTTTGTGGGCGTTATGCGACACGTGTCGTGCCACGTCACACAGGGGCTTTATGGGGCGTTATGTCACTAGAGCCCGTAGTCATAAAGCCCCTACCTCATCATAACCAAAGTGTAAAATGCAGGGACCAAAGTGTAAAATGCAGGACCAAAGTGGAAAATGCAGGACCAAAAAAATCCCCATACCGCCGCGAAATTAATCGCGCCACACCCCCTTTTTCCTTTAATAGCGCCCCACGTTTTGGTGTGCCGGGCGTTTTGCCGGCGCCATGACCGGGCATACCGCCCCACTACGCAAGACGCATATCGATATTGTTGGGACAAAGTTTCGACTGAGCATTCAAGACAATTTCGTTAATCTATCGAGTCGGTACTGAAAGATTCCATGAAAGTGTTACCAGTTTCTTAAAACTGTTTTGTTTAGCCGTTTTGTTTAATTAGTTTGTATGAGTTTTACATTCCTCTTATTTGTAACACCTAATATTCTTAAAACATTTGCAGATATAATAGTTAGGTATACATTTTCCTTTTGAGTACATTCTCTTGTTTACAGAACCAACATTTGAATAAGTAGTTGCTGTGTTTTCTAAATGTATAAATCCAGGTGTTGGATAATATGTTTTTGAATCTGTTTGGTGGTGTTTATAAGAAATCAAGATTACTGCATCAGTCGGTGGTATTTTCCGATTTTGAAATCACGGGAGTTTGCCTATCTGGTGAATTAAAAGGATGCAACGGTGAAACATGGTGGTGGCTGGTAACAACGGTTTCACGGTTCTTGGATGGGAGTGCAGACCTGGCAAACGGGTCGGGTTGGGTTGGGTCATGGGTCAAAATGGGTTCGGGTCAATTAAAGAAAAGGTTGTTTTGGTTCGGGTCAAAACGGGTTCGGGTTGGAACGGGTTCGGGTCGGAACGGGTTTCGGGTCGGGTTAGTTAAAAAATGTTTTTTTAAGAGATTGTACATAAAGGGCAATTTTGTCGGGTTAAAACGGGTCCGGATTGGTTCGGGTTGGGAATGGGTTCGGGTTCGGGTTCGGGTAAAAAAAGTGGTCTTCTTCGGGTGATACTGGTGATGTTGTTGAAGAAGGTCAACAAAGACTGCCGCCAGTAGTCAACTCTCAAGATGTTCCAGATTTATCTACTTCTACGATCATTAAGTGAAGAAACAGAATGATGGTAATTGGGGGAAATATAGAAAATGAGCAATAAATTTAAAGATTAACTTCAATGGATATATGAGAATTAGATATTTTAAAATAATGCATATTTGGTGATCACATTCTGTTTGTGTATCATAGACGAAAATTAAAACAGCTATAAGATTCCAGGTGATGAAATATCAATATGGATATTACACCCCTAAAGGCTTAAACAAAATGGAAACTTGGTGAACGCGTCAGTGACCTGCTATCTCGGGTAGAAATTCATTTTTGGCCCAACATAACTGCTTCTTGTATAAATGGTTCATTGTATGCCCAGAAAGTATTTGAAACCTATGTGGTCAAAGGCGCAGTGAGGCGCGGCTCAGCCAAACCACCTTGACTGCAGCAAGGCGCACAAGCACACTGAACATGAAAAAACATGTCTGAACCTGTCTGAAACAGCTAAAAATGGCCTGTAACCAGTCTAAAACAGCTAAAATAGTATGTAATACACGCGCGCTTCGCTTGTCTCAAGTGTGCACTTTTTCAGCGCCAGGTGACAAGCCGACAAGATCACCCTTTACACTAACTATCTAGCTTAAAACATATCATTTTACCTCTCGAAGCATGTGCTTTTTATCGTTTGCTTACTTACTATAATGTATCTATCATTTTACCTCCCACTACTTATCATCTACACAAACCAGCAACCAACAGCACCCGATACACACCTTTCAATCTAAAATATCACCAATTCAAGTCATAAATGCTTGTAGTTTGCTTAGAGAAGAAGCTAGACTAATAAAAACCTAAATTTCAAGCAAATAAACCTCCATAACTCCTACCATATGTTGCATATTAAATAAAACCAATAACCACTTAACACAATTCAATATCTTTCTTCTATAATAATACAAACATCAACAACTAACAAAACAGAAACAGACCCAGAAGCATACAAACATTCAGAAACTAATTATTAAGAACCGAAGGATATGATGGGAGAATCGAAGAATATACCGGGAAGATACCGCCGGAGAGGCTGCACCGAAGAGCATTTATCAATAATCAAGTGCTACATTGAGATAATCGAAACCCTAGCAAACTAATTGCAAATTAGGTTTAAAAAAAAAAAGAGATTACCTTCCGCTTTAGGACTTGTAATCTGGAAACAAGTGAATTTTTGAGATGGCGAATGGCGTCGTCTTGATCGGCGGAGTGTGGTAAAGCGGAGATGCCGGCGGAGGGTAGGGGGTTTGCCGGCGGACTCGTAGAAACTTTTTTTGTTTTTTTATTTAACCCATTTCAACCCTTAGACTTAAATTACTCTACCCAAACCCACCCATAGTATTTTATAAATAACCCAAAATGACCCATATCAAAGCCTTTGGATCAGAATTGCCTATGATCCACAACAAAGAATAGCCCTACTATAAGCACCATTTGCAGCAACAATGTGGCAAGGTGAAATAAGCATAATTAATGTTACATAATAGTTGAAGAAATGATTTTATTCTATTTACACGTTTTAGCAGTTAACAAACATGAGTTCTTGTCATTCAGTGACTCCAATGTTCAGTGGCGGACCCAGGATTTTTTTCTAATGGGGTCCATTTTTTTCGGCGTTCAAAATTATCATAACAAAACATTAAAATTTTCGGGTTGGTCCTCGTTCGGGTTGGGTAAGAGCGAGGTTTGAATTAGATTTAAAAAACCAGAAAAATAGGCTATAGAAGGATTGAACACATGACCTCTTGTTGGTAAAGAGGGAGGCTTACCACTACACCAGCTTTCCTTTTCTTTCTATGGTGTCCATCAAATTGTATTTATGGGGTCCTTGTAAAATTTAAAAACATTGGGGTCCGGGGACCCTGGCCTGCTCTATATGGGTCCGCCCCTGCCAATGTTACATACCCAAATTCATGGAGAATTTCTTTAGAAGAAGATATATATTATAATTATAAGCAATTAAGCAAAAGACTTGCTGGTAAATCAAAACTTGAAATTAAACCTAGAATAACTAATATTCAGTTCTTAAAACATGGGGAGATTAACGGGCATACCCGATATGAAGTGATGTTAGTTATGAAGCCAAAACATGTCGAGTATTTGCCCCTCAATCTCTAGACATTGCTTGTATGCTCCAAAAGCCTTTTGCTTTTAGCTGTGCACTTTCAAAAGTCATTAACATCTGGCTTATCAAGCAGAAGTAGTGTTTCGGTGTAGGGAAACACAGAAAACGAAAACGCTTCATCAATCCCAAGATCAACCATGTTTTTTGAGTTTGGCTCACAGACAGCAAGTCGTCCACCAATCTCTTGGTGCTCTTTTACAGTTTCATATATAGGTTCACCACTCTTCCGAAATCCCCTAACTATTACACACACTGGTAGGTTAATAGTGAACAGCTTTGTAAACGTTTTTGGTACGTCATCGTTCATCATCCATACAACGGAACATGGAAAATCAAAAGCATGCACAACAAGAGACTCCCGTAGCTTGAAGATTGACAAACTAGAATGAGAACATTGTGCAAGACTATCCGGAAGATTTACTTCTCCAAATTCTTCACTCGTCAGATCAAATGAAATAATCAAATTATCTGACCGAAACCCTCCATCTATAGGAATCCTATTGAAAGCAAGCCAATAGAGACCTCCATCTACAGCTACAGCTATCCGAAAACATGGGAATTGAATAGAGTTACGAGGGGGATTTCCATGACGTCTCCAAGCCCCCGTGCTTAACGAAAAAACCTCAGCATGCCAACGGTTACTAGTCATAAGTTCGGTATCATTATATGTAATCTTAACAATCTTAGGGTCACAAGTCCCACAACAAACCCCAAAACCAAAGGCTTTATGTAACCCAACTCCCATTTTCGGTACAACAACAGTAACCGCTTTTCTAACTGATATATTCCAAATGATTGCTTTACACCTAGGGACGTAACGGCCAAACTCACCATACAAACACAACAAGCCATGAGAGCAGCCGATTATGTCATAATCTTTTTGTTGATTAACCGGAATGGTTACTGTAACTTTTTTATTAGGAAAAGTATCATCATCCACGATCGAATCATACCTGTGTTCTCGATCATGATATGCGAGCAGATGTCGCTGTTGGCTGCTATAAGAAGCGATAAAAGCCGAGCTATCGATCAGGGATTTCCATGTTTTAGAGACTGAACGTAACTGGATCAACGATTTGACAGGAAGTTTTTTGAAGATTTCCGATTGGATCTCGAGTGGAATGTAGTCTAACATTCTGATTTTGGTGATTTCCGATTGGATCTGGAGTGGTATGTAGTCTGACATTTGAATTTGGTTATGAGTTTCTAGGGTTTACGAAATAAGAGCCTCGCGCACGTATGAATGGGGTGTTTGGCTAAGGTTTTCTTATAACTTATTGAATTTTATAAAAAGTTAATAGAGTAAATTACAAGTTTTGTCCTTTATGTTTACACTAAATTGCAGGCGCTGTCCTTTAACGCAAAAGTTGACAAGTTTTGTCCTTAATGTTCCAAAATCTTGCATGTTATATCCTTTAGGCCAAACCCAGTTAGATTTTTTGGTTAAATCTAATAATATGCCTTGCTCATGAGGGCATTATTGTCATTATACCTCACTCCCCTTTTCTTCTCTCTGTCTCTACCAGATGCAGAGACCATTAGCAAACAAATTACTAGGTTTTGTTTCATTTATTTTATTTCATTCCAAACACAATGGAAATCTCACAAATACCCTGATCACCAACAAACCCATCATCCCCAAAACCAAATACGCAAATTCAAATAAAAACAATTAACAGCACACGTGATCTATAGGGTTGCTTACTCTAAGATCTTTAGAGATTTACAAACAGCCATCAATTATTTCTCAGAGAAACTAGGAGGTGGTGGTTTTGGTTCAGTTTTCAAGGGGTACTCTTGAAGACATCTCCACCGAACTTCCACCGCGTTCACCTGGCTTACAAATTCGCTCGTGCCTTCTCCGTTAATCAAATCTCGTCGCCGAAGACATCTCCATCGGAATCGAAAAATGACGCCGCGACGGAGAAATCGGCGAAATCTGACCGTTTGATTTCGATTCCGATTAAATTTTCACCGGAATCTAACAATGACGTAGCGGCAGAGACTAAATCTGACCATGTTGTGTCGATACCGGCGAAATACTTACCGGAATCGAATAATGCCACGACGGAGCATAAATTTATAATTTTGATTCAGGCGAAATCTTGGGAAAAGGGGGAATTGAAAGGGGTTTATTATAAATGCAGATGATAAAAGGGGGAATTGAAAGGGGTAAGAGGAAAATGACCATTTTACCCCCATGTGCACTGCACATGATATTTTTTGACTGAGTTTTCTAACCAGGTTTGGCCTAAATGATAAAACGTGCAAGATTTTGAAAGGTAAAGGACACCGCCTGTAAAGTTTTGGCCAAAAGGACAGCGCCTGCAATTTGATGTAAACGTAAAGGACAAAACTTGTAATTTACTCAAGTTAATAAGTAGATTGAATTTTATAAAAAGTTAATAAGTAGAAAAAATGTTTGCAAAACTCAAAAGAATTTTTTAAAATTATTTTTAGTATAAAGAGAAAAATTCAATTTTGAAAAGTTACAACATTGTGACTTTTTGAAGCTATTTATAGTTTTTCATATAACATTATGACTTTTTGAAGATTCTTAGTCATTTTACATGAATAAGCTAAGTCAAACACTTTTTTAAAAAAAAAACTTATTGACTTATTGGTTATTCCCATCATATAAGTTAATTCAAACACTTTTTTAAAAACTTCTTTTCAAAATGTCATAAGTCAATAAGTTATTTTAACAAAAAGTATTTTTTAAGTTAAATAAGCTTAGCCAAACACCTCTGAAATCCTTTGATTTATATTTATACAGTTTAATGCTTGTCTAATAAATTGGGAAAACATATTTATACATAGAATATATAGGGAGTTAATAATGACACATTATCTTTTTTGACATGGTGTATACGGGTCGTATAAGATTATACGGCCTGTATAGAATAAGATAAACTTATAAAAGCTGCATCCACAACCTTTGTTAGTTTATCTTATCTATACGGGTCGTATAACCTTATACGGCCCGTGTACATCATGTCAAAATAAACTTTGGTCGTCTACAACTTATACGAAAGTTTTATAAGGAGTAAACTGCCATTTTGGTCCTTGTGGTTTGGCCAGTTTTGCCACTTTAGTCCAAATCTCAAACTTATTACATCTGGGTCCCTGTGGTTTGCATTTTGTTGCCATTTTAGTCCAAAATCCAAAAACCCTCTATTTTGACTGTTGAAAACTGATTATTTTGTCCTTTAGTGTAAGGGCATTTTGGTCATTTTTTAAATTTCAATTTTTTTTACAATAAAACCCAGATTAAGAACATCATCTTAGAACATCATCAAAACCCAGAAAATTCATCTTCAAACATCATCATCAAAACCTAGAAAATCAAGATCATCAAAACCGGCAGATCTGAACCACCATCTCTCACGGTGCACCACCACCATTGGTACGTGCGTGACTACACATATTTTTACAATGAAATTACACACGAATTGGTTTTAAATTTATAAAAGTGATTATTACTTTTACATCAAAACACACACGAAAGGGCAAGTGTACCCCGTCATATATGTAGTAAAGTATCGGTAAGAACCAAGTATCGATCCATGGAAATGGGCGGAGAAATAATACTAGACCTTTGCCACTAAATTACCGGTAAAAACATAAATGGTATTGGTTTTAATTAAACTAAAGTAAGCATAAATAAAAACTTATAAAACATAGTAGATTATATATAAATAGCCTTGTTTAATACACAACCACAGCATGTTAACTAAGTCAGTTTTGGCACTAGAAGCATTCGGTCAATTTTCCATTTCGAGACAATTAGTATCCCTTTCGGGAATCCTAACATGACAACCATTCGGAAAGTTAAAACGATAAACACACTTTAACCACCTAAAATTGTTCTTTAACGTGCAATTGATAAATGTCTATGAAAATCTCCTAAAAATAAGTTAGTCATCCTTTAGGAGTTTTCTAACCTCACTTAATCAAGGAAAGCAACACCGATAAACACAATGCAACCACCGAGACAAGCATAAACTAGATTAAATCACAACCGAGTTCATTTTACAAATCTTGCACATAAATTCACCAAGATAGCAATTTTGGCCGAAACTACTAACTAAGCTAACAAATCATGGCAAGAATTCATAACAACACCATCTAACCCGTTAGAATCCTTCCGTGAAGGCAAGCTTTCTTGATTAACAATAATTACATTTTATTAAACCACTAACCCGTTAGAGTATCATGGTGCCCACATTTTAACCAAGTTAAACTAGTTAACCAAATTAAAAGTTTACTAATACATGATTAAATAAGCTTCATTTTGCAACTATCTTACCTAACCAAGCACCAATCATCCAACACAATTACTTATAATCAAGAAATCAATATCAATAACAAGGTTGCAAACTAATCATCAAAGATAATCATAGAAAACACTTCCAAATTTCATTACAAACATAGATTAACATACTAATGGTTATAATCAAGCAAGGGATTGTTGTGTTTTTGCCCAAAGGCTACAATAATACATAAATATTAATCTAAATGCTTGAAACATTAACAAAATTCTGGAAAGGGTAGAAATCCAAACCATAAACAAGCACAAGATTAAGAATCCGGATAGTAAACGAGCAAAACCGGGCAATGTGGCTTGAATCCGAGTGAAAACAGAAGCCTTCGGAGCCTCAAAATCGCTTGCAGAGCTCTCCAAAATTCCAGAGTTCCTACTAAAATGGTTCTATTCTGTTTAAATGCTTTTTCGAAGTTGCACGGCCGTTCTCCCGATCGCACGACCGTGCACTTTAAGCATTATTGGTGGTGGGCCACCATACTGCATGACGTCACAGATCGTTGACTGGTCTTCGGTCACGCACGGGCGTTCCACATTTGGCACGGGCGTTCCTTACCGAGGTCTGAGTTGCACGCTTGGTTCCTTGGTCGTTCAGTTCCGATGTTATGTTTGATCTCGGAACCGCACGACCGTTCTTCACTGGAACGACCGTGCCGTTTCGGGTTTGGCCTTTATCTCGGAGTTGCACCCTCGTTCACCGCTGGTCTTCATGGGTCATCGGATATGCACGGTCGTGCATATGGCCGCATGACCGTGCCAAACGCCTAGGTCAGTTTTTCCAACAGAATCTTTGCAGCTTTGTCGTTTTGTCCGGAAAGTCCTCGTTTTCGCTATCATCTTGTCTGGTATGCTGTTTTAGGCCTGTAAACAAAAATGTAGATAATTAAGTATCCGAATGACGGTTTTACGGCCGGAAACGCATAAAATAGGGGTAAAACGGGGGACTAAAATATGTGTAAATTGGCGAATATCAAATCTCCCCACACTTGAACCTTGCTTGTCCTCAAGCAAGTTGAACTAAAAAGCAATAAAAGACGGAAATAAACAAGAACGATAATTTACACACTATTTTATTGAAAACTACTATAAACGGTTAGCCGGTTTGTCGAAAGACAACATCAAAAGACTCAAACCCAACAAGCATATGCAATTAAAAAGCGACAACCAAAAAGCCGTGACTTCACATTTAATTGACTCACATGCTAATCTTTACACGACTCACAATGTTCACACACTCGGTTTTATTTATGAAACATACATAAAATGTGTATGTGTAAACACTCAACGCCTAGTCAATGAAACATGCAATATCATAAGCTTGTCATAAGATCTCGTCTCCACCAACTAACATGCAAATAAGTGTAAATCAAGAGGTCTTTACGGGTTGTAACGTTAGGCTTGGGCGAAGGGTATGGAAGTGGACATTTAAAGTGGCGAAAATGGTTAAAAATCGGTTTTAGCGTTTAACTAGCAAGAAAATAATACAACTATACATACAAACGCCTTAAAAAGGCGACTAAAGCGCAATCGAGCTTATCAACGAAATTTTAACATTTAAGCATTCAAAATTGCTCGATTTCTATCAACTTCACCCTATTTTAGGGTGTTTTATTTTCTGGGTTGTTTTTTTATATATATATATATATATAAATAACTATACAATAAACCGAAACAAATGCTAGTTAAACGATTATTTTGTCCGAGTTTCAACATTAAAAAGGGTTTAAAACATACAAAGGCTAAATTTGGCTAAGTGGGCGATAATGTGGGTAAACAAAGGTAAACGGGAAGGCTCGACATGGTTAATCCTAAAGGGTAATATAAGGTGAACGGAAAGCACAACACAAAGAACAAGGCTTACAACAAAGGGGTAATCTAAGTGCCTCTATCACTTTTACACAAATTCACAAGTTCATGGTTTTAACAAGCATACTAGTGACAAGTTCTATATTACACATAACATCCGGCTCACTCCTATATCCGAAATGAACAAATATATAACAATAGGCTCAAAGATGCTCACGTAACGGATGGAATGGGTAAAAGTGTGAAAACTATCATGTAAGTCTTTCTTTGTTTGTCACGCTTTCCGGTTTCCTTTTTCAAAAATATTTTGCTTGTCGAGTTTTTATCAAGTCCGATGCTTTCTAAAACACAATCAACCGGTTTATTTACTAAAATATATACAAAATACAGGTATTTTTGAATGATTTTTCTGATTTTTTTTTATAAATATGAGGACAAACAAAGTTAACAAAGTTAACCCCCTCCCCACACTTGAACTTCGCATTGTCCCCAATGCGAAACCCGAAATATAGAGAAAAAGGATAATAGTACTCCCCTCAAGATGATATCTGATGAATCGAGGCTTCCAAAGCTGCGTCTGTCATATGCTCCGGTCAAAGACTTGATAGCCACAATCTGCAAATATGTCATATGGTACAGCATAACAGAACAGTAACAGAATAAACACAAATAAACCATAATGTACATAAATACTACTAGTTCAAACAAAGACACAACATAAAGTAAAGAGTTTTAAAATACAGTACAATCCGAGGGTGTTCGACATACTAAGCAAAAAGAACACCCGAAATAACAAGTACTAATAATAACCATAAAAACCACCAACGAACATCACCACCAACTCCTACTCGTCATCGCCGTCATCGTCTCTCGTGAAGGATGGGCCCGCACCACCATAACCAGGTGGGTTCCACGGTGGGAACTGTGGAGGGTGCTGGAAGTGTCGGGATATGCATGGTGCATCTCCCCGAATAAGTACGAAAACCCGGCACTCACCCCCTGGTATAAGCTCTCCTGGCTCTGCCTCAGCTGATCCTGCGTGGTCCTGAGCTGATCCTGACTAGCCCGGATCTGGTCCTGGCTGGTCCTA
The DNA here is from genome assembly GCF_002127325.2 of Helianthus annuus. Lineage (NCBI taxonomy): Eukaryota > Viridiplantae > Streptophyta > Magnoliopsida > Asterales > Asteraceae > Helianthus > Helianthus annuus. The sequence goes on from NC_035440.2 coordinate 127,284,316, forward strand.
ATCTGATCGATGTACGTACCATGCTGTTCCTGCGTGACACGCATCTGCTGGAACTGCTGATAAAACTCAGGCCAGTCCTGGTGCTGGTAGAACTCATGGTGCTGCGGCTGGTGTGGCGGTGTCTGGTGTGGCGGTGTGTGTGGTTGGTGCTGCTCATGCATCTCTACATCTTCTTCTTCTTCCTCTGCTGGGAGCGGGGGTAACGGGTCCCAGACCTCGTTATTCAGCCCCCTCAACCTATCCCCCTGATCAGTCTCTACAATCAAATCCATTGCCTTCAGTGATCTGATGTCAATATGGACCCCCTCGGTGATCAGAGTGAGACTCTGAAGTACCTCCTCAGTCATAAGGTGTTCGTTGTATGCAATTTCGGTCACATACTGACCGCCATGTATTTGACTGCTAGGAGTCCTCCCTGAGCACTTCACAAAGTATTCAGCCATTCGCGCCGCTAAGTTGATGGGCGCCTTCTCCACCAATGCATACAAAAAAATCAAATCAGGTGTTGGACAGTTACCAAGACTGTCCATGCGCCCGCATATAGTGTGGCTAAACACATGGTGCATCACTCGCACCAGAGGGTCTCTAAGTCGTGAGGCTTTTGACATCCTTGGGTTGTATGGGTCCCCAACGGCATTTGCAGCCCAAAACTCATCCCTTGCTGCATCAGACGGGAAAGTGAACTGCTCTGTGAAGACATTGGGATCATCCATGTCTTCCCTAGTGTAAATCCCAAGTCTCCTTCCCAAACGACCAACCGACCACCTGTGCCATCTTCCACACAATCTGAAAGCTATCCGCTCCTTGTGGCGGAATTTGGGTCGTCGAGCAGCAACTGGCTTTTCGTAAGCATATGATGCAAAGAACTCTATGGTAAGCTCCAAGTAAACGGGTCGGTTGCAACCGACCAGATTTATAAGTGGACGACTCATCATGTTTTCTAAACGGTCATACTGATTTAGTTCTTGCATTACTTCCCAATCCAGCCATCTAGGGACTCCGAATTGCCCCCTCTGGGCCCATAACTCGTCTCTTTTTGGAATGCATAAAGCTTCACTCTCGTCGTTGGGGTCAAACTGTAGGAAGGGATGATTCATCTGTAATGGGGAACATTGTTAGAAAGACAGAAACAGGAGAAAATGGAATTGAAAACACCTGAGCAGCAAATTATGAAGCTTCTGTAAAACTGATCTGGGCGAACGGCACGGGCGTGCGGCCATTAGCACGGCCGTGCATCACCGAGATCGAGGAGATGTGGCCGGCTAATACCGTATACGCACGGCGTGCGAACATCGGAACGACCGTGCCATTCCGAACCAACATCAGAAGCAGTGAACACCTGGAAATGCACGACCGTTCCATACACGAACGACCGTGCAACACCGATTCTGCAGTATTTTGAACCCCTGATCTAATAACAGCCTGATTTTTCGCAAATTTCAACAAGTATTGGGCCAACAAGGGTCGGAATCACAATCGGGTGTTCACGATACTTCGATTCAACAAGGGTTAGGGTTTCGATTTGTTTATGAAGAGAACCCTAATAAATCCCTTGTTGAATCGGAGGAAATCTACTTAGAAAGCAAGAAAACAAGAAATCTAACACTCGAGACGTACCGTGCGAAGTTGGGTGCGAGATCATGCGAAAAATCGTGCGATTTGGTGTAAAAACCGCTCTGGAACGGCTGCAGTTGCTAGGGTTCGCGAATGAGGGATTTTGCTGCAGATGAGGGTATATATAATGTGCAAAATGACAAAAATGCCCTCAGCCTGCCGCACGGTCGTTCGCCGTTTGGCACGGTCGTGCGAATCCGACGACTTTCATTTTCCTCGGTGATGCACCGGGGGTGCGACCCACCGTGCCGGAACCTCGAAAACGCACGGTCGTGCGGATCCTGGCACGGACGTGCATCAGCTGCAGATCAGAATTTTATGCAGAAGGCATTTCCAGCAACTGTTTTGGCCGTTTTTCGCCATTTTTTCAACATGCCTACTGTTCTAACAATATTGCAACATAGAACCTTCGCTCGGCACGAATAGAAACTGTACAAACTAACGGAAACTACCTAAGTAACCTAAATTACGCTAAAACTATAAAAACATAAAAATGGACAATTTTGCCCCTATAGCGCCAAAGACGCTCCTGCTACATTTTTGTCGGCGAGTCAGTAGCGTAGACTCATGCTAATTTTTTGTCGACGAGTCGATAGCAAGACTCCAAGCTAAAACTAGAAATTAAATCCTAAATGACTAAACTACCCCTAAAGCGCAAAATACGCTCTTTTACTGTGTATGGTCCTGTCCAACATGAATGAAGCTTTTTCGTAAACACGCTTCTTGTCATTAGCCATGATGATGTGTCCTTCATCGGCTGGGTCCTCGGCCTAAGCGGGCACCACCTGCTCGTCCACAGCTACTACGAGTTGCAACGCAACCGCACGGGATCTCTTACGAAGACGTCTCCTCAGATCACGCTCGGGTTCGTCTGAAGGCTCAGCAGCGTCGAGAGCGGGGGTTGAGGACAACAACCTGCAAACGAGAAATTGACACACATGCATATAATATTATTATAATAAAGTTTTTTTTATTTTTTATTTTTATTTTTTTTTATTATTTTTTTTTGCTGAAAAGAAACAGAATATATAGAAAAATGGGCTGGAAATTTTATAAAAATTCGAAAATGGGCCCAAAATTTTATGAAAATTAAAATAACTAAAATAATCGAATCGGCTAGTATGAAAATAATTTTTCGGAGCCGAAAACTAAAAAAAAATAAATGAATAAATAAATCCGGATTCGAACAAATAAATGGAACAAAAATTTACAAGTGTACAAAAGAATCACAAAAACGAATAAATTGAATTAAAATCAAGAAATATATAACAAATAAATAAACAAATAAATAATCAAGAAAATATTCACAAATATTAACAAGTATATGCGCGACTACACATATTTTTACAATGAAATTACACACGAATTGGTTTTAAATTTATAAAAGTGATTATTACTTTTACATCAAAACACACACGAAAGGGCAAGTGTACCCCGTCATATATGTAGTAAAGTATCGGTAAGAACCAAGTATCGATCCACGGAAATGGGCGGAGAAATAATATATAAATAGCCTTGCTTAATACACAACCAAAACATGTCAACTAAGTCAGTTTTGGCACTAGAAGCATTCGGTCAATTTTCCATTTTGAGACAATTAGTATCCCTTTCGGGAATCCTAACATGACAATCATTCGGAAAGTTAAAACGATAAACACACTTTAACCACCTAAAATTGTTCTTAAACGTGCAATTGATTAATGTCTACAAAAATCTCCTAAAAATAAGTTAGTCATCCGTTAGGAGTTTTCTAACCTCACTTAATCAAGGAAAGCAACACCGATAAACACAATGCAACCACCGAGACAAGCATAGACTAGATTAAATCACAACCGAGTTCATTTTACAAATCTTACGCATAAATTCACCAAGATAGCAATTTTGGCCGAAACTACTAACTAAGCTAACAAATCATGGCAAGAATTCATAACAACACCATCTAACCCGTTAGAGTCCTTCCGTGAGGGCAAACTTTCTTGATTAACAATAATTACATTTTATTAAACCACTAACCCGTTAGAGTATCATGGTGCCCACATTTTAACCAAGTTAAGCTAGTTAACCAAATTAAAAGTTTACTAATACATGATTAAATAAGCTTCATTTTGCAACTATCTTACCTAACCAAGCACCAATCATCCAACACAATTACTTATAATCAAGAAATCAATATCAATAACAAGGTTGCAAACTAATCATCAAAGATAATCATAGAAAACACTTCCAAATTTCATTACAAACATAGATTAACATACTAATGGTTATAATCAAGCAAGGGATTGTTGTGTTTTTGCCCAAAGGCTACAATAATACATAAATATTAATCTAAATGCTTGAAACATTAACAAAATTCTGGAAAGGGTAGAAATCCAAACCATAAACAAGCACAAGATTAAGAATCCGGATAGTAAACGAGCAAAACCGGGCAATGTGGCTTGAATCCGAGTGAAAGCAGAAGCCTTCGGAGCCTCAAAATCGCCTGCAGAGCTCTCCAAAATTCCAGAGTTCCTACTAAAATGGTTCTGTTCTGTTTAAATGCTTTTTCGAAGTTGCACGGCCGTTCTCCCGATCGCACGACCGTGCACTTTAAGCATTATTGGTGGTGGGCCACCATACTGCATGACGTCACATATCGTTGACTGGTCTTCGGTCACGCACGGGCGTTCCACATTTGGCACGGGCGTTCCTTACCGAGGTCTGAGTTGCACGCTTGGTTCCTTGGTCGTTCAGTTCCGATGTTATGTTTGATCTCGGAACCGCACGACCGTTCTTCACTGGAACGACCGTGCCGTTTCGGGTTTGGCCTTTATCTCGGAGTTGCACCCTCGTTCACCGCTGGTCTTCATGGGTCATCAGATATGCACGGTCGTGCATATGGCCGCATGACCGTGCCAAACGCCCAGGTCAGTTTTTCTAACAGAATCTTTGCAGCTTTGTCGTTTTGTCCGGAAAGTCCTCGTTTTCGCTATCATCTTGTCTGGTATGCTGTTTTAGGCCTGTAAACAAAAATGTAGATAATTAAGTATCCGAATGACGGTTTTACGGCCGAAAACGCATAAAATAGGGGTAAAACGGGGGACTAAAATATGTGTAAATTGGCGAATATCAACCATCTCCGTCCGATCACCTTCTCCAACATCATCTCCGATCACTATCCATCATCGTAAATCCACCAAAGCAACCACCATCATCTCCGATCACCTTCTCCAGAAAATCAAGAACATCATCAAAACCGGCAGATCTGAGCCATTACCGTTAGTACAACCTCCATCAACACACCTTCACCAAAACCTTTATTATTCACCATCCATCACTGTAAATCCACCAAAGCAACCACATACACCACACCCTCTGCCACTCTCCTTCTCCGATAACCACACACCCACACCCAAATCAGACCAGTAGTGAAATCAGAGGAGGAGAGAGAGAGAGAGAACCGGCGGAGCAGGTGAAGGAGGTGGTGGTTCTCCGATAATTCAGAACCGGCGGAGCAGGTGAAGGAGGTTGTTTGAAGAGACAGAAATGGCAGTTTACTCTAATACAAAAAAAAAGTTATACAAGGTGAATTGATAAAACTCACTTCAGACAATTCATCGGCTCTAACAGAACGATTTCTGGTTTTCTAGGGTTTTAACTTCGTCCCCAACCTCACGCACCACCGCCACGTCACCCTCCATGACGTCATCTTCCAGCTTCACTCGTCTGTGGTTTCAACGGTGAAATTGTTTGATCTGATTTCGTCTGATGATGGATTTAATTCACCGGAATTAGGTTTATCTTGCTCCTGATCTTCTTCTGGTAGCTTTTTGTTGTTGATTATCGGTAGTAATTAGGGCTTTTTTGGAGGAGATGTGCCGATCTCCTGTGGGTGCGGGTGGAGGAGTGGTGGCGGGTGTGTGTGGTGGCTAGGATAGAAAGAGGGGAGAGGAGTGATGGTGGTGGCACTGCAGATCTGGTATGGGTGTGAAGAAGATGATTTTTATTAGGAATTGATAAAGGGATTATTTATTTTAATTTAATTAATAATTTGTTATAATAATTCATAAATGACCATTTTGCCCCTGAAGATAAGGACAAAACAGGGGGTTGAATTTGGTGATTCTGGTCAAATTTCACTTTTGGACTAAAATGACAACAAAATGCAAACCACAGGGACCCAGATGTAATAAGTTTGAGATTTGGACTAAAGTGGCAAAACTGGCCAAACCACAGGGACCAAAATGGCAGTTTACTCTTTTATAAGGGCCGTATAAGGTATACGGCCTGTATACATCAGATTTCCTTTTTTGGAGTTAATATTCACATATTAAGGTTTCGATTTCCTACTTTTTAATATTCACAAATTTCGATTTCCTATAGAAATGGTGGTTATGGATGGCTATGGAAATGGTGGCTATGGAAAGAAGGCTATTAGAGAGAACTAGTCATTCTCATCTTTCACCAACAAGATCCAAATAGTCTATGTTCAACACCAAATCTCATTTGACCAACAATCAAGATGGTGGACCGCAACACCCGGGTTCCACCAATTTCCCTTGCGCCGACTGACGAAATACGACTTTTAACTATCAAGGAAAACTGGTTTCTGTTTTCTTTTTTACTTTGAAACAAATCCCATTTCATCAAAAAGAAAGAAAACTCAGACAAACAACCAATTGATAAATGGCAAATTGGAAAATAATAATCCCATCTTTCTGAAATTGGCTGATAATAATCCCAAGTCAGTTATTAGCCAATAATAATCCGACCTCGTCTAGTTTTTTTTGTAAAATAGTCTGCTGTTAAAATAAGCTTAACGGAGTTAAGTGTTTTTCCGAATTACAAACCGATGTTTTAGGGTTTTTGATCAGAACAATGATACGAGTCGATTGATGTAAAACTTACCACGAAATTGTGTTCGAAATGGCTTGAATTTTGTTAATTGGAAGTTAAACACCCGAATTGAAGCATCGTTTTCGTGGGTTGGGGGCATTATTTCGAGGTAAGTTTTACATCAATCGACTTGTATCCTCGTTCTGATCAAAAGCCCTAAAACATTGGTTTGTGATTCGGAAAAACACTTAACTCCGTTAAGTTTATTTTAACGGCATACTATTTTACAAAAAAATTGGACAAGTCGGATTATTACTGGCTAATAACTGACTTGGGATTATTATCGGCCAATTTCAGAAAGATGGGATTATTATTTTCCAATTTGCCTTGATAAATATAAAGCAACAACAAAAGCAGTGGTGCATTTTTGTTACCCTGAAGATGAAGAAACGAGGGTTTAAACATGAAGATGAAGAAACAAGGGTTTAACAACAATAAAAGCAGTTGATAAACATGAAGACGAAGAAACGAGGGTTTAACAACAACAAAAGCAGTTCATAAACATGAAGAAGAAACGAAGGTTTAGCAATAACAAAAGCAGTTGATAAACATGAAGACGGAAAAATGAGGGTTTAACAACAATAAAAAACCCACGAATCACATATCAACCAAGCGAAAAAAACCCACTCACAATCACACCCAGAAAAAATCGTCCACACATACGGCGTCGATCTATATCTCCAACCCTCCACACAACCCGTTCAACAATCAACAAGCATGGAAGACTCAATAGCAGCAGTTGAATCATTATTATTGTACAGTTTCAAGAACAAAAGCCTGTTAGAAGAAGCATTAACGCATTCTTCTTGCATCGATGGTTTGTTATATCAGCGGCTGGAGTTTTTAGGTGATTTGGTTTTTTAACGGACATGAAAGTACATTTAAATGGTGTTGAGAACTCCATTCCACTCTCATTCCCAAACTCTTTCTAAAACTCTCTCATTTGATCATGGCTGCATTTTTCGGCTAAATCTATAGAAAGACACAACCCGTTCAACAATCAACAAGCATGGAAGAATCTCGTTCCGTATTCTCTCATTTTCTAGTTCTCGAAGAATCTCATTCCGAATATAGATGTCAATGATAGATGTCAATCAAAGTTACACAAGGCAATTAAACTTTACAAACACCATCTAAAAACTTATATAATATGCTTCATATATTAAACACAAAATATATTCCTCCATTCATTGCTTCACTTGACCCAAAAGAGGATAACTTTCACCAAGGTGTTTATAATAAAACTTCAAACATTCTGACCCTAGCTACAAATAACCTAAGAAACCCTAGCTAGAAACGGTTCTCATAAACCAACTTATACGAGATGAATCCTCTGTTAATCAACTTATTCTTGGTTTCCCGAAAGAAAGAAGAACTCCAGCCTGATGTGGAGTTAGGCCCACCGATTCCCGCTCTTTTAGCACGTCTAATTCCGACATAAAGTTCACCGTTATCTGCTTGCATGAACACGATGAAATCACCAGCAACAAGCTTTTTTAGGTTCACGAAAGTACTCCATCCGGTAGTTAACAGACGAACATCGGCAGGGTTCTGGATTTAGGTTAGCTATGATCTCTATTCGGTCATCTTTCCAAACTACAACACACAAATATGTGACCAACAAACTCCAGATACTAAAAACCTTTAGCAATCATACTCTCGGTACTCTCATAATCCACCGTCGTCGCCACCCAACAAACTCCGGATATTGAAAATGCTATCTAAAGAATTACTAAAACTTATTAAACGGTTGTTCGGTTTTACACCCAAAAAACACACTTATATACGGGTCGTATAACCTTATACGGCTCGTATACAGTTGTTAACCAAAAATATGATCAAACCTCCCAAAAATAAACACACTTGGCCGTATAACATTATATTGCTCATATACAGTTGTATACGACTCGTATACAATTGTTATACGGCCCATATACACTAGGGATGTGAAAAATAAGATTATAGGGGATATGAATAGTCCATGCCAATATATATACCATATCTACATACATGTTACACCCACCCACAACAATCACTATCATTTTTCATTTTACCAAAATTTGGAATACCTTTGTAACTAACTAGTTTTTGCCCTGCCTGTGTCGCGAGACACTAAGCCGAATATTTCTCTCTCATAATATTTACGTCTGTGTTTCAGTTACTTATACATACTACTCATAACACGATCTCAAAAATATTACATCGACTCAACCAATTAAAAAAAACATTACTATACTTTTACTAAAAAACGTTGGAAAAACTATTATTTTAAACTGAGAGCAAAATTGTTATTTTTTAGGACAAATGAGCATGTATTAGGCAGTCGCCTGGCACGAATAAAAATTACATCGAATTAACCAATTAAAATAAAACACTACCATATTTTTGTCAAAAAAAAAAAACAATGACATGACTATAAGTTTACACCAGGGGCAAAATCGTAATTTGACAGGGAAAAAGAAAACAATAACAATGGCAAAACTGTAAATTTGAACTGACGGCAAAATCCTAATTTGGCTGGTAAGAAAAAAAAGAAAACCAATGGCAAAACTGTAAATTTAAAAAGGGAAAAATCCTAATTTGACTGGACCAATAAGAATTCCCTGCCAGCGTTGCAGGGCACTAGGTCAAATACTTCTCTACCAATTAAAACAAAACACTATCATAGTTTTGCTAGGAAAAAATAAAACAATGAGAAAACTATAATTTTAAATTGAGGGAAAAATTGTAATTTGTCATGACCAATGAGCGAGTGTTAGCGAATAAAATTACATTGAGTCGACCAAGTAAAATAAAAACTATCGTAGGTTTGCAAATAAAAAAAATGAAAACGAATGCAAGAGTTTAATTTTGAACCGTTGGAAAATCATAAGTTTGACTGGGGTAAAATCGTAATTTATCATAAGCTATAACGATTGCAAAACTGTAATTTTCAACCGGGTGTAAAATCGTAATTTATTAGGGCAATGGGGGAGTGCCAAACAACAGGCTGACACTATTCCCCATCTTGTGTTTGTATGTATAGTAAATTTTTACATGGGGTAAAATCGTAATTTGCAAAATCTACAACGATGGCAATGCTGTAATTTTGAACCGATGGCAAAATCATAATTCTAAGTTGGAGTAAAATCGTAATTTATTCGAGCAATGGGGGAGTGCCAAACAACAGGCTGACACTATTCCCCATCTTGTGTTTGTATGTATAGTAAATAGTAAATCTCTATATATATAAATGAGATGTGATTTGGGCTAGGTGTCATTGAATTTGGGGCATTTTTGCTGATGTGGCAACCTCATTTTTGGAGTTTAGGAGGGAATTATCAAAAGCAATAAGCTTTCACGATCTGAACAAATTGGAAGCGGGATCCGGATTGTTGTGGGTCGGGTTTTCCATTTCCGAATTGACCCATTGCATATATTCGGATCATTTATAAAGTTTTTCATTTTCTTATCTCTCATTCATACCTAACTCAACTTTACCTTCTTCTCTCTACCTCAAGAACATTCAATCGGTTATCTTCTCACCTTCTTTACAAAAATTAGTTCAAGATCAAAGGTAAATACGCTAAATTGAATATAAATATTTGTTATATATTTTATGAATCAAGATCTGATGTTGATTGTATGTTATTAATTTATATATATAGTTATATTTATAAACATTGTTTCTGCTTCTATTAACTATGATTTGGTCTGATTTTTGAGGATCCGATCATAAATCTTGAATATATTTTGTTTCACTTTGTTGTTTATGTAGGATTCATATTTATTCTAATGGATTGAACATGCTTAGTGTTGTTAAATAAAAACCTAAATCTAGATCAGATGTTTTACTTGATTGTTGATGATTGTTTCTTCTATCTAAATCAATAATTCCGTCATAACAATCGGAATACGGAAATTGTCAAGCAACAGATGTTAGATCAAACAACCTAATTTGTTTTTGTATATTTTTCCGTTATGTTTTATTTTTTTAATTAACAATAATCTGTGTTAAAATTTTTTGAATTTTGGTTTAAAGATGATTAAATGTATATAAGCATAATTATCCAAATTTATGTTTTTGTAATTAATTGTCTGTTTATATAATTGGTCAATGTTTCTATAATTAATTTCACGTTTTATTTTTTAACATATTATTTACTTCCTTTTGCAGTTATGGTTCCAATCAACTCTTCAACATCTCTCCAATCTTATTCCAAGAATACCATCGGTTTCTATATAACAATGAATTTCTTAAGTGGATCTACATATATATATGGGTTGACGTTCTTCTATCCATACCATCTACATCTACAATTCATTGAATCCATTCCTCAAGTTCACATATCGCTTTACAATCTGTAAGTTTTTTTTTGTTAAATTCATTCTTTAGTTTTTATTCATGTGTTATTTTCTTTTATGTTATGTGTTTAATGTATGTTTATGTTTATTTAACCCTAATTCCCTTTGGTATTTAACATTATTGAAATTTATCTTCATTTTTTTGTATTTAACATTATTTACACTAAACCCTATATCCGATTTTTATCAATGTTTGTCTTTACTTTTTATATGAGTTGATTTATAATCAGTTATATTTCATTATGTTTTTTAATTTTGGGAATGTCATTCCAGATCCTTAATCCCATTAGCATTGTTATTTATGTTGATCTAAAGACGATTTTTGATGCTGACTATTTCGTAAGATTATGTTTAATGATTTTTTCAGTCTGATGGACTTTTTAGGCTTATGTTATACATGCGATGATTCTTATTGTCATATAAATTTATATTATTTGTTCAGTAATATATATTTTTTATCATTTTTAACTTTATCTATATTTGATGATAGTATACTAGGTTTTATTATACTGCGGTATTTTATTTAATTTAATTGTCACTGCAAATCATTTGCTAGCACATATTTTAATTCATCTGACGTGCTTTGTTTATGTAACCTCTTATGTAGGTATTTCATATGGCTGAAAGTTCATCAAGGTATGTCATTTTTAGAATCTGTCTTTTGTTTTCATTTTTTTATCATGCTAACCTTAACATAAGAGATTTGATTAACATCGTAATCTTTAAATCAGTTTCAGGGGACCCTGCTTCTGTAGGCACATGAATAAAGCAGACGAGTTTATTATGGTAAATGACAACTTATTAAATATCTTTTTTTTTATTTTCTCTATCTTCTTATTAAGTACAGTTTCTTATTATTGTATTGTTTATATTTTTTCCCTATAATAATAAATCAATTTCTTTTTTTTATTAGTGTATTCCAGATGCCGCTGTGTGCAAACTATGGGGTGTATATAAATGTCCTACGAATGTTGATATACACACAGAAGATGGCCGACTATTTAATGTTGGATTAAGCGCTGCTAAAGGAAAGATATTCTTTTTTCATGGTTGGTCCAAAGTTGTAGAACATTTACGACTAACCATAGGGTGTTTGGTATTATTTAATCCTATAGATTCTACTACCTTTAAGTTAACATATTTCGTTGATGGGGTTAGTAATAGCACTTTTTGGACGTATCTGCTCCCTCCATCATCTCAATTTTATGTAAGATAAGTTATATATATATTTTTCATACTGTATTGATGTATTACTTTAGTTATATTAAATTTACTTTTTGCTGATTTTTTTTATCCTTCCAACAAGTCATTCCTGAATGTATCCTGCCAAAACACTATGATTATTCGTCAAATGATGTAATCTCTACTGTAATGACAGACAACAACACGTTTAATGTTCTTATTGAAACATCTGACGGAAAAGTAGGTTTTTCCGTTGGTATTGATGTAATTGTTAGTCAGTTACAGCTGAAGGATGGTTGTTTTCTTTTTTTTACAAAATCTTTTGGTAATTTTTTCCATTTAAAAGTTTGTGGGAAAAACGGTCTTGAAATGAATTTTCCGGATTTAGAGGTCGACGAGGTAATTTACATATTTGTACGCCATTAAATTTTTATACATGTTAATTTTAATTCAGTTCTATATATTTAATTTTCAGACTGACGTTGCACCTATCGATGTTGAAAATGATGTTGATGAAGTATTACCTGGTGGTGTTCGTCATTTTGTTCGTATGGCTGGTCATCGTTATTTTGTAAGTTTTATATACTTTATATGTTTCTTTCTAAACATTGTTATTTTGGTTTCATAATTTTTATTAATTTTTTTTGTACAACAATACAGAGGATTCCCGATCCTGTTTCACGTATGGCTAGACTTGATGAAGGTTTAAGAGATATCACCGTTAGACTTAATCATCTTGATCCGCCAAAGCAATTTACTCACGATACCAGACGTGAAAGGAAAAGCGGTGGAGGATGGCGATATGCTTTAACCAGTTGGAAGAAGTTTATGAAAGCTGCTGGAATTAAGGTCCGTGACAGGGTTCATTATTCTTTTGATGAAAATGACCAGGTGTTGAGTGTTGATCTGGTTGTACCTTACGTTAGGCGTAGTCATTAGAGATATGACAATTACGGCATGTTTTTTGCCTTCCATATGTTACTTTTTAAGTTTTTATATGGTTTTTTTGGTTATTGACATTCGTTTTGGTTTTCAATTTTATGTTTTTATATTTATTCATATCTTAACTGTTATTTTAACCAATCAATTTTGTCATCTCTTTCAAAATCTATTGTATATGTTTAACAGTTAATGGTCAATGGTCAAATTTAAAAAATCCTTGTCAGATTCTAATGAAGTTAATAATTTATTAAAAAAGTAGAGTAAACACACTTTTTTCTTAAACAATCAAGTATTTAACATTAGTTAAAGTAATATTTATCCCATTTTTAATGAATAATGTATCTCTATATACATAAAACTATGATTGTCAGTTTTAAACTTGGATTATGCTTGGGAAATGATACAATATAAGTTTTTGTCAACTATATTTAACATAAATAACCAATTTTATATTTCTCATTATTATAGAAATTCAACTTTCAATTTGTATGTATAGAAATGATACAATATAACTTTCATTTTCTTATTATGTATTTTCAAAAAAATTTAAAATCGTATACCGAATCCCAGGGTATATAATTAACATGTATAGTTTCCATTTATGTAAATTTTCATAAATGTTAATTACATTTATCTAATTATAAATTATTTTGTTTCCTTATTTATTGTATTGTTCATTGCAACAACCTGTCGTTCAGCATCCAATATCTTCAAAGGATTATCATTTCTCTTTCTTTTTTCTTTTGTTTCCTTATTTAGACTAATATCTTTAGTTATTAAAATTATTCAACAATCAATGTTGTTAACTTATCATATACTTACCAGCTGTTTCTTAGTTATCTGTCCAACTGTTGAGACGTTTGGCATTTCAACATCTTTCCCGCATAGTAGCTCCTTACTGTCCTCCCCATCAGAATATGCATCAACCTGTTTTCCTTTCTTCTTAAGCTGTTAAGAGAAAAACTAACTTTAGATAACAATAAGCAATGATTGTTAACCAAATATATCTACATATATTAATGAAATAAAACATTTGTTTTTATGTTTTAAATAATTACATCATCCTTTGTTGGTTGTTTTGTCTCTTCTGTCATCGAAAGCTTTCCTTCTTCATTCGACTTTTCTTTTACAGCAATGTTTTTATTCACTTCCTCTTTGTTAGTACCTTCATGAATCTGTTTATTATAGTTAATAATATTACAAAATCTTATTGTAATGTATTTTTTTCTATAATGTATCTGAAGTTAGTACCTCAGAAATCAACTGATCTTCCGAGTCATCATCATCACAGAATGTCTGTTATATCACAACATACGTAAATAAGTACCATATATTAGTAAACAGTTATTGTTGAGTTAAAAATACTTACAAACTGAACGTTTTTGTAGTATGTGTCTTTCGGTATTTCCATCACAGAATCATCTTCACTTTCTTCTTTGTTGGTCAACACAACCTCAACTCCTCGACGATAAATTTTTATCTCAAATGTGTTGTTGTCCGTCTTCATCAACAACAGTACATCATCATCTTCTATCCCAAGATCATGAAATAACTTCGGACAACCTTTTGTAAAAACATAAATGTCATTGATTTTTTCCGTCTCTACTTTCCAAATCTGACCTGCTGCGTATATGTTATAACAATCGTTTACTGGCCTGTAAGTGTAACATTTTGTGACATACGCTTCTGGAATCACCTGAAATGTTATTTAGCATTTTATTGGTAAACATATATGTATACTATTCATTTTACAGGTATAAAAAGAGTGATTCATACATATTAATATACTTACTATTATCTTTAAAATGCCATAACGGTTAACTGTTACAAAAGATTCACCACATATGTTCTCGACGAAACAATCCATTTTCATATTTTTATCATCCATAATCCTTAAGCGCAATAATGTCTGCTTTGTCAACTGAAGATCCCTTACGACATTACGCCATCCATCTGTGATTACAGATTCCCCGCTTACACTTCTCAAATAAACTGGCCAACTTCTTTGACTTTCATGATGTATCATTAATTTTGTTTTTTTGCCAATAATCACCATATACTTTTTTAACAAACTCGGTTGGTAGCACCTGTGTTTAAAATTATGTCTTAGATCCTATGTAACAAAATTTATATATACGTTTTTCTAAGATTTTGTAGCATACCAGTTTTAACGATGAATCCTCTTCTAACATAGCTACGCATGATGAAAACATTTTTATATACCTGTAACATAGCAACAAGTGTTATAAACATTTAGTATTCAACTTGAGTTCATATGTATAAGTTGATATGAATAACAAAATTACATCTTAAGCAATACTGTATATACGTTTTTATTAATATTCCTGTATTATCTTTATATTTCTTAACTGTATACTGATATTATTTAACCAATATAATCAATATTCCTATTCCTAATTCATATTGTACAGAAAATCTGTCTATGTAGATTTTCAATAATATAATTTACAAAAAGATAGACAAAATATATCAACAAAATCACTTTATTCACCCAAATTGTATAATTTGAAAGATATACAATACAATCTACTCCATCTTAGATACCCATAACATACACAAGATTCAGTTTTATAAAAACATAAATCAGATTTCACGTCTAAATTGTAAGTTAACGCATACAAACACCTTTTCATTCAAGAAAAAAAGTTTTAAATCTTAAATTTTATGTTATAACTTATTTTATCATCGAACTAACAATGTTAATCAAGAAATTTTAAATTTCACAACAAGATCTACATATTATATCAACCAAATAATCTAATTAACAGAAATTCAAAACTTTAAAACACATGCAATACAATTTAATTTCGTTTTCATACACATAAGATACACAACATTAATTTTCATAAAAAAACTAGAACCTGATTTCACGTGTAAGTTTTCAATAATCGCCGGAAACAAGTCGGTAAAGTAACAGAAACCGAAATTTCGCATTCAACTGAGTGGATAATTAGTGTGTGAATCAAACCCAAGATTTCATGTAAAATGATCGGAAAATAAGTCGGTAAAGTAACTTTACCAATTTCTTCTTCCACCGCCGTTTGCAAGTTTCTTGACCCTTGTGACTTTTGATTGAAGATGGTATGCGTGTTGATTCAGATGTCAGTTGATAGGTGATGATGATATTAGGTATTTTAATTTTAATATTTAACTAATGATATTTTTATTTTGTATATATCCGTTTGTTATATCATTGTTATATCATATTACATTACCATATTTTTTGGCCATTATTTATTTCTATATTATACATAAATAGATATTCAATCTTTAGTACCCAGATTTTATAAATCTCTTCAATTTTTAATTACTACCATAATTTTATGAATAAGTTACATTTTTATTACCAGATAACATATATTTGTATATTTTTGTCCCAATTTTCTCTTGAATAAAAATTTACATAAATAGTTAAAACAACTTCTGATTCTGTTATATTTTAAATTATAATTTTGCAATTTTATGTTATAAATACATACTCATAATTTTTTCTTTCATTCTATGTGCTGCAGTGCTATTTTATTGTTAGTCTTCTTTCTGAATTTTCGTGTTTGGTTTAACATGTATCGTCATGGTCCGTATTTTATCATAACTATACTTGATCCCCTTTCCATTCAACAGGTAAATAACTTTCAATTTTTTTAAACTAATCATTCGTATTGTTATGTCTTTTCTTCAAAATTAAATTTTCTTTTCTTTGTTTGGTTGATAGGCAATACCTATATGTATGAGTAGATTTATATGGATAAATAAGTTAGAATCTTCAACAGTTACTCTTAAATTTGATGAAACGAATTCATGGCGTGTTGTTATCAAATTAATAGAAGATGTATTCTACTTTACGGATGGATGGTCTGAATTGTTAAACTACTTTGGCCATGGATATTTCTTTATTATTTTCAAATATCTTGGTCATCGTACTTTCAAGTTCAAGCTTTTTTGTCATGATCCAAATCAAGAGTGGGGGAAACCGTTTTGTAAAATTATTCAAAATCCTTTACAAAGTCCAATGGTACGTAATTTTCTTTTATATTTTTAATTTTTTATCTCGGTTTATTAAAAACATAATATTCATCAATTTCTAATAAGTGATTTTTTTACAGGTTGTACCTGATACCTTTCTTTCTAAACATTATGATTATCCTTTACCGGATAACCCGTTTATACTTAACGTATCCGAGAATCATAAATGGGAAGTGCGTATTAGAAAGATTGGTTCAAATTATTGTTTTGCTGATGGTTGGTTTAAATTTATTGAAGATCTAAGGTTAAATCATGGGGATATTTTGTGTTTTAAAATAAACGACCAGAAACATTTTAATATTACCATATTCAATAAACACGGTCGTCAAATTTTGTTAAAAAACACTCCTTTGATTGAGCAAGAATATGAACCTATTAGCAATGTGGAAGGTTATCGACAAGTTAGTGACGATCCTAACTATCCTTTTTTTTGCAATGAGAGTAACTAATGAATTGGTATTATACTATTCTATTTTATGTTTATTTTTTGTTATTTTTTGGTTTTTTTCATTTAATAACATTTATATATTTTGAATGTTCTTACAAAATGTAGATTCTTCCGAAATTGATTACTGACTTAAGTGGTTTAAATGAGTTTTCTGAAGTAAAGATCAAAGTTATTAAAGGAAATACTTGGGTTAAGAATCTTCGTACACACAATATTGATGGTCAAACAAGGTTTGTGAATCAATTTATTATCTTATTTATTATGTATATTTTACCCTTTTTATATATTTATTGCTAACAATTATTTTTTCATATTTTATAAACCATAGGTATGGTGTTGTTGGATGGCATGATGTACTTGAAGCTGAACATATTTTCTTAGGTGACGATTGTTTTTTCAACTGGTCAAAAACGAATTCAAAGTTATTGGTTACGAAACTCCAGCAACCAGAAGCGCTACAGTAATAGATTTTCAGTTTTTATTTAAAACCCAAAAAAACATATATGTTACATTTACTTTTCGATCCCCCTTTATTTAGGTTTGTGGTACAATGTGTTTGTTTTTTTAGTATTTTAAATTCAGATTGACATTATAATTTTATCCCGACAGTGCAATTTTCATACCTAACATAAATCATTTATATCAGAAGTAAACACATTTCATTAATTTATACACCTTATTCATTATACAATTTTTTGTTTATATCTATATATTTGTATATATGTTTTTTGTTAAGCAAGATAGATTAACAACCCGTGAGTATTCACGGGTTATAACCTAGTAGTATATATATCCATTTTAAATCATCAAGCAAGCAAGCATTTTTAGAAATATTTAAATCATCAATCAAGCATTTTTAGAAATGTTTTTAATTATTTGCAACTCAATTCTAAAGTTTAATCTCATCGTGTTATAAGGACCAAATAAAAAGTTCTTAATTTATAAAATAAACTAGTCTAAGTACCCGTGTCTTACACAGATGGCCTCACAATAATATATATCATCATTAACAATGTTGACATAAATTTTTTAACGAAAGAAATGTTCCATTCCTTGATGAAGGCGACGCACTTGCTCTTCTTTGCAAGTAGAGGGTGACCAGAAAATAAAGATGCCACGTGCCCGTCCGGTCTGCCGGTTTATTTAACAATGTTGACATAAACTTTTAATAAAAGAAATGTTTCATAACTTAAGTAAAGATTAAATTACAACGAACCGTAAAAAAGGAAAATATTCTAACAACGCGTTGTTACGAAACCATTTTGACATGTTTGTCGTTGTCCGACCAACATATACCTATTTATTTTTAAACTTTAACTTAGCAATTTATTAAATATTTATTGCTTTTATACAAGTTGTTTCGAGCCATTAATCCAAGAAAAAAATAGTTTTAAATGGAATCAAGTCAAATGGGTAAAAAGAAGTTAAAATCGTGTATTACACTGGTGGCTTTTAAAAAAAATATCTCCTTTAACAATGTTGACACAAATATTTTAATTATATAAATGTTAAACTACTAACGCAAATATTAGAGTACACTGAATAATTAAAATACATGAATGAGAAAAAATCACAAATCACTAAAGATTTCTTCAACCGACCTGGAATGGCTCTTTTCAACACGGCCATTTTGCTACCTCCGTATTCTATATTCTTCAATCTATATTGAAGTGAATGGAGGAACAATCAAGCTGAACATAATAAGCAACCAACTTAAGTTTAAAAGAGTAAGATGCAATAATCTAAAGTTTTCATTGTAATTGCATAAATGAATCACCAAACAAACCAGCGATCTCCAATAAAATATTCGAGTTTCGGCCAAGATTTGGGGCTGAAAACATTAAATTGTTGACCAAATAAGTAGCACAACCTAAACATGCCAATTTCAAACAATTTGTTTAATAAAAAGTTAACTTGTGTCATGCTTAACTCTAATGGGTCAAAACTAATAAACTGCGTGTTATTTATTCGGCACTTTCTACTTAATCGCAACCTTATTTTGTGTACATGTGCTTACTGTGATTCGGGTATTGCAAATTAATGAAGAATTTTAGCAATAACTTGAACCGGAAATTGAGATGGAATTTGCTTACCGTAACCCCAAGAGAACAGAGTTGGTAGATCTCATTTAGACTATAATGGCCAATCCTAACTCCACTAAAAGCCTGTAAAACATTTGCAAATGTTGCTTCATCCAGGTCAACCTTGTCAGGCAACATTTTCGAGAACAGGCCGAACACTATAGTCGGTAACCTCGTTTCGATCAGATCAAAAATTAAGTTATTTCAAAAGAATAAATCTCTGTCGGGCATTTCATCAAGCACCTGGCATGATAACTCAAATCACCCTGAGCAACATAAACCTCAGCAAGCCAAATGCAAATTACGTTATCGGTATCGAAAGCCGACTTCGAGATCTTCCCATGAAGCTTCTTAGCATCTATGAGAGATCCAGGCATCATATATGTCACACCCCAACCGATGGCGGAATCATCGGGGCGTGGCACTGAGCAAAGCAGATTGTCCAGAAGTTTCCACAACAACTATTATTACAAATTCAGTTAAGTGATACGTCCCATACCGTATCCTAAATAAATAAACAAGTTATCATAGAATACAACTAAACAAATAGTACTGTTTCGACAACTCAGATTTAATTTATTACAAACCAACTGTCTAAAGGTACGGCCCAGTGTCTTTAAGACTCGTCCGGACAAGATCTACAGACAACTAATGGCATAGATGCTTGATCGAACAACTCCAACGGCTCCACGGCTATAGTTTATTCACCTCTAGAGACCCCTAGGTAGGCTACGACCTACAACTGCTAGATGGGCTCTAAAGCTTTATTATTGCCTCGCTTTCCTAGCAAGTAAGCATCCTAATTACCTGTCACATACGTTAAAATAATGTCAATACATAAAATGTAAAGGTGAGCACACAAGTTTGATAATAGCATATAGAGTTCGAATAGGCCACTCGATCGATTGGTCTGTTCGATCGATTGGGCCACTCGATCGATTGGCCTGTTCGATCGATTGGGCCACTCGATCGACTGGTCTGTTCGATCGATTGGGCCACTCGATTGGCCATCCTGTTCGACTGTTTTCGATGATTTTTCGAGCGTTTTTCGGCGTTTTGGGTCGAGACGTTACGATGAGGCGTTAAGCAACTGAAATCCCGTCAATTCCGACCTGTTTTAACGGCCGGGAATCACCCCGTTCGTCGGAACTGGTCGTTTTTGTCGGTTTTTCCGTGTTTAACTCGAAATCGATCATTTTATCACTAGAAATCAGATCCTAGACCAACACGACACTAAGAAATGTGTAGGAGATCGGTCTAAGTTCTGGTTTTACCATTTTTATGTATAGATCTGATGTAAAAACCTTGATTTTACTTAGGAAATGCCCTGGATCTGAGTTGTTCTTGATGATATGAGGTCAACACTTGAAGTTCATAAGAACTTTGTGATGAAATCTATCCGAACATCCCAAATCCGTGGCCCTTTGATTAGAAAAACATTGATTTGGTTGAGATTCGCGAAGAATCGTACGTAAATCATCCGAATCTGAGTTGTTCTTCATGGGATGACATCACCTTTGAAGAACTTTGTGGTGACATCACCTTAGAACAGCCCAAATCCGTTGATTTCACGGTTGAAAATTGGGATTTGAAAGATAGAAAGATGAAGGATTGCATTTGGATCAAGAAAGTACAAGATTCGGGTTGAAAACTTACAAGAATCGGAAGAAATCGAGAGATTTGAGGGCTGGAGCGTCTTGGTCGGTTAAGAGCAGCAACACAAGTGTTTGGGAGTGAATGGAGGGGTATTTATAGGCAAGGAAGGGGAAAGGAAGGCAAAACAGCAGTTGGATCGGCTGGCCCAGTCGATCGGCTGGCCCAGTCGATCGGCTGGCCCAGTCGATCGGCTGGCCCAGTCGATCGGCTGGCCCATCCGATCGGCTGGTCCATCCGATCGGACTGGCCCATCCGATCGGACTGGCCTATCTGATTGGGCCGGTCTGACCAATTGGACTAGTCTGATCGAATTGATCCGTTCGGAAGCCTTTTGATCCCGTTTTTGGTGCGATTTCGACGGTTTAAGCCATATTTTTATATATTTATATAATTATTAATTTATTTATTATAATTAATCACAAAAGGGCCGTATATACGTATTTATGTATCCAATTCTCAGTGCGGTGATCGAGTTACGCGTGCCTTCGAGTGCGTTCTTCGATGTGATGTGCCACAATGATTATCGGGGCACCACTTACTCATATTGCCATCATCGTCATGACGGTTAGAGTCATAGTACTCACCCGATAACCCTCGTTAGCGTTGATTACTCACATTTTGACACCTCACGCTCATCGAGAAGGGTAGTTTAGGCCCATATTCGACATCATCGTGAGTGTTATGCAAAATAGGTTTGTAATAGCGATAGAATATGCGTAATTATTCGATTATACTTCGATTTAGCGATAAAATTGGTATGATTTCATTATGATCCGAATCTCCGGTGCTAGGCGTAACGAGTGTGTCGAGTAGTAACAACGCACGAAGGTGCGGGTTGTTACAGTATCCCCTCCTTTAGGAAATTTCGTCCCGAAATTAATCCAATAGTAGGGTCGTAAGGGTTGATGCGATTGAGAGTAGAGATTATTAGCGTCTAGATAACGAGCGATCGATTACGATTTGGCGAGTGAAAATAGAGAGAGCATACGATTCGATTACTTAGAAGTGATAACACATACAAAAAGCAATTTTATAGCGTTTTGAACTTACCAATACTCGATTAATTTCCGAAGTTAATTAAGAAAAATCTCCTCATGGCGCGGTGTCGACCGTTTTGATGTCCACACCAGCGCTATGTGGAGGGTTTTGTTATTTGATAACAGGTTTTGAGTTTTACATTTTAAAAGAATCAGGTGGCAAAATAAGTTTTAAGAAAACTTTCCTACAACGTGGGTTCGAGCGGAACTCGACTGCCGAACCCTCGTTCTCGGGAAGATTCCTGTCGGTCATTGCAAAGATTTTTAAGAAAAGAATTGGACTTATGAAATTTTCATTGGGCACGGAGCCAAACTGATTCAATGTTTTCTCCATGTTGTAAGGAATTTCATTTGTCCAACGGTTTTAGTAAAAATTTTATAAAAATAGGTTTTCCTTAATACTATGGAAAAATAACTTACCTCGGGCCCCACGTGGCACCTTCCCACAAAAGTTCGTTAATATGGTTAAAACACTTATATATAGGAAGTACCAGCGGCGTATCCACCATGCTTTACCCATATTAACTCTGTTTCATGAGGCAGTGTCATGCGTGCCGATAAGACACAGATAGAATTTCGATTCCCTTGATCCTAGCGATGAGGTGCTAGACCGAGTTTTGAATAGAAATAAGTTGGATGCAAACCAAGCGTAGGCAGCGGGTGCGAGTAGTCCGGTCGCACAACGCTGATATGGTATGCTTGGTTGGGCAACGAATGACACGATTTTGATTCGGGTAAATGAGATTTCGATTTGATTCCACACGAAGTTCGCATGGCACGTTTCCACAAGACTTGCTAATATGACAAACACCATGTTTCCATATTAGTTTTATCTTGTGAAGCAATGTCATGCACCCTAACATTACACCACCTGCGATGACTTCCAAGTAACATTCGAACATCGATAGACAATAGATTTCAACAGATTGATAAGCGACGATTGTTGCGTTGCGAGTGATAGACGATTGATTGAACTGATTACACCACGAATAGTACTAAGGCTAGCCCACACGGCCTTTTTCCACAAAGTCAACTAATATGGTCAAAACATCACCATGTTTCAACCTTGTTAGTTTCGTCTCGTGAAGCGAGGTCTTGTGCGCTAACATGACACGTAGAATGCGTGCATTGATAAGTAATAGCGAACCATGATAAGAGTATCGAGTTGGTGGATTAGGTGCGAGGCGCGTTAAGAGTGGAAGGCGGCGAGTGATTCTCGATACTCGTCTAGCGAATCCACAATAGACGATCCACACCAGCTGATAGAAGTTCACACAATTGACAACAACTAGCGTTAGAGATTTCTAGACAAACACATGATGCGATTGCGATTTCGAGCCACTTATCGAATGATTTGATTGCGAGATTGATCCGGCAAAACTGCGATTAAGTTGCGTTCTAGACTTTCCGACCAGTCTCGCGTTGCTCCAATTGCTCTTCGGGGTGAACTTACCTAAGTTCATCGATGTGGCAATTTGTGTACGCGGACTTACGAGAAGCCTCGCAGTGATGCGGTTTAGTTTTGTTACGCCTTGTGATTGATGGTAGAGTGTCAAATTAACCATAATAGTATAATAGGTCTAATAACGTCCAACTCCACATGGCACTTTCTTCACGAAGTTTCGGTAGTATGGTAAAGCGTACCCCCGCGTCACCCCTACTACTTATGCCCCGTGCTTTGGTGTCACACTTTGTTGACACGGCCTTGACCGTGCTTTTAAACGTTATGGCACCATTAGAACTTCACTACGATCTCCGTGCACTGACCAAGATAATCCCGTGTGCACCCGTGATTAGTTGTCCCTTGCACGTATACCGTACCTCGTTCTAAGAGTGTTATAGGGATAAAATACATAATATAGTACATAGTGCTAGCGTCTAGATAGTGCTCGATTGTAAGAGAAATAGAATCCACACACGATGATATATGAAATAAGTTCCAGAAATGATAGCGATAAGTCGGATTATTACAACAACATTAGGATCAAAATAACGTTGTTGTGGATACTTGCGGAGACGGCGGTTGCTGATGACTTCCTTCCAGGTCACGGTCCTGTACGGCACTGCGACGTATAATGCCCATACCAGTTGCAATTTGCGCAATAGCGACATTTTGCTTCTAGCGGGTGATGATACGTGCATGTGAAACACAGGGGATGAGATCCATTGTAAGCGCGTTGTGACTGAACTGGGACTGATCGGAGAGGTTCGGGTTGCGGCAGTCCAGTTGTTGAAGAGTCTGGGCTCACGGTCCTTCGTTTGCGGCTCGGTTGGGCTTCTTGAGTTGATGCAGTGTCGTCTTCGGATTCGCCTGACGATTTAACGGAGGCATTGTCGGAGCGATTCTTGGAAGAATCCTCCGAGGCGCGGTCAGATGAACCATCGACCGATTCTCCAAAGGAATCGTCGGATGAGTTGATGATGATTGCTTGATGAGCTCGTGTGACAGGCTTCTTGGAGAAGGATCCGTCCACGACTCGTTTGCTGTTGAGCTCTGCGGCTAGACGGTAGGCTTCTTCGATGGTAGTAGGTTTTGCAGCTTCGACAAAATCACCCACACACTCCGATAAGCCACGAATATACTTCGCGATAGCTTTCTTTGGAGTATCGACTTGGCTTGGGCAGATTACGCTAAGCTGTTTGAACCTTGCTGTATAGATCGCATTGTCACTTTCGGTTTGCTTGAGTTCCCAAAATTCGTTCTCTAGCTTCTGGGCTTCGTGAGGGGGACAATATTCTTCCTTCATGAGTTCCTTCAGCTCACCCCATGAGAGGGCGTAAGCTGTGGAGATACCACGTTTGTTGCGTTCGGCGGTCCACCAGTCGAGTGCTCGCGATTGAAATACCCCGGTGGCGCAAGTAGTTTGAAAGTCCTCGGGGCACCCACTCTGACGAAAGGTAACCTCGATGGCATCGAACCACTGGAGTAATTGAGAAACACCTCCTTCACCCGTGAAAGGCATTGGATCACAGGCTTTGAAGTGTTTGTAGAGGAATGCAGATTCCGTCTTGACGTCTTCCGGGACTCGAGAGTGGCTTTGAGAGTGCACTTGCGCGACAATTTGAGGAATGAGCTTGACCACTTCTTTGGTCACAATCGAGGCAATCCTCTTATCGGCGCGTCGTTGGGCTCTTCTCCTAGCTACTCGTCTCGAGGTCGAGTTGTTGGAAGGCATCTAGACAGAAGGATTCGGAATGAGATTCGATCATAATGATTTTTGAGCTTTTGATGCGATTTGATTCGATCAAAACTTGATATTTAATTAAACACATAGGAGCCACATAGGAAAATTCTAGATTCCTAAACTCTCACATAATTGATTCGTTTTGTATTTAATACATATAGATATAGTTGTAGGTTACACATAGATATTGGTTTAGAATTTGCGAGGGCGCGATGAGAGAAATGGCGTAAGCGAATTCGAGTACTTAGACGTTGGTTTTGTTGCGGTCATTCGGTCTTTGTTTTGGATTGCGATGGCTGTGCAAGTTGTGCGCTTCGTAAATCTAGGATCGTAAATCCGATAAATCGAGAAATCGGTAAATCGTAAAGCTTAAATTTGAAACTCATAGACGTAAATGATACCATATACGTAAAATTTAGATGGAATGCCTTGGGTGTTTAGGCGTTGACTACCCAAGTAACCCGACTATAACCAACAGGTTCGGGCATACGCGTTGACCTAGAGGACTCACGCTTCCACTGGGATGCAGCTCCTAACATTCGTCTCTCTAGTCTTCGCGCAGCCTGAGTCATTGTTATGGTCGTGTCCTTGGTGAGAGCTTTTGTAAACCATTTTATAGAGTGGAACAGTTGATTAAGGTATGGGTTTCACCCCTGGCTTAACAACTTCGTTCCCATGGGTGGTGGCGCTCATCGAATTAAATTCGAGAGTTCCACTAGAATTTTGAAATGGAGACCTTTTGTCGAGATGCGGATGTCACTCCTGGCTCGACGAAGAGTTCTCGTGCTAGGAAGATACGCTGAGTGAGCGACCTTATCGAGAGTTCTTGGTTTTCACACCTGGTCTCGACTAGATCACTCGGTTTTATTGTACGAGTAGTTTTGAAAGCATGTGTATTGTGTCGGCCTTAGGAAAGGCTAAGTAACATTCTAGCCTTAGGAAAGGCTCTTTGTGTGAAGCTGTAGTATGCGGTGTTCACACAATAGTTGTAACTTTCAACAAATTGGATCGAGGGTAGCAAGTTGGCCCAAACAAACCCTAACGAGTTCGTAAGAGTCGGCCTGTAGGTACTTAGACTATAGACTAGGTCAATTTTTCTAAGACATCGACCCGGACTAGGTCGAGTCTCAAACTTTGCCTAATTCCCTATAGTTATGGCTCTGATACCAATCTGTCACACCCCAACCGATGGCGGAATCATCGGGGCGCGGCACTAGGCGAATCAGATTGCTCAAGAGAATCCATAACAACTATATTGCGATAATATTTATTACATTTGTCATCCCATACTAACAAACAATACAATCACATAAGTTATCACAGATTTCTTGTTCTCTCGAACAATTCAAATCCGACAACCTATAATTTAGATGAGTTTCTAGACTTCCTAGCTTGATTTGATGTAAACTTCGGCTAAACCTGCAACATACGTTAAAACTTTGTCAATACAAAAGTATTGGCGAGTATACAGGTTTGATGTGTGATAGTGTGATAGAAAAAGTGCTGCGAATTTCCACATGCATAAACGTAATACACAACATATATACTCACAAAACTGATACTACCAGCTAAGTCCTCGATGCTCGACTCTTGATGGCATAACTAGACCCCGTCGGGCGAAATAGTACTATACTAGTCTTGGTGGGACGTCACGAGTATAAGTCCTAGCATACATGTACTAGCATCACGTATATCTATGCAAACAGTTATTCGCAAGTGATAAATAGTCCAATTAAATCATTCGTTTGATAAGTTTGGTTTTTATGGAACGTATGTTACACCCAAAATTCGATAAAAGGGGTCAAGTATACTCACAGCGCGTTTTCGGTTAGGTTTGCGGAACCGGTGCCGGAGAATATCCTGATTTCAGATAATTTACGTGAGTGATAGGTTACTATGCGTTAAACGGTATCGATTTGTGTGGAATCGGGCAAAATTGGGTTAAAATCGGACAAAATGGTGAAATTGGGCTGGCCCAGTCGAACAGGCCACTCGATCGAGTGGGCCTGGTCGGTCGGTTGGACTTGGTCGGATGGGCCTGATTGGTCGGACGGATGTGCCTGATCGGTCGGACGGCCTGGTCGATCGAATGGGCCGTTCGATCGAATGGGCCACTCGATCGATTGGTCTGTTCGATCGATTGGGCCACTCGATCGAGTGGCCTGTTCGATCGATTGGGCCACTCGATCGACTGGTCTGTTCGATCGATTGGGCCACTCGATTGGCCATCCTGTTCGACTGTTTTCGATGATTTTTCGAGCGTTTTTCGGCGTTTTGGGTCGAGACGTTACGATGAGGCGTTAAGCAACTGAAATCCCGTCAATTCCGACCTGTTTTAACGGCCGGGAATCACCCCGTTCGTCGGAACTGGTCGTTTTTGTCGGTTTTTCTGTGTTTAACTCGAAATCGATCATTTTATCACTAGAAATCAGATCCTAGACCAACACGACACTAAGAAATGTCTAGGAGATCGGTCTAAGTTCTGGTTTTACCATTTTTATGTATAGATCTGATGTAAAAACCTTGATTTTACTTAGGAAATGCCCTGGATCTGAGTTGTTCTTGATGATATGAGGTCAACACTTGAAGTTCATAAGAACTTTGTGATGAAATCTATCCGAACATCCCAAATCCGTGGCCCTTTGATTAGAAAAACATTGATTTGGTTGAGATTCGCGAAGAATCGTACGTAAATCATCCGAATCTGAGTTGTTCTTCATGGGATGACATCACCTTTGAAGAACTTTGTGGTGACATCACCTTAGAACAGCCCAAATCCGTTGATTTCACGGTTGAAAATTGGGATTTGAAAGATAGAAAGATGAAGGATTGCATTTGGATCAAGAAAGTACAAGATTCGGGTTGAAAACTTACAAGAATCGGAAGAAATCGAGAGATTTGAGGGCTGGAGCGTCTTGGTCGGTTAAGAGCAGCTACACAAGTGTTTGGGAGTGAATGGAGGGGTATTTATAGGCAAGGAAGGGGAAAGGAAGGCAAAACAGCAGTTGGATCGGCTGGCCCAGTCGATCGGCTGGCCCAGTCGATCGGCTGGCCCAGTCGATCGGCTGGCCCAGTCGATCGGCTGGCCCAGTCGATCGGCTGGCCCAGTCGATCGGCTGGCCCATCCGATCGGCTGGCCCATCCGATCGGACTGGCCCATCCGATCGGACTGGCCTATCTGATTGGGCCGGTCTGACCAATTGGACTAGTTTGATCGAATTGATCCGTTCGGAAGCCTTTTGATCCCGTTTTTGGTGCGATTTCGACGGTTTAAGCCATATTTTTATATATTTATATAATTATTAATTTATTTATTATAATTAATCACAAAAGGGCCGTATATACGTATTTATGTATCCAATTCTCAGTGCGGTGATCGAGTTACGCGTGCCTTCGAGTGCGTTCTTCGATGTGATGTGCCACAATGATTATCGGGGCACCACTTACTCATATTGCCATCATCGTCATGACGGTTAGAGTCATAGTACTCACCCGATAACCCTCGTTAGCGTTGATTACTCACATTTTGACACCTCACGCTCATCGAGAAGGGTAGTTTAGGCCCATATTCGACATCATCGTGAGTGTTATGCAAAATAGGTTTGTAATAGCGATAGAATATGCGTAATTATTCGATTATACTTCGATTTAGCGATAAAATTGGTATGATTTCATTATGATCCGAATCTCCGGTGCTAGGCGTAACGAGTGTGTCGAGTAGTAACAACGCACGAAGGTGCGGGTTGTTACATTAAGAACACCATGATGACATCACCCAAGAACGCTTAGATCTTGGTGATTGCACGGTTAGAATCTAAGTTTTGAAAGATAGAAAGGTGTAGAATCAAGTAATGATCAAGATCGTACAAGAATTAAAGTGAAAACTTACCGGGATTGAGAGAAATCTGAGAAAAGGTGAAGAAGATAGCTGGTTCGGTCAGAGCTTTCCAAAAGTGGAAAGTATGACAATGACAGCCCTATTTATAGGCTTCCAAAAGAGGAAAGTGTCAGCCGATCGGCTGGGAGATCCGATCAAGTGGGCTGCTCGATCGGCTGGCAAAGTGCTAGCCGATCGACTGGCATGTTCGATCAAGATGCTTCCAGTTCGATCCGCCACGCACTTTGAGTATTTTGCGAGGATTTTCGACGTTTCGATTTCGATGGATGATGATACGAATACGATATGGTTCCTAGTCAAATTACCTTCAGTAGTTGGGACTATATCTACATACAAGCATCTATATTTCATGTTTCGATGCCGGTTTCGATTGAGTTTGATTGCCTTTCGAGTTTCGATTCGATTTTCGATTTGATTGCTTGAATACCACAGCCAACATAAAGTAAACACGCACAATTAACACATAAGGCACACACACACGTATAACAATACCATAATTCGCATAATTCGAGTCTCGAGTTCGATTGATTGTTAGATCGGTTTGATTTCTGATTAGATTAACTTTATCGCATTGTTACTTTCTAACATTTACAGTCGTAGATCGGTTCGCATTAAAACACGTTCGATTACTTCGATTCTTGCTGATTACAACACTTACTCCACATAATACAACTAAGACACGAAATCGACTATCTACAGTCAAAGAAAGTCAAAGTTGACTTGGACTTTGACTTTGACTTTGACATTCGAAAACACGGGGTGTTACAATATATCCTTCTAAGAGCCAACAACAGGTCTGATGATTAGCATAAATTTGGCCAGGATTATTAACCCCTTTCAACTTGTAACTTTTCAGACTCCCTTCATCTTCTTCATTGACAACATAAAAACTTGCAGAAGTATTGAAAGCAGTTGATCTCAATCTACTCAATTTCCTGCAATTACAGTAATACCATCATTACAATAGCAAATTAGAAAACTATTAGTGTCTTAATTAATAATAATCACTCTCTCTGTTAGTGTCACGAGTTTGAAACCAAAGCATCAGTTATCTAGTAAGGAAACTCAACAATAGTTAAAAAGAAAAAAAACTTTGCTAATCAGCTGCCATGCAACCTTTCATCTTCCACCGGCATCGAAATTCAACCATCTTACCCATTTTACGCAAAGTGTAGACTAAATAAATTTTCATGTTGACTCATAAACTGGCCGAAAATATTTCAACTGAATATACACTGACCTCAATTAGCTCATTATATGCCATGCCATGTAACCAATAGTTCCTTCAAGTGTCATCTGCATAATATTGCATAGTATCAGTATACTTCTGGTTGATATTTAGGTACTTTTTATCAAAATTTAATGAACTAAAAAAATAATATAATCAAGAGGTGGCGATTTCGTCTCTAATGGGTTAAGAAATATGGTAATTGATGCATTTGGAAAGAAAACGAGTCTAACAGTTCAAATGAATCAAAAGTCAACTCCCTAGTGTAGCTCATAAGGCCTTCTTAATCCTTGTTCTGGTTGTGCAAAAAGAATCATGAAAAAAAACTGCAACCTATAATCAGTTTTATAAATCCACTTGATGATATGTCGTTTTTGGTGTCCATTACGTACAAATGCTAATGCGGTCCTCATACTCTACTTAAAAGTTAAAACCACTAATGTATTAACATACCCCTATATATACGATTATACCCACACATATATATTTTAAATTATCATATAACTTAAATAAGAGGTAAGAAAATACTCTGCACACTCACAGAGAAATAGTGTCCCCATTCTTTATCCAAGTAATGTCTATCCTTGAAGGACTGAAATTATTAACCATAAACAAACACTATAAATCACAACAATCCACAAGTCAACCTATAACAATGGAGAGGAAAGCAAAACGAACCCGATCTTGATGACGTTTGTAGAAAATATCCCAATATTTATTAGCATCCTTTTCATATTTCTCTGCAAAAAAAAAAAAAAAAAAAAAAAAAAACAAATAATAATCTAGCATAAATAAGTCTTGAAAACCAACGTGCAATCATATACCTTTCCAGAAGGGGGTGACTTCATCATTTGTTGTAGAATATATTTGTATTATAGGTTTTTGTAGACTATTGGTTGATGCATCAAAAGCCATCCCCAAAGCACTGTTAACAAAAATATAACACTTATTATTTCAACTGTTGGAGAAGCAATAATAACCAGAAACAAAAGTAAGAACATAACCAACCATCCATAAAAATGAAATCTTTTTGATAAAAACCTAAATTTTACAATTGATCTCGAAGTAACCATGTCAAGAAAAAAATAGTTTTAAAGGAAAAAACTAAAAAAACCTGAAACATATGTGTTGCGATTCAGAAACCGGCGACTGATTAAGGGTTCCAACAGAAAGAGATGCAAACCCTAATGGAAGAACAAAGGAATGGTGAATATAGATCTAACAAAAAGAACGTCATAAACGAAATAAGAACACTTAAATTACCTTGAAAGAATCAGGCAAACAGGTGGTGGTGGCAGCGATGATTAAGCCCATATGAAGATTTAGGGTTTTTTTCATCGGAAGATGTTGTGATTCTCTCATGTTTAGGGCTCAATCAGTTTTGAAAGATGAAGTAGATACAGAGGTTGTAGCCCGGGGAAAACAAAACATGGGAAAGATTGAATATACAACTTGCAAGGGAAGGATTTCATAACAATGGAAAGACTGAAACTGATGGAGAGAATTTCTGGGAGGCGGTATATGAATTGAAGGAGAACTGAGAGATTTGAGAGATGGCGCCTAAAACACAATTATCTGGCTAAAGACCTATGCCACGTCACGGTCAATTTGTCAAAGCTATTTTGCTTTAATATAAAATATAGATAGTAAATTTGGTACCAATTAAATATCTTTTCACATCACTTAATTGAGTTTTCTTGTTTTTAACTTAAACAAGTTGTATGCATAAACAAAACATCTTATTAAATATGAAACCAAAATGGATACAAAAAACTTACAACAAAAGCCCAAATAATCTAGAAGCCCCAATAAACTATAGTTTCACTTCAGTCAGTTTTGATTCGTGAAACCCGTTATACCCACAATTATGATATAATATGATTTTTTTTTGAACGGCAAATTTCATTAGAATCTCCCGCTAACAAGAAACTAGACAAGGGAAAAAAACAAGGTACAAAGCAAATTAAACATCAAAGGCTATCAATCTATCCAATCCAAATTTAACATTTTTGAACTATTCTTAATCTGTAGGTCCCGGTTTTCACTCCGAAACGATTACGTAACGACACGTTCGACGTGCGGAATCCGTGAACGTGCGTGACCGAACACAAGAACGTACTAATTAACGTGATTCCATTAATAGATCTGAAACGTACAAAGAACCGTGAATCACCTTTTGCCTTTCTCTCTACTTTCTCTCTCTAAGCACCAAGCTCCAAATCTCTCAAAATGGCAAAAGTCTCAAAACTAAACCCTAAGGCTCCTATTTATAGGCACAAGGCATAAGGGATTTCCCCTTATTTACAAGATTGCCACCTTGCTCTTTTTCCTAAATATTACATCATAAAGCTTTGTTTTCTTCAGATTCTGCTACGAACTGTATTGACGGAGGCGATAGACATTACTGCACTAACAAACTCCACCTTGGATATTGCCACAGTCAATCTCGTAGCGTCTTGTCTTTCTCTCTCTCTGGGTCTTCTTGAAGGTGCGATATTATCAGCAACCATAGACTCCCTCTTTCTCGAACAGAATCCCCGTGGATCTGTCTTCAGGCTTCCGTTGCTCTTCCTTTCGTTAGACTCTTTCTCTTCAGGCTCCCCCTTTCGTTAAGCTTCCGTGCTTTTGGGATCGACACCTGCCTTTCCGGATACAAGCTCCTCCAGGATAGTTTCCTGGCACGCTTCCGTTTGCGTTGAGCACTTCTTCAGACTCCCCCTTAGACTCAGCTATCGGGATCGTGATCTGGAATACCATCTGCAAATCTCATACATTCATAAGTAACAGCATTATGAACATCCAGGATTGATGACCTGGTTTTCTCAACATATGCTAGAATAATTTTACAATGAAAGCATTTTCAGATGTTCAGGAACCGTAACCTAACACTTTTTAAAACACTTCAACTTCCCCTATCAACAAAAACAAGTTCAAACCTAATCTTAAGTCTAAGATGAAGCTCAAAAAATAAATGAGTTCGTGCTTAAGCTTCATACACCAACCTGATTAACAAGTTTATTGAATATAATAATATAATATATGATTACATTATAAGATTGTCATACACAAACTATATTAATTTATATTTCGTTACAGATATAATTTTAACTAACTAGTTAATTAATTAATAATAATAATAATTAAAAAAACAAAATAAATAATCTCGACTTGACTTTAACACATAGAGCTGGAGACAAACTCCAATGGTCCGTTAGTAATCCAAATTAAAAAAAAAAAAAAAACGGGTTAAGAACTGAGATCCGAGTTTAAGGGAGGTCGTTTAGACTTTAGAGCTGTGTTGCGATTTGGATTTTGGACAATGGACAGGAAACAAATGGGCCGGTCTTGGGCCGTAATCCGTATAGCTATTTGCTCTTCTGGCTGTTTTGTTGGACTTGGCCCATTACAAATTCAGTTATTTTGAGCTTCTTGACTTTAGAATTTCTCAAATTTCAGAAATGAATTCATGAATAATAAATATGGCTGCCGGTAAGATTGTAAATTTAAGTATTAACTATTAAGTGATGAGAGTTTTTTTTAAGTACTAATGTAATGTGTTCATAATCCAAAAGTTGCATGAAATATAACTATTTAACTGATATGATTTTAGATATTTCGTTTGTTTTAACCGTAACTTCATAAGCTTTTTTTCTGAACCGGTAGAATATAAATAAAACCACATACTAGTAAGTAGATAGACAAGAATTTAAAAAAAAATTACCTTGTCAATAGAGGGCCTCTAAGCTATTTATTTAATGGTTATATATAAAAGAATGAGTTAATTGCCCGGATAGTCCTTGTGGTTTGTACTTTTTTCACATTTAGTTCCCACCTTTTTAAAATAGCATGTTTGCTCCCTATGGTTTGCTCATTTGTTACTCGGATAGCCCTAAAATGGTTGGAGGTTAGTTTGCTCAGTTAAGTTGATGTAAAATTACTGAATTGTCCTTATTACGAATAACAATAATATTAAATTAGATTTCAAGTGGGGCCCACCTCCACCTCCACCACTACCCAACCCTCCTTCTCCACACCCTACCACCCACTTCTGCCGCCTCCTCCACCCAAACCCATACCTTCCTCAACCAAAATCCACACCTATTCACTACCCTTACTAGTTAGCCAAACTCTATATTGTTTAGTCACAGTTTAACAATAATCATTTTATATGTGATCATCTAGCTGAACATTACAGAATGATAATAAGTTCACGAAGACATAAAAAAAGAAATAACTTATGATGAAGAAAACGAACACAAGAGAATCGGCAATGAATAGTTGCTTGCACGATAGGAAAAGGTTGAACACCATGGCCAGAAATGGTGGAGGAAATTTAGATGGTTGGCGCACGACGGTGGCAGCGGTGGCCGCAAACACCTTCCACAACATCGGCGCCCATCACCATTGTGAACCACCGTCACACACAACCTCCG
This sequence comes from Helianthus annuus, assembly GCF_002127325.2. Lineage (NCBI taxonomy): Eukaryota > Viridiplantae > Streptophyta > Magnoliopsida > Asterales > Asteraceae > Helianthus > Helianthus annuus. Next base: position 127,319,280 of record NC_035440.2, read on the forward strand.
ACGAAACCAACCACCTCCCATTCCGTCACCCAACATCCTCTAATCACCATCGTATCACCACCTTCCATGTGACAACTTGTTATTCCGAGGTAAAATCATTCATTCTTTTTAATTTCTTTAGTTACGTTTCGTATACGTTCTAATTACCGCTTCATACCGTTTATGAGCGAATGTGCACTATACATATTTATATGTGTATATCATGCCTAAATTTATTTGATGATATTTGAGGTGATTATATTTAAATATATATATATATATATATATATATAGAAAGTATAATGTATATTACGGCTTAACCTACATAACGTACGCGACCAAATTACGCAAGTGCATTTGAAAATCACGCACGTTATAATTGGAAACCTAATCACGCATGAAGCATTTTTTGTGTATTATTACGCAAACATGTACAAATCACGCATGTTAATTTGATGCCCATGCGTGATAATTGATACTTGCGTGATTACTTATCCGTGTGTGATAAATTGATCTGATGGTCAGTATTGTCGCGTACGTGAAGTATGATAAGGGTTTTTGTATGTTAACCGCTATATATATATATATATATAAACAAAACCAATCGGCCTAACCCTAACCTCTCACCTTTGCCCCCTTGCGACACCAGTCCAACACCCATCTTCTTTTATTGGCTCAAGCCCAATCGGCCACCAAAACCCTAGCTTTTGTCATTTCCTCTCCAAGTTAACCCCTATGCCTTTTTATTTAAAGTATGGATGCATGTGTGTGTTGAGTAGTAGCAAAAACAAAACCCTAGCTGTTGTCCCTTCCTCTTCAAGTTACAAAGCAAAAACAAAACCCTAGCTCTTTTCCCTTCCTCTCCAAGTTACGGCAGCCAAGAACAGCCCCTCCCCCTCTCACGCTCTCCATTCCAGCCAAACACACTCTCTTTCGCATCCCTTTCATCTCCCGGTTAGTATTCATGGCGTCTTCCTATTCGTTTATAGTATTAGATAATTATACATGTTCATCGGTTGTAAAAATCATGTTAACTTGGCTGTGTTTTTCTGATGTGTGATGATAATTGATGCTATGATGATAAATTATAGTGTTAGGGTTCATAAAAAGATCAAGTGTTATGCTAAGTAATAGTTTTAGGCATGTATGGATAGAGATATCTTGTTTTGTGTTGGGATGCTTGATGGTTTTGAGGTTTGAACATGTTAAATCTGATATATTTAATGTACAACCTGCTGTGAATAATGATTACGTGTCGCGGGTATGTTAGTTATTCGGTTGGGAAGATCGGGTAACGAAAACAGGTTCTGTCCAACAGTTACATCCGACTTTAATCGGTTATAACCGTGTCATAACTTAACGAAAATTGGATTTTCTTGAGTCTATAACGTGCTATTTCGAAATACGCTTCTAATGGCGCTAGAATCGTGATTTTTGGACATCATTTGCTATTTTAAATAAATTGTTTCGTTTCAGCAATTAAAGTTGCATTTTTCTACAGACTTTATGTGTTATGTTTTGAGTCATAACTTGATAAATACTTAAAGTTAGACTATGAAATTTATAATGTAGATGTTCTTAAGTGTCTGTGCAAACGTCCAACTAGAATTTCGTCAATCGGATAATTGAGGATTTTTAAATAAATTTTTCCTTGAGCTGCAGTTAGAAAGTGACGAATCTGATTGCAGCTTAGTAAATGGTTTTTATAATTTTTTTGGTTAAGAGTTAAACTCTAAAATTTTAGCACAAGACCAACCATCCGAGGGGCACGTCACATAAAAAGATCGTATTTTTTTTCAAACTCGTAAGGGTGGTAAACGGACACCTTAAAACAGCCTATTTTCAGTGAAATGAAATGTGCATGTTTGTAAGTTTATAAAGTGTCGAATCTGCTATTCTTGGTACTCGTACATGTTAATTGTATAAATGGTGTATTGCGCGTCGTAGTGTATGTTACGAACATGTGCCTAAAAACTACTCGGTAACATAGTTGTAACAACTTGCTTGCATGTTAATTGTTAGATGCGTGTAAGATTTGTGTGAATTACACAAACGACCCCTAATGTTCTTGGTAACCATAATAGGACGTGGTTGACCATACTAGCTAGCATAACTTAATCTGCCAAACTAATCTAAGGTGAGTTCACACTATCACTAAAAACATGTATTCCTGGTGGATTGGGAACCTAATATTCCGAGGGAATGGAATAATATTAATTGATAATCATAAATCATGTCTTTAGCGGACTAAATGAAACTCTATCATAAAGTCCCCATAAGATAATACCAAGTAATCATCGGGCCGGGCGAGCGGGCTATTAGTTGATAGCGCTATTAGGTTTGACAAACCTCACACCGGGCCTTAGAGGATGGGTGTGAACTTTTATGCCTTGGTACCGATCAATGATGATAGACATTGATCTGGGGAAAAACAACTCTATTGTCACAGCATCGGTACCTCACGGTTTAGTAGCTTAACGATGGGGTAGCTCTCCGTGACATGTTTTATAAACCGGTAATTTAATAACTTATGTTTTGGGATAAAACATGTGAAACATTTTAAAACCGTGAACTCGCCAAACTTTATGTTGACATACTATTGCATGCTTTGCAGGTCCTTAGGTGCTGCGCTGGAGTTTGCATGGAGGAGTGTTGTGGCTATCTAGAACCGTTGTTGGGTTCTTATTTAAATAAATTGTTCTTAAACTATTGTTGAGACCTTGGACCTTATGCTTCCGCTAGCAACTTAAACTATGTTTTAAACTTTGAATGTTTTGTCACTAATCATATTAGCGATTATGGATTTACTTTGATTATCTTATTTTAAAGTATTCAATATGATTTGTGGCATGATTCTGGTCAGTCACACGCCTCGCGGTAATACTCCGCAAGTGGAAATTGAGGGTGTGACAGATTGGTATCAGAGCCATTGGTTATAGTGAACTCGGTTTTAAAAAGAAAAGTCTTTTTGAGAAAAACCAGACTATAACCTGTTCTGTACTAATCGATCCGCAACGACACTACACTCCAAGTGCAAGATTCAGCGCTCTAGACTACATAGCATAGGTATATGCTTACTTGTTACTTACTTGGTGTATTATGTGATAGTATACTTAGTAATATACTCATTATTCTTAATGAGCACTCTCCTAAACATTTGCATGGGAACTTACGTGCCACGGTTAAACTTCTTTCTATTTTCTCGCTCTCAATCATTATGGCATCGGTCGCATTCTGTATTTTTGGTGGATGTAAAGACAATGAGCGGACGCGGTAGAGGAAATGTAAACATGACTCAAGACCAGCTGACGGCCCTGATTAACGCACGAATAGCTGAAGCTATAGTAGCTCCCCACGAGGTACAACTACCGATCTGAACCATTCTTGGATGACTAGATCCTATTCTCGTGCCACCCTACCATTCTTAAACTTATTCATTTCTCCCAACACGACAGGTCAACCTGCACGCATTCAACCCCGAGTTTGCACATTCAAGGCATTCATGGAATGCAAACCTCTCTCCTTCAACGACACTGAAGGAGCAGTAGGCCTTCTACACTGGATCGAGAAGGTCGAGTCGGTGTTTGAAATGAGTTAATGCGCTACCAACAGTCGGGTGAAGTTTGTTACTGGTACTCTTGAGGGAAACGCGCTCTCCTGATGGAATGCGCAAGTTCAAATGCTCGGATTGGCGGATGCCAATGCCACTCCCTGGAACGACTTTAAGGATCTGATCAAGGAAGAGTCTTCTCACAGGGACGACATTCAGAAGCTGGAGGTGGAATACTACGGTTTGAAAATGGTTGGATCAGAGATCGAGGCATGCACCAAAGGTCCAACGATTTAGCTGCTCTTTGTCCAAACTTGTCACAACCATCCACAAGCGAATCGAGCTCTACCTTAGGGGTCTAGTTCCTGAAATCCAAAGCTTAGTGACTTTAGCCAATCTCCCCACAATCCAGTAAGTCATCCGCTTGGCACACCGTCTCACAAACCAAGCAATTGAACAAGGCAAGCTGCCCAAGCGAATTAGGGCTGTCACTGATGCCTCTAGAGATAATAAACGTAAGTGGGATAACAACCAGAGCAAATGTTCTAACCCCTCGCAACCTCAAGCTCAATAAAGGAAGTTCGAACGTAGCAAGAACCCTAACCAGCAAGTTGGTGGCTACCAAGGAAATTGACCCAAGTGCAACCAATGTAATCTGCATCACTATGGGCAGCATGAGAACAACCGTTGTCAACGGTGCAACAAGCTGGGCCACGCAGCCAAAGATTGTAGAAGCCTGCACCCTGTGCGATAGAATCAGAGACCCCAACAACAAGAACAAGAACAACAACAGCAGCAGCAACTGGGTTGTTTTTTTTCACACCCCAACCGATGACGGAAACATCAGAGCGAGACGAAAGCGAGATTGCAAGAGACTTCATAACACTAATTTGACAAGTATTTAATGATAAATTTCATTTCATTGCTAAAAAAACAAATTACATTGTTTGAAATAGAAATACAACAAGTTGAAACAAATGAATTACAATATAACAAGTATTAGATTATAAAATGCGTTCCTAGGCATCCTACTAAGTTCCATGCATTATCATCATCGTAATCCTGCAATCATGTTTAAAAGCATAGTTCAATACAAAAAGTATTAGCGAGTATACAAGTTTAAGTACTAGCATATAAGTATAAAAATGAACAATCCACATGGCAAACCTAGTTATCAAGATTAACGTATAAACTGGCATGCGATTTACAAGTCTACCCTCTGATTACCGCAAGTATAATGAATGAATAAACTTAACATGACCTCACGTTCACGGGCGGTGTGTCACTCCTATAGCGCTATACATCTTAAGTGGAGGCTCAAACGGAGTTAATGACAAGTTCATCACATAAGAATCACCCAGAAAACACGAATTAAGCATAACATATTGGTAAGAATATATTGTATTGTTTGTATAATTGCATAAAAGTATGTATGTTGAGTGTGTTTTGTATATGTAAACATGATGCACCCAAAAAGTGTAAAAACGGTAAAAAGGGCGTCGAGTATACTCACAACATTGCAAAAGCCTTTCGATTATCCGCGAATGACGAGTTGTTTATGAATAAGGAATAAGTGGTATGATTATATGGCGTTTAGGGAGTGGTAAGATTCGGGATTTAGAATTTAAAGTACAAAAAGTATATATTAATAAAAGTATTATCTAGTTCTAAGTACTCGTTTATGACACTATGTTATGTGTGGTTTCATGGGTCCAAAATTGCCCATTAGAATCAATAACAAGTGGCTTAAAATCATAGATAAGTTAGTCCTAGTTCATGACGAATAACCATTATCCGATTATCATCACAAACTTGACCAGTTTTATAATATATATATATATATATATATATATATTTATATAGTTATATTAATATCATAAACTAAGTCCATCATAGATATCATGTATTATCATGTAAGTCAAGCATGGAGTATTTAACCTCATTATATGATTCACCACTACACAAAACCATCACAAGGATGATTTGGATGGTCATGAATAACAAGAATTAAAAGAAGCTAACTACTACAAGTTCAAGTGACCAAGTAAGTTTTTAACCCGGGTGAGCCAACACGACATGGAAAGGTAATCCTAAGTGTCGGAGGCTAGACGGGGCTATGTTACTTTGATACTAGTAAGTCACTTGTAATGTCAATTAAAAACATCAAGTGAGGTGTGCAATCAAGTTAGGAATGCCAAAGCATCCAAAGTTCACACTTGCATGTAACATAAGTCTCACCATATGAATTATGGCAAACTTATGTTATTTCAACACTTGTGGTGCCGGTGGCCCCGGTGGTGCCGGTGGTCTTTGTTTCACCCTGGTGGTGCCGGGGATTGGTGGCGGTGGCCCTGGTGGCGCTGGTGGTCTTTTGATTCATCCTGGTGGTGCCGGTGGTGCAGGTGGTGCCGGTGGTGCCGATTTTTTGTATCATCGGTAATTGGCCATTCTATAGTGTTTATTATTTGAAACAGTGTTTTTTGTTCTTTTTTTTTTGTCATTTGATCTGTTGTGTTGAATAAAACACAAAATCAGAGCTACGGAAGCTCTGCGTTTAATAGTTGATCGAATCAAACAAGTTTCGGTTTGATTCGTGTTTTTTGGTGAATTTTGGACATTCTTATGTTGATTTCGGACTGTTTTCAGTGATTTTTTCTATTTGATTTGATTGAAATTTGGAACATTTTCAATCAGATTCTGTTGAACTTTAGTTGCATTTTGATGATTTCTAATGAGTGTTTGCAACTGATAGCATGATTAGAAAGAATTAAAAATAGGTTGTTGTTGTATCGTTGATCATATTGAGTGACATTGTTTGATGATTTCTTTTGAATTCCATAAATAAATAGAATTAAAAGAAGCTGATTTGAGTTTTGCTAAAGCTCACTGTTGTTTTTCTCATGATTTGTGACCCGTTCAGTTGGTTGTGTTGAAAACATTGTGTTTCTTGGCAGTGATAGTTCAAAACATTTGTTTTCCGACAATTGATGACGATGGCGTGGCAAGGATGGTGGAGGGTAGGTTTTTGAACCTGCAACCCCACTTTACAGCCATGATTATTGGAAAATTTTGAGCCAAACCGTGTTTTTTTTAAGATCCACTGATGGTTTTTGATGTTTGTTGTTGGTTTTTATATTTCAGTCGATAATGATAAGTATTAACTTATCTGAGACATCTACGAGTCGTGATTTTGGTTAAGTTTGATTGTTAAAATTCTGAAATTTCGTAAAAAATGGTTTTGTGTAAAAAAAAATTCCGTAAAAAAATGTTTTTGCGTAAAAAAAATTCGGTAAAAAAATTGTTTTTTTCCGTTTTTAAAAATATGTTTTTTGCCATAAAAACGGTTTTTTCCGTTGAAAAAATGTTTTGCCAAAAAAATAGTTTGCGTACAAAAATTTTTGCCGTAAAAAAATGTTTTGCGTAAAAATTTTTTTGCCGTAAAAAAGTTTTTTCTGTAAAAAAAATGTTTTGCGTAAAATTGTTTTTGCCGTAAAAAAAATGCTTTTGCGTAAAAAAAAATGTTTCTTGCGTAAAAAAGGTTTAAAACTGTGTTGTAAAAAAAGTTTAAAACCGAGTTGTAGAAAAAGTTTAATACCGAGTCGTAAAAAAAAGTTTGAAATCGAGTCGTAAAAAAAGTTTAAACCCGAGTCGTAAAAAAAGTCTAAAACGGACTCGTAAAATAAAGTTTAAAACCGAGTCATAAAAAATTTTAAAATCGGGTCGTAAAAAAAAGTTTAAAAAATTTGTTTTTTTTTTTGTAAAAAATCTAAATAAATTTGTGTTTTTTAATCTGAATCGTATACCTTTTTAAAAAAACTAAATTAAGACAAAAACTAATAAAAAACAATTAATACAATAAGACAAAAAAAGTAAATTTACTAAACTACCCTTATGACATTAAAATATTAAAAACATAATAAGACAAAAAGATTTTAAAATATCTTTTATTCTCTTTTAATCTTAACCATCCTTCACAAAAGATCAATGGTTGATAAGTGGTTCCTACGGTTCTCGTAACTGGAGGTGATTTTCATTTTAACCCATCCCTATATATATAGGATTACATAATAAATATTTTTATACGTAAAATTTTGATAAAAAATAATTTAATAATATTTATTATATATAAAAGCATTAAAGTTATGGGGATGATTCAAATGAAAACCACTTTTAACGCGAAAACTCGAAAACTAACTAAAAAAGGCCTAAAAAACACACAAAATTTTTTTTTTCAATTTTTTTAATAAAAATCGCTGGTTTTTATATATAAAAAAAACTTTTTTTCAAAAAAAATTTTTTTTTTTGTGTAGTGCACATGTGTAATAATACACATGTGTAGTACACATACACATGTGTAGTATTACACATGTGCACTACACAAAATTTTTTTTTTTTGAAAATTTTTTTTATATAAAAAAACCTGCGAAATTTGGTTTGCAAAAAAAAAAAATAATAAAAAAAAAATTTTGTATGTTTTTTTGGCTTTTTTTAATTAGTTTTCGAGTTTTCACAATAACTAGTGGTTTTCATTTGAACCTTCCCCTTAAAGTTATATATATATATATATATATATATATATATATATATATATATATATATATATATATATAGGGTGGAGTTATTGTAAAAAAGACCAAAAGTGTGAGAAAGGTAAGAAAGAATCTCAACCATTAGATCTAAATTAATTGAAAAGGGTATGACTGTAAATGCATTAACAAATTCAAATATGGTAATCCTTGATTTAAGGATTTGGAGAGAGAAAAACCTGGATTTTAGGACTTATAACCGTCCATAAATATAACACCATTCAGAGCATGTTCATAAATGGTGTTTTAAATATAACACAATTCAGAAAATATAACACCATTCAGCACAAAAATAACACCATCAGCAGTAAATAAAAAAAACACCATTCAGTACAAGAATATAACACAATTCAGTACAAAAATAACACCATTCAGCACAAAAATAACACCATTCAGCAGTAAATAAAAAAAAACACCATTTAGTACAAAAATAACACCATTCAGTACAAAAATAACACCATTCAGCACAAAAATAACACCATTCAGCACAAAAATAACACCATTCAACAGTAGATAAAAAAACCATTCAGTACAAAAACAACACCATTCAGTACAAAAATAACACCATTCAGCACAAAAATAACACCATTCAGCAGTAAATAAAAAAAACACCATTCAGTACAAAAATAATACCATTCAGTACAAAATATAACACCACCATTGCTGCACCATCGCTGTCGATCCGCACAACCACTTTCTCCGACGGTATCTTTGAGCCTTGGTCCACGCACCTGTCTTTGAGTCTTGAACGCCATCGGATCTCCTTTCTCCGACGGATCGGAACCGATAACACCTTCCGTTTTCGACTTCTTCTCTTGACCGGACTCTTCATCGCTCGAACCAGAACTGTTCGTCGCCAATTGTAGAAAGAGAGAGAAACTGTACGATCAATTGGAGAGAGAGATCGGAATTATAGGAATTTTGATTTACAGTTTTCTATTTTGAATGGATATAAAGACTTTATTACCCCTATAATTTTCAATTCAGTCCAAATTAAGAAAAATATTTTATATTTTGGTCCCTATTGATCTCAACCATTAGATCAAAAAATCTAATGGTTGAGATTCTTTCTTACCTTTCTCACACTTTAGGCCTTTTTTACAGGATCCTCTACCTATATATATAGGTAAAGGGTACTGTACAAATTCCCTTATCGTACATTACGTACGCTACAATCTCAGCCGTCCGATCATCTTCCCGCAATGAAAATCGCATGTTGTTTTTTTTTGTAATAATTTCGCATGTGATAAATTTGATGAAATAGTAGATATTTTTTTGTAACAATTTCGCATGTGATAATTTTGATGAAATAGAAGGTTGTTTTTTTGTTACAATTTCGCATGTGGTAATTCAATTTCGCATGTGATAATTTTGATGAAATAGCAGGTTGTTTTTTTTGTAACAATTTCGTATGTGGTAATTCAATTTCGCGTGTGATACTTTTGATGAAATAGCATGTTGGTTTTTGTAACAATTTCGCATGTGGTAATTTTGAAGAAATCGCATGTTAAAAAACCAACATGCGAAATTGTTACAAAAAAACAACATGCGATTTTCAATGCGGGAAGATGATCTGACGGCTGAGATTGTAGCGTACGTAATGTACGATAAGCGCATTTGTACGTTAACCAGCCCCTATATATATATATATATATATATATAGTAAACACTGGTGTAGCTTGCGAACTGAGTGAACTAATCCTGACCATACACGTGTGTAGATCAATGACCAGGATTTCATGTTGAAAAACACTAGTGTATTTTACGATTTGATGATGAGATCTTGGCCATACACGTGTGTAGATCAATGGCCAGGATTTGTTCACTCGGTTCGCAAATACACTAGTGTTCACTCTAGAGACCCTATATATATATATATATATATATATATATATATATATATATATATATATATATATATATATATATAGTAATTTTATATGTGTATAAATAAAATAAATATATAGTTAAAAGATTATAAATGATTAATTAAACATCAACTAAACTCTAGTTTGAAATAGACATATATATTGAACATGAAACAACATGACGATGTGGTCTTGTAAAAGTTGTAATGATTATTCGGTTTATGATATTAAATACAATAAAATTAAGAATAAAGCAATCAAACATTGAGAGAATGAAAGGGATGTAAAGGAGCGCAACTCGAGCCATATCCCATCACCATCATTTTTTATATAAAGAATAAAGCAAAAAAGGCAAACTTTAAACAAAATTTCAACTGAAAATTGGACACATCAAGTCATCCTTCTATTTCACCCAAAATAATGATGCAATCAAATCTAATGAAAAATACAAGAAATGCGAATTATAGGTTACGTTAAAATAAACAAGAACAAACATGAGAGAGGAACTCATAAGTTCTTTTTTTTTCTTTTAATATTTGATTTTAAGAAAGTATTTAGAAAGCAATGCGAACTAAAGGTTAAATCAAGTAATATATTTTAATGGTTATGACTACTTTCGTTCTTTGTCTTAATACGGTATTATACAATGTTATTGTTAGTAGTTAGTACACGCATCAACCTTTTAAGTTATGTTTCAAAATAAACAATTAAGCATTTATAACCGGGTAAGACTTTTGTTCCTAACATGGGTCTACCTGTATCCTTAATAAGAATCCATTTAAATCTCTTGTTATAAAATATACACAAATGTCTATTTTATTATCCTAGCATCTCGAATTTTTTTAATTCAATATTTTATTCTATACATACTCAAGAAAGCATTAGAGCATTACCAATAGATATGTATTTGAGTGATGTTTTTAGTTGGCACATGAGCTTTGCCTAACAATAGGATAGTTTCTCTCACTTGTCCTACTCACTTCATTTAAGGCCATGTGTAGTGGTGGAGGCCTATGGAGCCCCCATAATGGGGGTTATGTGATAAGTGGTTGTAAGTCCAGAAAACTATAATCGGATATCACAAACACCTAAACAAGTTGCGGAATAACAAGAAAAGGTGTAGAATATAGAGAGAATAGTCAATTGTATTAAGATCAAAGTGCACACAACTTCGTGAGTTGTTTGGTACACGCATACAATGTTTGCAAAACAATCAACAACTAATGTTTAACGTCTAACCAATCTAACCCTAATAATGAGCACAACGTATCATTATATAGAGCCTACAACTAATTCGGCCCACATGGCCTAACCCAAGCCTATCTAACCCACTAGAAAACTAAGCCCGATAGCTTATACTTGTGTTTGATAAAGATAAGCGTAAACCTACTCAATTATATGGCCTTATAATATCCCCTAGGTTTATGCTATCTTTATCAAACTGTTGTCTTTCTCATGTCTCTGTGGGAAGATACTTCATCTTTTCACTTCAAACTTGGGCTCTTTGTTCTTCTTAATCATGATCAGTTTTGCTTGAAAATCTTGTTGAAAAGAATGTGAAGAAACACGGAACTAATTCTAGGGTGGATTAGTTTGGTTTATGTTTCTACCATAAGGGTTAATCTTCTTATAACTTTCTGAGCTCCTTATAGATCTGCTAATCCTGCAAAACAGAACACCGTTAGCTCGTTAAGAGGGGAATATGGGGGTTTCCCTCTTAACCAGACTTCGGCGTGAGAATAAGTATCTGCTTTGAGGAGATTAAAGTGTGTAAAGAGTGAGAGTAGAGGGAATAGAATGTTTAACCTGTGAACTAAGGTCTCTATTTATAGCCGGAGAGGTGTAAAAAGGACGTGGGCTGATGGGCCTTGGGTCGGAAGGCGACAACATAGCAGATATGCTCCTTGTCTCACTGGTGTCGACCGTTAGTGGCTTCTAAAAGTTCTCCGGTGCTAGTGCACCGTGATTGGAGCCACGTGTCACTGTTGTCGGCCTTGTCGTCCCTCTGCCATCAGCAGGTAAGTGGAGATCGTGTGGCAGGTGGAGGACGCGGATTGGCTCTTTTCTTCTGCCACTTCTATCTTTCGTACCTTCTGAAGTGGCCCTGCACCATAGACCGTGCGCGACCCTTGCTGAGCACGTAACTAGCCCGTGCAGGGTTATAGGTGCTGGAGGCTCTTATTCAGAATGCTAAGTGTCGAATTTGATGCTCTTTCTAGTTTAGATCTTGCGCGATGTCAATCCTTGTTGAAGCAACCCGCGCGGGGCTAAGATTGAACATCTTGCTGAATAAGGAGTATGTGTTAGGTCCAAAAGTTTTATGCTTTATCTTTATTACGTTTATTTGGTTTAGATTAGTTTTGGGCTTGGGCTTAGGCCATGTGGGCCAATGGGTAGTGGCTTATATATATAGTATTCATTAGAATATTGTAGTAGAGCTCTCCTTTACACTTGTAATCATGTAGCCCCAATAGAGAACCTCGTACCCGACAATCCTAGGGATTGTGTGCAAGGTTCTCGAAGATCGTACCAGACAGTCTTGAGACTGTGTGCGATCTAAGCAGCGATACTGAGTTCTTCAATGAAAAATCTCTTTTTGTTCATTCGGTTCGATCTTATTTTCCGCATTCGATTGAACCGTCGAGTGATATCACGGGTTTTTTCGGGATCTACAAGTGGTATCAGAGCCATTGAAGTCTTTCAAAGGCTCGGTTTTGATATCGCTCGAAGAACGAGAAGAAGATTTGCACAGTGTTGCCGATTCACTTTGATTTTCGGATTTCCGGTATCGTAAAACGAAGACCAGATCTGTGTGTTATGAGTTGTTTCAGATCTGGGAATTTGTTCTTCATTTAGCTTGTCAAGAAACACCTAGTTGTATGTTTTGTAAAAAAGGGAGCTGAGTAGAGAAAGATCAGGGGTTAGAAATCTGGTTGTCGGTTGGATTTTTGTGTTAATCACGAGTCGGTTTACAACCGGATGATGGTGGGTTGGGTGAAATATGCACGTGATGATGGTGATGAATGTCGTAGAGTTACGGTGACGGTGGTTGAAGCTGAAATGACGTAGTAGATACAAGGTGGAAGAGGTGGTCATATGTGGTTGATGAAGAAGAACAGTGGAGGTTGATCACGGTGAACGGCGGTGAGAAATGATAGTTGAAGGTGAAGATGGTTATCGGAGTGAGGTGGTATAGAAGATGAAACAACGACCATCTTCTCGTTTGGGTGAAGATGGATATTAATGATGGTGGTCATCGGAGAACAAAACCTGGTAGTTGCAGGTTGTACGATGATAATGAATGAAAAGGAGTGAACGGTGATGAAGGAGGGTGTCGAAGATGATGACCGGAGTTCGGTGTTCGGAGTGTGCGGTGGTAATCAGAGGTCGACGGACACAGTTGATGATCAGTGGAGTTACAGGTGGTGTACGGTGGTGCTTGTGGTGGTCAACGAAGAGGATGATCGGAGTTCGCATCGGAGATGGCGACCGAGGAACGGTTTTCGAAGGTAATGACGTCAGGGGAACATTCTATGGCGGCGCTGCACATGATGTTTCATTAGAATTATCGAAAAACCCTAATCATTTTTGTCTGTTCGATGATGTCGCTTGATTAACGGTCGAGATTGAGCATTGGCATGTTGTCGGCTGCAAAAGGTTGCAACTAGGGTTGGTCACATGTTGCATGGGCTTGAGTGCCATGATTGGGCCAATGATTGGCACAGGTTATGAGGTATTTGGTTGGTCCAGAGCCTGCATGATTTGCTGATTAATTTCATTGGGCCCACCTTCTCGTTGTGGGTGACGAATATGCCAGGTACATAATTTAAAATAATTAAAGTGTTTAAAATGTTTAATGACTTGGGCTATGAAGTTTGGATTATCTTTTTGTGCTCCCTCCTACAAAATGTTTCCACACAACATGGCACGTATTTTGGGCCCATTGCATCAACAGGCAATTATAAATTTAGAACGTTTATTTTTAGATTTATGGTGATTGGAATTTTTTTGGAGCCTACTTGATTGTATTAGACGATTAAGCTTGGGTTTTATTTTTGGACCATGTGTGGTGCTATTGGGTTCTGTTAGACAGCTGGTCATGGAAATGGTTTTTGAAATTGTTAGCTAGCGACTTTATGGTAAAATTTGGTGGTTGTGGTTATTGTTTGGATCGAAAGTTCAAAAGAATTTTTGGCAGACTTTATTGATGGGCCGGGGTTTGAAGATTTGATCGTCTCGGACCCAGTCTGTGCATTACGGATCATCTTTAACACATCACGGATTCCTTGTCTTGAAGATTGCTTCATCACGAACCATCACGAATCATATTCATCCGAGATCAACTTCGCCGTATTCGACATCATCCGAGACGCATCCTCTTCCGTCATCAGAAACAGCTTCTTGCCATCCGAGATACATTGATGGGCTCGTTTTCTGCTGGGCCTAAAAAGGAGAAGACCCAAGACTAGAGATCGTCTAAAACCGTAATAAAGAGAGCATAAAACTAGGGGGAGATTGTTAGGTCCAAAAGTTTTATGCTTTATCTTTATTACGTTTATTTGGTTTAGATTAGTTTTGGGCTTGGGCTTAGGCCATGTGGGCCAATGGGTAGTGGCTTCTATATATAGTATTCATTAGAATATTGTAGTAGAGCTCTCCTTTACACTTGTAATCATGTAGCCCCAATAGAGAACCTTGTAGCCGACAATCCTAGGGATTGTGTGCAAGGTTCTCGAAGATCGTACCAGACAGTCTTGAGACTGTGTGCGATCTAAGCAGCGATACTGAGTTCTTTAATGAAAAATCTCTTTTTGTTCATTCGGTTCGATCTTATTTTCCGCATTCGATTGAACCGTCGAGTGATATCACGGGTTTTTCGGGATCTACAAGTGGTATCAGAGCCATTGAAGTCTTTCAAAGGCTCGGTTTTGATATCGCTCGAAGAACGAGAAGAAGATTTGCACAGTGTTGCCGATTCACTTTGATTTTCGGATTTCCGGTATCGTAAAACGAAGACCAGATCTGTGTGTTATGAGTTGTTTCAGATCTGGGAATTTGTTCTTCATTTAGCTTGTCAAGAAACACCTAGTTGTATGTTTTGTAAAAAAGGGAGCTGAGTAGAGAAAGATCAGGGGTTAGAAATCTGGTTGTCGGTTGGATTTTTGTGTTAATCACGAGTCGGTTTACAACCGGATGATGGTGGGTTGGGTGAAATATGCACGTGATGATGGTGATGAATGTCGTAGAGTTACGGTGACGGTGGTTGAAGCTGAAATGACGTAGTAGATACAAGGTGGAAGAGGTGGTCATATGTGGTTGATGAAGAAGAACAGTGGAGGTTGATCACGGTGAACGGCGGTGAGAAATGATAGTTGAAGGTGAAGATGGTTATCGGAGTGAGGTGGTATAGAAGATGAAACAACGACCATCTTCTCGTTTGGGTGAAGATGGATATTAATGATGGTGGTCATCGGAGAACAAAACCTGGTAGTTGCAGGTTGTACGATGATAATGAATGAAAAGGAGTGAACGGTGATGAAGGAGGGTGTCGAAGATGATGACCGGAGTTCGGTGTTCGGAGTGTGCGGTGGTAATCAGAGGTCGACGGACACAGTTGATGATCAGTGGAGTTACAGGTGGTGTACGGTGGTGCTTGTGGTGGTCAACGAAGAGGATGATCGGAGTTCGCATCGGAGATGGCGACCGAGGAACGGTTTTCGAAGGTAATGACGTCAGGGGAACATTCTATGGCGGCGCTGCACATGATGTTTCATTAGAATTATCGAAAAACCCTAATCATTTTTGTCTGTTCGATGATGTCGCTTGATTAACGGTCGAGATTGAGCATTGGCATGTTGTCGGCTGCAAAAGGTTGCAACTAGGGTTGGTCACATGTTGCATGGGCTTGAGTGCCATGATTGGGCCAATGATTGGCACAGGTTATGAGGTATTTGGTTGGTCCAGAGCCTGCATGATTTGCTGATTAATTTCATTGGGCCCACCTTCTCGTTGTGGGTGACGAATATGCCAGGTACATAATTTAAAATAATTAAAGTGTTTAAAATGTTTAATGACTTGGGCTATGAAGTTTGGATTATCTTTTTGTGCTCCCTCCTACAAAATGTTTCCACACAACATGGCACGTATTTTGGGCCCATTGCATCAATAGGCAATTATAAATTTAGAACGTTTATTTCTAGATTTATGGTGATTGGAATTTTTTTTGGAGCCTACTTGATTGTATCAGACGATTAAGCTTGGGTTTTATTTTTGGACCATGTGTGGTGCTATTGGGTTCTGTTAGACAGCTGGTCATGGAAATGGTTTTTGAAATTGTTAGCTAGCGACTTTATGGTAAAATTTGGTGGTTGTGGTTATTGTTTGGATCGAAAGTTCAAAAGAATTTTTGGCAGTCTTTATTGATGGGCCGGGGTTTGAAGATTTGATCGTCTCGGACCCAGTCTGTGCATTACGGATCATCTTTAACACATCACGGATTCCTTGTCTTGAAGATTGCTTCATCACGAACCATCACGAATCATATTCATCCGAGATCAACTTCGCCGTATTCGACATCATCCGAGACGCATCCTCTTCCGTCATCAGAAACAGCTTCTTGCCATCCGAGATACATTGATGGGCTCGTTTTCTGCTGGGCCTAAAAAGGAGAAGACCCAAGACTAGAGATCGTCTAAAACCGTAATAAAGAGAGCATAAAACTAGGGGGAGATTGTTAGGTCCAAAAGTTTTATGCTTTATCTTTATTACGTTTATTTGGTTTAGATTAGTTTTGGGCTTGGGCTTAGGCCATGTGGGCCAATGGGTAGTGGCTTCTATATATAGTATTCATTAGAATATTGTAGTAGAGCTCTCCTTTACACTTGTAATCATGTAGCCCCAATAGAGAACCTTGTAGCCGACAATCCTAGGGATTGTGTGCAAGGTTCTCGAAGATCGTACCAGACAGTCTTGAGACTGTGTGCGATCTAAGCAGCGATACTGAGTTCTTCAATGAAAAATCTCTTTTTGTTCATTCAGTTCGATCTTATTTTCCGCATTCGATTGAACTGTCGAGTGATATCACGGGTTTTTTGAAATGGATATAGAAGGAGGAGAGGGTAGGGTAGTAGATAGGGATAGATTGGTCGGAGTACGACCGGAGAACCGTCGAGAGATTTTTCGGGATCTACAGTATGGTCCCGCGCGTGACCTGAAGGAAGGTCTGCGCGGCTTTTTGGGACCATACCCCTTCAGAATGCGAGAGGAGGATTCTCAGCAACTCTTTTCTTTCTCAATCCTTTCTTCCAAGCAGGTTCACAGGCACTTCTTCAAATGTACTATCACTGTCAGATGATGACTCGTATCTGGTTCTTCTGACTCAGACACATCTTGTTGTTATGATGCTTCATGCTTTGTCAACAGCCAACAACATCTCAATCTTCAACAACCCCTGTTTCTTGATTTAAATCAAGTTCTGCACATGCTCATAAATTCATAAACAATATTTCTAAACAGTAGAGCAAAATACCACATTAACACTTGGTACATCCAAGTATTTGTACTCGGATTTCACAATTCAAATTTCTTTCAACTTATGATGATCAATCAAATCTTCAGGAATGGTCAACATTTTTAATAAAGCAAATAAACACTCTATTGGATAAATTACACTTTTCGTCCTTTATGTTTATACCGGATTGCAACGGATAGCCTTTAACTTCAATAATTACAGTCACAATCCTTTATTTGCAAAACTCGTTACACTTTACGTCCTTTAGCATTAACCAAATTAAAATTTTCAGTTATGTTTATTCTCTTAAGGGTATTATGGTCAATTCATGTTTTTATTTAAATGTTTAATATATAAAACACAAAAATTTCCTATACACTTCATCTTCCCCAATTTCCTAACCCTAAAATCTTAACCACCACATCTTGCCACCACCACCTCATCATGCCGCCACCACCTCAAATCTCGTAACCACCACCTCATCCTGCCGCCACGGAAGCCTGGTTCAACTTTGGGCTTCAACGAGCATCAGTCGTAATGTTGGAAACAAACTTTTGACAGCAACTGCTACCAGCCAGGTTCCGAATCGTAAAGGACATGATTTATGTCATCAAATTCATTGAAAAAAGCTTCCCTAATCAAGTGAATTGACGGGTTTCCATTCTATTTGCCACATGCTCAAATAAAAATTAGTAAATTGACTGGGCAACTAAGACCTTCTAGCCATTCTACTTTTATTAAATTCCTGCTATAATAAACCAACAAAACCCTAATTAACAACATAATTCACCTAAAAAACCAACAATTATTATCATAAAACTGTTCAAGTGCTCAATGAAGCTCAAACTGAAAAAAAAAACCCTAAATATATTCACAAACACCCAAATCATAAACTCAGCAAAAAAAACCCTAAAAAGGTAAATTAAATCATAAATTCTTCAATAATAGACACAGAAAGAGTTGTATACTTTAGCAGAATTACTGCCAATTGCAGAATCGGAGTGAGTGCCGTTATTATTGTCTTGATTTGCATAATCTTTGTATGAACAAAGAATATCATCCGATGCAGAGGAGATCGACAAGAAGGCGCAGTGCTGAAATCGACAAGAAGGCGCAGTGCTGGTAGCCGGAGTGGTTGGCTCGCCGGAGCAAACAACTTGCCGGCTGGTGGAGCCGCCGAGAGAGATGGCGGTGGCCGGTGATAATGGTGTGGTGATCGGAGCGGTTGGTTTGTGAGAGAAAGTAGATGAAGATGGTGGTGGTAGATGGTGGCAAGTGGTGGCGGTGGTGTTGAGATGGTTCTGGTAGGTTATGGCAGTAATGTTGGCCAAATGAGGGATCGATCATGTGGTGGTGGTGGGTGTTATAATAGAGGGTTGGTTTTTATTATAATAATATTTTTAAGATGTAAAAAGACAAAATTGTCCTCATGTGGTTTGCACATGCCATATTTAACTAAAAATTTTAACCTGGTTAGGGTCAAAGGACGTGCAGTGTAATAGGTTTTGCAAATAAAGGATTGTGACTGTAATTATCGAAGTTAAAGAGTATCCATTGCAATCTGATATAAACATAAAAGACGAAAAGTGTAATTTACCCCACTCTATTTTTGGATTTTTGATTTTATAAAAATAAAACACTACTTTTGAAAAAGAAAATTACTCTAAAATCTAAAAATATAAACTGAAACACAAATAAACAAAGAAACTAATATACAATTTCAATTGCAATGGGATCAAATCACAGTGTTTCGGGCCAGACTACACTTATCAACGCTGATTTACTTTGGATGATCCGAGCGATTGCCAGTATATTTGTCCACTTAAACTTATTTCCTTAGGCCTTTTCCATATGACGGTCTGCAACTGATTTATCATGTTTTGATTTATTTAATATGAACGCTCAAACAAAACACAATCAACTCCTGTAATTTTAATCAGAACACTCTATCATGCATGCAGTTTCCCTACCACATATTTTCACAAGCATGTTCTAGTATTCTGAAACCTTGACTAGGACTTGGTTGAGAAGAGAACAGAATAGATTATTTGCAAAGATGGATATAATATACAAATCAAATGAATTTTTCAATTTGATATAGGTTTTTCTATACCAAAAATTTCTATAAAACCGGGGGTCAAAAACGTATATACCCAAAAATTTATATACAAAAGCTTCATGCTCTCCACTATTGAGCAAAAAGTTCGGGGGGTCGTCCACCCCCTCCCACCCCCACAAAGCTACGCCCTTGTATATAAGCCTTGGTCCTCCGTGCGCAGGACCCCTGCGTTCAAGCTGGATCTCATACGTGCGTAGGACTCCTACGCACGTATGAGTCCTTTACATTTTAAACAATCACAAACCTAACTTATACGACAGAGCTACCTACACAAAACGACTCGTACAAAAGACGCATGCATTAGACGTTAAGTGTACTAACATTTTCCCATTGACTCCCCCCCCATTGCTACCATGATCGACGCTTGCGGTGGTCATCTTCTCCGACGAAGGAAATCAGATCCAAAATAAAACAGAAAACACACAATATTGGACAACTCATTGACTCTTATGTGTTAATAAAAACCGGAAATCAACCTACACATTACAATAACGCTGGTTATCTATTTATACTATCCAAAACTTACTTCAGAAGCTACCTTATAAAACTTGGAGATAAATATACCAAACTAAGCAAATATTTATTTAAAGATCCAACTTACTTTCCTAATAAACTTAATATTTATCTTGACTCTAAACTAAATCATTTTTCATGGTTAGTCGTTGCACTTTTCGGTTGTTCATACCAAGCCCTTTCCCACATAAGAAAATAGTAGAATTAACCCTTCAAATCCAAAACGACATGCAATCATTGATCGAAACTTCAGGATGGCTTGTAGGATTCGCAGACAAAACCACCGAAAAGTGACTGTTTTGAACAATTTTTTTTTTCATTTACAGTAGATCAGAACTAGAGTGGTTTTTATAAAGGTTTAATCTTTAGACGTATGCTCGTGATGGGTGAAAATTGCTAACTGTTTTTTGCATTTGGTGATTCAGATATTGACAACCGAGATAAAAATTCAGCTTAGAAAGCCCGTAAATTACATTAAAAAACACTAAATTTTCTCTCTTCTTTTCAATTAAATAATATTTTTTATACCTTTATCATTACCTTTTGTTTCTTTTCCACTCACAACCACTTTCCAAATATATTAAAAATTTTTAGGGGGTGAACAGTGTTCCCTCAAATATACATATGAATAGTAACATTTTTTTCTCCTCTACTTACAACCACTTTTTATACTCTTTATATTATAAAAACTCCACTCACAATATTTAGTGGGATGGATGTGAATGCTTTAGAGATCAAAATTTGGAAAACACGTATACAAAACACCCAAATATATGTAATTAACTCATATACTAGTTGAAAATGAATATCAAATAAAACATTCTTAGAAATAATTTGCAGCTACAATTCCTACATATTTTTATTTCCCATGTGAATGTGCATGTGCATGTTTACTCAAATCGAAATGGTCGCTTTCATCTCATCCAAATATCAAAAGATTCAAAACATAAAGAATTAAGGGTTGTATCTCAAGCTTCAATTGTTGTGCACCCAAAAGTAACCTATCGCTTGAAATAAATAATGTGAGGTGAACAAACAATGTCATTTTTAATCACGGTACCTAACTGGTCCCATGCCCTGTGCCCAACATTTATTATTTTTAATATTACAGATGATATTCTTTTTAACAAGCCACGTTTGTTATGTTTTTAAATGGTTCATTAAAAAGTTGTGTAGAAATAACACTTTAATATTATGTTTACCCTTTAAGGTTGCAACTGTTTTTAATAGTAAATTAACCACTTTTTTCAAACGATCTTCTTTTATTGCATATTACATTTCAATTGTAAAAGATCCACACAATCCAAGAAGCTAGAAACTTGAAAGTATAGTACCATTAGAACATTAATATTATACCAAATGGACCACACTAACGAGTTGAGTTGTGATTTATGTTGTCGCTAAAGATAACCCATTACCAATTTACCATGACTTCATTTATCTTGAAGGGGCATATCACCTTATTATTAAGGATATTTTTACATATTTTCCCTCCTAGGAAGTCTTATTACATATTTTCCCTTTCTAAAGAAGCCTGATTACATTTTTCCTCAATTCCTAAGTTTAATTACATATTTCACTTTCCTAAACCTCATATATTACGTATTTATCCATTTTATTAAAAAAAACTCTTAAAGAATTACTACTTTACCCTTAATGATTTTATTAAATGACTAATTATATATTTACCATTTAAATAAAACCAATTACATATTTCTTGAATTTCTTTAATTTTTTTAATCAATTACATATTTTCTGGATTTTTTTTTATTTTTTGAATCAATTACCATAACCATTTACTTTTTTTAGAATACTCCATATCTTTATAAATTATTATTATTCTTATTCTTTTTTATAAATCATTATTTCCTACTTAAAGTTTATCATTACTAATCTCTCTTATTTTATAGAGTCAAGGTCAGATGATTCAATTCAAACATATATAAAGTTATTAGAAAACATTACATATAGTATACATATAATTTTCATGGAAAATATAACTGTTTAATGTTAATAATTTTATAGAAAAACTAAGAAAACAATTATAACTGTTTAATGTTTCAATTTAGGGATTGGGGAAAAATGTAATTAGAGTTTTTTAGAAAGGGGAAATATGAATTAAATTTAGGGTTGGGGAAATATGTAATAAGACTTTTTAGGATGGGGAAATATGTAAAAATCCCTTTACTTAATACTTTAATCCGAAAATTTCTCTTGTGGGTCTAAACCCGACATTGCGAATCGGTCGTCTGGCTGCTTCCTTCCAATATTTTTGAGAGTATTGATGCCCTCAAAAAAGGGTCGTACTATTATGGCATTAGCACATACATACTCGTTTTATTCATAGAACGACTTTAGGTTGTTGTCGTGTAAGTTTCTCGTGACAAATTTCCGAAGAGGTGTATGATTTTGTAAAATGACCCCAGAGCCATTTCTATTTTTGTATAGTGATCGTTTGAAAAGTCCACAGTTAAAGAATTAATTTTGTCATTATGAGGAAGTTGAACCCAAGTGATTGTTATTGTTTTCTAAAAACAATCATTTTGCTTTCATTAAATTTATGCTTTTAAAAATCTTAAAAAACAAACTCTACTTTTTGGTTTGACTAGACGTTCACCAATTCCAGTACTAAAAAGCCCTTGTGTTCGTGGATGATCTTGGTATCTTACCATCCCTATACTACACCAACGATGAATGCACTTACCCTAACATGTTGTATTGAGTGGTCGTTTCTTGTCATGTGTTTACAAATTTAAGACTTGATTTCTTGTAAAAACTGGCTAAAATTGATTAATAGTTATATACACTCAACATCACGTCAAGTTTTTGATGTTGTTGTCAGGGATACAAGGATTTAGGAAAGTCTAAAGTTAGCAGCCTAGTCTTTTTGAACCTTTTCTTCTATATTTTCATTACAAAAGCCTAAGCATGGAGTCGTGCCTCTACAGACACGGGTCGTGCAAAACCAATAGTGACTGCATAATCTATTTTTTTTTTCAAAAACAAACTTTTTCAAACAAATACGGAGTCGTGTCTATCTAGACACGGGGTCGTGCCTTGTTTAAAAGAGTAGCTACTGGATTAAATTTTTTTTTTTTTTTGTGGAAAGTGTTTGTTGCCATCAACATGGGGTCGTGCTCACGCCTTAGGTTCTGATTAGTTTCTTTCTTGTTTAACTCCCATAATTTTTCACTTTACGTCGTCCTTTTTATGCTTTATCCTCAAATGGACTACTACCTAGAATAATTCGACGAGGATCATGATACTTGGTGTAGCATATATGGCGGATCACATTCTATACACAATTGGTACCTTTTTGGAACACAACCCCTATACATGCAAGAACATCATTCAACAAATACCTATGACATACTAAACTATTCTTTCTTTCTTTTTTTTTTTTTTTTTTTTTTCTACCACTTCCCAACCTCAGGGATAATGCACAGCGATGGAAAGTATCCTAAAAATATCCTCTAAGCCTTAGAGCCTCAACTTCTTGAAACTTTTTCAGCTAAAGATGCAACAAAATCATTTGGACAACTAGCTAAGTTGAAAAAATGCACACTTATATATCATTTTCTTCTTATAAATTTGAATCACCAAGTCATGTGTAAGGAATGTGAAAATCTCCTTAGAAGTCTTAAAGCATTAGAATCTCAAATTCTTCATATGTTTGCACAAGAAGACTCCAAAAAGGAGGCTATTGTTGACTATACAAATTTCAAACTATTAAATATAACAACACACTATCCCAGGATATTATGTCCCTGTTGAATGATGTTCTAGAAATGCCCTTCATTACTTATCTAAATCCAACCTAAAACACGTAATAAACTTCTCAGCTTTCGTTGATGAGTCTAAGTTGTAAAACATGCTTTAGTTTATCAAAACCACATTTAAATTTTCAAACCACACTTTAATAAATGTCTAGTTTAGATAACGACACCCATTGTATAACCTACACTGATATCATATCACACATGTACATACTGAGCTTATTCGAGCCCGAGCTCAAGCCCAAGCCCGAGCCTAAAAATAATTTTTTGATTAGTAAATAAAGTTGAGCCCGAGCTTCACATATCGAGCTTAAGCCGGCTCACAAGCCTAAATGAGACCTTTATTTATATAACTTTAATTAATGTATAATATATATATATATATATATATATATATATATATATATATATATAACACTTATTGTTTAAAAATTATAAAAAATAACTAAACTATGTTGCTGTTTGTTTTTTTCAGAGGTAAAATGTCTGCAGTCTTCGGACCACATCTGCAGCAGAAGAGGTGGACCAAAACTCTTCAGTATGCCAGAAGAAGACTGTTTGTTTTTTAACTTCTGCAAGCTGCTGAACATCATACAAATTCTAATTGACACAATTGTGTGAGTTCTGTGGTTTTAGATTGTGTTTTCTGTAACAAATGATTTTCTGCACGCCGAAACGCATCCAGCTTCTTATAACTTGCTTCACACCCATGATGTATATAATCTTTACAAAAAAACTTCACACACACCTGTGATTTTTACAATAATTTCTTCAAAATTAAACTGAAAAACAACCATCGTGCAATCAATTTACGCAGCTTAAAACAGTCAAAACCTAAGAGAAATTATCAATATCGTTTAGAGGGTATTGATAATTTCTCTTAGGCGCCCAATATTTCAATTTTAACAACACAATTATTAATTATGTAATTAATCAATCGGGGATGGTTCAAATGAAAACCACTTTTAACGCGAAAACTCGAAAACTAACTAAAAAAGTCTAAAAAACACACCAATTTTTTTTACAATTTTTTATTAAAAATCGCTAGTTTTTGTATATAAAAAAACTTTTTTTCAAAATTTTTTTTCTGTAGTGCACATGTGTAATAATACACATGTGTACTATTACACATGTGCACTACAATTTTTTTTCTGAATTTTTTTTATATACATAAAATAGCGAAAATTGGTAAAAAAATTGGTATGGTTTTCAGGCTTTTTTAGTTAGTTTTCAAGTTTTCGCGTTAACTAGTGGTTTTCATTTGAAAATCCCCTTAATCAATCTAAGATTATAGAATAGAAGAGAAGAAATATGAGGTGACCTGAAAGGACGAAGAGAAGGTGAAAAAGATACGATGCAGTGATCCAACCAAAGAACACGCAGAAATCAAGACTGGAGAATTTGACCGGTGACGAATTCGAAGAGGACGATGAGTTGCGAGATGCGTCTTTGGTTTTGCAACAATGTTCAACAGCAATGGGTCGTGGGTCGGGTTGGAAGTTGGACGGTGACGAGGTGGTGGCGGACAGTGGGAGGGTGCCGCCAATGGGAGGGTGGGTGGCGGCTGTTGAGAAGATGGGGTGGAGGAGAAGGGTGGAGAGGTGCTAGGGTTTTGTGGAGGAGAAGAGAGTCTGCAGAACCAAGAAGACCTTGATCCATGTCTGCACCAAAAAGAGGTTACGCATACCTTTTTTAATGAAAGGCCTTCGAGAAAACAAACACACTGCAGACTTAAATGTCTGCGCGTGGTCTGCGTGGGACAGATATAAGAGGTCTTGAAGAGCTTTTCACAAAAAACAAACACCCCATATCTATATATATAAGACAAAGATCCGTTAGGAACCACCCTTTATTGCGAGAACCGCGAGAACCAATGTGAACACATGGTAAACTTGTAATTATACTATATTGTTTCATAAAACACGCGTGTCCTTCAATTTTTATTAAGAATCTGTAAGTGTTCCCCTGTTTTTAGGGTTTTATCAATTCACATCGTTCCCAATCCACAATCGATCCACAATCGGCATCAGCAGCTTAATACATTGACACGTCGGCGTGAACCCGCTGTTCACGGCGGCGTACAGGTGTGTACGATTGTCTTACGGCAGGAAAAGACGGTCACTCCCACCTATTTCACGGTGGAGGTGTTCGGTATAATGATTAGGGCTACATATAGCGTCTTCTGATTCATCCCGTGTTGAACCTAACGCATATGATGATTATCCTCCAACAATTTTTGAATATCATCCTCATACACCTGATGCTGATTTTGGTGGCCCATCTGCTGCCAATCCCATTTCTGCTGTCAAACCAAGTGAAAGTAACAAACTTGTGTTTACAACAGTTGAAAGTCGACACACCCTTCATGGCTTTGAAAAACAGACTCTTGATTCCGTGTCAACATCAGAAAATGTTATATTATCTTCTGGTAATGCTAATATATCTGAACACTCGTTGTCATTTGACACTAATTCGACTGGTATAACACCTACAAATACAGAACATCATCAATTACAGTTCATTTAGTTTGAGACTAAAGGTATTCCATGTCCATTTTATGTAAATTGTGATTTATTCAATGATATACACGTTTGCAACATGTTCACAGTTATATTATGTTGTAAATAATGATTACTCAAGAATATATGCACATGTGTATTATGTTAACTGCATCATATTATAATTTATGTTACATTACAAATTTATGCACATGTGCATTATGATGAAAAATACCTTATGACATTATATATTATCTGACAATGCACATGTGCATTTTGGCTACAATTTTACTATTCACCTGTTCATCATGTTGACCTTTATTTATTTATTATTTTCTCAGGAACAATTACGGCTGCTATACATTCTATGCCCAATGGCACCCCAGATTGGATAGGTGAAGTTGATATTGAATACATTCCTGTTATAACCAGTGTGAACACATTGCATTTTTTGTAATTATATTATGTTTATAAAAAACACACACGTTCTGTTTTTTTTTCTTATGTCATTGTTATTTGTTGGATCTGAGTTTGATTTTGATTATATTTTATGTTTGTAAATAAGATGAAGATGGATGAGTGTGCAGCGGAAATTAAGATGAAAACAAACTTTGCATACAATCAAACGAGAGTAATACTTTTATCAAACATCTTTACACAATGAACCGAAAGATTGAATTTATTTCAAACACGATTACAATGATTGATGAATGAATGCAAACTCCCCCTCAGCCAGAGCTCAGTAGTTTGTTCGTGCAAAGAAGACGAATGATGCAAAGAGCTAATAGAACAGTACAAAGTACTGAACTATTTATAGGCACTTGCAAACTACTGAGCATCTTAGCTGACGTCACCATGAAAGTGACATCTAACCTCCTAACAAACTCAAACCTCTGATCTATACAGACACTGCTTGTGTTAACTACTGCTAATACATTCTATTACAAAACAGACTTTAGAACAGCTGCTGCAACCTTCTACTGCTGTGAACCCAGCAGCACTTGTCCGGATCAGCAGTGCTTGACTCAAGGCAGTAGATTGAATCAGTAGGACTTTAGTCTTCCATCAGATCTTTAGTTGAGCAGCAGTTATGGGTCAGCAGTTTAGCAAGATCAGCAGATAGGAGGTCATCAGTAGTTGTAATCACTTTCAAGGGGAGAGATTTGTATATCAACATCTGCTTATTCAGGATCCACTGCTCTGATCCAGTTTTGGCTTTAATTATCTGTTCCTCTGATAGGGTTCAATCCCAACAATCTCCCCCTGGAACAGATAATGCCAAAACCTTCATTATTTGTGGACATTTTATTGCCTCATTAACAGCTCCCTTATCTGACCTTTAAATTGTAATTCAAAGTCAAGGGCATCTGTATCTTCATCATCCCTGCTAAGTGGAAGATCAAGGAGATCCTGCAAATCTTCAAGACTCAGGCCAAGAGCTTGTTCCCTTGATATTTTCTCCACTTCTCCACCAGACCTGAGCAAAGTCAATACGCAGGTCTGTTTGTCAGTTTCCCACTTTTGTATTTTCGAGCCTGGTGGGTTTCTTGGGAGATGCTTATTTGCAGAAGTATTTGGTGAGGCTGGCCTGTTCATCACTGGCTGAGCAGTGGTAGCAGAGTTTTCCTGTTCAAGTTCTTCTTTTAACTTTCTTAACAAGCCTTCTTTTACAACAACATTTCCAGTAAGAATTTCTTGAACTGTTTCAGCTCCTAACTGGCTTTGTTTCCTTCTTTTGTAAAAGGCAGTACCAGTAGGAGCAGTGGCTTTCCTGGTGTGCAGCTTTGTTGGCCTTTTTGAAACCTCTGCTTCAGGATAGTCAGGTTTTTGAGGAATTTTTGGATCTTTCTTTCTTAATTCCTCCAACCTTTTGTAGGTTGACCTGATCATATCTTCTTTCCATCTAGCAATTTATCTTTTTGTACCAAAATCAGCAGCAACCAGTTCTTCTTTCATTCTCTTTAGTTCCAACTGTTTGTCAGGTACATTCTTTTTGAACTTTGCCCAATCAGGAGGAGTGTGAGTGACTTTCCTTTTTATCATGTCTTGAATTCTTGCTGCTTCAACTTCAAGCTCAGGAACAGTCCACTCTTTGTACATGTGTCTCTCTCCTTTGTATCTCTTGTGAAACATAATGCTTTCAATGTAGTCTTTCTTCAAAGTTTCAGTTGCTCTTTCTGAAATTTGTTGACTGACATTCTTTGCAAAACGTTCTAGGGAACTGACTTATGTGAGCAGATATTGATAGTATCTTGAAACTTCTTTGTCAGATTTCCCTTGTGTGTTTCTTTTCGAGATATCTTCTGCTTGCTTGGCCTTTATCTTCAAATATTCATCAATATTTTTGGGCCAGGGATATCCTTTGATTGAAGGCAAACTCCTTTTGGCAGGGTCATCCTCAATATAAAAAGATTTTATTTCTTCTCTAACAGCTTCTAGTTCAAGAGGAAATTGAACACCTGCAGGAGGTAAGGGTTTGTGCATTGGAACTGAAGAAAGTGGAACTGGTTTTGGTATATTGACAAGAGCTAAATATTTTGAAGATGTTTGTGATGGTGAAAAGACATTATCTTTAGGAATTAGCCTTCTCCTCTTTATTTGAGGAGGGACTGATGATGTTTTGGATGGAAAGGTGGTTGTAGTGGCAGTGGTGGGTGATAGACTAACAGCTGTTGAAACAACTGGTGTTCCAACCACTGTTGTCTTTACAGCAGAAGTTATAACAACTGTTGTCTTCTACCTTTTGACAGGAGGTGAGTTTGATTTTGGTGGTGATGGTGGTAAAGCAGTGGATGTAGTGTGTGTTGAAGTGGGAGCAGATGTTGAAACTACTGAAGTACCAACAACAGCTGATACAACAGGAGTTACAACAGCTGTTTTAGGTGGTGGTTTTTGAGCAGACTTTGAACGTCTGACTGTAATGGATTTGGGTAGCCTTACTCTTCTTGTAGGCTTCTTCTTTTCATCAATAAGATTTTCATCATCTCTTGACCCTGAAGTACCCTGATCCAGATAATCCACCCTGGTTTTCTTTTTGGCCTCTCTATCCCTTTTCACACATGCAAGTGCTTCTGCAAGTGCATTTGTGGTCACATCAATTTTCTTACTCCCATCTGGCAAATGAATCTGTTTGGTCATATTTGAATTTTCTGGTGCAAGGTAGAGACCATCTGTTATTCCTTTCCTTCTCCACTCCTGAATTTTCTCCCCCTTTTTGGCATTATCTTCGGGGAGTTGATCAATGAAGAACACTGGTGGAGGAGCAGTGCCAGTGGAGTGCAGGATCTGAGTTTTGAGAGCCTTTAGATCAGCCTGAGTGTCTTTGAACCTAGACTCCATAGCATTTCTCAATTGTTGAACATGTTTTTCATGTTGCTGATCTGCTATTTGTGCTTGATGATGGAGAAAAGGTTGAAATAGATTCCAGAGCTCATTTGTAGCAGGTGCCTGTTGGAGATCAGGTGCTTGAGGTGGAATAGCAGTGGATTGTACCTTTTGTACCTGTAACAACTGTTGGAGCATATCTTTGAGCTCTGCAACAGAGTTATCAAGTTTTTCAACACGAGCCGTCAATTTCTGGTACTTTAAATCATCACCCAATTGAACGGGATCATCTGATTTCCCACTAACAGTGGTTTTATCAGTGGTAGAGGTAGGGAGTTTACTCCAAACATTAACCACTGATGCCCCTTTTTCTTGGTACCGGGGTCTTCTTCCTTTAACACTTGACAACCTTTTGATGTTGCCAGTAGGATAAATAAATCCACTGGTGGTTGGCAGAGGTGCTATAAAAGGAATTGCCTCCAAGGACGTCTTATTGATGTAACCACTGTCCAACTGTAAACCAGTGGGTTCAACAGTTGTAGTGGCTGCTTCACTTGGATTACCACAAAGAGTTACTTGTAACTCAATGGGTGTAACCTCCTCAGGTTGTGTTGGTGGGTTAGCAATGAATGATACAGCAGGCTCAGTCATTTGTTGAGGCATATTCTCATTGACAGGTGATTGAGAAGGACTGAGTAATGCCTGGTTCAAATCAATTGCATCCAACAGTAGTTGTGTTTTTGGTGGAATTGTGGATGTGATGGTTGGTGTAGAAGGCGAACTTGCTCCGGGCATTGAGCTGTGGATGATGGAAACGAGTGTATCCAGAGCATCATAATATGGTGGCCCTTTGTGTACAACCTGTTCTTTTTGTGAAGAAGCAGGAGGAGTTATGGTTATGGGTTGAGATATTTGTACCAACTGTTGTGAGGAAGAAGCAGCAGTGGTTTCTTGTGACATTTGTGTTGTCACATGCATTAACTCTGGTATCTCATCCTCCAGAGTTGCCGTTTTGATTGGTTTGGGGGGGTTTTTGATTTTTCTTTTTGTAAAGCCTTTTGGGTTTTGTAGGTGTGGGTTTCAAAACAGTTGGTCTGCTGCTTTGATCACCTAGAGCAGTAGGCTCAGCAGCAGATACCTGAGGAGCAGTGGTAGCTGCTAAATTCTGCTCAGGCACCCCTGCTTGTGTTTTGCAAGGTGCTAACATTCGTGAAAAAGTTTCAGATGTTAGGCAATTTATTACAGTTGTTTCACCTTGGTTTATTAAAGCTAAATCATCCTTACTGAATTTCTTTTCAAAATAGTAACTTAAAAACCTTGGAAATAGTAAGAATGATTTGGTTTCAACATTATTAACCAAATCTTTAAAGATTTCCCGAGAATAGTTATAATTTTCTTCCTGAAGAATTGCATATCCCAGATTTTGAATCATTATAGGGATCTCATTAAAAGAAGTGGTTTTGTTTGAAACACATAGTAGGAGGGTATGAAATAGGAATCTGGGTGCAGGAGGAAAATAACCTTTTTCTAAGGTTAGTTTCGTCATCATTGTGGCTTCATACCCTCGTTCAATGAAGTCAATGTGCAACTCATTTTTAGTGAAGGAAGTTTTACCTGCTTGGTCATCGAGTTGAAAGACTTCGGAGATGGATTGTGGTGTAATTTGGACAGTTTTACCCTTTATGGAAGATTTAATGGCGGTTGCAATGTCTCCTTGTTGTTCAAGGGTTGCATTCTTCCAAAACTCCCTTTGGGTCGCCAAATAGATTGGTGCATCGGCGGTGAGCAAAGTTTTGTACTTTGATTTTGCCATGATGGTAATAATGGAATCGAAAACATCGGTGGATCCTGGTTTTGTGAGAAGACCCAGGAGATTGTGAGATTTTTTGAATGGAATTTCAGTGGAGATTGCCTTTTTAGAGGCTGTTTTCGATGATTTTGATGTGGGTTTTGCAGATGACTTCGATTTTGTCATTTTTGAAACGAATGATCGAAGGAATTTGTGAGAGATGAGAAGAAAAACTGCTTTGAGATGAGAATTTTTAAGAATTCAATTCGACAGTAAAACCCTGTTTTGGTGGTGAGTGGGGAATTTTATAGGAAAGAGAATGAATGCTAACGTGGCAGCCGTTACAAAAGGTCTGACTGCTATGTACTGCCCACGTGACAACCACTGGTGAAAATGAAGGACAGTACTTTTGATGAAAGCAACTGATGAAAGCAGTGGAAAGGGGGCAGTGGATGATTTTCACTATTAGTGGATAGCATATCAGTGGATAAGACACTGCTTTTGAACAACAGAGGTTATCAAGAAATGAGAGAACAGAGGTTGCCTTTCAGCAGTGGGCAGGCTTTTTGAAGTAGAGCAGACTTTTGAACAATCAGTGGTTATGGCAGACTTTTAAGGATTTTAATGAAATTTTCATTTTTAGCTATTTTTAAGGATGGATTTTTGATTTTCTGAAAACATTTTGTTGCTTTTATTCATAGAAAAACAAGATGCTGCTTGTTATTCCATGTTTAGCATCCCAATCCTAGAGACCAAGCTTTCAAAAGTGGCTGTATCAAGTGCTTTTGTGAGCACATCTGCCAGCTGGTCTTTAGTTGGGACATGATGCAGAGAAATCAAACCTTTTTCATAGCAATCCCTCACAAAGTGATGTCTGATGTCGATGTGCTTTGTGGTAGAGTGGGAAACTGGATTTTTTATGATATTTTCTGCTGCCTGGCTGTCCAACATGAGTGGTGTCTTTAAGGCAGTGATACCAAAATCCAGCAACTGATTTTGAAGCCACAGGAGTTGGGCTGTACAGCTTGCAGCAGCAATGTATTCAGCCTCAGCAGTGGATGTTGAAACTGCTGCTTGCTTTTTGCTTTGCCAAGAGACTAAGCAATCACCTAGAAACTGGCACCCTCCTGAAGTGGACTTCCTTGTGGTATGACATCCAGCAAAGTCACTGTCTGAAAAACCTGAAAGCTTGATATTCCCATTAGCTGGATACCAGATACCAAGTGTGGGAGCACCTTTTATGTATCTGAGAATCCTTTTTACAGCAATGAGATTTGATTTTCTGGGAGCTAATTGACTTCTTGCACAGACACATGTTGCAAACATGATGTCTGGTCTAGATGCAGTTAGGTACAATAAAGACCCAATCATGCTTCTATAAAGTGTTTGGTCAATCAGCTCATCCTTTTCATCAGACATGACCAGCTTATTTGTGGCCATGGGTGTGCTGCATGGTTTACAATCATTCATATCAAATTTAGTTAAAAGTTCTTTAGCATATTTGCTTTGATGAATGAAGGTTCCATTTTGCAATTGCTGTACTTGGAGACCAAGAAAGCATTGCAGCTCACCCATTGCAACTCATTTCAAACTCAGCTGTCATGAGTTCTCTAAACTCTTCACACATTTTGGTACATGTGCTTCCAAAAATAATGTCATCCACATATATTTGGACAATCATTAAATCTTTTCCTCTCCATTTAAGAAACAGTGTTTTATTAATGGTACCTCTTTTGAAACCATTTGAGAGTAGAAAGTTGGAAAGAGTTTCATACCAGGCCCTTGGTGCTTGTTTCAGGCGGTACAAGGCTTTGTTTAGCCTGTAGACACGACATGATCAGGATAAAATGGATCCTCAAAGCCTGGAGGTTGACATACATACACCTCTTCTTGCAATGTACCATAGACGAAAGCACTTTTGATATCCATCTGAAACACCTTCATGTTGTGGTTGACAGCAAAGGCCAGGAACAGTCTGATAGCTTCCAATCTTGCAACAGGGGCGAATGTTTCATCATAATCAATCCCCTCTTCCTGTCTGTAACCTTGAACCACAAGCCTGGCTTTGTTCTTGACAACAATGCCCCTTTCATCTGTTTTGTTCTTAAAGACCCACTTTGTGCCAATGGGACTAACCTCTTTTGGCAGTGGTACAAGCTCCCATACTTGTTGTCTTTTAAACTGTTGGAGCTCCTCTTGCATGACTTCTACCCAGCTGTTGTCTTTTAGTGCCTCTTGGTACTTGACTGGCTGATGGAGTGATAGAAAACCAGCAAAAAGACAAATGTTTTGGGTTTGGCTTCTTGTGAGCACCCCTTCATTTATTTTGCCAATGATTTGATCAGGTGGCTGAGATCTCAAGAAGATTAAGTCTCCTTGGTATGGTAAGATGGCATTTGTTGGTGAAGGCTGCAAATGTGTATCATCTGAGCTAACCACTGCTGGTGACTTTGATGACCCAGCAGTGGCTTCAAAAGGTTGTGGAATGGGTGGTAATGAAGTGGACCACTGCTGACTTTTATCCACTGTTTGAGGACTTTTGTCAGCAGTGTTTGAGGATGTGGAAGCAGTGGTAGAAGGGCTACTTTGGTCATCAACTGTTGAGGTAGCAGTGATTGAGCTTTGACAGCTGTTTTGAACAACTGATGCTTTTCCATTTGTGGTAGACCTTTGAGGGATGATGATTTCATACCCATAGTCTGGTGTTGTATCCTCTGTTGGACCTGCACTGTTAGTCTTGACAGCAGTATTTTCAAAAGTAAACTTTTCAAGATCAAACAGATCAGCAGGATTTGCTGGGATTTTCATTGAGGAAAGTTCATTGAACTTTACATTCAAAGTCTCCTCCACTGCCTTGGTCCGTGTATTGAATACTTTGTAGGCCTTGGCAGTGGCTGAGTATCCCAGATGATAACCACAATCAATTTTGGCTGCAAATTTTGAAATGGAATCTTTTAAGTTCAAAATAAAGCATGGGCAGCCAAACACCTTGAAGTATGAGATCAGTGGTTTAATTTTATACAGAATTTCATAAGCAGTCTTTTTGTGCCTGGGGTTTATTAAAACTCTGTTCTAGACATAGCAAGCAGTGTTTACTGCCTCTGCCCTGAAAGTTAATGGCAAACCTGAATCTGCAAGCATGGTTCTGGCAGCCTCAATTAAAGTTCTGTTCTTTCTCTCAACAACCCCATTTTGCTCTGGTGTTCTAGGGATGCTGTACTGCCTTACAATCCCTTTCTTCACACAGAAGGCATCCAACTCCTTATTTTTAAATTCTGTGCCATTGTCACTCCTGAAGCTTTTTACTGGAAGGTCAAATTGCTTTTCAACCTGTATCACAAAGTCTTGCAAAATGCCTGCAGTTTCATCTTTAGAGTGCAAAAAGAAAGTCCATATAAACCTAGAAAAGTCATCAACAATAACCAAACAATATCTTTTCTTTTTGAGGCTCATGACTTGAACTGGGCCAAACAAATCCATGTGTAGCATCTGCAAACACTGCGTTGTTTTGGACTCTTCAATGGACTTATAAGAACTTTTATGCTGTTTTCCTTTTAAACAGGAAATGCAATGTTCAGAACATGAAAACATTTTTTGTGGTAGGCCTCTCACCAAACCATTTTTTGAGATTTCACTGATTGTCTTAAGATTTGTATGCCCCAGCCTTCTGTGCCAAAGTTCTGTCTCTTTGTTAGAGGTAGCTGAGAACAGACAGGCATCTGCTCTGGGACACTCTTTTGACATATCAACAACATAAACATTGTCACTTCTTTGAGCAACAAGTTTAGTGTGACCAGTTTTGATTATTGCTTCAATCTTTTTGACCATTTCTGGTCCAATAATCCTACAACAATCTTTTGTGAAGAATGACCCAAACCCTTTGTCACTCATTTGTGATACACTCAGAAGGTTGAATTTCAGATTGTCTATTAGATTGACATTTTCAAATTTTACATTTCCAGATTGCACTGTCCCAGACCCTAGAACTTTCCCTTTACTATTATTCCCAAAGGATATATCACCCCCTCCATGGATTTTAAATTCTTTGAGGAGGGCTTTACATCCTGTCATGTGGCTGGAGCCTCCACTATCTACATACCAAAGACTATCAAAGCATGCAGAAGCTCCCTTGGCAGCAGCCATCATTGCACAATCACATTGGGGATTTTCCTCATCTTCAGCTCTCTCTTCTTTCTCACCTGCCTTTTCTTCTTTGTTCTCTTCTGACCATGGATCTGTCAGTGGTTCAATCAGGGTGCCTGAACTTTCTCCCAACAGTACTTCATTAGCCACAGTAGTAACCACTGCTTCAATCACCTCATCCACTGTTTCAGAAACCAGCTGTTCCTCTTCAGATTCAACACCCTCCTGTATTGACTCTAATGCCATCAAACAAAATTCATCATGAGAAGAAACATTGGAGGCATAGAGTGCAAAGTTTTCATACTGCTCCAGTCAACAAACCCTTGAGTGAAAAAGCTTTGTTGATCTGGTTGTACTGCTGCTGGAGCAGTGGTTTGAGGTGCAGGTTGCACTTGTGCCTGAGGGACAGGGGTTTGAACATATTGGATCTGTGGAGCAGCTGTTTGGACATAATGCACTGGCACAGGGGCAACAACATAGTGAGCAGCGTTCACTTGAGCTGCTGGGGCATATTGGGCATAGTGCACAGTGTTTTGATTTTGAGGTCTAGGGTTTGAACTAGGATGAGTGATTATGGGGCCAGCAGTTTGACTCCTACATTCCCTAGCAAAGTGTCCTAACCTATTACACTTGTAGCACTTGATTTTCGATTTATCCAACCCAACCCTTAGATTCCCATGCAACCCTGGGAATTTTCGCCCTATTCTTTTATAAA
This sequence comes from Helianthus annuus, assembly GCF_002127325.2. Classification (NCBI taxonomy): domain Eukaryota; kingdom Viridiplantae; phylum Streptophyta; class Magnoliopsida; order Asterales; family Asteraceae; genus Helianthus; species Helianthus annuus. The sequence continues at coordinate 127,355,650 of NC_035440.2, forward strand.
ACTTGCTAGTTCTAACACTTAGCAAGGCCAGTTGATGCAGGATGTCCATTTCCTCTAAATCAGTGGGGTCAAAATGCTGTAGATCATTGAGTTCAAAGCTTAGATTGTCTGACATCTGGTTTTCGTTTGCAGTGAATGCATAACTTGTAGAGTGAGGATCAGGGTTGTTAAAATTTGCACCAGCAGTTATGTCAATGAAGTGATCATAACCCTGATCCTTACCACTACTCCCAGATTCTTCTTGACCCAAAAGAGCAGTGTTACCGAATGTATAATCATCAACGGTTTTTACTGACTCTTGTAACTTCCTTTTCTGGTTCAACTCCCTTTCGTAGGTCAGGAGTCGACCATGGAGTTGGGTCAAGGTCAGATCCTTGAACTCAGGTGAATTTCGGGTGACAAAAGCTATGGTGTCCCATTTTTCTAGCAGTGACCTGAGGAACCTGCTATTTTGAGTTGAGTTTGTAAAAGTGGTTTTAACAAGACTCAGTTCACTGATGAGACAACTGAAACGCTCAAATTGTTGCGTCAGTGATTCACCTTTAACATGACAAAATGTTTCATACTGTTGGTTCAGGATTTCCCTATTGTTTTCTATGACTTCTTCGGTACCCCCAAACTGTTCCTTAAGTGCGTCCCATAATTCTTTGGCACTGTTACAGTGTAACAGTCCAGCATATATTTCATTGGGCAGCGCTGAAGCTATGATGCTAAACGCTTTAGCATCTAGTTCGATCTTTTAAAAGTCGGTTTCGGTATAGTTTTCAACTGGTTTTGGAACGAACTTTTTAGTATCTTCAGCGCTTGGCACTGTAGGAACATGGGGACCAAAGACGATAGACCTCCAACAACCTGTGCTTTGTTGAGCGAGGATGTGACCCATCCTCCTCTGCCAGATGTTGTACTCATTTCTTTTTAGCATAGGTGGTTTAAAAAGCGAGCCGATGTTGTTTTTATCGTCCTGTGATTGTGACGTCATTCTTGTTGTTTTACAGATACTGAGAAATCAACTTTAATGGTGATTAATCCTTACTCTGTTTTTCAACGACGAACAAATGATCAGTATCAACTATTATGAGCTGAACTATTTACATCAAAATGATTGTTAAATCAAATTTGACTGTCCAAGCTCTGATACCAATTGTTGGATCTGAGTTTGATTTTGATTATATTTTATGTTTGTAAATAAGATGAAGATGGATGAGTGTGCAGCGGAAATTAAGATGAAAACAAACTTTGCATACAATCAAACGAGAGTAATACTTTTATCAAATATCTTTACACAATGAACCGAAAGATTGAATTTATTTCAAACACGATTACAATGATTGATGAATGAATGCAAACTCCCCCTCAGCCAGAGCTCAGTAGTTTGTTCGTGCAAAGAAGACGAATGATGCAAAGAGCTAATAGAACAGTACAAAGTACTGAACTATTTATAGGCACTTGCAAACTACTGAGCATCTTAGCTGACGTCACCATGAAAGTGACATCTAACCTCCTAACAAACTCTAACCTCTGATCTATACAGACACTGCTTGTGTTAACTACTGCTAATACATTCTATTACAAAACAGACTTTAGAACAGCTGCTGCAACCTTCTACTGCTGTGAACCCAGCAGCACTTGTCCGGATCAGCAGTGCTTGACTCAAGGCAGTAGATTGAATCAGTAGGACTTTAGTCTTCCATCAGATCTTTAGTTGAGCAGCAGTTATGGGTCAGCAGTTTAGCAAGATCAGCAGATAGGAGGTCATCAGTAGTTGTAATCACTTTCAAGGGGAGAGATTTGTATATCAACATCTGCTTATTCAGGATCCACTGCTCTGATCCAGTTTTGGCTTTAATTATCTGTTCCTCTGATAGGGTTCAATCCCAACATTATCTCCTTTTTAGGGTTTCAGTAGTTCACCAGCACCAGTTCATGGTCTTCACACTCGGCTGGGAGGCATTCACAGCGGTTCACGGCGGCGGAGAGCCATGCACGGTGGTTTTCACGGCATATAGATAGTCGTGTTCATGTATTTCACGGCGGTTGCAGTCGGCACGATGTTTACAACGGCATATGGCGTCTTCTGATTCATCCCGTGTCGATCCTAGTATATCCGATGAACCTCCTTATATATTGTCTAAATATCATCCTCATACAACATCTGATGCCGACTTTGGTGGTCCATCTGCTGTCAATACCGTTGATAGTCACAGAATTATGTCTAAAACTGTTGTAAGTCGACATACACTTCATGGCTTTGAATTCAGACTCTTTAACTATGCCTACATCACTTTGACTGGTACGACACCTACAAATACAGAACGTTAAGAGTTGCAATTCATTCGATTTGTGACTAAAGGTATTATACTTTGTAAATGATATCGTATTAAATGATATGCATATGTGCATTATATTGAATGTAAATGATGTTATATTAAATTATATGCACATGTGCATTATGTTGATTGTAAATGATGTTGTATTAACTTATACGAACATGTGCATTATGTTGAAAATTAGACTATGTCGTTGATGTATATATTCTGTTTATGTATGGATTTTGAACAGGTGCCTTATGGATTACTATCCAATTATGTACAGAATGGCATCAAACAAAAGGGTCTTGGGTGGCGGATAACTACAAAAAAATAGGGGATGTGACTGTGTGGGATTGGCAATAGAAGAACAAGCCGACAACCAGGGAGGCATGGGTGGAGTTTATGCATCTTTTGGCGCTGCTGAGAAACACCAGAATGAAGACAGAATGAAGACGGGTCAAGATGGGTGGGGTTGGCACTCGGAAAATAAGTCGACTTTTAATGTTAAACCATTAGAGAGGATTTGTGTGTCACAAGTGGGGACCCGTCGAGTGGCTTTGTAATGATCTGGAACAGCTGGGCTACATCTAAAGCCAATATGTTAGAACGGAAAAGCATCGAAGGCAGGTTACCGACAAACGGATCTGGAAAAAAAAGGGGAATTCGGATCAGCAACACATTGTGCCCAGGTTGCGAATACGAGCAAGAAACTGCGATAACTAATCCGGCTCGTCTGTATACGACTAATCAGTCGAATACATCATTTATTCGGTGATTACAACAAACTAATCCGGCACGTCTGTATATGATTACTCATCACCGATAAACTTTTGACCATGTATACATCGTTGACCGTATAAACATTGTGCGTACACATGCCATATATTTTATTAATTATGATATTTATATCTTCTTTTTATTCATTTTATTTTTTGTTTATGTACAGTAACAATTAAGACTGTCGTGCATTCTTCACCTAATGGCACACCATATTGGATACCTGATGTTGATGTTGAATACATCCCTACTCTAAATAGAACGTTTAATCACTAGGAGGACATTGTGATGATGTACAACACTTATGCTACAAAATCTGGATTTTTTCACACGCAACTACTTATATATTGATTATCACTTGTTTTTGTTTACATTCATTGTTTATACTTATTGTTTATCTACTTAACGGTGTAATATTCACTGTTTTATTCATGACCGATTAACATAAATTATCAAATTGTGGGTTTCGCGCCTATTTTGGTAAAGTCGTCTCGTTTATGTTACTAGTGTTTTCAAAGAATCAAAAGTGTATTCGTGTTAGCCTTAGGAAAGGCATGTAAGTTTAACAAACAAGAAGTATTGCTAGGAAGCATGTAAGGTAGAATGCATAAGTTTTAAACAACAAATAAGAGACAAAATTCCTAAAATCCTAATTCCCTATAGTTATGGCTCGGATACCAATCTGTCACACCCCAACCGATGGTGGAAACATCAGGATGAGACGAAATAGATTGTAAGAGACTTCATAACACTATGTGACTATAATTAATTTAATTCAAATTTCATTTCATAACTAGATTGTCATACAAGATTTAATAAAAAGAGAACAATTGTTTCATAACATAACATAACAACAAAATAGATAAATTAATCCAGGTGTGTATCTAGTCCACCCTAAATCTTGTTTCATCTTGTAACATCACTTCATCAATTAACCTGCAACATGTATTAAAATAGAGTTCAATGCAAAAGCAAAGGCGAGTATACAAGTTTTGTTACATAGCATAACCAGAATAAAAAGTGCTCATATCCAACATGATTCATAATATGTGAGTACTAGTATGCAAATATGGCGTACAATATGTTCAAACCCAAGTATACAACGCGTTAAAATAGTCTAATCCCAATAGAGTAGCGGGAGGTAACATGTTTAACTTAACAATACCCCAAGTCTAACGGGCGGTGCGTTAATCCTATAGCGCTATAATTGTTAAGGGAGGCTAGCAAAGTTAATGAGCATATAACGACCAAATAGTTTACATAGCATACGAGAATAACAAGTATCACACAAAGTTTCATGTTAAGCATGGATAGAGTATGTTTAAAATAGTTTAAGTGTCATTTTGTATAATATACATGTTGCATACCAAAGTAGTAAAGAGTAAAAGGGAACGAGTATACTCACGGTTTTTGCAAGCTTTCCTACTTGATATCCCGCGAGTGTTGGTTGTTTAGTTTGGAGCACCTTGTCCTCCTACACAAAGGAACATAGGTGTGTGAGTTTGGGGATAACAGAAGATTATAGTCTCGGAATTTAAAAATGCAAGAACATAAACATAGGAAAATAACCATTCATTACATATGATGTTTAAATGGTACACTTACTAACTTGATAATGTCCACTTGTTCATCATCAAGGGTTCGGTTTGTTTGAATAATATACAAGTATTGCATAGATTATAATATACTATATATGTCAAGTATGAGGTAGAAGACTAAGGTCTTCATTTAGGCACCTCTAAGAGTCATAGAAATCATACATGAGGTAGGAAGAACAAGCTCCCATTTTGGTACCTCCATTGTTCACCACTACACTCGTTGTTATGAACAACAAGGAGAGTCTTGAACTTACATACGAAATGAAATGCAACAACTATTCTATAAGAAAACATCAAGAAGTGAGTGGATGTCTATGGAAGATAGCCCAAGCTAGTCTAACCATCACACTTTTACCAAGCTTCAAGCTTGAACACTTCTTGTGGGTAAAACCCTAACTAAAACAGAAAGTTTGTGAGGTTTTAACCTCTGATTTAACATGTTTCAGCCTTGTTTTTAAGCCTAACTAACCATAGATGAGGTTATAAGCATTAGGACATAGGTTTGAGATGAGTTAGACTCAAGTTTGAACGAGTTTAGTAAAGTTTGAATCAAAACAAAAACGAACAGTGAACTTTGGAGCCTTTTTGCCGGAGTTCCAGGGACTTATTTACTGTGAAAAACCCATGGAATCGAAGCTAAGGTCAATTCAAGCACATCAGAAAAAGAATGAGGCAAAACGGATAAGAAACAAGTGAGATATGCTCACTTTTGTGAAGTAGGATGAATCTGCTCGAACACTGATTTGCAGCTGCGTTTTTGATGATTTGAGAGTGATTTGGATGAGTTTGCAAACTGATTTAAGCTTGGGAATGACTTAGTATTTATAGGAGGGGGTTTAGGTTAGTTGGTGGTTGGTTAATTAATGATAAAACATGTTTAAAATACAAAAAAAAAAAAATCATAATTCCCGCTTAAAATCGCGTCTGGAACGAGTCTGATCTCCCTTGTGCGCGCTGATCAGGTTGTTTGAACGAGATATTAAATAAATTCTAGGCCGGGTTAATTTCAATAAGAAGTCCCAGCCCAGCTGGTTAGGCGTGTGCATTTGAGGCGGGGTACCCGGGTTCGAGTCCTGCGGTTAGCACCCTTTTTATGGTTTAATTTATTTTTGCATTAGAGACATGGGACTTTCATGAATTTACACCAACAGTCCCTGTAATTTAAGTTTTAGAATTTTCTCTAACAACCCTTGACATTTAATTAAAAACTCATGTTAACTTATATTTAAAACTAACTTTAATATTTAACTAAGTTAGTTTTGTAAAATCTAACGAGACTAACTAGATTATTATTTTATTTATTTGAAAAGAACAAATAAAACTTTTATCGTAAAATTAGTTAATTTAATTAATTAAATAAAATAGGATAGCTAAATAATGAAGTTAAATTAAGGTAAAATCCTTAAACGATTATTCATTTCACGAAGTTTTCGAGTTTCATTATTTTACGAGTTTCAACTAGTTTAACGAGTATTGAGCGTAATAAAGAATCGAGAGTCTAGGATAATGTATCGTTCAAACGTGAAAATTGCACATAAGTCTAACACAAACATGAATAAAATAGTTTTGTTTTCATTATGATCAATAGTCTCGAATTACAAATGAAACGAAAGTAGAATACAAAGAGAGTACAAGAGTCTAAATATGGAAAGTACAACACAACTTGCCAAAATAAGAAAGTGCGAAAATGCGGAGCGTTACAGTCTCCCCTCCTTTAGAAAATTTCGTCCCGAAATTTAGGAAGAAGTAGCGAAAAGATATGGATACTTCGTCTTCATGTCTCTCTTGAGTTCCCAAGTGAATTCGGCGCCACGTTTTCCTTCCCATCGAACCTTGACGATAGGAATTTTACTGCGCCTCAACAACTTGACTCCTTGATCCATGATTAAGACGGGTTTTTCAACAAATGCATAGTTTCGTTGACTTGAAGATCTTCGAGGGGAACTTTAAGTCCTTCTTCAGCGAGACACTTCTTGAGATTCGAAACATGAAACGTTGGATGAACGTTGCTGAGTTCTTGAGGTAAATCGAGTCGATAAGCCACCTTGCCAATCCTTTCGAGTATCTTGAAAGGACCAACATAGCGAGGGGTAAGCTTTACGTTTTTACCAAAACGGACTACACCCTTCCAAGGAGAGACTTTGAGCAGAACATGGTCACCAACCCTAAACTCCAATGGTTTGCGTCTCTTGTCAGCATAGCTCTTTTGTCGACTACGGGCCTTGAGTAGATTATCACGGATTTGAAGGATCTTATCCGTCGTTTCTTGTATGATCTCAGGACCAGTAAATTGCTTGTCACCAACCTTGTGCCAGCTTAAAGGAGATCGGCATTTACGACCATACAATGCCTCAAAAGGAGCCATTTGAATACTGGAGTGGTAGCTATTGTTGTACGAAAATTCGATCAATGGTAAATGCACATCCCAACTACCACCAAAGTCAATGACACAAGAACGGAGCATGTCCTCTAGGGTTTGGATAGTACATTCGGTCTGTCCATCCGTTTGAGGATGAAAGGCCGTACTAAGATTCAAATGAGAACCCATAGCGGACTGGAAAGTTTGCCAAAGACGCGAAGTGAAACGACCATCATGATCAGAAATGATGTCGAGAGGAATGCCATGACAGCATATGATTTCATCAGTATAGATTTGAGCGAGTTTCTCAACTTTGAAGTCCTCGCGAATAGGGAGAAAGTGAGCTGATTTAGTCAAACGGTCGATGATTACCCAAATGCTATCATGACCTGAAGGTTTGCGAGGGAGTTTGGTTATGAAATCCATCGCAATGCTATCCCATTTCCAAACGGGGATTTCAGGTTGTTCGAGTAGACTAGAAGGTCGTTGATGCTCGGCTTTAACTTTTGAACAGGTAAGACACTTGGAAACGTAAGTGGCAATGTCTCTCTTCATACAAGGCCACCAATAGGATGTACGTAGATTATGATACATCCTGTCAGCACCAGGATGAATTGAGTACTTTGATTTGTGTACCTCGTTCATAATGAGTTCACGAAGATTGTCGCGATCTGGCACCCAGATGCGATCACGACAGTAAAGCAGACCATCAGATTTCAAAGTGAGTAGGTCTTCAGTAGCTCCACGTATTTCTTTGAACATGGATCCTTCATTGATAGTCGAGTATTGCGCTTCACGAATGCAAGTGTGAAGATCGCTCGAGATATGAAAACAACGAATACTATCTACATGAGTCTTACGACTAAGTGCATCGGCCACGACATTAGCTTTACCAGAGTGATAGCGAATCTCGCAGTCATAATCGTTAAGTAATTCCACCCAACGTCGTTGACGCATATTAAGCTCTTTTTGGTCAAAGATGTGTTGTAGGCTCTTATGGTCAGTGAAAACTACACATTTTGTACCATATAGGTAGTGTCGCCAAATCTTCAACGCAAAAACAACGGCGCCAAGCTCGAGGTCGTGGGTAGTATAATTTTTCTCATGTATTTTGAGTTGGCGAGAGGCGTAAGCGATGACTTTGTCTCGTTGCATGAGAACGCAACCAAGACCACGATTCGAGGCATCACAATATACCACGAAGTCATCGTTTCCATCAGGGAGGGCAAGAATAGGAGCGTTACAAAGTAGATCCTTGAGCGTTTGAAGAGATTCCTCTTGCTCAGGACCCCAAACAAAAGGTTTCTCCTTTTGAGTCAATGAAGTGAGAGGAACGACGATTTTAGAAAAGTTTGAGATGAGTCGGCGGTAATAACCCAACAATCCTAAGAAGGAACGGATTTCAGAAGGGTTTCTAGGCGCGGTCCAATTCTTCACTGCTTCGATTTTGGAAGGATCAACATGGATTCCTTTTTCACTAACAACGTGCCCAAGGAATTGGACTTCTTTGATCCAGAACTCGCATTTAGAAAACTTCGCATATAGACGTTCAACACGTAAGAGATCGAGTATAAGACGTAGATATCGTTCGTGATCGGCTCGAGATTTAGAATAAATAAGAATATCGTCAATGAAGACGATCACAAAACGATCCAAGTAAGGTTTACAAACACGATTCATAAGATCCATGAACACAGCGGGTGCGTTAGTTAAGCCAAAAGGCATAACCACGAACTCGTAGTGTCCATAGTGAGTGCGAAATGCGGTTTTGGGAATGTCCTCTTCGAGAACACGAAGCTGGTGATAACCAGATCGAAGATCGATCTTGGAGAAGCAAGTAGCGCCTTGAAGTTGATCAAAAAGGTCATCGATGCGCGGAAGAGGATAACGATTCTTGATTGTGAGTTTATTAAGCTCTCGATAGTCGATACACATGCGAAACGAGCCATCCTTCTTCTTGACGAAAAGCACAGGAGCACCCCAAGGTGAGGTACTTGGATGAATGAATCCCTTATCGAGGAGTTTTTGGAGTTGACTAGATAACTCTTGCATCTCAGAAGGTGCAAGACGGTATGGAGCTTTCGTAACAGGATTCGAACCAGGTACGAGGTCAATACGAAAATCGACAGATCGAGGTGCAGGAGGACCAGGTAAATCTTCAGGAAAGACATCAGGAAAGTCGCGCACCACTGGAACATCATTTATGCTCTTTCCCTTGCCCTTTTCTTCCATGATGTGGGCTAAAAAGGCAAAGTACGGTTTATGTAAATATTTGTTCGCTTGTGTGCAGGACATTAACCTTAGTCCTTTTGAAGGTCGGTCTCAATAGACGCGTAGAGTGTCACCAGATGAAAGAGGTAGACGAACATACTTCTCGTAGCAAGCAATTTCAGCATGGTTTTCACGAAGCCAATCCATGCCCACGATGATGTCGAAACTACCCAATTGCATGGGTATAAGATCGATAGTGAAGGTATGATCGTTAAGAGTGAGAAGACAATCACGAAGAACGGAATCAACTAAAACGGATTTGCCATTGGCAACTTCGATAGAGAACGACTTAGGCAGTTTAGAGCGTATAACATTTAACAAAGGTTCAAATTCAACGGACACAAAGCTTTTGTCCGCACCAGTATCAAATAACAATGAAGCATAAAGGTTGTAAACAAGAAACGTACCATTAACGACTTCATTGTCGTTGCGTGCTTGGTTCGCATTAATGTTGAAAGCTCGACCTCTAGCAGGTTGTTGTTGCTCTTGGTTCCATTTTGGGCATTGAGGACGAAGATGATTAGTATCCCCACATTTGAAACAAGCCCTAACAGGTCTGGCGTTTTGAGGAGCAGGTGGAGCTTGTTGCGCTTGCTGAGCTTGTTGTGCTGGTGGTGCTTGTTGTTGGGGGTTGTTGCGGTAATACGCTGTATCATGCCCATAACGGTTACAATTGGTACAGCGGCGACAGTTGACATTGGTGGGATGGTGATAGTTACAAGTGGCACACTTTGGATGAGCTCCGACGTACGACTTTTGAGTGTTAACGGGAGCAACAGGGTTAACGGGTGGTACAATCGCATTGCAAACAGGGTTCTGTTGCTTTCGCTTCTTCCTCCTGTTGCCACTCGATTGTTGGGTAATTTGGTTGGCTGGCTTAAAAGTAACAGATTTTGCAGCTTGTTTATCGCGAATGCGATTGTTGTTCAGGGAAGCGGCCAGACGGTAAACGGCTTCGATATTATCGAGTCTAGTTGCCTCAATGGCATCACGCATTGCGGAGGGTAAACCATTGATGTACTTCCTTATTTTGCGATCGCTGGTCATAACGAGATGAGGAACGACGAAGCTAAGCTGTTTGAAGCGAGTAGTATAGGCTTGGTTATCATCACCAATCTGTTTTAAAGCCCAAAATTCTTCTTCCAACTTTTGTTGCTCATGCGGCGGGCAAAATTCTTCCATCATAAGTGTCTTAACTTCTTCCCAAGGTAAGGCATAAGCAACTTCGTTAGAACGAAGATTCCTTTCATTTGTCCACCATTCGAGAGCTCGGGCTTGGAATACCCCAGTCGCACTACGCGTTTTGAGCTCTTCGGGACATTCACTGTTGATAAACGTGACTTCTATACTGTCAAACCACTCGAGCATAGCAGTCACCCCATCGTTTCCAGTGAATGGTTTGGGGTTGCAAGACGAAAAGTGCTTGAAGTTAAACGACACAGGCTTGCGTGGTTCAACCTTTGAATCAACGGGGGAGTTTGGAGTATCAGAAGCTCGAATCTCAGTGACGATCTTAGGGACGATACGCGCAATTTGATTGGCCATGAATGCCATCATCTTCTTTTGAGAGCTGGTCCTCGACTTCTTAGTCGAGTTGGAGAGATGAGAAGACGACATCTAGAGAATTCAAAATAAAGAATAGGTGAGACTTGATCATAATGTTTGTTTAAGAAAATTGTTTTCATGAAACGATTCATATAGCATAAAGCGTCACATAGCATAAAAAGGATTTCAATTGTTTCACATAGCACAAAATGTTCAAGTTACATCACATAGCATAATCATGGTTTTCACATAGCATGACATGAATTTCACATAGCATAATCATGAATAATGAAAGCATCGTAAATTTAGTTTGTTCACGAGGGATTATTATTGTTTTTGATTGCGATATACGTGCGAATTGAGTAAAAAGTTTGAAATAAAGAATGTTCAAGTATAAAATCACATATAAATTGAGATACATAAAAGAGAGGCTCAATAAAACATTGGATTGTTTCGGGTAGAGAAACGTCGACTATTCCAAAGTGGGCCGAAAGCCTTTCGAATTAGAGAAAACGTGCTTTGGCCTATAGGTAAGATACTCTCGGCGAGAAGCGATTAACGATATCTTACCCTTCCAGTTACTACACGTCTCTAATCGATTGAAACAATCGAGACTTTGGCAAGATTGAAAATCGACGAATGGGACTTAATCGGCGAGATGCGGGTTTCACCCCTAACTTGACGATTTCGTACCCTAAATGTGGTTGGTACTCGTCGGGTCAAAATATAGTTTCAACACTTTGACGAGGGTCCACTAGAGTTGAAACGGAAATTACCATTAAGTTGTGGATTTCACTCCTAGCTTAATGGTGTAATTTCGTGTAAAAATAGTTTAAGGTAGAATGAGAGTCGTTTACCAAATTGTGGGTTTTACTTCTATTTTGTTAAAGTCGTCTCGTTTATGTTACCAGTGTTTTCAAAGAATCAAAAGGGTATTCGTGTTAGCCTTAGGAAAGGCGTGTAAGTTTAACAAACAAGAAGTATTGCTAGGAAGCATGTAAGGTAGAATGCATAAGTTTTAAACAACAAATAAGAGACAAAATTCCTAAAACTATAGACTAGGGCAAATCATTCCTACTTTTTCCTAATTCCCTATAGTTATGGCTCTGATACCAATCTGTCACACCCCAACCGATGGCGGAAACATCAGGATGAGACGAAATAGATTGTAAGAGACTTCATAACACTATGTGACAATAATTAATTTAATTCAAATTTCATTTCATAACTAGATTGTCATACAAGATTTAATAAAAAGAGAACAATTGTTTCATAACATAACATAACAACAAAATAGATAAATAAATCTAGGTGTGTATCTAGTCCACCCTAAATCTTGTTTCATCTTGTAACATCACTTCATCAATTAACCTGCAACATGTATTAAAATAGAGTTCAATGCAAAAGCAAAGGCGAGTATACAAGTTTTGTTACATAGCATAAATAGAATAAAAAGTGCTCATATCCAACATGATTCATAATATGTGAGTACTAGTGTGCAAATATGGCTTACAATATGTTCAAACCCAAGTATACAACGCGTTAAAATAGTCTAATCCCAATAGAGTAGCGGGAGGTAACATGTTTAACTTAACAATACCCCAAGTCTAACGGGCGGTGCGTTAATCCTATAGCGCTATAATTGTTAAGGGAGGCTAGCAAAGTGTTGGGATTGAACCCTATCAGAGGAACAGATAATTAAAGCCAAAACTGGATCAGGTCAGTGGATCCAGAATAAGCAGATGTTATGCATACAAGTCTCTCCCCTTGAAAGTGGTTTCAACATCTGCTGTCCTCCTATCTACTGATCATACAAACTGCTGACCTACAACTGCTGATCAAATCAAAGACTGATGAAGAACTAAAGCCCTGCTGCCCAATCTACTGCCTTGAGTCAAGCACTGCTGATCATGACAAGTACTGCTGGGTTCACAGCAGTGAAAGGATGCAGCAGTAGTTTTGTTTACTTTATGTAATGAATTGTAATATCAGTAGTTAGCATAGCAGTGTTTGTATAGATCAGAGGTTAGAGTTTGTTAGGAGGTTAGATGTCACTTTCATGGTGACGTCAGCTTAGATGCTTCAGTGGTTTGCTCGTGCCTATAAATAGAATAGTGCTCTGTACTGTTCTATTAGCTCTTTCACCATCTTCTTCCTGCACGAACAAATACTGTGAGCTCAGGCTGAGGGGGAGTTTGTTGCATACTTGCATATTGTAATCGTTGTTGAAAATAAATTTAATCATTCGGTTCAATGTTAAACTTGTATGCCAAAAGCATTTCTCCTGTTTGATTGTGAAACGTTTGCTTCCATCTTAATTCCGCTGCACAACTCATTCATCTTCATTTTAATTCAAACGTAAAACACAATCAAAACCAAACTCAGATCCTAACAATTGGTATCAGAGCTTGGACAGTCAAATTTGATTTAACAATCATTTTGACATAAATAGTTCAGCTCGCAATCGTTGATACTGATAGTTTGTTCGTTTTGTTGAAAAACAGAGCAAGGTTTAATCACCATTAAAGTTGATTAATCAGTGCCTGTAAAACAACCAGGATGACATCACAATCGCAAGATGATAAGAATAACATTGGCTCTCTTTTCAAACCACCTATGCTTAAACGTAATGAATACAACATCTGGGAGAGAAGGATGGGTCACATCCTTGCTCAACAGAATACTGGATGTTGGAGGTCTGTTGTTTTTGGTCCCCATGTTCCTATGGTGCCAAGTGCTGAGGATGCAAAGAAGTTCGTACCTAAACCAACTGAAAACTATACTGAAACTGACTTTCAAAAGTTGAAACTCGATGCCAAAGCATTTAGCATCATAGCATCTGCATTACCCAATGAAATCTATGCTGGGCTGTTACATTGTAACAGTGCTAAAGAATTATGGGATGCATTGAAGGACCAATTTGGGGGGACGGAAGAGGTTATTGAAAATAACAGGGAAATTCTGAATCAGCAGTATGAAACATTTTGTCACATTAAGGGTGAATCATTAACCCAACAGTTTGAACGTTTTAGTTGTCTCATTAGTGAACTAAGGCTTGTTAAAGTTACATTTCTAAATGCAACTCAAAATAGCAGGTTTCTTAGATCACTACCTGAAAAATGGGACACAATTGCTTTTGTCACTAGAAATTCAGCTGAGTTCAAAGATCTGACCCTGACCCAACTTCATGGTAGACTCCTGACTTATGAAAGGGAGTTAAACCAGAAAAAGAGGTTGCAAGAGTCTGGAAAAGTTGCAGATGACTATTCATTTGGCAGCACAGCTCTTTTTGGTCAGGAAGAATCTGGTAGCAGTAGTAAGGATTAGAGTTTTGATCATTTTATTGACATAACTGCTGGTTTTAACAACTCTGATTCTCACCCTGCAAATTATGCTTTCACTGCAAATTGTGAAAACCAGATGTCAGATAATCTGTGTTTTGAACTCAATGATTTGCAACATTTTAATCCCACTGACTTAGAAGAGATGGACATTTTGCATCAATTGGCTTTGCTTAGTGTTAGAACAAGCAAATTCTACAAAAGAACATGGAGAAAATTCCCAGGGCTTCATGGGAATTTAAAGGTGGGGTTGGATAAGTCAAAAATTAAGTGCTACAAGTGTAATAGGCTAGGTCATTTTGCTAGGGAATGCAGGAGTCAAACCACTGGTCCAATAATTACTCATCCCAGTTCAAACCCTAGACCACAACAACAAAGCACTGTGCACTATACCCAATATACCCCTGCAGCACATGTTAACACTGCTCACTATGCTGCAACCCTTGTGCCTGTGCATTATGTTCAAACTACTATTCCACAAATTCAGTTTGTTCAAGCCCCTGTTCCTCAGGCACAAGTGCAACCTGTTGCACCTCAACAAGCTGCTCCAACAGTGGTACAACCAGATCAACAAAGCTTTTTCACTCAAGGCTTTGTTGATTGGAGCAGTATGCCTGATGAACTTGGTGATGAAAATTTTGCTCTATATGCTTCTAAGGATGCTTTTGATAATGAATTTTGTTTGATGGCTTTAGAGACAATACAAGAAGGGGTAGAAACTGAAGGTGAACAGCTAAGTGCTGAAACAGTGGATGAAGTTGCTGAAGCAGTGGTTACTGCAGTGGCTGGTGAAATACTGCTGGGAGAAAATTCAGAAACCCTGATTGAACCACTGTCTGACCCTTGGTTCAAAGAAGACAAAGAGAAAGAAGAAGTGAAGAAAGCCGGTGAGGAAGAAGGGAGAGCTGATGAAGAAGGTGATCATCAATGTGATTGTGCCATGATGGCTGTTGCCAAGGTAACACCTCAAGTTCTTGAAAACTGTGTTCAGACAAATGTATTATTGCATTTGCTAACATTAAAAAGGTAAATGAAAACCTTAGGGATAAAGTGTTGTCTGATGAAGTGAAATTTGAAAAGTCATTAAAAGAACTTAGAAACAAATTGGCTGAAAAGGATAAAGTGATCAGCAGTCTCAAAGAAGAGCAGAGCATAACCAAAACTCAACTCCAAACTATGGTAGAAAAATACCAAGTTTGCAAAAAGGAGTTGGAGTCCACCCAGATCACCTGTGAAAGATGGGTGGAATCTTGTAAAGGGTATGAGGTTATGCTTGCAAAACAGCTTGAAAGCAATGTCAAGTTTGGTATAGGACATAGAAAATATGATGATCTTGTAAACACTGCTGAAAAACAAGTTGGTTCAACTGAAATAATACCAACCAACAAGAATGGCCAAGAGATTAAAATAACTGACAAACTTGGTAACAAAATTACTCTGGAAAGATCTGTGGGATCCTCAACTTTTGAGGATATTGAGAAATATCAATTTAAACCCACATGGTCTGATGAGTGTGACATCCTGGAAAACTTCAAGCCAATGGATTTCACAACCACTGATGGTGTTAAAGCTCCAAAAGCAAAGATCATTCCTATCAAAGATATCCTAACAGTGGTTCAAAACTCTGTTGCAAAGGAATCTGAGAAAAGGAAGAAGAGAGAAAAGATTAAAAACTTGTTTTGTGATTTTTGTGAAAAAAGGAATCATCTAACAAAAGACTGTTTTCATCTAAAAGCACATGATCTAAACAAAATAAGTGTCATTGTACCTGCTGAAAGCTGCACCATCTGTGGTAAAAATAACCACAAAACTAAGGAATGTGTGTATCTCAAAAACTTTGATGAGAAAAACAATGAGTACATTGCAAAAACATCCTTAAGTTCATGAGCATCATCTGTCAAATTCACCAAGAAACAACCACTGTTTGTCCCAGTCCAAACAGCTGTCACAAAACAACTGAGTCAAACATCTGTTTAAAGAGATGTTCAAGTGACTTATGCACCTCCTGCCAATCAATTCAGGAGAGGCAAAGGACAACCATCATACCAAAGGATCCCACATGTTTATGAGGCTTACAAAAGGCCCTCTAAACCAAGAGTGAACAAGCATCCTTTTGGTTATCGACAGGTGATTGGCCAAGACCCCCAACAGTGGTTAGAGAAAAACATTCCAAAAATGTTCAAACCCCCGAGCTAACCACTGTCTATGCATCAGTCACCATCCCAGACACTGTTGAGACCCCATCCAAAGCCTTATTGGCTTTGGATACCTTAATGAACTAATCCTTTTACTTCATGTGCATGGGCTTCTTCATGCTTAGATAGTCTTTGGTATGTAGATAGTGGAGGATCCAGGCACATGACAGGATGTAAAGCCCTACTCAAAGATTTCAAAATCCATGGAGGGGGTGATATATCCTTTGGGAATAATAGTAAAGGGAAAGTTCTGGGGTCTGGTACAGTTCAGTCTGGAAATGTAAAATTTGAAAATGTCAATCTGATAGACAATCTGAAATTCAACCTCCTGAGTGTCTCACAAATGAGTGATATGGGGTATGTGTCATTCTTCACAAAGGAGTATTGTAGGATTGTTGGACCAGAAATGGTTGAAAAGATTGAAGCAATAATAAAAACTAGAAAAACAAAACTTGTTGCTCAAAGAAGTGGCAATGTTTATGTTGTTGATATGTCAAAAGAGTGTCCCAGAACTGATGCCTGTCTGTTCTCAGCTGCCTCTAACAAAGAGACAGAACTTTGGCACAGAAGACTGGGGCACACAAATCTCAAGACAATCATTGAAATTTCAAAAAATGGCCTAGTAAGAGGCTTACCACAAAAATTGTTTTCATGTCCTGATCATTGTGTTTCATGTTTAAAAGGAAAACAGCATAAAAGCTCCTTTAAGTCCATTGAAGAGTCCAAAACAACCCAGTGTTTGCAAATGCTGCACATGGATTTGTTTGGCCCAGTTCAAGTCATGAGTCTCAGAAAGAAGAGATATTGTTTGGTTACTATTCATGACTTCTCTAGGTTTACATGGACTTTCTTTTTACACTCAAAAGATGAGACTGCGGGCATTTTGCAAGACTTTGTGACACAGGTTGAAAAGCAATTTGACCTTCCAGTAAAAGTCTTCAGGAGTGACAATGGCACAGAATTCAAAAATAAGGAGTTGGATGCCTTCTGTGTGAAGAAAGGGATTGTAAGGCAGTACAGCATCCCTAGAACACCAGAGCAAAATGGGGTAGTTGAAGAAAGAATAGGACTCAAATTGAAGCTGCTAGGACCATGCTTGCTGACTCAGGTTTGCCTTTGACATTCTGGGCAGAGGCAGTAAACACTGCTTGGTATGTCCAAAACAGAGTTTTAATCAACCCCAGGCACAAAAAGACTGCTTATGAAATTCTGTATAAAATCAAACCACTGATCTCATACTTTAAAGTATTTGGCTGCCCATGTTTTATTTTGAATTTAAAAGATTCCATCTCAAAATTTGCAGCCAAAGTAGATTGTGGTTATCACCTGGGATACTCAACCACTGCCAAGGCCTACAAAGTGTTTAATACACGGACCAAAGCAGTGGAGGAGACCTTGAATGTAAAGTTCAATGAACTTTCATCAATGAAAATCCCAGCAAATCCTGCTGATTTGTTTGATCTTGATAAATTCACTTTTGAAAACACTGCTGTCAAGACTAACAGTGCAGGTCCATCAGAGGATTCAACACCAGACTATGGGTATGAAATCATCATCCCTCAAAAGTCTGTCAAAATGGGAAGAGTAGCAGATGTTCAAAACAGCTGTCAAAGCTCAACCACTGCTACCTCAACAGTTGTTGACCAAAGTAGCCCCTTAACCACTCCTTCCACAACATCAAACACTGCTGGAAAAAGTCCCCAAACAGTGGATAAAAGTCAGCATGTGTCCACACCATTACCTCTTATTCCACCACCTTTTGAAGCCACTGCTGGATCATCAAAGTCACCAGCAGTGGTTAGCTCAGATGATACACATCTGCAGCCTTCACCAACAAATGCCATCATACCATACCAAGGAGAGTTAATCTTCTTGAAATCTCATCCACCAGACCAAATTATTGGCAACATCAATGAAGGGGTGCTCACAAGAAGTCAATCCCAAAACATTTGTCTTTTTGCTGGTTTTCTATCACTCCATCAGCCAGTCAAGTACCAAGAGGCACTGAAAGATAATAGCTGGGTAGAAGCCATGCAAGAGGAGCTCCAACAGTTCAAAAGACAACAAGTATGGGAGCTTGTACCACTGCCAGAGGGTGTAAGTCCTATTGGCACAAAGTGGGTCTTTAAAAACAAAACTGATGAAAGGGGCATTGTTGTCAAGAATAAATCCAGGCTTGTGGTTCAAGGTTACAGATAAGAAGAGGGCATTGACTATGATGAAACATTTGCCCCTGTGGCAAGACTTGAAGCTATCAGATTATTTCTGGCCTTTGCTGTCAACCACAACATCAAGGTGTATCAAATGGATATCAAATGTGCATTCCTCTATGGTAAGATTCAAGAAGAGGTTTATGTCTGTCAACCTCCAGGCTTTGAGGATCCATTTAATCCAAATCATGTCTACAAGCTGAATAAAGCTTTGTATGGCCTGAAACAAGCACCAAGGGCCTGGTAAGAAACTCTTTCCACCTTTTTACTTTCCATTGGTTTCACCAGAGGCAGAATTGATAAAACACTGTTTTTAAAATGGAGAGGGAAGGATTTGATGATTGTCCAAATTTATGTGGATGACATCATTTTTGATAGCACATGTAACAAAATGTGTGAGGAGTTTAGGCAACTCATGACAGCTGAGTTTGAAATGAGTGCAATGGGTGAACTCCAGTGTTTTCTTGGTCTCCAAGTAAAACAACTGCAAAATGGCACTTTTATTCATCAAGGCAAATATGCCAAAGAACTTTTAAAGAAATTTGATATGGATGATTGTAAGCCATGCAGTACACCCATTGCAACCAATAAACTAGTCATGTCTGATGAGAAGGATGATTTGGTTGATCAGACCTTATATAGAAGCATGATTGGGTCTTTATTGTACCTAACTGCATCTAGACCAGGCATCATGTTTGCAACATGTGTCTGTGCAAGATCCCAATCAGTCCCTAGAAAGTCAAACCTTATTGCTGTAAAAAGGATATTCAGATACCTCAAAGGTGCTCCCACACTTGATATCTGGTATCCAGCTGATGGTAAAATTGAGCTTTCAGGTTTCTCAGATAGTGACTTTGCTGAATGTGACAAAACAAGGAAGTCCACTTTAGGAGGGTGCCAATTCCTAGGTAATTGCTTAGTGTCTTGGCAAAGCAAAAAGCAAGCAGCTGTTTCCACATCCACTGCTGAGGCAGAATATATAGCTGCTGCAAGCTGTACAACCCAACTGCTCTGGCTTCAAAATCAGTTACTGGATTTTGGTATCACTGCCTTGAAGACACCACTCATGTTGGATAGCCAGGCAGCAGAAAATATCATCAAAAATCCAGTTTCTCATTCAACCACCAAACACATTGACATCAGACATCACTTTGTGAGGGATTGCTATGGAAAAAAAGGTTTGATTTCTCTGCATCATGTTCCAACTAAGGATCAGCAGGCAGATGTGCTAACCAAAGCATTAGACACATCCACCTTTGAAAGCTTGATCTCTAGGATTGGCATGCTAAACATGGAATAACAGGCAAAATCCTGTTTTTCTATGAATAAAAGCATTAAAATATTTTCAGAAAATCAAAAATCCATCCTTAAAAATAGCTAAAAATGAATTTTTCATTAAAATCCTAAAAGTCTGCCATAACCACTGATGAGTTCAAAAGTCTGCTCTACTTCAAAAGTCTGTCCACTGCTGAAAGTCATCCCCTGTTCCCCTATTCTTTTCATAAGCACTGTTGTTCAAAATCAGTGTTGTATCCACTGAAATGCTATCCACTGATAGTAAAAATCATCCACTGTCTTCATTACCGTTGCAACCACTGCCTTCATCAGTAGTTTTCACAAAAGTATTGTCCTTCGCTTCATCAGGGGATGGCACGTGGAGAGTACATAGTGGTCAGACCTTTTGTAACCGCTGCTACGTCAGCACTCACTTTTTCTCCATAAAACCCCCTTTCTAAACCCAAACAGGGTTTTACTGTCGAATTGAATTCTTAAAAATTCTCTTCTCAAAGCAGTTTTCTTCCCATTTCATCAAATTCCTTCACAAATTTCTTCGATCGTCTTCCTCAAAATGACTAAATCGAAGCCCTCCGCAAAATCCACTTCAATATCATCCACCAAAGAAGCCTCTCAAAAGGCTAAACCCATTGAAATCCCACATAAAACATCTCACAATCTTCTGGGTCTTCTCACAAAACCCGGCACCACTGATGCTTTCGACTCCATCATTGATACCATCTCTGCATCAAAGTACAAAACTTTGTTAACAGCAGATGCACCAATTTACTTGGCGACCCAAAGAGAGTTTTGGAAAAATGCAACCCTTAACAAACAAGGTGAAACTGTCACTGCCATTAACTCTTCTCTAAAGGGTAAAGCTGTCAACATTACACCACAATCCATCTCGAAGATCTTTCAACTCAATGATCAGGAAGGTAAAAATTCTTTTCCCAAAAATGAGTTAAAAATTGACTTCATTAAAAGAGGATATGCAGATACAATGATGAAGAGGGATACCTTACAAAAAGGTTTCTTCCCTCCTGCAACAAGATTTTTATTTCATACCCTCCTAATGTGTGCTTCAAATAAAACAACTTCTTTTAATGAAATACCATTAAAAATTCAAAATCTGGGATATGCTATTCTTTAACATGAAGATTTCAGTTATTCTCATGAAATTTTTAATGATTTAGTTAAAAATGTTGAAAATAAGTCATTCTTACTGTTTCCAAGATTTCTAAGTTACTATTTTGAAAAGAAATTTAGTAAGGATAACATTTCTGAAATAAACCAAGGTGACTCTTTTCAAATGCACAGCTTAACTGCTGAAACTTTTACAAGAATGTCAACACCTTGCAAAACACAAGCAGAGGCGCCTGAGCAGAATTTAGCAGCAAACACTGCTCCTCAGGTATCTGCTGCTGAGCCCACTGCTCAAGGTGATCATAGCAGCAAAACAACTGCTTTGAAACCCACACCTACAATCACCAAAAAGCCACAGAAAAAGAAAACTCAAAAACCCCCAAACCTACCAAAAAGGGTACTCTGGAGGATGAGATACCAGAGCAACTGCCTGTGACAACACAAAAGTCACAACAAACCACTGCTGCTACTTCCTCACAGCAGTTGGTAGAAATATCTCACACCATGGCTGAAGCTCCTCCTGTTTCTTCTCAAAAAGAACAGGTTGTACAACAAGGGACACCACTCTATGATGCTCTGGAATCACTTGTTTCCATCATCCACAGCCCAATGCTCGGGGCAAATTCTCATTCTACACCCAGCCTTACATCCACAGTTCCCCCACCAACTAAACTTTTGTTGGATGCTATTGATTTGAACCAGGCACAAACCAGTCCTTCTCAATCACCTGTCACTGAGAATATACTTCAACCAATGACTGGGTCTGATGTATCAATCATAGTTAACCCACCAACAATGCCTGAGGAGGTTACACCCCTTGAGTTACAAGTAACTCTTGGTGGTAATCCAAGTGAAGCAGCCACTACAAGTGCTGAACCCACTGGTTTGCACTTGGACAGTGGTTACATCAATAAGACTTCCTTGGAGGCAATTCCTTCGATAGCACCTCTGACATCCACCAGTGGAATTATTTTGACCACTGGCAACATCAAAAGGTTGTCAAGTGTTGAAGGAAGAAGACCCCAGTACCAAGAAAAAGGGGCTTCAGTAGTTAATGTTTGGAGTACACTCCCTACCTCAACCACTGATAAAACCACTGCTAGTGGGAAATCAGATGATCCCATTAAATTGTGTGATGGTTTAAAGTACCTGGAATTGACGGAACGTGTTGAAAAACTGGATACTTCGGTTGCAGAGATCAAAGAAATGCTGCAACTGTTATTAACAGTACAAAAGGTGCAATCCACTGATGTTCCACCTCAAGCACCTGCTCCACCACAAGCATCTGCTGCAGATGAGATATGGAACTTCTTCCAACCTTTTCTCCAACAACAACAACAAATGGTTGATCAGCAACATGAAAAACATGTCCAAGAGCTGAGAAACACAATGGAGTCTAGGTTCAAGAACACACAAGCTGACATCAAGGCTATAAAGGCCTGTCTATTGACAACCACTTGCACTGCTCCTCCAACTGTTATATTCATTGATCAACTGCCCCTAGATAATGCCAAAAAGGGGGAGAAAATTCAGGAGTGGAAAAAGAAGGGTATAGATGATGGGTTGTATGTTGAACCTGAAAAGGATGCTATGACCAGAAACATTCCCTTGCCAGATGGTAGCAAAAAGGTTGATGTTACCCAAAATGCACTTGATGAAGGACTAGCAAGTGTAAAAAGGGACAGAGCGGCAAAGGATATGTCAAGGTGGAATGAGGAGAAAAGAGCTTACATGGAGCTGAATGCACAGGGTTGTTCTGGGCTAAAGGATGTTCAAAATCCCGTGCCAAAAAGAAATCCTACTAGAAAAGTAAGGGAACCCAAGTCCACACCATCCAGACTCACAAAGCATACTCCAAAACCACCGTCTAAAAGCCCCCAACATCAAACCTCCACCCAAACAGTTGTTGTAACTCCTGCTGTATCAACATCTACTGGTACTTCAGTTGTTTCAACATCTGATATCATTTCAACACACACCACAACCACTGCCTTACCACCACCACCTTCACCACCAAAAGCAACATCTCCACCATCACCTCCTGCCAAAAAGCAGAAGACAGCAGATGTTATAACATCTGTTGTAATGACAACAGTGGTTGAAACACCAGTTGTTTCAACTGCTGCTAGTCAATCACAAATCACTACCACTCAAAACACCACCACTGTTCCACCCAAAACATCATCTGCCTCTCCTACAATAAAAAGGAGAAGGATTCTCATACCAGATGATGATTCGCCATCACCACCACCAACATCTTCAAAATCTCTATCACTTGTTACAATACCCAAGCCTATTCCTCTCTCAACAGCTTAATTTCAAAAGCCCTTACCTCCTGCAGGTGTTCAATTTCCTCTTGAATTTATAACAGTCAGAGAAGAAATCAAGTCTTTTTATTATGAGGATGACCCTGCTAAAAGGAGTTTGCCATCAGTTGAAGGATATCCAAGGCTAAACAATATTGAAGAGTATTTGAAAGTCAAAGCTAAACAAGCAGAGGATATCTCAAAAAGAAATGCTCAAGGAAAATCTGATAGAGAAATTCAGCAAAATTACCAATTCTTGCTCACACAAGTCAGATCCTTAGAGCAATTTGCAAAAAATGTATGTCAACAAATCTCAGAGAGAGCAGATGAAACTCTAAGAAAAGACTACATTGAAAGCATCATGGCAACCAAGAAATACAAAGGAGAAAAACACATGTACAAAGAGTGGACCATTCCTGAGCTTGAAAGTGAAGCTACCAGGATCCAAGAAATGATCAAGAATAAGGTCAAGCACACTCCTCCAGATTGGGCAAAGTTCAAAAAGAATGTACCTGATAAAAAGGTAGAGCTGAAGAGAATGAAAGAGGAATTGGTTGCTGCTGATTATGGGTCTTGGAATCAAGTGATGAGATGGAAAGAAGATAAAGTCAGGGCTACCTAAAAAAGTCTGGAGAAATTAAGAAAGACAGATCCTACTGCTCCACAAAAGCCTGACTATCCTGAAGGAGAGGTTTCAAAAAGACCATCTAAGCTGCAAATCAGGAGATCCACTGCTCCACCTGGTGCAGCCATCTTTAAAAGAAGGCCACAAAAACAGTTGGGTGCTGAAACAATCCAAGATCTAATGGCTGGTGATGACCTTGTAAAAGAGGGCATTAAGATAATGGTTAAAGAAGATCTTGGATTGGAACAATCTGCAAACACTGCTCAAACAGTCATGAATAGGCCTGCATCACCAAACACCTCATCCAATAAAAATCTCCCAAGAAACCTACCAGACTCAAAAGTACTAAAGTGGAAAACTGACAACCAGACCCACGTATTGACATTACTCAAGTCTAGTGGAGAAGTGAAGAATATATCAAGGGAACAAGCTCTTGGCCTAAGTCTTGAAGATTTGCAGGATCTCCTTGATCTTCCACTTAGCAGGGATGATGATGACACAGATTTGCAGGATCTCCTTGATCTTCCACTTGCAGGATCTCTTTGATCTTCCAATAAAGATCTACAAAATAATGAAGAGTTTTGGCATTATCTGTTCCAAGGGGAGATTGTTGGGATTGAACCCTATCAGAGGAACAGATAATTAAAGCCAAAACTGGATCAGGTCAGTGGCTCCAGAATAAGCAGATGTTATGCATACAAGTCTCTCCCCTTGAAAGTGGTTTCAACATCTGCTGTCCTCCTATCTACTGATCATACAAACTGCTGACCTACAACTGCTGATCAAGTCAAAGACTGATGAAGAACTAAAGCCCTGCTGCCCAATCTACTGCCTTGAGTCAAGCACTGCTGATCATGACAAGTACTGCTGGGTTCACAGCAGTGGAAGGATGCAACAGTAGTTTTGTTTACTTTATGTAATGAATTGTAATATCAGTAGTTAGCATAGCAGTGTTTGTATAGATCAGAGGTTAGAGTTTGTTAGGAGGTTAGATGTCACTTTCATGGTGACGTCAGCTTAGATGCTTCAGTGGTTTGCTCGTGCCTATAAATAGAACAGTGCTCTGTACTGTTCTATTAGCTCTTTCACCATCTTCTTCCTGCACGAACAAATACTGTGAGCTCAGGCTGAGGGGGAGTTTGTTGCATACTTGCATATTGTAATCGTTGTTGAAAATAAATTCAATCATTCGGTTCAATGTTAAACTTGTATGCCAAAAGCATTTCTCCTGTTTGATTGTGAAAAGCTTGCTTCCATCTTCATTTTAATTCAAACGTAAAACACAATCAAAACCAAACTCAGATCCTAACACAAAGTTAATGAGCATATAACGACCAAATAGTTTACATAGCATACGAGAATAACAAGTATCACACATTGTTTCATGTTAAGCATGGATAGAGTATGTGTAAAATAGTTTAAGTGTCATTTTGTATAATATACATGTTGCATCCCAAAGTAGTAAAGAGTAAAAGGGATCGAGTATACTCACGGTTTTTGCAAGCTTTCCTACTTGATATCCCGCGAGTGTTGGTTGTTTAGTTTGGAGCACCTTGTCCTCCTACACAAAGGAACATAGGTGTGTGAGTTTGGGGATAATAGAAGATCATAGTCTCGGAATTTAAAAATGCAAGAACATAAACATAGGAAAGTAACCATTCATTACATATGATGTTTAAATGGTATACTTACTAACTTGATAATGTCCACTTGTTCATCATCAAGGGTTCGGTTTGTTTGAATAATATACAAGTATTACCTAGATTATAATATACCATATATAAGTATGAGGTAGAAGACTAAGGTCTTCATTTAGGCACCTCTAAGAGTCATAGAAATCATACATGAGGTAGGAAGAACAAGCTCCCATTTAGGTACCTCCATTGTTCACCACTACACTCGTTGTTATGAACAACAAGGAGGGTCTTGAACTTACATACGAAATGAAATGCAACAACTATTCTATAAGAAAACATCAAGAAGTGAGTGGATGTCTATGGAAGATAGCCCAAGCTAGTCTAACCATCACACTTTTACCAAGCTTCAAGCTTGAACACTTCTTGTGGGTAAAACCCTAACTAAAACAGAAAGTTTGTGAGGTTTTAACCTCTGATTTAACATGTCTTAGCCTTGTTTTTAAGCCTAACTAACCATAGATGAGGTTATAAGCATTAGGACATAGGTTTGAGATGAGTTAGACTCAAGTTTGAACAAGTTTAGTAAAGTTTGAATCAAAATAAAAACGAACAGTGAACTTTGGAGCCTTTTTGCCGGAGTTTCAGGGACTTATTTACTGTGAAAAACCCATGGAATCAAAGCTAAGGTCAATCCAAGCACATCGGAAAAAGAATGAGGCAAAACGGATAAGAAACGAGTGAAATATGCTCACTTTTGTGAAGTAGGATGAATCTGCTCGAACACTGATTTGCAGCTGCATTTTTGATGATTTGAGAGTGATTTGGATGAGTTTGCAAAGTGATTTAAGCTTGGGAATGACTTGGTATTTATAGGAGGGGGTTTAGGTTAGTTGGTGGTTGGTTAATTAATGATAAAACATGTTTAAAACACAAAAAAAAAAAAAAATCACAATTCCCGCTTAAAATCGCATCTGGAACGAGTCTGATCTCCCTTGTGTGCGCTGATCATGTTGTTTGAACGAGATATTAAATAAATTCTAGGCCGGGTTAATTTCAATAAGAAGTCCCAGCCCAGCTGGTTAGGCGTGTGCATTTGAGGTGGGTTACCCGGGTTCGAGTCCCGCGGTTAGCACCCTTTTTATGGTTTAATTTATTTTTGCATTAGAGACATGGGACTTTCATGAATTTACACCAACAATCCCTGTAATTTAAGTTTCAGAATTTACTCTAACAACCTTTGACATTTAATTAAAAACTCATGTTAAGTTATATTTAAAACTAACTTTAATATTTAACTAAGTTAGTTTTGTAAAATCTAACGAGACTAACTAGATTATTATTTTATTTATTTGAAAAGAACAAATAAAACTTTTTATCGTAAAATTAATTAATTTAATTAATTAAATAAAATAGGATAGCTAAATAATGAATTTAAATTAAGGTAAAATCCTTAAACGATTATTTATTTCACGACGTTTTCGAGTTTCATTATTTTACGAGTTTCAACTAGTTTAACGAGTATTGAGCGTAATAAAGAATCGAGAGTCTAGGATAATATATCGTTCAAACGTGAAAATTGCACATAAGTCTAACACAAACATGAATAAAATAGTTTCCTTTTCATTATGATCAATAGTCTCGAATTACAAATGAAACGAAAGTAGAATACAAAGAGAGTACAAGAGTCTAAATATGGAAAGTACAACACAACTTGCCAAAATAAGAAAGTGCGAAAATGCGGAGCGTTACAAATAGGTGCCTCGGCATTTCCAACATATATTATACCAGACGCCATACAACATTGTAAACTACATATCCTATACCAAACACCATCATGAATTACCACGATGTATCATAATATATAAATATGCACATGTGCATAGACAACACAATCATTTACGTCACAATATTTCACACTTGTGTATTTCTAACATATACTATACCAACCACCATATAACATTTGAAAACGTTGTAAACTGATTATAATCATCCGGTAATACATCATATATTACCACTATGCATACTAATTCACCTTATGCACATGTGCATTTCCAACATATACTATACCATATTACATCAAATTATGGAATTAACGATCACATAGTTGTCATCGTCCCATAAACAAATATAAATTATCGTTAAAAGAAAATAACTAACATATAAACCACCATACAAAAAACAACCATAATTTTCAATATAACATCGTTCTATCCAACTTTCTTTCATTAATGTTTTCCACTGTCTTGTCGCCCTTATCATCCATCACATAAGATCCATCACATCGTGCATTCGTCTACTTGTCCTATTCCTTGTATTTCTTTATCTTGCCGTAACTGCACGTGACATCAAAGAATATCGTTCAACAGAAAGTAACAATTGGATGCACATGTGCATATATTACCAACTGCATCATCGACTAATAACCAACCTTTTTTGGCTTTTCACTTAACACTTTTGTATTCGCCTTCCTTTTCATCTGGCAGTTTTGTTGCCCCTTCGTCATTCGATCTCAACAAAAGTGTTATTTTCTTCGCTTTTTTCCATTTTTTTTGCCTACAATAATAATTGAAACATAATATAATCAAACATGCAATTTCAATTAGTATGTGCATTAAACAAACTTTTTCATCATTGTAATGATATGAATTTGTGCATCTATATGCACATGTGCATCACATATTCTTATAATGATGCTTAAAATCAATCCATACGTAAAGTTTAATGTTATGTGCTCAAATTCAATATGCACATATGCATCAGTTTAAACAACAACATCAACAAAATCTAATTACACAAAATCATATACACGTATAGTAAACAAAGCTGCTCATGTTTGCTATGCACATGTGAATCACATGAAACAATAACACCATCATATCCTAATTACACAAAATCACAATAACACCATCATATCCTAATTACACAAAACCACGTATCTTACACAAAACTTCTCAAGTTCACTACGCACATGTGCATTACCTAAAACAACAACACCAACATTTTCTAATTACCCAAAATCGTATACACGTATCCTAAACAAACCTGCTCAAATTCACTATGCACATGAATGATAATATTAACTTTATTTGGTTCACATATACATACTAGGTCGGCTATGGCACTTTATAAGATCTGTGCGATAACATAACAAGCACAGTTAACAGATCAACGAGTTGAATCACATTCATATAAATCATTGATGGAAATCAAAATTACTGATAAAAAACAGATACATAAAGAACAATATATATATATATATATATATATCTACTGGTAATAATCAGATCCTTACCGAGTGTTAGATGGCGTGATTGGTGACTAATTGAGATTTGGCAGGGATAGCCGATCAGCGATTAATAAACGGACACGATTTTTGATTTCTAGGGCATGTCGAGCAATGGTAATCGATGATTTTGTAATCAATTACTGAATGTAATAACAATCAGTAACCGATGATGAATGATTTTGTTCAATTTGTGCCCTGAATCGTGCCCTAATTTGTACGATGATACGGTGATATTGACAATGGAACTCGAATTGCAGAGATTGTAAACACCGGGAAATCGAATTGCAGAGATTATAAACACCATGTTATTAACATTCAATATTTAATTACAATAATACCCCCTGTTCACACTGGTTCTCGCGGTTCTCGCAATAAGGGTGGTTCTCGCATGAACCTTACCCTATATCATGAATTCTTAATATTCATTTGAGAAGAATATTCTTATAAGAAGAAAAATAAATTAATCTAAACCCTATATATTTTTGATCAATGGTTGTGAATCAAGATATAATTTTTATCTACTTTTAATTAATACTTTAATTAATAAGGGTATGATAGACATTTTGATGTAAAATATTAATAAATATTATAAAGAGTTACTCAAATCTAATTAATGTCACCATAATTTCCTCCTTCATCACCATTAATATACACCAATTTTATTAGAAATGACAAAACTATTTAAAAATGTTGTGTCCTACACATATTTTATTATGAGTCAGCAAAATTATTTAAAAATGTTGGGGTCCTACACATTTTGTACCTTACATCAAAACATTGTCTTTATGGTGTAGGAAACATTGTTTTTATGGTGTAGGAGACGTTGAATATGTAGGATCATGTGCATGATTGTTTTTATTGTGTTAGATGCAAAACTATTTTATAGGATAACTCATTAAATAATTAGGGTTCATTAATTTGAATAACATGAATAAATGATAGACTCATTAAATGATTTGTTCAAATTACCTACGTACCCTTTATTCTTTTTATTCTTAATTTGTAATTTCTTCTCATTTGAACTCTCCACTATATATATATATATATATATATATATATATATATATATATATATATATATATAAATTTTGTAAAGATTATAGTTATAACTATTATAAAGTAATTAATAAATAATAAACGAGCCGAACTCGAATTTTAGAAACAAGGCTAAACTGAGTCGTGCTCGAGGTTTTATAAGTTCAATGAGCTTAAGCTTGGCTCGTTTGCACCTCTAGCTTTTATCTAATTCTATTAAAAGATTTCAATTTGTGTCACATGTTATTCTCTCCATCAACTTAGTAATAATATTGTAAATATTATTAATTAATATATTAATTTAATATCTAATATTCTCAATTAACTTCTATATCATGAATTCTTAATATTCAAATAAAAAAAATACTATGAATCACTTCAAATGCTAATATCTGATATTCTTAATTTAATAATCTCTTCGTCGTCTCTATATTGTCAATCAACCATTGGTAAGTCATTGGTTTGAATTATTTTTACTCAATTTAACACATATATTTTTAGCTGCGCCATAATAAAAAAGACTTGTAGATTACATTTTGTTTATCTGATTTCAATGAATATAATAGAACTAGGTTAGAATCCGTGTATTACACGGTTTGATTAAATGTAATTTTATATATTAAATAATAAAAAATTATATCTTTATGAACCTCGTATATTCTATGGGTTAAGTAAATGTAATTTTATATATCAAATAATAAAAAAGTTATATCTTTAAAAACCATGTGTATTACACATATTAAATAAATGTAATTTTGTATCCTAAATAGTAAAAACGTCGTATCTTTAAAAAACCCGTGTATAACCGGGTTGAATAAATCAACCAAATAATAAAAAAAAATTACATCATTTAAAACCTCGTATATTACACGTGTTGAATAGATCTAACAAAGAGTTATATCTTTAAAAACCATGTGTGTTATATAGATTAAATAAATGTAATTTTGTATATTAAATACTAAATATGTAGTATCTTTAAAAAACCCGTGTGTAGTCGGGTTGAGAAATCTACCAAATAATAAAAAATTATATCCTTAAATCTAATTTTACATAGCAAATAATAAAAAAAGAAAAACATTGTCAGCGACCACCAACACCGGAAAATCTTGTAAAAACAAAATAAATAAAATCGGGAAAAAATAACGCCGAATGAAAAGAAGACAAAAAATCTTTGAATCACGCACGCTCGTTGCTGAGAAATTAAATCGAAACGTAAAACATAGAAAAAAATTAATAAGTCATTCCAGGACCCGCGTGTTGGACGAACTTATCAAACGCAGAAAAATAGATGTGACGCGACGGGCCAATTAAATGGGAAAAAATATACGAAAAAATATGTTGTCAGCGGCCACCAACACCGGAAAATCTTGTAAAAACAAAATAAATAAAAACGGAAAAAAAATAACGTCGAATGAAAAGAAGACGTAAAATATTTGAATCACGCACGCTCGTTGCTGAGAAATTAAATCTAAACGTAAAACATAGAAAAAAATAACTAAGTCCATCCAGGATCCGCATGTTGGACGAACTTATCAAACGCAGAAAAATAGATGTGACGCGACGGGCCAATCAAAGGGGAAAAAATATACGAAAAATGTTGAACCTCACACGCATGTTGCGATCCGTTAACTCGCAAAATTTAGAACGAAACGAAAAACTTGGAAAAGATGAAAAGTATGGTGGACTAAAATTGAAAATAAAAAAGAGTTGGGATGAAATTGCAAAAGATGAAAAACTTTGGTTTAAAATAAAAAAAACAAAGGGTCTAAATTGCAAAATTGAAGTTATTTATTAATTTTAGATAAAGATAAAGATAAAAATAAGTAATATCTATATATTTATATATTGGTTATTTATTAATATTATTATTAAAAGAAAATTATTAAACAAATATAAATAAAAATTATAGAGTTGAAGGAGAGAATGACACGTATCCAAAAGATGGTTTCTTTTATTATACTAGATAGATTTATGGCTAGACAAACTATTGAGAATGGTTCTAAATTTGGTATAAGACGAACTAGTATAGAAATGTGTAATGTAACACAATATGTAATTTCAGTCATATGAATAATATATATATATATATATATATATATATATATATATATATATATATATATATATATATATATATATATATATATAGTGTGAGGTTTATTGGGGAACACTAAAAAAGTGAGGAACAGTGGGGAACCGACTCAAACGAACTCCGATTGGACTCATTCCAGCGGCGTTGGAACCGGCTCGTCGAACCCTAACTAGGATCTCTTAACCCTAAACCCTGAATCATAACCCCTAAACCCTAAATATATCAGGGTTTAGCTTTAGGGTTTAGCTCTAGGGTTTAGCTTTAAGGTTTAGCTTTTGGGTTTATGGTTTAGCTTTAGGGTTTACGGTTTTGCTTTAGGGTTTAGTTTTAGGGTTTAGCTTTAGGTTTAGCATTTAGGGTTTAGTTTTTAGGGTTTATAGTTTAGATTTTACGGTTTAGCTTAGGTTTTTGCCTTATTTTTTAGCTTTAGGGTTTAGAGTTTAGGAGTTAGGATTTAGGGTTTAGTGTTAAGAGATCTTAGTTAGGGTTCGACGAGCTGGTTCCAACGCCTCTGGAATGAGTCCAATCGGAGTTCCTTTGAGTCGGTTCCCCGCTGTTCCGCACTTTTTTAGTGTTCCCCAATGAACTTTCCCCTATATATATATATATATATATATATATATATATATATATATATATATATATATATATATATATATATATATATATATATATATATGTGTGTGTGTGTGTGTGTGTGTGTGTGTGTGTGTGTGTGTTTTAGATATTTGAAGTATTCAACCCGTGTAATGTATGGGCTATTATGATATTTTAGTGTAACTAATTAAATATAAGACGGTTTTTGTGATAGACTCAAGTTAGTCGTATGTACACTATTGCCAAATGGTAATAAAAAAACGTCAGTTATATGAAATTTTTATAGATTATATTGTTATATCGTTTTTATTGTATAACACCGTGTAATAGACGAGTTTATAACTTAATAATATAATACACTACATGCTGATTTGCTAGTACATGTCACATTTGCACATCATCTCGACTACTTATTTTGTTACTTGAAAACCTATAAACAATATTCTTCCATATAAAAAAATATTCTTACATATAAATAGAGATATCCTTTTTATTTATTGTATAACAACGTATAATAGACGAGTTTATAACTTAATAATATAATACACTACATGCTGATTTGCTAGTACATGTCACATTTGCACATCATCTCGACTACTTATTTTGTTACTTGAAAACCTATAAACAATATTCTTACATATAAAAAAATATTCTTACATATAAATAGAGTTTGATACGTTTGAATTAAAAAAATAGATATATAAATAACACAACTAAAAAATTATAAAAAGTGAGCTTTTATTTTTGAATGAAAAAAGTTATATTACTCCTATTTTTAAACTACACCAAGAAATATAAAATTAATGGTGGACCCAGGAATTATTTTCTCGGGGTGCGAACGAAGGGTTCAACCAAATTTTCAAGGGGTGCAGTCGAGATTTTTACTTCGAAAATACACTAATTTTTTTAAGGGGACGCCCGCCCACCCAAGCCAAGGCTTGGGTCCACCAATGAAATTAACTCTAGTATTTTTTCTAAGAAGTAAAAATCTCTACCACCTAGCTATAGCTGGAGTGTTGCAAAAAAAAAACGAGCTTAAATATCTTAGTAAGATCTTTCAGGGGTGGACCTAGAGTGATAGAAGGAGTAACCTTCGTTGCCCCTTGACGCTTCGGTGACCCTCGGACGCTAGTGTAAATTTTGGAAAAATCGGATGTTTTTCAATTTCGTTATCTCTTTTTATTGAAACGTTACCTCTATGCGGATTTTCTAGATCCGCCACTAAGATCTTTAATATGTTATACATCCAAACACACACATATCAAAACAATCCTTTTTTAGAATAGCTAACTCATTTATTCTAATCAAACTATTAAATCTACATATTTTATCCACCACCACCACCAAAGAAATTTTTCAACACTTTATAAACATTATTCCAAAGACACTTTGTTTATATAACAACAAATCAACAATAATTAGTAATAATATTATAGTTGTTTAAAAACCATGAAAGTCCACGAAAGAAGTTGTCGGTGTCCTTTTATTTTAAGTAATTGCATAAAGCGTATATATTGTTTTGTACATCCTGTGCACCCCTTTGTTGAATTTGGGGCTCCTTTTTATTCAACTTGCTTTATTGCTTTAATAATTGCGACTCCAATGCATATGCATCCCCTTTTTGATTTTCCATATTTCAATATCAGACGCGTTTTTAGGGTCTCGATCCGTTTTGGGACGCAGTAAAATATATATAATTACACACACACATATATATATATATATATATATAGAGGCCGGTTAACGTACAATATTCCTTAACGTATGATGCGTACAATATGAAAATTACGCACGTTATAAAACTCCAAAACCCTAATGATGCATGTTGAAAACCATAATCACGCATGTACAAAATCAGAAATCACGCATGGGGTAAAAACCTAATCATGCATGTTATAAAACTAATCACGCATGTTATAATTTCATCTCGTACGTATTGTACGTTAAGGAATATTGTATTTTATACTTTATATTTTCACTATATATATACACACACTTTTTTATAATTTCTATACAATTTTATTAACTTGAAAAACATTTTTATTGATTATAATGCATTGTTTATAACTCATAATATAAGACATATGTATTACGTATTTTTTTTTTCTGCATAGTTATAGCAAGCATGTAATTACACATTACATGCTATAATCACGTAATATATATTAACATAATGCATATGATTTTACACAGTTATATATACAATTACGCATAATAGAACACACTTTTTTAAGGAGTCATTAAAAATATATAGAAAAACTATACTCAGGTTATTCAAAAAAATAAAATGCTTGATTTTATATGATGCAAGTTTTTTAAGAAAACTAGTTGATTTTCTGTCCGTGCGTTGCGGGGGGACCCAATGACTGTAAACACGTGTCAGTAACGGCAAGCAGATACCAAATATCAAAACATAAATAAAAATGACGTGGTAAGGGTAGTCACTCTGTCCTAAAATAAGCGATTTTAAATAACCTAATATATAATAATAGGACCCACACGTCCTACACGTTGGAAATTCGGTTGTTTTCAGTTCAGTTATTACAGTGCTAACACGTTAAAATATGGATGAGCTCGGTACACGTAATGGCACCGAAAGTACCGATCCGGAAAATCTCGAAATTAGGTACTGGCACCGAAAATACTCGGTACAATACGGTATGGTATTTGAAGGTAAAAATCAATAAATACATACATGGTGCTAGACCGGTGTCGAACCGAAAGTAACGATTCTGAAAACGCCAAAAGGTGGGTGCCAAATTGGTACCGAAAATGATTTGGTATAGTAAATTTGGTAGCGATACGATACCGGTTTGATTACAGGATTTGATACGATTTGCTCATCAATAATCTAAATATCCAAGTTAATTTTACATGCTACAATTCATTCATTATAGAAAAAGACATAAAAGAAAGCAAAATAAGTTGTTGTGTATATAAAACCTCATTCAAACGAAATACATTTTACTTATTGTGTGTATGAAAAGTAATCTAAACGGTGCAATTACTTGCATTGCTACGTTGCTACAGGATTTGATGAGCTCGGTACCAACCGGTACCGAAAATACCATTACCGAAATCCCCAAAAGTGGGTACATGTACCGAATATACCGGTTACGGTACGGTTCGGTACCGGTCGGTACTGATACGACACCGATTTTTGAGGGTAAAAACCGCTGCCGAACAATACCAAAATACACCCGGTTTTGTAAATTTGATACCGGTACCAGTACCCGTACCCGATACCATTTACTCATCACTTAAGATGTTACTATTTATTCATTTGTATTTATAATATATAGGTAATAATTAAGATGTTACTATTCATTCATTTGTATTTTTAATATATAGGTAATAGGTAATTTTAATATATAGGTAATGGGGAATGTTCATTTGAGAAGAAACTTAGTGTGAGAAGAAAAAGAAGAAAGGGCATAAAGGTAAAACATTAAATAGTTTCTAACTCCTCTCATTAATTATGTTATCTCTAATTAATAAAGTAAAAAACATTTTATCCTACACATTTCAAAATTTATCATACATGTATCTTACTCTTACCGAAATTTACCCTACACATATCTAAATTTATCATACACATTTAAGAATTTATCCTACACATATACTAAAATTTATCCTACACATGTCGAAAATTGTCATTCACCCTAAATATTTTATCTTGAAAAAGTATATTTAAAAGTGAGTTACAATTTTAATTATTAGTTACTAATTAATTACAATTAGACATTTACCTATATGACCTTATTAATAACATTAAATGCACATACTAAATGAAGTAAATGAAGCATTTCTATTGGTTTAAAACTTATTCTTTTTATTCTTACAAATTTTTTCTTCTCATTTGAACCTTCCACTATAGGTAATAATGAAGTAAATGTTATCTGTGTTTAATTTTGTTTTTTTAAATATATAAAAAGTCAACAATTGTTAACTACGAGATTACACTGCCATTCGTTTCCCATTCCTGGTATCCAAAGGAAGATGTTTTACTCGGTTATGCTTCTAACATGTTGGACGATTTAGAAAGAATGGAATGACTATGTTTTTTAAGCGAATAAACCGACTATCCGAAATGTTATTAGTGAAGTCAAAGTGCATGGGTTGCTTACTTGTTGAGGATTAAAAGCCGTGCTAAGTCTGTCCATGTGGAGGAGTCTAAGTTGGAGAGCTTTCAAGGTTGTATAATGTTATTTTTGTAATTTATTATTTCGATCGTATTGTTGATTTGACCAACGTTTTGCTATTTTTGTCGTCAATAAACTTCGTCTTTTAAAAAAAATCTCTTCTTGATCAAGGATCCAAAATTACTCATTACGCTTCAACCTATTTTTTCCATATTATTCTATCATAGTTTTCAGTCTATTTACGTCTTGGATTAAATACGACTAATTAAATATGTCTATGTCTATATAAATATAAATATTGTTAGTTTGACTAGCGTTTTGCTATTGTCGTAGTCAATAAACTTCGTCTTTCAAAATAAATCTCTTCTTGATCAAGGGTTCAAAATAACTCATTAGTTTGACTAGCGTTTTGCTATTGTCGTAGTCAATAAACTTCGTCTTTCAAAATAAATCTCTTCTTGATCAAGGGTTCAAAATAACTCATTACGCTTCACCGTATTTTTTCCATATTATTCTATAATAGTTTTTAGTCTATTTACGTTTTGGATTAAATATGGCTAATTAAATATGAGGTTGTTTGTTTAGCTCTTAATGGGGCTATTAATGATTCAGACTTCTTAATGGTTCAACACTTAATGGTTTAAACTATTTTCGCAAGCAGATGTCCGCATGATTAAGGGGGTGTTTGTTTTTTGTGAAAAGCTCTTCAGGACCTCTTATGTCTGCCCTACGCAGACCACACGCAGACGTTTGAGTCTGCAGTGTGTTTGTTTTCTCGAAGATCTTTCATTAAAAAAGGTCTGCATAACCTCTTTTTGGTGCAGACATAGATCAAGGTCTTCTTGGGTCTGCAGACTCTATTCTCCTCCACAAAACCCTAGCACATCTCCACCCTTCTCCTTCACCTCATCTTCTCAACCGCCGCCGCCCACCCTCCCACTGGCGGCACCTTCCCACCGTCCGCCACCACCATCACAAGATCCAAAACACCAAACACAATCACCATAACTGCAACCTACAACCACTATGGCAACTCCATGGACCTCCGAGACCAGCTGGATAGTGTCATGCGGATCTCTTGAATCCGTCGTCACGTTCGAGACGTTCGATTTTCCAATCGAATCGGAATCCACTCGTCGGAAACCGCCACTCTTTCTGCTACCTCCTTCTTTTTCCGATTCTCAACCCTGTAAGATCAAACATGAGTTTTCTATCCAATTATTATCTGTTTTCTGTTGTTAATTAGTCGATCGATTGATTTTTATTCATTAGATGCGTGTTATCTTTAGCTTTCTATATATGTTGAAAGATAGGTATATAGATATACTTGTATTTTCGGTTTCAAATTCAGTGAAATTATGTACAGTGTTATGTAGGATTAAAGCTATGTGAGTAGTTTATATGAAAATCAACATATTGTTATAAATTAGCTTGAACCTTGCGAGATCAATCGTGAGTTTTCTATTCCATTATATTTGTTTTCTGTTGTTAATTAGTCGATTGATTTTGATTTGGCAGATGCGTGTTATCAGAGCTTATTAAGGTTTCTGTATATGAATATATGATGACTATACAGTGTTATCGGAGCTTATTAAGGTTTATGTATGTGGTAATTAGAATTTGTATGATATTCAGCAGCTTGCAGAACCTAAAAAACAAACAGTCTTCTTCTGCTGCAGATGTGGTCCACAGTCTGTAGACATTCTACCTCTGAAAAAACAAACAGCACCTAAGACATTTGCCTCTGAATAGTTAATCATTATACTAAGTCTGAATAGTTAAGACCTCTTATCTGAATTGGTCAGACATCTGCCTCTGAACGGTTAATCATTATATTGGCTCTTAATGGTTCAGACCTCTTACTAATTCATCATTTAATTATTTAGATCTCTTACTGGTTCAGCACTTACCTATTTAAAAGTTTTCAAATAGCCCCTATGTCTACGTCTCTATAAATATATAAATACACAAATATAACGTACAGATGTTCATTGTTGCACACAAATAAAGAAATAATAATCGATGAAATCTTTTTGGAATATTTTCTTACGTAATAAATTCAGTCATATAATGATATAATCGATTTCACCCTTTTTAACAAAATTAAAACGCTGTTAAAAGCAAAATTAAAATGTTGTTCTTCTCACCCTCACGTCTTTTAAAGATTCATGTCTTTTTTGGCATTATATTCTACCGTTGTAATAATATCACTTTAAAGAATATTCACCAATAAAAAAGTAGAAAAAACTTCTAAATTCAATATATTATACTTCTTATTTAATATGATTAAATGAGGACCTTGATATTCACACACATCAAACCCTATTTTCACACCCTTTAAAGCGCTCCGTTTTGGTTAAATCTGGGCGTTTAGGCCTGCTTTCCAGACAAAAGGTGATCTGATGGTGTACGATGTCCCTGTTCAGTACCTTGAAGTGGTCCGCTTTGGTCAAAACAGAGTGTTTAGGGTTCTTTCTGCAGACAAAGGGTGATAAGACTTGATGCGATGTTATATTTTGTACGATGTTCCAGAAAAGTGTCACGTTTGAACCCTAAGCGTTGCACTTTGGCCAAAGCGCGGCGCTTCGACCCTCATTTCATGCATTTAAGAGGCAGGTCATGCGTTATGTCTCGTATCCTCAAAAAAAATTTTATCCATTTCAAAAAATTGAGGTTGAGGTTCTGTTTGGTTTTTGTTTTAAACTGTGAAAATTCTGTTGAGGAGAGCATTTTTTCAGCGATTACGATGTCGTGGTTTAGCAACTACATTTTCGGTGAATACTCTGAGGAGTCTGTTGTTCCTAATTCTTACGAGGGAACCGCTATTTCTGCCTCGTACGATATACCGATCCCTTACAACATGAGGGAGGAGGAGGTTGTATCTGGCATTCGTTATCGTGACAATACGATGCAGCTGGACTTGAATGTCCCTGTGGAAGACTCCGACGCACAACACGACTATTCGGATTACGGATACGGAGGTGAACCGCATCCTCAGGCTGAATATCCGTACGGTCAGCCAAACTATCCCGTGGAATGCATCCTTAAACTTGATAGCAGCAATATGGTGATATTAGAACACTGTACACTGCATGTAAACACAACGATATCCACATGGCAGAACTCCTCTAGTTGAACTATATTCCGTCTAACATATGACACATGATTAAAGCGCTTCTCTAGACAATCTGGGATTATGTTCCGTTTTATTACAGTCGTCATGATCAACTTCTGCAGAGTGATCTTCATGACTTGAAGTTGTATCCAATTCTTCCATCTCTTCCAAGATCAAATTTTTTCGTTTCGCATGATTATGAAACCTCGTTTCGTGAGGTAGTCTTCTTTGATGTTTCCTAAAATAATCTGAAAGCTCACAAATTTCAATATCATTTTGGTGCTTTTCTAAGTGTTTGTAACTTCGTCTGATTCTGAAGACGATAATTTGTTATATGTATTTTTATGTATCAGCCTACGATTTCTTCTAGAGGGTTCACCTATGGTAGTGTTTTTCCTTTTCTGATTCATACAATGTGAAGAGGAAAGTGTAAAACTTAAATATATATATATATATATATATATGGGACCTCTAAAATGAGAACCACCTCGAGTTGTAAGAACCGTGAGAACTACACCGTACGGGGCGAGGTGGACCAATTTTTTTTTCATAAACGTAGATGCGTGTATTATAAACATATTTGTAAAAAAAATTCAAAAAAAAAAATGTCGTGTGTGTAGTTTTGAGTACCACAAGTTTGTGTTTACGGGTACCGTAAATTAAATCGGAAAATTTACGGTACCCGTAAACACAAACTTGTGGTGCTCAAAACTACACACACGACATTTTTTTTTGATTTTTTTACAAATGTGTTTATAATACACACATCTACGTTTATGAAAAAAAATTTTGGTCCAACTCGCCCCGGATCAAGTAGTTCTCACGGTTCTTACAACTGGAGGTGCTTCTTATTTTAGCGCAATTCTATATATATATATATATAGGATGAGGATCATTACAGAACACTAACTATTGCGAGAACAAAATGAACAACTCTAAAACACTAAATTTTGGGATTTAAGTTTCATTTTTTTAAAATTTTATGTTTCTTACATTCATATATGTGTATTATATATACATAAAAACCCATATTTTTTACCTACACGTAGCTAACATACATGTTGGTAATTTAACCTACACATAACCTACATATGTGTAGGTTATACAAAAACTGAAAATTTTCCATATTTTGTTTTTAAATTTTAGTGTGAGAAACAATAAATCTTACATTTGCAACATTTTCATTTACTTTTTAGGTTTTTAGGATTGAAAAAATAGGTGATTCTTTGTGTTCTGCGTGTTCTCGCAATATTTTGTGTTCTGCATAGAACCTTCCCCTATATATATATATATATATATATATATATAATACTGACAATTAAATTATATATGTTTTGTATAAATAAAACAACTTTAAATCAACTTTAAATTATATATGTTTTATAAAAATAAAACGAAAATCTACAACTTAAAAAAAAAAAACACACACACACACACACACAACCAAATACAACCAAACAACAAACCAACAACTCATTTTTTCCACCAAAACCACTTTTTTCCCCCAAAAATAACCAGCCAGCCCTAAACGCCCCGCTTTGGTCAAAGCGAGGCGCTTTGGTACGAGGTCATCGGACAAGGACTGACAGGCTCAGCCCTTGTCTGTTGACTTTATCTTAAAGCGCCCCGCTTTTACCAAAACGAGACGTTTTAGGGTGTGCGAATAAACCAAGGGGGTGTGTAAATAGCCTGAGCCTTAAATGACGGTGAAAATGATTTATATTTTATATTGACAACAAGTTTATTGTACCCTACTAAAAGTCATACATCAAATTCAAAAGTTCGAAATATATACACACATTTTAACTGAAAATGGGATATCTTCATCAATTTAAAATTGAAGTATTTTTAAACATCATGTGGCCAAAAAGAAACACGAGTAAATACAAATACGTCTTTGTCATTTGATGTAATTTTACTGAATAGATTTTTGTTTTCTTTTATGGACAATGATATTTTCAACAGCCATAGAATATAATTACTACATCATACAAAGATTCTTAATGTTTTTTCAACCCTTATGTAATTCCCTTTTTTAATGAATAGCAAATAAACTAGTATTCAAACTTACTTCAAACGTCGAGAACAAGATTTTAAACCCAATTCCCTAGTTTGAATCCGTTCCAGTGATCCCGTTTCACCAACCGTACCCAGTAAAAATCCCACAAATATAGCGAAGCTACTAGTAGGGTCTGAGGAGGGTGGGTGTAGGCAGACCTTACCTCTACCCTTGGAGATAGAGAGGCTGCTTTCAGAGGCTCTCGGCTCCAACGAAAAGTAAAAAATAATAAATATACACACACGTGTGTGTGTATATAATTGTATACTAAAAAAAACGATGTTACAAAAGAAACATAGGAAGTGATGAAAAAAGTAACATAGTTAAATAGATTCATATAAGGCATCCTAGGGCAACAAATAGACCTATATACAGTGGCGGATCTAGAAAATTCTTATAGGGGTAACGTTTCAAAAAAAGGGTGACGAAATCGAAAAAACGGCAAAAAAGTCATTTTTTCCAATATTTACACTACCGCTGAAGCGTCAGAGGGTAGCGGAGGCTACCCCTTATTATAAGGTAGGCCCGCCCCTGCCTAGATACATGAAGATAGGAAATCACTAACCCTAAAACATAGGTAAAACCCGTCTATACCCCCTAAAGGTCATTAACCTTTATCATACGTCTCCACAAACTCTTATCCTCGACCATGTGCAAATCTAGCAAATCTTGTCTATTTTTCTCATCCCAAGTCATTTTGGGCCTACCTCTACTCGTC
The DNA here is from genome assembly GCF_002127325.2 of Helianthus annuus. Taxonomy (NCBI): domain Eukaryota; kingdom Viridiplantae; phylum Streptophyta; class Magnoliopsida; order Asterales; family Asteraceae; genus Helianthus; species Helianthus annuus. The sequence continues at coordinate 127,398,288 of NC_035440.2, forward strand.
CTCCCCTCCACATTGATGGTTTCCACTACTCTAACTGGCGCCGTTGTTTGTCTCCTCTTCACATGCCCAAACCACCTTAATCTCCCCTCCTTTATCTTATCCGTAATACTAGCAACTCCTAACCTTTCCCTAAAAACCTCATTTCTTATTTGTCTAACCTTGTGTGCCCATGTATCCACCTTAGCATCCTCATCTCTGCTACCTCCATATTTCGCGATTGTGTTTTCTTGATGGCCCAACTTTCTGTCCCATACAATAAAGTCGGTTTGATAGCAACTCTATAAAATTTTCCCTTTAATTTAGCTGGGAACTTCTTCTCGCACAATACCCCAATGGCTACTCGCCACCTGTTCCAACCAACCTGTAAGCGGTGGGCCCCCTCATCCTTTTGGACAAAAGATCCTAAATACTTGAACTTGGTGGTCCAAGGAACCACTTGACCCATAATGGTGATCTGTGTTTCCTCCCCATCGCATGCACCACTAAAGTCATTGTAAAGGTACTCTGTCTTAGAGCGACTAATCCTTAAGCCTTTTTCCCCTAATGTTGCTCGCCACTGATCTAACCTTGCATTTAGGTCATGTTTAGTATCTACAACTAGCACAATATCATCTGCAAAAAGCATAGACCATGGAAATGTATCTTTGTTGGTGCATACGTCTGTCGACTTCGTCTTGTATCGAGTCTTGTACTAAGTATGTTAGATCAGGGCACGTAGTTCGAGAAATAGAGTTTAAGGTAATTTCGCTTGAACATGTAATTCCGCTTGAAAGTGTAGATGTTGTAATTCCGTGCGGAATTAGATTCCGCTTGGAATTCTAATTCCGCTTAGGATCGTTTCAAACGGAATTAAAACACTATAAATAGGATTCAAGCGAAATCATTTGTAACCTTCGTGATTCCGGTACCGAAGTGCTGCCGACGCGTCGTTTGATCTGTATTGCTGTGATATCAATAAAACAAGACGATTAATAGTGAAACAAGCTGTTTTGCAAGTCCGTTTCTTTGATTCTGCCTCTGAAACAGACAAGAACTCTTCTGATTGACTCGTTTGGGTCACGAATCGATCCTATAAGTGGTATCAGAGCTCAGGAAGAAGAGTTCTTGCGAAAACAGCCATAATTTCTGTCTTCTATACCTTCTTTTCGAAATTGAACTAGTTTTCATGGTCAAAATTTCTTGAATTTCACATATTAAGTGCGAAACAGTGTTTTAATGAATCCTTGAGAAAATTGGACCTTAATTCAATCTATATTTGATAAAATCAGTAATTCCGTTTGTACATCAGATCGAAAAAAATGACGTCAGCCTAATTCCGTACGGAATTACCAGCTTGATTTCAAACGAAATTACATAATTTCGCTTGAAATTCCTTATTTCGCTTCTGTGTGTAATTTCGTTTGAGCCGGTTCACACGAAATCACCTAATTCCGCGCGGGATTAACTAATTCCGCTTGAAATAGTTAATTCCGTTTCAAAGTGTTATTTTGTGTGAGTAATTCCGCGTGGAATTACTAATTCCGTTTGAGAATTGCAATTCCGTGTGAACTTAGTATTCCGTGTGAAAATCTAATTTCGTTTGAAAAGTGTTGTGCAGGTAATCTCGTTTGAGGAGGAATTTCACTTGGAAAGATATTCCGTTTGAAACTTCTAATTTCATTTGAACTTGTAATTTTGTGAAAAATTTGCCGAAACATGGACGAGGAATTTTACAATGCGTTTGCAACACCTGTTGCTCCTGTTACTGCTGCCGAAACATTGTACAGTGAGAATGAGACAGGAACTTACCAAAAACCACCCAAGCTAATGTTCATTGAAGATTTTAAAGGTTGGCAAAATCGATTTGAGAACTGGGTGCAAGCATATAAGTTTGACGCATGGTGTGCTTTAAACAAAGATTACGAGAAACCGAAAAACGAGCGTGGGCTTGAAAAAGCTTTTTGTGACTTTTCTAAGAGTGATAAATTGAAGTATACAAGTGAGAAAATGATGATTAGTCTTTTACAACAAGTAGTAAAGGAAGATATCTTTGTTTTACTTCAACATGAGAACACTGCTAGATCGATTTGGAATGCATTGATTCAAAAGTTCAAAGGAAGTGCAGATATGATTAAAAACAGAAAGGCATTACTGAAGAAATCATTTGATATGTTTGTAGCTTTCGAAGGTGAATCAACAAACACGACCATTGACAGATATTGTCATCTTGTTTTGGAAATGGGAAGATTGGATATAAAGAAAGATGACGAGGAGTGGGTTGATAAACTAGCTGAAGCACTACCACAACATAAGTGGGGAACTTATTTGATGATTGTGAAACACATGAGGAAGTCTGAGAATATGAATTTGGCACAGTTCATTCAGAAAATTGAAGAGCATGAATTGGATATTCAGAAAACTGCTATCATGACGAATCCGAATGCTCAACAAGATGTCAGTTTATATTACAGAGGGAACAAGTTTGAGGCTAACCCCAGCTCCAGCCCAAAGATCCAAACTGGTTTTAGTGCTGACAGTTCGTCTGGAACAAAGGGTAGTAATGTAACTCAAAGTACATCTTCGTCTTCGTATTCAAGCTTTGATCCAAATCATACAACATCAAGTTCTCAAAGACATAACTCAGCGAATCTTTAATGCAATGTTACATTGAATATTCAAAATGGTCAAGATCTGTCTCCAGAAGTTGCAAAACAACATATGGCATCACTTGTTACTATGTTAGAGTCATATGAAAGCTTGATTGGTGGTAAAATTGGAAATCCAATGCTAATCAAAGAGGATTATGACCAAATCGATGCTGAAGAACTGGAGTTGATGGATGTGAAGTGGTGCTTAGCCAGTGCGTTTAGGAGAGCAGAAAAGTTTCAGCAAATCACTGGTAGAGATGAGTTTCGGGGAATGGCTACTTCTCCTTTGGGATTTGATAAATCAACAGTTACATGTTTTCGTTGTAAAGTAAAGGGTCATTTTAAAAGAGAATGTACAAATAAAGAAGCAACCGGGAATCAAGAAAAGAATGATTATTATCAGAAGTCAATTTTTCATCAGATTACTCAACAAAAGGAACCACAAACTGCACATGCTCGGGGCATTGATGATGGAAAAAGGAAAATGATCGAAGATGCAAATAAGAAAGCTTATTTTGGTATCATTGATCAAGATGATGAGAAAATGGCTGCAGGTTTTAGCTGGGATTAATACGTTCAAGATAACCCACACTTAAGCTCAGCCTTTGTTGCTCGAATCTTGGAGGAAACATCTGATAAATCTAAACCAAAAAGAATACCGATTTTTCCAGAATTGGGAGTTGAGGCAGATACCGATGATGAAGAAGAATATATTGAAAAAGCTAGAAGAGGTTTAGATACTGATAGTTTTAATTTGTTTTTTGTAGAAAAGATCGAGATGCTGAAAGAAAAAAGAGCTGATCGATTGAAAAGAGAATGGGAAGAGACAGAAGAAAGAAAAGCTGTAGAAGATAAAGGAAAAGTAGAAGCTAAGAAAGCATAAGTTGAAGAAAATTCAACAAAGGAAGCTGAGGAACAGAAAGCTGAAATAGAATCTGAAGAACCAGTGGTTGAAAAGATTATAGAGAAAATCGTTGAAGTGGAGAAAGCGGTAGAGAAAATTGTTGAGGTTGAAAAATTAGTCGAAGTAGAGAAAATCGTAGAAGTAGAAAAAATCATTGAAGTTGAGAAAATTGTCGAGGTTATAAAGATAATTGAAAAAGTGGTTGAAGTTGAAAAACCATGTTTGAAGTGTTTAGAATCTTGCAAAGCTTGTGAGGAGAAAGATAAGAAGATTGCTGAATTAGAGAAGATTAAAGAAGATTTACTGTCTGATGTGAAGTACGTGAAGGAATCATATGATGTGCTGAACAAAACAGTTGATAGTATGAAAAGAACGAATTCGGAAATTGAAAATGCAATGACAAAAATGAACTCGACATTAATGATGAAACAGAAGGTCATCAATGAGTATACTGAAGACTGTGCTAAGCTGAAGCACGATTTAGAGCTTGAAAAAATTGAGAGTGAAAGGATTAAACGATTATTGTTGAGTTATACAACATGTGATTATTTGATTGATCGTGTGTATCCTACTATTGCAGGTCTTGAAGCATTCAAGGAGGAAAAGACTGAAGATACTGATACTGGTAAGAAACAAAGTGTCAAGAATAACAGATGTCCGTCCCCGATCTATGAGAGTTATTCTCCTAGAAATCCAAATGAGGAACGTGTAAATAAGGCTCTCAACATCAAATTAAAGTCTGAAATCATTGATGAATTACCAGACAATATTGATGTCACATTCACAGCGTCTGACACTGATCATGAGTCTGAGTTATTAAAGAAAGTGGTCGATCAGGTGTTGGATACGGATGAAGAGTCAAAACCGGAGTCTAAGTCTGAAAGTTTGAGTTCGTCAGAAAAGAGTCCGAGTTCTCCAGTCAAACGGGTTTACAATAAAGAATTTTTATTATCAAAATCTAATTTGAATGATGGATCAATCAAAGTAGCTTATACTTTGAATGATTCAGACAAATTATATTCTGATGAGGAATTTCCAATAAAAAGTGTTAAAACTGAAATGATCAAACATGTTTTCAAATTAACAGAAATTAACATTTCTGAAATAAAAGATTTAAATCTTGAAGAAAAACCTAACAAGTACACTTCTTCAAGAATTCAACAAAGAGTAAACAGGAACATGGGTTACGGTTGTGGTTATGGTTTTCAATAGAAACCAAACCATAACAGTAATTTCAAAAAGAAAGGTCTTGGTTTTAGTTCTTCAGAAAATTATAAAAATGAGAAAAATTATAAACCAAAAACAAAATTTGTTTCAGGAGGTAGTTCTGACGAAGAGCAGAAGAAACCATTCTGGAAACAGTCTAATCAAGAGTTTCTTGCTGAAATAAAGAAGAATGTGAAGAAATTTGCTCCAAGAGTTGACAGAAGAACCTGTTTTAAGTGTCAAATGGCTGGACACATTGCTTGGAATTGCCACAAGTCAACTGATTCAAAACAGGGAGTTTCTTCTAACTCTGAAATGAGAAGGAAATGTGTGGATAAATCAGAACAATCAAAAGAAAAATTCAAAATGTTTAATAAATCGAGTTTTGAATCGGGTGAAAGTTCAAAACGCTTTTACAAAAGGAAAGGTGATTTGAACAAACAAAAGTGGGTTGTTAAATCTGAAAGCAGTTCTGACAATGAATCTGATTCCATAAAATTAGAGGAGTCATTTGTTGAGAAAAAGGTTGTGAATTCCGTTCCCGAGTTGAACGATGAAAATTTTCCTACATTGTCAAAGGAAAATTTGAAGAAGAAAGTTGGTAAGGTTGAAATTTCAGATCAATTCTTTGTTGGTAAGAAAGAATTTGATGCTGAAAAAGTGTTTAATGGAAAAGTTAAACATATTTTCGGGAAAATGGTTGATGGGAAAGTAAAGGGTGCAAAAGAATTTTACAAATCAAAATGTTGGTGGGATAGATGTGTACCAGAATCTCCCAAGACTGGTCAGGCTTGGGGGAAATTATTTCCTAACTGAAATCCTGACTTGCCGGAGCTCCCAGGTTGGTAAGAGTGGAGCAGGAATCGGCATCATTCTTTGTATCAGGTTTGATTGGTTTGACCTACAAGTGGTAAATCAGGGACATTAATTTGTACTTGATTTTCTACGAGTGGTAGTTGTTGTGAAAACCTAAGATTATTAAAATTGTTCCAAATGGTTGAAAGAGCAATGTGATGAATTGAACCCCAACCTACAAGTGGTAACAACACAACTTATTTTCCGGAAAAACCATTTTGATAAGTGTTTTGAAATCTCAATGGGAAAATAGTTTGTTGTGAGGGGGAGTTCTGATTGTTTATGCCAAGAGGATGGCGAATTGAAGCTTGAAAATCAGTTGTCACTTTGCTTGTACAGTTTGTTTTCAAAGTTCTTACATATTAGAAAATTTGAAAAAGCCAAAAACATGATAAAATTAAAAAATGAGTTTTGTTGAATAAAAGAGGAAATGATAGTACATCAGTGGACTATCACAACACGCTAAAGAATTGGAGAGTTAAAATGTGATAAACGGTCTCACTGAGGATGTGTCAGTAGGTTTTTACACATTCAGTAAATTGTTTTCGGGATATAAACCTAAAAAATCAAACTTGCTTATCTCGTGGGGAACATTTCTTGGATATATAGGTAACCCCCGAAATCTTGTTTGAAAGGTCCCTCTTTCTGAGATACTAGGTCTTTATACTCAGTGATATCTAGGGTATTATCCCGGGACTTCTGATTTTGCGGAAGCAATGGCCTAGTCCCCGTATAATACTTTCTGCTTGCTTGAAATATAGCGTTGCTCTCAGAACAAAAATGACGAAACATTGCAAAATGCTAACCATGTGCTATTGAAGAAAAGATTCTCTAAAGGGAACACACCAAAAGACGAGCCGTCATCTCTTTGCGGAACGGAAGTTCTGACCTGAGCTCTCACAGTTTCGCATTTAACCCTTTTACAGATATCATCTAGGTATACTCACCTGTAAGACTGAATATTGGGATCTGGATACGAGAGTATATTCAAGTGGTGGGACACGCAAATAAGTTTAAGTGCTTAAAACATTAATCTCGTATCTCGAAACAGTTGAACTTTGTGTGAGAATCTAAGTGGACCAATATACTGACAATCTAAGTGAACTGTTTAGAGCTTAAAAATGTATAAAGCTTAACGGTGTTAGTGATGTGTCTCATAAACTGATATGATCCTCTTGCACAAACTCGCAAAAATATAGTCTGTAAATATTTCTTTAGTGCATTTCATTATAAAAAAATTCCAAAAAGATTTTTAGTGTGTTTTAGCATAATTTTTTGAAAATACAAAAAGATTTTCAACAACTGATAATGAAAAGCTGATTTTCAAAATTCAAGTGCTAAACATGACGAACATGTTTGGGAAGAGTTTGTTTGAAAGTTATATTTTCAAGTGGTCATCAGATATATTAAATGCTAAATCTTTGAGATCGATTCTTGCAAAAGTTTAAATTTATCAAATTGTTAAATTTGTAAATCTTATTTTGAGGTAGAGGATGTACAGGATAACCTGGAGTATATTTCTAAGAAGAGAGCCAGGGTTCGATCCTGATCCGGTGAAAGCTAGACTACGATCCCAGTACAACTTGAGGGGGAGTCTGATAGAGAGAGAGAGTCTGAAGATACAAGATATAGGAATTTGTTCCTGAAGATGCAAGAGATTGATAGAATCAACATCCGAGGAGGAGATTAGTTGAAGAGAGTTAGAGTAAAGCAAAAGCCAGGTCGAGATCCTGGAGAGAGCCCGAAGACTGATAAAGACTGAAGACGTTGAAGACTCGACAATAAAGACTCGTTAACATCCGAGGGGGAGTCTGTTGGTGCATACGTCTGTCGACTTCGTCTTGTATCGAGTCTTGTAGTAAGTATGTTAGATCAGGGCGCGTAGTTCGAGAAATAGAGTTTAAGGTAATTTTGCTTGAACATGTAATTCCACTTGAATGTGTAGATGTTGTAATTCCGTGCGGAATTAGATTCCGCTTGGAATTCTAATTCCGCTTGGGATCGTTTCAAACGGAATTAGAACACTATAAATAGGATTCAAGCGAAATCATTTGTAACCTTCGTGATTCCGGTACCGAAGTGCTGCCGACGCGTCGTTTGATCTGTATTGCTGTGATATCAATAAAACAAGACGATTAATAGTGAAACAAGTTGTTTTGCAAGGCTGTTTCTTTGATTCCGCCTCTGATACAGACAAGAACTCTTCTGATTGACTCGTTTGGGTCACAGATCGATCCTACAATCTTGAAACGCCTTTGACAACTCATCCAAGACAATCACAAAAAGAAATGGACTCAATGCTGGACATTGGTAGAGTCCCACCTCTATAGGGAAGAAATTGGTATCCCCTACAGACGTCCGAACACTAGTTTCAAACCTATCATACATATCCCTGATACCATCTATATACTTCCATGGAACCCCTCTATTCTCCAAACTATCCAAATCAACTTACGTGGCACACCATCGTATGCCTTTTCAAGGTCAATAAACACCATATGTAGATCTCGCTTCTTCTCTCTGTATCTAACCTTGTATTGATGCTCGCTTGTATTTGTAAAATTTGTACTTAGTAGGAATCTTACTGATGACCTCCTCAGGAGAAAATCACTTAGTGGAAAATCCCTTGACTAACTAGGCTAAACTATATAAGAGCATTCACATCCCACTCTACTTCTCTATCTACATATTCTAACTAAAAAACATACATTTCTTTAAAATTTGTTTATTTTATAAAACCTCACATAACTGATTCTCTATTTCTATCTTTATCTTACTCAAAAATATTTATTTTACTAGTTTAAGATCTCATGTGTTACACGGGCTGTATAAAGAAATATTTCTTATAAATCTATTGATTTAGTAAAGTGCTCATAGATGTAGATGCTACTATACTCACAATTGGTTCCCATGTTACGATTATTAACATATTTTAACACTCTCACCCTTTAACACGAAGTGTCTTCTCATGAACAAATAAATACGAAAAAATCACAAGCCATTTATATATTATATTTTACTTTATGGTACGGAATCAGGAGAAAATGCCCCAAAGTGTGAGAACGAATCCTGGCCCAACACGTGGCGCGGGATATGATCTGGGCGTGAGGGTTTTTTTTTGTCTTTTCAATCTTCTTTTATTTTCCGAATTTTGCGTAACATGCTGCTTCATTTTTGGCGTCTAAGATTATTTTGGCGTTAATTGTATTAATCAACTAATTGGCGTTGAATATATTGTTTTTGTGTCACATAGATATTTTTTTGGCGTTATAGCGTTTCTCTGGTCAATTTTATTGGCGTTTTGTGGCGTTGTATAATAATTCACTACAAGTCATTAATATTGTCATAAGATTACAATAAGACCAAATGTTTTTTATGGCGTTTAGTTAATTTTTTTGGCGTTTAATACATTGACAAGGTGCTTTGCCAGCACCCGTTCTCACAGTTTTCATACTACTAGCGTTTTGGTGTTTGTATTTTTTGGCGTTTTATATAATAATGTATTTTATTAGTGGAGAATTAGATAACAAAGAACAGATAATTTGATAACAAAACATTATAAAATGAAAAAGAAAAAAAATTAAAAATGGTAATCTAATTTCTCATCCAAATTTTCACTGTCATCAGCCTCTTCTTCTTGAATTTGTTTTAGCGTTTTGAACCTTTAAATACCTTAGCTAGAAGCTAACTTTCCTACATAAACCCCGTCTTTTTTAGACGAAGCTTGTTAGTGGCATCCTGTTTTTTGGTGTGATATTCTTGTTTGGTGGCATGTCATGGTAGATCAACTCTTGCTTGAATGCTATTTATAATAATGGAGTCCAAAATAGCATCTTACACTTGTGTTGATCCCTTCATGCCATGCATATAGTCATCAAGAACAAAGCTCACATGATGACATATCACTGTCATCAGTCTCTTTTTCTTGAATATTTGTCAATCTCATTCAGCAAAAGATTATAGAGATAACCCCCTAAGAGAAGAATACATTCAGTGAAAGCTTTGCCATCTCTGGTTTTTTAACTAACTTTTTGGCGTTTTAAAGTGAGTGGTTTCTAGGGAACATGGCGTTTGTTTTTCTAGGTGTGATCAATTCATTGTGTAGAGACCCCTCTCTTATAGGAGTTTTTTGGCGCGTAGTTTAGGTGAGATTTTTTATTATAATAAATTATAGTAATAAAGTAACCGTCTTTTCAGTTACTGTGTGTATTTACTGTTTTGTTCAGCTTTATCAGTTCTAGGGTGATAGACGTCCCATATTCCAAGTTTGGCGTTTTTTTTAAATGGCGTTATGTAGACCAAGATGACAAAATACAATAACGGAGAAAATATTAAGCAGAAAAAATATTTTTTTTATTATTTTTGGTGTTTTGTAAGTAATAACTTTTTTGTAGTATGTTTTTGGCGTTTTACAACTAAATAGAGAAATATATCATTTAATTATCTTAAGAAAAAAAAAAGAAGATTACACAGAAGAAAACTAACCAAAAATAAAACTCTTCGCCAGAAGGTACTTTATCCGAGAAGTATCCATCACTTGCGTCATCTTCTTCCTCGGAGTCTTCATCTAGACCTTCATCCATGTCATCACCTTCACTTTCATCGGCTTCCTGTTCCTGAAGATTCTGAAGCCTCCATTTGAACATGTCTTGCATTAACGCCATTTTTGAGTCCACGTCTGCGTTCAAACAAGTGGCGTTTTGCAATTCTTCCATGAACCCAAGCCCCTGCTTTGTCATGATGTTTTCAAGCAGGTAGTCTTCCTGCTCTCCGCTGTCGTATATAACGGTCACCATGTCTGTTTCATCATCAAAACGCCATGATGTCATGACAGGGTCTGGCTTTCCATCTGCTTAGATTGGTCCAAATTTCCTTGTTAATGCTTTCATAAGCATATGTGTTTCATGGCATTCGTTATCCAGAGCGATGCCAAGAGATAGGATACCCCTCTGTACCTCTTCTTCCATCTTCAAAATTGCCTTAATCGTCCTAACATACACCCTCCTTCTGTTGTCAAAACGTAGGACGAATCACCTGATTTCCAGAGTGTATCTCCACCAAACGATGGTTGTCATTTTTGGCGTTTTTGGTAAAAGATGTTTTTGCAGAATGATAGATTGAAGTGATTATGGAAGCGATGTTTTACGTCGTTTATATAATGATGTTTTTGGCGCATAATTTAGGAGGGAATTTCTTCTAATAAATGTTAATAACTAAATTTCAGTTACTGTGTTGTTTCCTCTTCCTGTAATCTCTAACGCGTTTTATCACTAATTTTTGGCGTTTCGTATTTAAGGGCGTTTTATTTTTTTTGAATGGCGTGTTATCATTTTTGTTGGTGTTTTGAATTTGAGCGGTAAAAGACCCTTTTACCCTTAATGAAGCGCGTCCCACATAATAAAATTGATGTTATTTCCGAAAACGCCACCGCGCAATCTAGTCCATGGATTGTTTTGATCTGACGATCCATAACCGTTCTAACCGTTCTCACACTTTCCCCCGTTTTCTCTAAATCCTAACCCTTTACTTTATATAATATATGATATGATTCATTTTATAATAATAGGAAATTAATGACGCATTAAATATGGAAAAGGTTAAATTGCAATATGCAAGTTTTTTTTTTAGTTTTTTTATTTGTGTTGTATGTGAGATTTGAAGTCTTAAACCTAAGACCTTCAAATCTAAGTGTGCCTAAAGGTTTGTATCTTTGTCAATGGGCCACCAACCTCATTGGTAATTGCAATATATAAGTAACAAACATATAAGCAATCTATATATCTCTAAATATTTATTTACACCCTACATTTATCGTCTTATTTGTAACATTCTTCATATTTAGCTAATGTTAGTTACTTGACTTTATGTCTTCTTTTTATTTTTAACAGTGTCACATACAATGCCCATAAGAAAAATTAATTCTTTTAGTTACAAACCAACCTTTGTAGTGATTGTATTTGACTTTTATAAATAATCAATTGCTAAACATCAAATTGTTGTTTGTTGATAAGGTATGCAAACAATTTATATATGGAAATGTTTTTCAGTTATCATTTAAGATTTCATTAAAAAAATAATAATAACGATACACAAAAGGTAATAATTATTATATTGATTTATTTGAACAAAAAATAAGGCAATTTAAACTATTACCATTCTTGAACATAATCAAAAACTCTAATTATTTTATAATTTGAATGCATAAAATATATATCATAATTTTTAGAAGTCAGCTATAATTTTATATCAGTTACAATTATAAGTATAGATTATATTTTAAAAGGTCATTTTTAATAATCATAAGTTTCACCTGTTGGCCGATAATAATCCCAACTTTAAAAATTCTCTCAAATAATCCCAACTTGAAAAAGTTTGGCCGCCATTGATCCTTTTCTAACATAGGTGCACTTAAATCAATTAAGGAGTCTCTAGGTGTAATTGAATCTATTGAGAAGACCAAATTCTTATATGTTTGAAAAGGATCAATGACGGCTAAACTTTTACAAGTTGAGATTATTAGTGGGAATTTTTAAAGTTGGGATTATTATCGACCAACAGGTGAAACTTAGGATTATTAAAATCCAATAACCCTTGTATTTACTAAGGCTATGGGGTGTGGGGGTCATGGATTGGAACATTATTTCCACATAGGACCATTAATTAAATGGTACACCATCCCCCTCCTTGATTGATGGTGGTTCCCATGGATTAAACCACGATTACCACGACCCTCCCATTTGATAATTTTAAGACAAAAATAAATTAAAAAAATAAAGGGGATTGTGGTTTGGGTCATGACCACACCCTCAGGGTAGTGATTTTGAATGGTGGATTAAATATGAATGACATGGAGCCTATGTGGAGGGTCATGGTGGTCATGAGGGTCATGACCACACCCTATAGCCTAAGTGTTTTAGGAATGACGATTTAAAAAAGGAAACTAAAAAAATAAGACTGTTATAACGAAATTACATTTACAGTTTTGTTACAAAAAGAACTTTATATAAAGAAAATCACAATCTCGAAATTATAGTAAAAATCTCATAAATATAAAAAATGATTTGATTAATCTTAAAAAGGAATATAACTAAAATTGCAATGATACATCAAAATAATCAAAAGCATTTAACGTAATGATTAAGATTTATTATAGTGAGTTTGGTAAAAGAAAATAAATTTATATAATCAGTGACGAAGCTTGAGATTTACGACCGGGGGGTCAAAAATGTATATACCCAAAACTTTCTATAAAACGAGGGGTCAAAAAGGTATATACCCAAAAATTTCTATACGAAAACTACATACTCTCCGCTACTGAGCGAAAAGTTTGAGGGGTCGGCCGCCCCTTCCCGCCCCCACTATGCTGTTGCGCCTTTGTATGTAATCCATGGTTGAAGAAATCACTAGTCGCTGGGTGGGGTGGGGACTAGCGATTAATCGGGATTAACTGGGGATTAATCAAATAAATCGGGATTAATTGTAATTAATCGGAAATTAATCGAGATTAATCGATGATTAAGCGGGGATTAATCGGTGCGTAGTCGGGATTTTTACAAATCTTGAATAAACTATTGACAATTATATGGTGAATTGAAAAATATTATTAAATGTCAATAAATCAAATGATATAACTGAATATTTAAAATAGCATCGAAGTTTTCGTTGGAAATGTTAAAGTAATGAAATATTGAAACATTTAACGGATCAACAAATACCTAGTAAAAATTGATGTAAAATAACTAATCATATGCAAGCTTCTGCTAATAATTTTTTAATGAAGAAAATACTATCACAAAAGATAATAAAGAAAAGTTCATATACCTTAAAAAGAAGACACATCCCTAATATCTCTTGCAAGTAATTTTCTACACATTAATGAAGAAAATAATATTACTAACCGTTAACATACTTGAAAACTAAAATGTCAAGATTGATTCTTATGGTCAATGTCATGGATACCGCAATGGAAATGGTAAGCATGTGAGTTTTGCATAAAGTACAATTTGGTTAGTTTTTGTAGAAACATAATGAAACAAAAAAACACAATTAATGAAGATAATTAAGATGATTAACACTCATGAAAAAAATGATCATTATCATTGAACACTCATGTTAAGAAACAACCTAATAAGATATCTATCTATACATAACTACGGATACACGATTTCAGTGATTAACATTCATAAAAAAAGGATCATTATCAATGAACACTCATGTAAGCAACAACCTAATAAAATATGTATCTATACATAACTATAGATACATGATTTCAACATTTGAAGTTCAAATAATTGTCTAGAACACCTAGTCAAAAAAAGGGAATTTAGGTTTCAAACAAACAAAATCGGGATTTAACATACCTGTTGTTGGTTGAGTTCTTTCGATTCAGATGTTGGGTTATTGGAAAGTGAATATGCAAATGTAATTGTGGTGAGGATTGTGACAACTCGTATTTCAAACCTTTCGTTGTGTCTTGATGTAACCAGTGTGAACGTTATGTGAATATGTGACATGTTGATTGAATGTTATGGTTATTATGTTAGGTGTTTATATGTGTATATGTTATGTGGTCGCACAACACTAGTGCAATCGCACAAGCTCTTTTGGGCCGCGCAACTCAATCGTACATCTCTTACGCTTGGCCCAGCATGTGTTCTGAATTCATAACCCAAAGGGGAGCCCAGTATGGGCCGACCCCTATGACTTTCGCATAACACTTAGGAGGATTGGTATAATCCTCATAACTCTCAAAACACTTAACACACACCAAACACAAAACCCTAGCTCTCTCTCTCTCTCTCTCTCTCTCTCTCTCTAAGCCGACGGCAAACATCCCCTTCTCTCGAAGCCTACTTGTTCGGATCACCATTCATTCTACCCTCTAACTGGTTAGTGTTCTTATTATTGTTTGTATGTTGATTGATGTTGTGACCTTGTGCTAAGTGATATTGTGATTGCTATGATTTTCACATAATGGTTCAGGATTCTCGATTAGTAGGATCATGAGTGATTGTGTCTTCATGAGTTTAATGATAAGGTGATATAATGTTAACATGGATCTAGGATCGGACATAGGATTAAATCGGCTGTATGAATGCATAATCAGATCAATTGTATGGTCGAACATGATGTATGGTGCGATGATTTGAAACCCTTAATCGGATAGTTTAGTGTTGTGAGTTGTTTGAATGCCTTAAACATGATTAGGATTCATAAGAGATAGGTGTTAAAAACTCTAATTTGATCAATGATTTGCATGATTGGAAACTGTTTAACTGTTTGAATCGATGGATGCAAGTTAGGAAACTGTTAGAGTTGAATTGCAAATTAAATGTAATTAGCGAAACTGATTCAATGATATAAGGAAACATAAAAACTGATCGCACAAGACCACCAGTCGCACAAGAGTTAATCGCACAAGCTGGGTACAATCACATAAAGCACAGTGTACAACCAGGATATGCATGATCACACAAGACTTGCGGATCGCACAAGACAGTGCCGATCGCACAAGGCTTGGGCTTCACACAAACAACCTGATCTATATTATACTGTTGGGCCTTAAAGCCCAAAACCCAATCGCACAAGTTGTTGGATTGCTTATTAGTTTGGGTTGGGTGTTTAACTGGATCGCACAACATGCTGTGGATCGCACAAGGTTGTGCTGATCGCACAACATGTTGGGTCGGGTGGTCGTTTGGGTTTCAGCAATCCAACCGCACAAGATGCTATTGGGCTTACACTGTTACTTCAACCCAATACATCTAGACCGCACAAGTTAGGGTTTTATGCGTTTAACTGATTTGTTTAACATGTCCAATGTGTATGCCATGATCATTACGTGTTCTTGATTTGCTAGTTCTGTGTAAACGTATGTGCACTACTTGAACTTAGACTTGACTGTATGGTAACCATGTTAGGACATGGTTGACCACATATAGCTCGAGTGACCATTTTGTTTATCTGCTGAGCAAACCAAGGTGACTTCACACTTTCTACAAGGCATGGGATTCCCGGTGGTTAGGGAATGGGTAAAGTGATTAAATAGAACCGACATATTCTCCTTGGGTAGAATATGTACCTCCGCTCCTCCATAGGAAGGACGACAACATTGAACCTGCGTAATCTCCTTGGGTAGATTACGTACCTCCGCTCCTCCATAGGAAGGACGACAACATTAACTTACTAGACAAAACTCTATCATGAAGTCCCTCATTTTTATATCGACTTAATCGCCGGGCCAATGGTGAGCGGGTCATTAGTTATAGCGCTATTAGGGTTGACAAGCCTCACACCGTGCCGGTAGGACGGGCGTGTACTAATGGATCTGGGCACTTAGTCAATGATGATAGACATTGACGTAGGGCACAACTATTGTTCGTCAGTTGTCGATATGGTAACGGTCTAGTGGTTTACAGGGGGAAGCCCCCACTGGTTATGGATATGGTTTGGGAAACAAGAATATTGGTTAACTCGTGGTATATGAAACAACGTATGGTTTTCGAAACAAACACTAAAACTAAACAACCAACTGTGAACTCGCTCAACTTTGTTGTTGACTCGTTGTTACATGCCTTGCAGGTCGTTAAGTGCTTATGGAGCTTGCACAGGGAGGAGTGATCGTTGTGGGACGTGGACTGTTGAGTTCCATGTCAAACATTTAAACTTTATGAACTTGTTACTTATGTTGGGTTTTACATTTTATGCTTCCACTGTTAACTTAAAGTTGGTTTCTTTCTTTTGACACCAATTATATTGTGTTGGGTTTTATTTACTTAATTATGATGTTCAATAGGATTGGTGGCTTGGTCCTGGTCAGTCACGCCTCCTTGCGGTGATACTCCGCTAGTTGATTTTGGGGGTGTGACAGATTGGTATCAGAGCTATTGGTTATAGTGAACTTGGTTTTAAAAAGGGGAAAAGCTTTTTGATAAAACCAGACTATAACCCGTATAGTGCTCAACGATCCACAACGACGCTTCGCTCCACGTGCAAGACTCATCATCCTAGGTGATATGGTTTGTTTTTATATTACCAACTTGTTAATTACATAGTACATTATTCATGGTATGCTTGATTAACGTAGCAACTGTTGTTAGACACTTGTTTTGTGCTTACTCTCTTTTGTCACTCCACACTCACGCATTGTCACGACACTTTTCTCACCCATGCTCTCTCTATTGTGAAGATCATGAGTGGACGTATCAACCTAACTCAAGCCCAGCTGACGGCTCTTATCAATGAACGAGTTGCTGAGGCACGCGCAGCAGCCCCTGCAGGAGGTATAACCTGCCACTTCGACCTATCCTAGGATGTTTAGATCCTACCCCCGTGAACCAACTCTCGTGTTTAACCTTGCCTTTTCTTTCTCGCGCAACAGGTCAGCATGCTCAACCACCTGTATGCTCGTTCAAAACATTCATGGATTACCGACCCAGTACCTTCAACGGCACAGAAGGAGCAGTAGGCCTTCTTTACTGGTTCGAGAAGCTCGAATCTGTTTTCGAAATGTGTGAATGCCCTGAGGCTCGAAGGGTGAAATTTGCCACTGGAACACTTGAAGGTATCTCACTAACTTGGTGGAAAGCGCAAGTTCAAATGCTAGGGTTGGCAGCTGCTAATGCCACCCCATGGAACGACTTCGAGGAGCTGATTAAAGAGGAGTACTGCAATCGTGACGACATCCACAAGCTAGAGGTGGAGTTTTTCAATTTGAAGATGTCGGGGTCCGAAATCGAAGCATACACGAAGAGATCAAACGAGCTGGCTATCTTGTGTCCTACTATGGTGGACCCTCCCATCAAACGTATCAAGCTGTACCTCAAGGGTTTAGTGCCAGAGATTCAGAGCCATGTGACTTCAGCCAACCTAGGAACCATTTAGCAAGTTATACGACTAGCTCATCGTCTCACTGACCAGGCAGTGGAACAAAACAGGCTACCCAAACGTATTAGTGCTACAGCTACTTCAGATGCTCCTAGTGACAACAAGCGAAAATGGGATGGAACCTCGAGCAAAGGTTCTACCTCTGTTCAGTCCCAGTCTCAGCAGCGAAAGACTGACGACTTTAAGAGTCCTGGTAAGCAATTCTCAAGTAGTCAGAATCAAAGTCAAAGTGGGTATAAGGGAAATCACCCTAAATGCAATCGATGTAACCTGCACCACAGTGGGCAGTGCAACAAGGGTCGCTGCCATCGATGTAACAAGCTTGGTCACGCAGCGAAGGAATGCAGGAGCCCATATCCTGCAAATCAAAATCGTCAGCAGCAACAACAAGTTCCGCAGAACCAGCAGCAGCAATAGTAGGGTAATAGGGGATGCTTTCAGTGTGGTGCTGAAGGCCACTTCAAGAGGAACTGCCCCCAGCTAAACCAGAATCAGAACAACAACAATCAAGGGAATAGAAACAATGGGGTTAATAAGGAAGGCAATGGTGCTAGGGGACGTGCGTTCGTGATTGGACAGGGTGATGCAAAGAACGACCCCAACGTGGTGATGGGTAAGTTTCTTCTGGATGATTTATTTGTTACTGTTTTACTTGATTCGGGTGCCGATACCAGTTATGTGTCCTTAAAGTTAGTCAAATGCTTAAGCGCACTCCAACACTTATGAACACCAAGCACTAGGGGTATAAATTTATGACATGACCCGAAAACACGACACGAACCTAACACGAAATTCGCGGGTTAGGTTTAGTCTAAACGGGTTCGGGTCAATTTCAGGTTGATCCCGCGAACCCGTTTAACTAAACGGGTCAGGTTCGGGTCCACCCGTTCGGGTTGACGGGTTGACCCGTTTAACCCATTTATATTATATTTTATTTTTTTACAATATGTTTTATGTCATAAATTAATTTGGGTGAGTATTTTATGAATAATTATAACTTAAAAAGAGAGATTAACATATATTTTATAATTAAAATGCAATTGTATTACATACATTTGTGTTTTTTATAGTATAATTTTAATTCTAATATATTTATCTGTGAAAAAAATTTAAAAATTTGAAAATTCGGGTTGAACGAGTCGTGTTCGGGTCAACCCGCTAATATTCGGGTCGTGTTCGGGTTCATTGTATGACAAGATTTTCGGATTCGAGTCGGGTTCGGGTTCGTATAAAATTTTCGGCTTCGGGTCGGGTTGGTCCCACCAACCCGCAAACCCGACCCGTTTAGCACCCCTACCAAGCACATAGTAGAGTTAGCAAATGGTAAAAGTCTCGAGGCCACACACATAGTTAAGGGTTGTAATCTCGTTCTAGCCGGTCAGACTTTCTCCATCGATCTTATCCCCATCGTTCTTGGTAGTTTCGACATCGTCATTGGTATGGACTGGTTATCTCAACATCGAGCAGAGATTCTTTGCAAGGAGAAGATCGTCCGCATCCCTCGTTCTGGTGAAGAACCCTTAGTAATTTGTGGTGACAAGAGTGGTGCTGTCGTAGGCATCATCTCCTTTCTTAAGGCCCATAAGTGTTTGCGAAAGGGCCACACAGCTATTTTAGCCCTCGTTTCGGATGCATCAACAAAAGAGAAGAGAATAGAAGACATTCCTATCGTACGTGACTTTCCTGAGGAGTTACCTGGTCTTCTGCCTCATCGTCAGGTTGAATTTCAAATTGAGCTAGCTCCTGGAGCAGCGCCCATAGCTCGAGCGCCTTATCGTTTAGCTCCATCAGAACTTGAAGAACTATCTACGCAACTACAAGAACTCTTGGATAAGGGTTTTATATGCCCTAGCTCTTCGCCCTAGGGAGCTCCAGTCTTGTTTGTGAAGAAGAAAGACGGTACCTTCAGAATCTGTATTGACTATCGTGAGCTCAACAAGGTGACCGTGAAGAATCGTTATCCTCTCCCGCGCATTGATGACTTATTCAACCAGTTGCAAGGGTCGAGTTTCTACTCAAAGATTGACCTGACGTCAGGTTACCATCAGCTGAGAGTCCGAGATGAGGATATCTCTAAGACAGCATTCAGGACTCGTTATGGGCATTACGAGTTTCTGGTTATGCCTTTCAGACTGACAAACGCACCTGCGGTTTTCATGGATCTTATGAACCGAGTCTGCAAACCTTACCTGGATAAGTTTGTAATTGTCTTCATTGATGACATCCTAATCTATTCCAAGAGTCAGGAGGAACACGAGCAACACCTTAAGCTTATTTTGAAACTTCTTCGAGCAGAGCAACTTTTTGCCAAGTTTTCGAAATGTGACTTTGGCTTCGTAAAGTCCATTTCCTAGGCCATGTGGTAAACAAAGATGGGATTCATGTTGATCCCTCCAAGGTAGACTCGATCAAGAACTGGCCTGCACCCCGTACACCAATAGAAATCCGCCACTTCGTGGGTTTGGCAGGCTACTACAGAAGGTTTATCAAGGATTTCTCCAAGATTGCGCAACCTCTCACTTCGCTAACTCAGAAAGGTGTCACCTGTCGTTGGGGTGATGCACAGGAAACTGCATTCCAGCACTTAAAGGATAGACTTTGTAGCGCACCTATTCTCTCATTGCCTAAAGGCACAGATGATTTTGTGGTTTATTGCGACGCATCCATCCAAGGACTTGGTTGCGTGTTGATGCAACGTGACAAGGTTATTGCTGACGCGTCACGCCAACTTAAAGTTCACGAAAGGAACTACACTACGCACGACTTGGAGTTGGGAGCAGTGGTTTTTGGTCTTAAGATATGGAGACACTATCTGTACGGTACCAAGTGCACCATTTACACCAATCACAGGAGTCTCGAGCATATCTTCAAGCAAAAGGAGTTAAACATGCGACAACGTCGATGGGTCGAGCTCTTGAATGATTACGAATGCGCAATCAAGTACCATCCGGGCAAAGCCAATGTTGTGGCCGACGCCCTCAGTCGAAAGGATACTACACTTAAGCGCGTGCGAGCGTTACAACTTACCATCCAAACTAGTCTTCCTACTCAGATACGAGTTGCTCAGGTTGAAGCATTGAAATCAGAGAACATCCAGGCTGAGTCCCTGCGAGGGTCGAAGAAACGGTTAGAGCAAAAGGAAGACGGCGCCTACTATGTGACAAGGCGTATCTGGATTCCACTATATGGAAACCTACGCGAACTTGTGATGGATGAAGCACACACGTCTCGTTACTCAGTACATCCTGGTTCGGATAAGATGTACCACGACCTAAAGGCTACGTACTGGTGGCCTAGTATGAAGGCCAACATAGCAACTTACGTCAGTAAATGCTTGACTTGTGCGAGAGTCAAGAGTGCATATCAGAAACCATCTGGCCTACTTCAACAACCAGAGATACCGACGTGGAAATGGGAGCAAATTTCCATGGATTTTGTTACTGGCCTACCCAGATCACAACGAGGAAATGACACTATTTGGGTGATAGTGGATCGATTGACTAAGTCTGCACACTTTTTGCCTATCAAAGAAACAGACAAGTTCTCTACTTTAGCAGACGTGTACTTAAAGGAAGTAGTATCAAGGAATGGAGTGCCAACCTCCATTATTTCTGATCGTGATGCACGTTTTACTTCTGAATTGTGGCAAGCTATGCACAAGTCTTTTGACTCTCGGTTAGACATGAGCACAGCATATCATCCGCAAACAGATGGGTAGTCTGAACGCACCATCCAAACCCTTCCCTTGAAGACATGCTTAGGGCATGTGTTATCGACTTTGGTAACGGCTGGGAGCTGGGAAAAGCATCTCCCGTTAGTGGAGTTTTCGTATAATAACAGTTACCACACCAGTATCCAGGCCGCTCCGTTTGAGGCATTGTACGGACGTAAATGCCGATCGCCCCTTTGCTGGGCAGAAGTTGGTGACAGCCAAATCACTGGCCCAGAACTTGTGGTAGACACAACTGAGAAGATTGCTCAGATACGACAACGTATGGCGGCAGCTCGTGACCGTCAGAAAAGCTACGCTGATAAGCGCAGGAAACCACTCGAGTTCCAGGTTGGGGATCGAGTGCTACTCAAGGTCTCACCTTGGAAAGGTGTTGTTCGTTTTGGCAAACGTGGCAAACTCAACCCGCGATACGTTGGACCTTTCGAAATTATAGAGAAAATAGCCAAAGTGGCCTACAAACTAAACCTACCAGCAGAACTCAGTGGAGTTCACAACGTATTTCACGTGTCAAATCTGAAGAAGTGTCTGTCAGATGAGACCCTCATAGTTCCTTTGAAGGAGCTCACGATCGACGATCAGTTGCGATTCATCGAAGAACCAGTAGAGATAACTGACCGAGATGTTAAGGTTCTCAAACGTACTAGAATACCTCTTGTTTGAGTTCGTTGGAACTCCCGTCGTGGCCCAGAGTTTACCTGGGAACGAGAAGACCGGATGAAACACAAGTATCCTCAGTTGTTCGAGAACAGCGAAACCACTACTGAGGCTGAAGCTACTACGGAATTTCGGAACGAAATTCCAAACCAACGGGGGAAAAACGTGACACCCCAGGAAAACCAGGAAAACCATGCAACTTAACTAGCTTCCTCAGTGAGTACGTGCTAAATTTCGGGACGAAATTTCTTTCAACTTGGGGATAATGTGACAACTCGTATTTCAAACCTTTCGTTGTGTCTTGATGTAACCAGTGTGAACGTTATGTGATTATGTGACATGTTGATTGAATGTTATGGTTATTATGTTATGTGTTTATATGTATATATGTTATGTGGTCGCACAACACTAGTGCAATCACACAAGCTCTTTTGGACCGCACAACTCAATCGTACATCTCTTACGCTTGGCCCAGCATGTGTTCTGAATTCATGACCCAAAGGGGAGCCCAGTATGGGCCGGCCCCTATGACTTTTGCATAACACTTAGGAGGATTGGTATAATCCTCATAACTCTCAAAACACTTAACACACACCAAACACAAAACCCTAGTTCTCTTTCTCTCTAAGCCGACGGAAAACATCCCCTTCTCTCGAAGCCTTCTTATTCGGATCACCATTCATTCTACCCTCTAACTGGTTAGTGTTCTTATTATTGTTTGTATGTTGATTGATGTTGTGACCTTGTGCTAAGTGATATTGTGATTGCTATGATTTTCACATAATGGTCCAGGATTCTCGATTAGTAGGATCATGAATGATTGTGTGTTCATGAGTTTAAATGATAAGGTGATATAATGTTAACATGGTTCTAGGATCGGACATAGGATTAAATCGGCTGTATGAATGCATAATCGGATCAATTGTATGGTCGAACATGATGTATGGTGCGATGATTTGAAACCCTTAACCGGATAGTTTAGTGTTGTGAGTTGTTTGAATGCCTTAAACATGATTAGGATTCATAAGAGATAGGTGTTAAAAACTCTAATTTGATCAATGATTTGCATGATTGGAAACTGTTTAACTGTTTGAATCGATGGATGCAAGTTAGGAAACTGTTAGAGTTGAATTGCAAATTAAATGTAATTAGCGAAACTGATTCCATGATTTAAGGAAACCTAAAAACTGATTGCATAAGACCACCAGTCGCACAAGAGTTAATCGCACAAGCTGGGTACAATCACATAAAGCACAGTGTACAACCAGGATATGCATGATCTCACAAGACTTGCGGATCACACAAGACAGTGCCGATCGCACAAGGCTTGGGCTATACACAAACAACCTGAACTATATTATACTGTTGGGCCTTAAAGCCCAAAACCCAATCGCACAAGTTGCTGGATTGCTTATTAGTTTGGGCCAGGTGTTTAACTGGATCGCACAACATGCTGTGGATCGCACAACACGTTGGGTCGGGTGGTCGTTTGGGTTTCAGCAATCCAACCGCACAAGATGCTATTGGGCTTACGCTGTTACTTCAGCCCAATACATCTAGACCGCACAAGTTTGGGTTTTATGTGTTTAACTGATTTGTTTAACATGTCCAATGTGTATGCCATGATCATTACGTGTGCTTGATTTGCTAGTTCTGTGTAAACTTATGTGCACTACTTGAACTTAGACCTGACTGTATGGTAACCATGTTAGGACGTGGTTGACCACATATAGCTCGAGTGACCATTTTGTTTATTTGCCGAGCAAACCAAGGTGAGTTCACACTTTCTACAAGGCATGGGATTCCCGGTGGTTAGGGAATGGGTAAAGGGATTAAATAGAACTGGCATATTCTCCTTGGGTAGAATATGTACCTACGCTCCTCCATAGGAAGGACGACAACATTGAACCTGCGTAATCTCCTTGGGTAGATTACGTACCTCCGTTCCTCCATAGGAAGGACGACAACATTAACTTACTAGACAAAACTCTATCATGAAGTCCCTCATTTTTATATCGACTTAATCGCCGGGCTAATGGCGAGCGGGTTATTAGTTAATAGCGCTATTAGGGTTGACAAGCCTCACACCGTGCCGGTAGGACGGGCGTGTACTAATGGATCTGGGCACTTAGTCAATGATGATAGACATTGACGTAGGGCACAACTATTGTTCGTCAGTTGTCGATATGGTAACGGTCTAGTGGTTTACATGGGGAAGCCCCCACTGGTTATGGATATGGTTTGGGAAACAAGGATATTGGTTAACTCGTGGTCTATGAAACAACGTATGGTTTTCGAAACAAACACCAAAACTAAACAACCAACTGTGAACTTGTTCAACTTTGTTGTTGACTTGTTGTTACATGCCTTGCAGATCGGTAGGTGCTTATGGAGCTTGCACAGGGAGTAGTGATCGTTGTGGGACATGGACTGTTGAGTTCCATGTCAAACATTTAAACTTTATGAACTTGTTACTTATGTTGGGTTTTACATTTTATGCTTACGCTGTTAACTTAAAGTTGGTTTATTTCTTTTGACACCAATTATATTGTGTTGGGTTTTATTTACTTAATTACGATGTTCAATATGATTGGTGGCTTGGTCCTGGTCAGTCACGCCTCCTTGCGGTGATACTCCGCTAGTTGATTTTAGGGGTGTGACAAGGATATGGAAGAAAGATTAGAGTTTGTGATTTGCAATCACATTCAAAAGGAAATGGTCTCCACATAAAGAAAAGTCTAATTTCTTTAAAATTTGTGAAAAAAGAAGTGAAACAAAGGCATTGTGTTTTCCTCCTAACGCAAAACAACAAGGAGTATAACAATGTCACGTGGCAATTAATAGTTTAAGTAGCTACCAAGTGGCCAAAGTTTGTTTTGTTTTATCATAATGGATAGATTTTTTTCCTTTCTTTTACATAAAAAATATATAGAGGCTTGAATTTGAGTCTCTAAACATAGAAAGTTGCTTTTGTACTCTCTAAATTGCTCTCTATTCTAGAGAATGCGATAATGCTATTTTGGATAATTTTCTATTTATTATTATTTGAAATTTCAAGATAAATATGTATAGAAGGTGGGACGTATTTTGGATGATTTTTAAATATATTATTATTTGAAATTTTAAGATAAAATATGTATAGAAGATGGGATGTGAATGTCCTTAGCCTTTATGTAATAATATCTATTACCGCATATAAACATAATGATTTTAGACAAAATTAAAGAAAACGTCCTTTACGTTTCGTGTAAATTGCAGCTCTCATCCTTTATCTTTAAAAGTTGCATGGGCTGTCTTTTACGTTTGTTTTTTATTACAGGTTTCCACCTTTAACATTAACACCGTTTATTTATGTGGTCAAGTCATACCACGTGAGTTACATGTGAGGGTAAAAAGGATAATTTGCACTCTATATTCTCCTCCTCTTTTATTAAACCTTTCCCTAAACCCTTCCCACCCTTTGTTCGTCGATTGATCTTCTCACCCCCAAAATTGGTTACGAGTAATCGATCAAAATGGAACGATTTCACATCCGAACTGAAGAAGACTACTATGACGTAAACGATTTCCTTGGTATGAGCAATCGATCAAAATGGTTCTCTGTTTAATATTAATCTTTTGGGTTTTCTTTTAAGAAATTTGTTTATTTTTTTCTTTGATTTTGTGAATACAGGTTTGTATCCTACGTAAATCTCGATCAGTATGCATCATGGTGGGTATTTCACTTCTGTTCCAGGCCGTAGGTATGAAGACGGTGTGTTAACCATGGTAGATTTGTTGGATACTAATAATTTTGGTTTGTACGAGTTGGAGTCGATTAGGAGGAAGTTGGGTTATACTCTTGACGTTCCAAGTCATTACCATTATACAAAGCCATGTGGTGACTTAGATAATGACATTCATCCAATAGTAGATGATGTCGATGTGTTAAAACTATAGTAGCCATGCAAAGGGGTAATAGGGTTGTTGATGTATATCTTGGAAACACTAATATTCAACCAAAAGTCCCAACACAATCTAGTGTTGTGCTTGAAGAAACCAGTAACCTAGAAGCACATATGACTGATTTGCCTAGTGTTAGAGGTAATGTTGAATTTGACAATGCTAATATGAATGATTTTGATCCTTTCATAAGTCAGAATGATGTTCCCACAAATAAACATAATGAGGTTCAAAATCATGATGGTACTGAAGTATTTGGTAATGAGGAATCTGATGTTCACAACAGTGAAGGAGATGGGGATAATGAAAATGAGTCAGATGATAGTGATTATATTGTAGACGAGGATAATGGCATGGATGAAAGTGATGTTGATATGAGGGACTTTAGGTTTAATGTTGATCATCATGTATGGATGAAATTCACCACGGCACTGAATGATTTAGATGTTTTAGATAATGATAACTTTGATAATGCTACTGATTCTGATGAAAACATTGGGAATATTAGAAGTAGAAAGGTAAAGTAACTTAAGAGGGCTCATTGTAATGATAATAACTTCTTTATTGGGCAAATGTTTGCAAATATGGATGAAGTTAAGAAGTTTTTAAAAGTGCATACAGTGGAAACAAGAAGGCATTTAAAAATCATAAAAGATGATAAAGATAGAGTGAGGGTTGCATGTGCAGGGGATGTCCCGGGGTTTGAAAAAAGTTAACCTACCAAGGTTGTTAAAAAAAGAAAAAGTAAGGTTGCAATTACAAAAGAAACAAAATAGTAAACTAAAGATGATGGATAATCTGTTCAAACAAATGCAGACAAAGTTAAAACGGTTGAGAATGAAAAAGGTGTTATATCAAGGGTACCAAAAGAGAACAAACATAAAGGTGGGAGGGGTAAAAAGAAAACTGCTGACCAATATATATATCCTTGGGTCTTGTTAGTGTCAAAAGATTCTATAACAGAGGCTTGGATGGTGAAAACCTTAATTGTTGAACAAAAATATCTTTAGAGTGGGATAATTACTGCTTTCACTTCTACTTTCTTATCACATTAGTTCATGGATCAAATTCAAGATAATCCCAACATACCAGTCAAAGCAGTCCAAGAACAGTTCCAGAAGACATATGAGGTAAGTGTTTCTCAAATGAAAGCTTTTAGGGCTAGATCCAAAGCATAACAAGAACTATATGGTGATAATAGCACCAAGTATTGTAACACACGAAAATTTTCGTCCAACTATGCGATGACATGTGTCCTGAATCTCTAACTATTCCCGACTATGTGGAAGGAGAGGGACCAATATTTCATATATTAAAAGTTGAATATAAATTGAGCAGCTAAATATGCCATTAAGGCAAAATTCATGGTATGTTGAGGGTCCTTACGGATCGTATGGTTATACCCTTGTGGTCCACATGATGTTATAAATAAACCTACGTGCCCGAGACCCCTTACGAACCGTATCCTAAACCCCTTGCAGTTCGCAAGGGTGTTAAAAATAAAACATTATACCCTTACAGTCCGAAAGGGTGTTTTGAATAGAATACGCGCCTGAGGTCCTTTACGGACTGTAAGGCATACCTCTTACGGTCCGCAAGGGGTCCCTAGCCAGCAGTTTCTTGGCTGGCAGCAGCCTTCCTGCAAATCATGCCACCTATCCTTCAAATTGCCACACTTAATCATAACTGAACACATGTATGGACACTAATCCTCATCTTAGAGTTCCTAAGGACACTTGCCATCTTCTTACAACTCTTGGATTAGTATAAATAGCCTAAGACTTCATAAGTTTCATTCGCACCTTTCACTCTTTCACTCTTAAACTTCTTATGGAGCTTGCTTCTGCTTGGAGGCCTCCTAGTTAAATTCTAAAAATGTTCTTCAATGCTAGTAAGTTTTCTTCCTAGTCTATTTCTTTTCATAGGCTAGTTATTAGCGGAAAGTCAAGCAAATTGAGTTTTGCTTTGACTTTTGGTTCTGACCATTTCGGTCAAGTCAAAGTTCGAATCGAACTTGACTACAAGATCGTAATAATGAAGGTGTTAATCCCTTGTGAAAACATCCTCCGATGACCACGTTAAGTATATGAATTGACGAGTCAATCATGTTATGTATAAAAGTCAAAACTAGAAAAATATGCGTTTTGCGATAATTGAACTTTTAACTATCTAAACTAATTATTTTGACATCATAACAGTTTGTATAAACTTATAAAGTTTACTTTGACATGCCCAACTCGTCATATTCAGTTTAGACTTCAATTCTATTCGAAAGTCAAGCAGTTTGACTTTCACTTTGACTTTCGATTCCGACCTATTTGGTCTACTTTTGTCACACCCCAACAGATGGCGGAAACATCGGAGTGAGATGAAAACGAGATTGCTTGAGACTTCATAACACTATTTCAACAATATTTAATTTAAAACGGATTGCATAATATTGATAACGATTGTCAAGTACAATCAAGGAAAATCAAATACAACAATTGTTTCAAAATTACAACAACATTACAATAAACTAAGTACAACATTGTTCAAAAACGATACAACAAAATACATCAAGTACAACAACCTATCTAGTATTTCTAAATGTTTATCTAAGTCATCCCTACTATTTTTCATCAACATCAACCTCATTAACCTGCAACATGTTTAAAAGTATGGTTAAATACAAAATGTATTGGCGAGTATACAAGTTTAATATAGCATAAGTATAAAAATGATTTAAACGAATCCACATGGCCAACTTAGTTATCAAGATTAACGTAAAAATGGCATGCGATTAAAGTGTCAAACCAAAGATTACCACAAATGTTTAAACTTAACATGACCACAAGACTATGGGCGGTGCGTTACTCCTATAGTGCTATACATGTTAAGGGGAGGTTCGTACGAAGTTAATGACAAGTTATCACATAAGAATGTTCCATAAACATGAATCAAGTATAATGTATTAGCATGCATGTTTGGATTGTTTGTGTGATTGCATAAAATATAAGTGTAACTGTGTAGGTTGATAACTAAACATATTGCACCCAAAAGTGTGAAATGCAAAAAGGGCATTCGAGTAGACTCACGATTGCTAGTCTTCGTTAGTTATACCCGTGAGTTGTTGAGTAGTTGACGAGAGCACTGGAACACCGAGGTTACCCTACAGGTGGGTAAACGAAGGTGTGAGTTGTTGGAGTTGGATGGAGGATTTTGGATTAGAAATATAAAGTACGTAAGTATATAAATATAAAAGTATGATTAAACAGAAATTATATTTCGTCTAGGCACTCGTTATGACACTAAGTTATTGTGATTTCACGGGTCCTGATTTACCCGATAGAATCAGCAATAAGGAACGTAGCACTGAAATAAACGGAAATCGAAAATCACAACTCAGTTCAAGCGAATGGACAACTCGCACGAATGGCAGACACCTTTTGTGCGAGTGGGTTATCCTTCGCGCGAATGGAGGCTGTTTTGTGCGAATGGAACTTTGTTTCGAACATTTTAACCATTAATCGGCTACGTTTGTTGTCACACCCCCAAAATCCACCATGCGGAGTATCACCGCTTGCAGGCGTGACATGACCAGGATCGAGCCACCAATCATATTGAACAACGTAATCAAGTAAATAAAACCAACTACAATACAATTGGTGACCAAAAGCTAGTTATCAAGTTCAAAATAAACAGCGGAAGCATTTAAGGTAAAACCCAAAACATAAGTTCATAGTTCATAAGTTTAAAGTCCAAAACGTAGGTTTAATAAGTTCATAAGGATTTGATGTTTAACACGGAACATGACAATCCATATTCCACAACAACCGCCTCCTCGTGCAAGCTCCATAAGCATTTAACGACCTGTAAGGCATGTAACAACGAGTCAACAACAAAGTTGAGTGAGTTCACGGTTGGTTGATTAGTTTTAAGTTGTTTCTGAAAACGTGGTTTGTCTTTCGTTGGCGTAATTGCCGTGGGGGTTACCCCGTAGTTGAAAGTATGATTAACCAGTTCATTCTTTATTACCCAAACCATATCCATGATTAGTGGGGGCTTCCCCATGTGAACCACTAGACCGTACCATATCGACTACAAACGCAAATAAGTTGTGTGACAACCCTCAAAATCCCATGTATTCCGTACAATTTATTAATAATAATTAATGTGCTTGACGACTGTGTGGAATTACGTAACTGCTTTCTGATATCTGTGTTATATTTACATGTGCATGTTGACACACTAATAGTGTACAGAAAAGTAATTAAATAGTCTGTTATGACTTCCTAAGTGTTAGAAATTAAAAGGGTTACAAAAATATATATAAAAGACACTTTACGGATTAATTAAGCACTTTAACGGAACAGTATCAAACTGAACAACCGGACATTACCCGGAACACTAAAATATTACCAGAGGCATTGTTTTATTTTTCTGAATTAGTTATGATCCCCGAACATCATAACACCTCCTAAAAATATCTACTAACTAGATCATGTAACTAATACTTAGATTAGAACTAGTAAGTAATCAAACTAGTTAACACCTAACCTACTAACCCCCCCCCCCCCCCATGTTGGATGATTAGGGGACATGGGTCCCACCCTTGATTACTTTGTTATATTTTATAAAAATCTTGTAGGGAATATACCAAACTTAGATGCCATATGCCATCCTAATCTCTATATAAACCACTAGTCCATCATCACATTCATCACTTATCTTCATCAACACACTCAAACTCTCTCCTCCCTTCTCTTGTTCGGCCGCCCCCTAGTACCACCACCACCACCACCATCACTTGATCACCTTCAAGCATTCTACAAGCATACAAAGGTGCTACGGGTCATACAACGGAGCTTGGTGCTCTCGGAAGTGGAAGGACCTTCTCTATTTGCTATTAACCACCACATTTCTTCACTCGAACTTCCCTAGCCTTGAGCTAGTGGTAAGAACTTAGATCCGTTCGTTCTTCATGTTATTTAAGTGGTTAATAGGTGATTTGATGATTAAAGTTATGAAACACTAAAGAACTTGCACTAAAGTCTTGAACATGTTGGTTAAAGAGTAACTAGTGGTGTAAATCATGTAGATCTGGTGTGGATATGATTATTGCTGATTTCCTTGATAATTTACTGGTTAATATTAATGTTTGATGTTGTTGTGATCACTAAACTTGTTAACGGTATCGATCGAACACGATTTAGAAGGTTAAACACTGAAAATCAGAATCTGTCCAAGTTTTACAGCCAACTTCAGTTGGCCGTAAACAGGTCATAAACTCAACGAAAAACTGATATTTTGAGTCTAAAATGTGGTATTATGAAATACGGTTCTAATGGCACCGGAATCATAATTTTTGGACTTCGTTTACTATTTTTAAAGCATTAATTTGTAACAGCAACTTAACCTGAATTTTGACAGCAATAAATGGGTGTCGTACTTTCAGTCATAACCTGAGTTTTGTGATGAATCGGACCATGAAATTTGTACAGTAGATGACAACCGATGCATGTGTAATTACCCCACTGGAATTTCGTAAATCGGACACTCGATGAATTTTTAATAAATTGTTCCGTGGACTGTGGTCGGAAATTCATAAATCTGAGTTCAGTCCGGAATATGATTTTTTTATAAAATATTGGTAGTGAACCGGACCCCGATATTTTTACACAACAAAATATGGAAAGTTTAAGACATCTTGTAAAAATTTGGGAATTTTTGGAATAATTTAACTATTTTATTAAAACGTCCGAAAACAGCCGGTTTTGAATATTAATGCTGAATTGATATAAGTTGTGACTTGCGTGTCTAAATGTCGAGTGTGCTATCCGCGAATGATCTAACATGGTATATATGTTACGTGCATTATCGTATGTTTGATTTTGAGTGGGGAATGGATGGGAAACTTAGAGGGGCATAAACCGTTAAAACGATGCATGTTGTGTGATAGATACGTGTAGGAACTTTGTGTTCTATTTGAAAGACACTAAATGACTAACTGGTAAATTATATTAGGACGTGATTGACCGACCTTGACTGTTAGCTATATTGAGAATCTAACCGAGCAAACCGAGGTGAGTTCACACTCTTTCTAAGGCATGGGATTCCCAGGAGTTTGGGAATGGGATTGATTAACTACTTGTACTATCATTACTATTAAACTACTTTTTACTGTCCTCGGATTGAAGGGCACGTACGTAAAACCTACGAACACGATCATAAGACCATCAACTCTATCACTTTAAGTCCCTCATTTATCGACTTAATCGCCGAGGCCTATGGCGAGCGGGTCATTAGTTAATAGCGCTATTAGGTTTAACAAACCTCACACCGTGCCAGTCGGACGGGCGTGTACTAATGGACTATGGGCAAAGGGTCAATGCTGATAGACATTGACTTAGGGCACCTCTTATATTTTCGTAGCAGTCGATACGCGTGGTCTAGTAACACATGGGAAACCCCCACTAACCTTCACAAACATGTCAGAAAGACCGCGATGCAAACTCATACGATACATGGTTTTCAAAACGAACAAACGATTTACGAAACGGTTGCTATAACTAAACAACCAACTGTGAATTCACTCAACTTTGTTGTTGACTCGTTGTTACATGCCTTACAGGTCGCTAAATGCTTGGAGCTTGCACAAGGAAGGAGTCGTTGTGGTGTACGGACGCTTATGTCCCGTGTTTAATATATAATCCTTATGAACTTATTAAACTTGCGTTTGAAACTTTAACTTATAAACTATGGACTCATATTTTTGACTTTACGTTTATGCTTCCGCTGTTTAAATTAAAACTTGGTTAACTAGCTTTCGGTCGCCAATCGTATTGTGGTTGGCTTTAATTACTTAAATACATAGTTCAGTATGATTGGTGGCTCGATCCTGGTCATGTCACGCCTCCAAGCGGTAGTACTCCGCATGGTGGATTTTGGGGGTGTGACAGATTGGTATCAGAGCCATTGGTTATAGTGAACTTGGTTTTAGAAAGGGAAAAGATTTTTGATAAAACCAGACTATAACCTGTACAGTGCTCACCGATCCACAACGACGCTTCGCTCCACGTGCAAGACTCGACATAATAGGTGGTATGATTTATGTTATATTGTCGGTTAGATAGCTCGCACTATGCATTAGTTAACGTGATAACTGCTACTTGAACCTTGTGTGCTTACTCTCTACTGTCGTCCCACACTTACGCACTTTCACAACACTTTTCTCACTTACGTTGCTTCGTGATGAAGATCATGAGCGGACGCGGAGGACGTATCAACCTTACTCAAGCCCAGTTGATGGCTCTGATCAACGAACGAGTTGCTGAGGCACTCGCAGCTGTTCCCGCAGGAGGTCAACATGCTCAGCCTCCTGTGTGCACATTCAAAACCTTCATGGATTGCCGACCCAGCACTTTCAGCGGCACAGAAGGTGCTGTAGGCCTTCTTCACTGGTTCGAGAAGCTCGAGTCTGTTTTCGAGATGTGTGATTGCCCGGAAGATCATAAGGTGAAGTATGCTACTGGAACACTCGAAGGAGCTGCGTTAACCTGGTGGAAAGCACAGGTCCAATTGCTTGGGTTGGCGGTTGCTAACGCCACCCCATGGAACGGCTTCAAAGAACTGATTAGAGAAGAGTATTGCAGTCGTGACGACATCCACAAGCTAGAGGTGGAATTTTTCAACCTGAAGATGACGGGGTCTGAGATTGAGGCGTATACTAAGAGGTCAAACGAACTGGCCATCCTGTGTCCTACTATGGTGGACCCTCCTTACGAACGCATTGAGCTGTACCTTAAGGGCTTGGTGCCAGAAATTCAAAGCCACGTAACCTCAGCTAACCTTGGCACTATACAACAAATCGTCAAGCTGGCTCACCGTCTCACTGATCAGGCAGTTGAGCAGAACAAACTGCCCAAACGTATTAGCGCCACTACTTCTGATGCTCCCAACGACAACAAGCGAAAATGGGATGAAAACTCCAGTAAGGGTTCTGCTTCGGTTCAGTCTCAGCAGAGAAAGACTGATGGCTACCAGAGTCCTGGTCAGCAATCCTCTGGTAATCAAGGACAGGGTGGGTATCGAGGAAACCACCCGAAGTGCAACAAATGTAACAGACACCATAGTGGTTAATGCAACAAAGGACGTTGTCAGAGGTGTCTCAAGATGGGTCACGAAGCCAAGGATTGCAGGAGCTCACGGCCTGCAAATCAGAATCGCCAGCAGCAACAGCAAGCACCGTAAAATCAACAACAGCAACGGGGCAACAGTGGATGCTTTCAGTTTGGCGCTGAAGGCCACTTTAAGAAGAACTGTCCCCAGCTTAACCAAAATCAGAACAACAACAACCAGGGAAACGGGAACAACAATGGAGGTAACAACGGGGGTAACAACAATGGTAATGGAGCAAGAGGTCGTGCTTTCGTGATTGGTCAGGGTGATGCAAGGAATGATCCCAACGTTGTGATGGGTAAGTTTCTTCTGGATGATTTCTTTGTTACTGTTTTATTTGATTCGGGTGCCGATACTAGCTACGTGTCCTTAAAACTTAGCCAAATGCTTAAGCGCACTCCAACACTTTTGAACACCAAGCACACGGTAGAAATAGCAAATGGCAAAAGTTTAGAGGCTACACATATAGTTAAAGGTTGCAAGCTTGTCCTTGCCGATCAGCCCTTTTCTATCAACCTCATTCCTATCGTTCTGGGTAGTTTTGACGTTGTCATTGGGATGGATTGGTTATCTCAACACCAAGCGGAGATTATTTGCAAGGAGAAAATCGTCCGCATCCCTCGCCCTGGTAAAGAACCCCTCGTGATTCATGGCGACAAGAGTGGTGCTGTTGTAGGCATCATCTCTTTCCTTAAAGCCCAGAAGTGTTTACAGAAGGGCCACACCGCTATCCTAGCCCTCGTTACTGAGGCATCCGTGGAAGAAAGGAAGATAGAAGACATTCCTATTGTACGCGACTTTCCCGAGGTATTTCCTGAGGAATTACCTGGGCTTCCGCCTCATCGACAAGTCGAGTTTCAAATCGAGCTAGCTCCTGGAGCAGCACCAATAGCTCGTGCGCCTTATCGACTTGCTCCATCAGAACTGTCTACGCAACTACAAGAACTTCTGGAAAAGGGTTTTATACGTCCTAGCTCTTCGCCATGGGGAGCTCCGGTGTTGTTCGTAAAGAAGAAAGACGGTACCTTCAGGATGTGTATTGACTACCGCGAGCTCAACAAGGTGACCGTGAAGAATCGTTATCCTCTTCCACGCATTGATGATTTGTTCGACCAGTTGCAAGGGTCGAGTTATTACTCTAAGATTGATTTGAGATCGGGATACCATCAGCTGAGAGTCCGAGAGGAGGACGTCTCCAAAACAGCATTCAGAACTCGTTACGGCCATTACGAGTTTTTGGTTATGCCTTTCGGGTTGACGAATGCACCTGCGGTTTTCATGGACCTCATGAACCGAGTGTGCAAACCTTATCTGGATAAATTTGTCATAGTTTTCATTGACGACATCCTGATCTATTCTAAGAGTCAGGAGGAACACGAGCAACACCTGAGGCTTATTCTGGAGCTTCTACGAAAAGAGCAGTTGTATGCCAAGTTTTCGAAATGTGACTTCTGGCTTCGCGAAGTCCACTTTCTAGGCCATGTGGTAAACAAGGATGGAATTCATGTGGATCCATCTAAGGTTGAATCGATCAAGAATTGGCCTGCACCCCGCACACCAACAGAGATCCGCCAATTCTTAGGTTTGGCAGGATATTACAGAAGGTTTATCAAAGATTTCTCCAAGATTGCGCAACCTCTCACTTCACTGACTCAGAAGGGTGTCACCTATCGTTGGGGTGATGCATAGGAGTCCGCATTTCAGCACTTGAAAGATAGACTCTGTAGCGCACCTATCCTCTCATTGCCTGAAGGCACAGATGATTTTGTGGTTTATTGCGACGCTTCCATCCAAGGACTTGGTTGTGTGTTGATGCAACGTGACAAGGTCATTGCCTACGCATCGCGCCAACTTAAGGTTCACGAAAGGAACTACACTACGCACGACTTGGAATTGGGAGCAGTTGTTTTCGCGCTTAAGATATGGAGACATTACCTGTACGGTACCAAGTGCACCATTTACACCGATCACAGGAGTCTCGAGCATATCTTCAAGCAAAAGGAGTTAAACATGCGTCAACGTCGATGGGTCGAACTCTTGAATGACTACGAATGCGCTATCAAGTATCATCCGGGCAAGGCCAATGTTGTGGCTGATGCCCTCAGCCGGAAGGATACTATACCTAGGCGTGTACGTGCGTTACAGCTTACCATCCAATCTAACCTTCCCGCTCAGATTCGCGATGCTCAGGTTGAAGCATTGAAGGCAGAGAACATCAGAGCTGAGTCCCTAAGAGGCTCGAGGCAACGGCTAGAACAAAAAGAAAACGGCGCCTACTATGTTAACGGACGCATCTGGGTTCCACTTTATGGAGACTTACGTGAGCTTGTGATGGATGAAGCACATAAGTCTCGTTATTCAGTACATCCTGGTTCGGATAAGATGTACCACGACCTAAAGACTACATACTGGTGGCCTGGTATGAAAGCCAGCATAGCAACCTACGTCAATAAATGCTTGACCTGTGCTAGGGTCAAGGTCGAATACCAGAAACCATCAGGCCCACTTCAACAACCAGAGATCCCAAAATGGAAATGGGAGCAAATATCCATGAATTTCGTTACTGGCCTGCCCAGATCTCAACGCGGAAATGATACCGTTTGGGTGATCGTGGATCGACTGACCAAGTCTGCACATTTTCTGCCTATCAAAGAAACGGATAAGTTTTCTACTCTAGCAGACATCTACGTAAAGGAAGTGGTATCAAGGCACGGAGTGCCAACCTCCATCATTTCTGATCGTGACGCGCGTTTCACCTCAGAACTGTGGCAAGCTATGCACAAGTCTTTTGGCTCACAATTAGACATGAGCACCGCTTATCATCCACAGACGGATGGGCAATCAGAACGCACCATCCAAACTCTTGAAGACATGCTTAGGGCATGTGTAATCGATTTTGGTAACGGCTGGGCAAAGCATCTCCCGTTAGTGGAGTTTTCATATAACAACAGCTACCACACCAGCATCCAGGCCGCTCCGTTCGAGGCATTGTATGGACGCAAGTGCCGATCACCTCTCTGTTGGGCAGAGGTTGGCGACAGTCAAATCACTGGCCCAGAACTAGTAGTAGATACAACAGAAAAGATTGCTCAGATACGACAACGAATGGCGGCAGCTCGTGACCGTCAGAAAAGCTATGCCGATAAGCGAAGAAAACCACTCGAGTTCCAGGTTGGGGATCGAGTGCTGCTCAAAGTCTCACCTTGGAAAGGTGTAGTCCGATTTGGCAAACGGGGCAAGCTCAGTCCGATTTGGCAAACGGTGTAGTCCGATTTGGCAAACGGGACCGTTCGAGATCATTGAGAGAATTGGAAAAGTCGCCTACAGGTTGAATCTACGTGAAGAACTCAGCGGAGTTCACAATGTTTTCCATGTGTCAAATCTGAAGAAGTGTCTGTCAGATGAGACCCTCATAGTCCCTCTCAAGGAGCTCACTATCGACGACCAGCTGCGATTCGTCGAGGAACCAATAGAAATTACGGATCAAGACGTTAAGATTCTCAAGCACACCAGAATACCCCTCGTCCGAGTTCGTTGGAATTCCCGTCGTGGCCCAGAGTATACCTGGGAACGAGAAGACCAAATGAAACTCAAGTATCCCCAACTGTTTAAGAAAAATGCAACCACTACTGAGGCTGAAGCTACCGCAGAATTTCAGGACGAAATTCCAAATCAACGGGGGGATGATGTGACACCCCAGGAAAATCAGGAAAACAACGCAACTTAACTAGCTTCCTCAGTAACCACACACTAAATTTCGGGACGAAATTCTCTTAACAGGGGGAGAATGTGACAACCCTCAAAATCCCATGTATTCCGTACAATTTATTAATAATAATTAATGTGCTTGACGACTGTGTGGAATTACGTAACTGCTTTCTGATATCTGTGTTATATTTACATGTGCATGTTGACACACTAATAGTGTACAGAAAAGTAATTAAATAGTCTGTTATGACTTCCTAAGTGTTAGAAATTAAAAGGGTTACAAAAATATATATAAAAGACACTTTACGGATTAATTAAGCACTTTAACGGAACAGTATCAAACTGAACAACCGGACATTACCCGGAACACTAAAATATTACCAGAGGCATTGTTTTATTTTTCTGAATTAGTTATGATCCCCGAACATCATAACACCTCCTAAAAATATCTACTAACTAGATCATGTAACTAATACTTAGATTAGAACTAGTAAGTAATCAAACTAGTTAACACCTAACCTACTAACCCCCCCCCCCCCCATGTTGGATGATTAGGGGACATGGGTCCCACCCTTGATTACTTTGTTATATTTTATAAAAATCTTGTAGGGAATATACCAAACTTAGATGCCATATGCCATCCTAATCTCTATATAAACCACTAGTCCATCATCACATTCATCACTTATCTTCATCAACACACTCAAACTCTCTCCTCCCTTCTCTTGTTCGGCCGCCCCCTAGTACCACCACCACCACCACCATCACTTGATCACCTTCAAGCATTCTACAAGCATACAAAGGTGCTACGGGTCATACAACGGAGCTTGGTGCTCTCGGAAGTGGAAGGACCTTCTCTATTTGCTATTAACCACCACATTTCTTCACTCGAACTTCCCTAGCCTTGAGCTAGTGGTAAGAACTTAGATCCGTTCGTTCTTCATGTTATTTAAGTGGTTAATAGGTGATTTGATGATTAAAGTTATGAAACACTAAAGAACTTGCACTAAAGTCTTGAACATGTTGGTTAAAGAGTAACTAGTGGTGTAAATCATGTAGATCTGGTGTGGATATGATTATTGCTGATTTCCTTGATAATTTACTGGTTAATATTAATGTTTGATGTTGTTGTGATCACTAAACTTGTTAACGGTATCGATCGAACACGATTTAGAAGGTTAAACACTGAAAATCAGAATCTGTCCAAGTTTTACAGCCAACTTCAGTTGGCCGTAAACAGGTCATAAACTCAACGAAAAACTGATATTTTGAGTCTAAAATGTGGTATTATGAAATACGGTTCTAATGGCACCGGAATCATAATTTTTGGACTTCGTTTACTATTTTTAAAGCATTAATTTGTAACAGCAACTTAACCTGAATTTTGACAGCAATAAATGGGTGTCGTACTTTCAGTCATAACCTGAGTTTTGTGATGAATCGGACCATGAAATTTGTACAGTAGATGACAACCGATGCATGTGTAATTACCCCACTAGAATTTCGTAAATCGGACACTCGATGAATTTTTAATAAATTGTTCCGTGGATTGTGGTCAGAAATTCATAAATCTGAGTTCAGTCCGGAATATGATTTTTTTATAAAATATTGGTATTGAACCGGAACCCGATATTTTTACACAACAAAATATGGAAAGTTTAAGACATCTTGTAAAAATTTGGGAATTTTTGGAATAATTTAACTATTTTATTAAAACGTCCGAAAACAGCCGGTTTTGAATATTAATGCTGAATTGATATAAGTTGTGACTTGCGTGTCTAAATGTCGAGTGTGCTATCCGCGAATGATCTAACATGGTATATATGTTATGTGCATTATCGTATGTTTGATTTTGAGTGGGGAGTGGATGGGAAACTTGGAGGGGCATAAACCGTTAAAACGATGCATGTTGTGTGATAGATACATGTAGGAACTTTGTGTTCTATTTGAAAGCCACTAAATGACTAACTGGTAAATTATATTAGGACGTGATTGACCGACCTTGACTGTTAGCTATATTGAGAATCTAACCGAGCAAACCGAGGTGAGTTCACACTCTTTCTAAGGCATGGGATTCCCAGGAGTTTGGGAATGGGATTGATTAACTACTTGTACTATCATTACTATTAAACTACTTTTTATTGTCCTCGGATTGAAGGGCAC
Organism: Helianthus annuus; assembly: GCF_002127325.2. NCBI lineage: Eukaryota > Viridiplantae > Streptophyta > Magnoliopsida > Asterales > Asteraceae > Helianthus > Helianthus annuus. The sequence goes on from NC_035440.2 coordinate 127,438,126, forward strand.
GTACGTAAAACCTACGAACACGATCATAAGACCATCAACTCTATCACTTTAAGTCCCTCATTTATCGACTTAATCGCCGAGGCCTATGGCGAGCGGGTCATTAGTTAATAGCGCTATTAGGTTTAACAAACCTCACACCGTGCCAGTCGGACGGGCGTGTACTAATGGACTATGGGCAAAGGGTCAATGCTGATAGACATTGACTTAGGGCACCTCTTATATTTTCGTAGCAGTCGATACGCGTGGTCTAGTAACACATGGGAAACCCCCACTAACCTTCGCAAACATGTCAGAAAGACCGCGATGCAAACTCATACGATACATGGTTTTCAAAACAAACAAACGATTTACGAAACGGATGCTATAACTAAACAACCAACTGTGAATTCACTCAACTTTGTTGTTGACTCGTTGTTACATGCCTTACAGGTCGCTAAATGCTTGGAGCTTGCACAAGGAAGGAGTCGTTGTGGTGTACGGACGGTTATGTCCCGTGTTTAATATATAATCCTTATGAACTTATTAAACTTGCGTTTGAAACTTTAACTTATAAACTATGGACTCATATTTTGGACTTTACGTTTATGCTTCCGTTGTTTAAATTAAAACTTGGTTAACTAGCTTTCGGTCACCAATCGTATTGTGGTTGGCTTTAATTACTTAAATACATAGTTCAGTATGATTGGTGGCTCGATCCTGGTCATGTCACGCCTCCAAGCGGTAGTACTCCGCATGGTGGATTTTGGGGGTGTGACAAGTTGTGCCCTACATCAGTGTTTATCAGCACTGACAGTTTGCCATAGTCCATTAGTACACGCCCGTCCGACTGGCACGGTGTGAGGTTTGTTAAACCTAATAGCGCTATTAACTAATAACCCGCTCACCATTGGCCTCGGCGATTAAGTCGATATAAATTGAGGGACTTCATGATAGAGTTTTGTCTAGTAAGTTTTAAGCTTGTTGTCCTACCCAAGGAGGAGGAACGTACGTATTCTACCCAAGGAGAATACGCAGGATTAATATTAGCATCCTACCCAAGGAGGATGGCCGTACATATCCTACCCTAGGAGGATATGCAGATTCCGTTTTAATTCTTTAACCCATTCCCAACCACCGGGAATCCCATGCCTTAGAAAGTGTGTGAACTCACCTTGGTTTGCTTGGTTAGATTAATTACTCTAAAAATCAGGAAATCAAGCACGTCCTAACAAGGTACAGATAACAATCAGTTTCTCATGCATAACACGTATCCTACGTACGGTTTATCTACCCATTACTTCTACCACGTACCACACAATTTTTAATGTCAAGGTACTTTGTTAAGTTGTATTATTTTACCCTGAAATAATATAACTATCTCACAAAATAAGCAAGTATCCACACAAGTGTTCTAATATAGAATATAATATATTTACCCATTTTGATTTACAAAAACCAACCTCTGACAATTTGTATTTTGTTACCAAAAATTATGGCGAAGTTTATATTCGAAACACAAGTTATAAAATATACTTGTAACGCTTGTTTAGAAAAATATTTTCTAAGTCTTGAGATTTTTAGAAAATTTCGCCAGAGTTTCCCCTAAAAACGGAGGTGTCCATGCTATTAAGCATATCATTTTCTTTTCAAAATCAATCAACAACAATCCTTGAACCACTTTTACATTACCAAGAGCAAAATATATGCGTTTCACACTCATCATGAACTTGATATTTTTCGAAAACGCGTAGTAACTTGGTAATGCTTTTATCGGACTTAGTTACCTTCCGAAGCGTGTTTATTTCTTTAAAAATCATTTTCTTGAAAGTATTTGGTGTTTACAACTTGTAAATAATTTTTACAAAAATTAACCCCTTTGAACTCTTCTTGTAAATAAAACATTCTTATACTTGCCTTATTTCTAAAAATAGTGTCAGTGTTTGTAATAGTCATGATTTTCCAAAAACCACTTTTCTAACTTGGTTTCTTTACAAAAACCTTTTGTAACTCTTGGATTTACAAAATCATCATCTCACTAGTTTAGTTATATTTCATGGAAACATCATTTTTATCAAGTTCATCTTTAGCTAGAAAGTGGTTATTTTATGTAGCACATAACCACTTTCTAATCTTGTTAAATCATACTACTAAATAATATTTAACAAGATTCATATGGTGATTAACATCACACAATCAAGGATCATCATAAAATTAACAATATGTTCACTACAACATCATACTAGTAGCATTTTATCTTCATGTAAACTTTCATGTAATGTTTCATGTAAAGGTTTATGTTCAAGCTTCTTGTTTAACCTCTTTTATTGTTCTTATGAATCTCAACATAATATAACTTTTAACTACTCAAAGTAGGAATAAGCAAGAGTAGATCAAGACTTACTACTAGCTTATAGCTAGGGAGGAATCTCTAGTGAAAAGGATGATGAAAAGGATGTGAGAAAGCAAGAAATGAAGTTCCTCCAAGTTCCTCAAGCTTTCACCTTCCCAAGGCACCTTCTACCACTTGAATGGAGCTTGGAATGGATGAATATGGTGGTGATAGAGTGGTGGTGGTGGCGGTTCTAGTGAGGGCCGGGAGGAGAGAGAGAGTTTGAGTGAGAGAGATGAGTGAGGTTGAAAGATATGAAATGATGTTGTGATCTAGGCCTGCATACTTATAAATCTTCCTACTCCATATTTTGTTTAAGCAATCAAGCAAGATCCATTAAAAATTGAATTAAAATCTTGAGGTAAGGTGTGGAGATTGGGTGGGTCCCTTGGTGACCGAATTCGGATATGGGGGGGGGGGGGGTTGATGTAAATTTTTGAACTAAGTTGGTAATGGTAAGTTAAAATCCAAGTATACACTTACATATATTAGTTACTTGGTTTTTAGTGGGTGTTAGGGTGTTTGGGGATCATGACAAGCCAAGAAATAATGAAACAATGTTTTTGACAAAAATTTAGTGTTCCGGGTAATGTCCGGTTGTTCGGTTAGATACCGTTCCGTTAAAGTGTTTAATTATTCCGTAAAGTGTCTTTTATATATATTTTCGTAACACTTTTAATTCCCGACACTTAAGAAAGCTTACAAGACCATTTAGTAATTTTTCTGCACAAGACTAGTATGTTAACAAGCACATGTAAGTATGACGCAATAATCAGAAAGCAGTTAAGTAATTCCACACAGTCATCAAGCACTTTAATTAACATTAATACATCGTAGGAATACATGTAATTATGAGGGTTGTCACATTCTCCCCCTGTTAGAAAATTTCGTCCCGAAATTTAGCACGTGGTTACTGAGGAAGCTAGTTAAGTTGCGTGGTTTCCTGGTTTTCCTGGGGTGTCACATCATCCCCCCGTTAATTTGGAATTTCGTCCCGAAATTCTGCAGTAGCTTCAGCCTCAGTAGTGGTTGTGTTTTTCTTAAATAGCTGGGGGTACTTGAGTTTCATTTGGTCTTCTCGTTCCCAGGTGTACTCTGGGCCACAGCGGGAATTCCAACGAACTCGGACGAGAGGTATCCTGGTGTGCTTGAGAATCTTAACGTCTCGGTCTGTAATCTCTACTGGTTCCTCGACGAACCGCAACTGGTCGTCGATTGTGAGCTCCTTTAAGGGAACTATGAGGGTCTCATCTGACAGACACTTCTTCAGATTCGACACATGGAAGACATTGTGAACTCCGCTGGGTTCTGCCGGTAGATTCAGCCTGTAAGCGATCTTGCCAATTTTCTCAATGATTTCGAATGGTCCGACATAACGCGGATTGAGCTTGCCTCATTTGCCAAAACGAACCACACCTTTCCAAGGTGAGACTTTAAGTAGCACTCGATCCCCGACCTGGAACTCGAGTGGCTTTCTTCGCTTATCAGCATAGCTTTTCTGATGGTCACGAGCTGCCGCCATTTGTTGTCGTATCTGAGCAATCTTCTCGGTTGTATCTACTACAAGTTCTGGGCTAGTGATTTAGCTGTCACCAACTTCTGCCCAACAGAGAGGTGATCGACACTTCCGTCCATATAATGCCTCGAACGGAGCGGCCTGGATACTGGTGTGGTAACTGTTGTTGTACGAAAACTCCACTACAGGAGGTGCTTCTCCCAGCCATTACCAAAGTCGATTACACATGCCCGAAGCATGTCTTCAAGGGTTTGGATGGTGCGTTCAGATTGCCCATCCGTCTGTGGAAGGTATGTCGTGCTCATGTCTAATCGAGAACCAAAGGATTTGTGCATGGCTTGCCACAATTCAGATGTAAAATGTGGGTCACGATCAGAAATGATGGAGGTTGGCACTCCGTGCCTTGATACTACTTCCTTTTGGTAAATGTCTGCTAGAGTAGAAAACTTATTCGTTTCCTTGATAGCAAGGAAATGTGCAGACTTTGTCAGTCGATCCACGATCACCCAAATGGTATCATTTCCGCGTTGAGATCTAGTGTCACACCCCAACCAATGGCGGAAACATCGGGATGAGACGAAGTGTGAAGATTGCTCGAGACATCATAACGCTATTTGTGACAATAATTTAATAATCCAAATTTCATTTCCAAACTTCAAGTAGTCATTAATACAAGATCCAAATAACAACAAGTTTAATCAAAATAACAAATCAACATAACCAAAATTCGATACAACATATTAAACCTAACGTCTAAAGTGTGTATCTAGGCATCGTGCTACTTCTTTCATTTCATCATCATCAACCTGTAACATGTTTAAAATACAATACAATGCAAAAGCAATGGCGAGTATACAAGTTTGGTACATACATAGCATAAGATAAAAGTGTGAACAATCCCTCATAGCAAGCATGCGATTCAAGATAAACATTAAATATGGCATGTGTCTAACATATCAAACCAAGAAAACGCAACTTGCTCATGACATAACCAAAGTTTCAGTAGAGGCGGGTCGTTAATCCTATAGCGCTACATATGTCAAGGTTTGGCTCATACGAAGTTAATGATAAGTTCAGCACATAAGAATCACCCAAATTTAAAGTATCAAGCCATCACATATACAAGCATGTTATAGGAATGTTCATGTGTTTAGACAAAAGTTCATGTGTAAGTTTCAATAGGTAAACATGTTACACCCCAAAAGTGGTAAAAATAAAAGGGGCAAATACGAGTATACTCACGGTTTGCAAGTCTTTAAACTTGAGAATCCGAGAGCAAGTTGGTGGATGGATTAGTTTGGAGCACCTTGTCCTTCTACACAAGGAAACATAGGTGTGTGAGTTTGGCGTATAACGGAAGATTATAGATTCGGAGTTTTTAAAATATATAGAAAGTAACATAGGTGAAAATAATCATCTTGTACACATAACTCTTGTTCTTGACACTATTGAAACTCAAAAGAGTTGGTATGATTTCATGGATTCTAAGATCCATTAGAGTCGTAACAAGGGCATGGTCATAGATGATGTAACGTCCACTTAACAAATAACTATTAAGTCATCATCAAGTCTTAGTTACTTAGATGTATGCATATAGAATAACTTAGATATTATATAGTTTACAAGTCTTATGATTCAAGCATGAGGTAGGAGATTAATGTCTCCATTTAGGTACCTCTTTGTGTCATAGAATACATACATGAGGTAGGAAGAACAAGCTTCCATTTAGGCACCTCTATTGTTCACCACTACACTTGTTGTTATAAACAACAAGGAGGGTCATGAACATACAAGTATTAAGGTAATAACAACAACTAATCTATAGAAAAACATCAAGTAATGAGTGGATTCTTATGAAGGATAGCCTAGGCTAAACCAACCATCACACATACATCAAGTTTCACACTTGAACACTACTTGTGGGTAAAACCCTAATTAAAAACAGAAAGTTTGTGAGGTTTTAACCTCTGATTTAAGTGTCTCAACCATGTTTTTAAGCTTAACCAACCATAAGAGAGGTTGTAAGCATTAGGACATTGGTGTGAGATGTGTTAGACACAAGTTGGATAAGAAATAACATGTTGTTGATTAATAGTAAACAAAACAGAAAGTTTTAGTCCATTTTAGGGCAAATCCAAGCATGATTCTTCCAACGAAAAACCAAGGACATAACAAAGCAATAGGAAGAAGAACCAAGTGATTTGGCTAAGAAATAAGCAAGTTACACTCACTTTAGTGAAGTTACAAGAATCTGTCCAAAACTCAGATTTACTGCAGATTGAGAGTGAATTTGTGAAGATTAGAGAGTTGTGAAAGTGTCAAATGGGTTGGAGAAGGTGGGTATTTATAATGAAGGAGTTAGGAGATGATTGGAGGTGATTAGAGGTGGATCAAAGGTGATTGGGTGAGTTAGATTAATGGGATTTTGTGCATGCAGCTCAAAGAAACACATCTTCTGCCGAAACAAGGGCACCGCGTGACGTCTAGGACCCTCGTGTCACGCAGCGGGTAGGGGTCTCCCAACTTTCGTTTTGTTACACTTTAGTCCCTGAAGTTTGTATTTGATCCTTTTAGGTACAATCTTGAGAGTTTAAGGACTTGTTTTGATACAAAAGCATAGTATAAGGTGTAGTTAAGCATGATAATCAAAACCAAAGTATAATTAAGCGCATAAATGTCATAACCAAGTATCGTTCTCATTCAAAACACATTCAATGCATAAGTTTAGATTAATTACAAGTTTCGCACATAGTTTCCAAGAATAACGATTAAACGTCGATTGATTCACCAAATCGAACATACGAGCATGCATAGAATGCGTATAACATAAACGTAACCAAATACAAGCTTCATTAATGATCCAAGTCTCGGTTTGATAATGATTACAACGAAAGGAACGATTACAAGAATACAAGGTTTCCAAAAATAGAAATACGAACAAAACTTTCTATAAGTGGAAAGTACAAAAGAGCCGGGCGTTACAGTCTCCCCTCCTTTAGGAAATTTCGTCCCGAAATTTAGGAAGATGTAGGCTTGAAAAAGTTTTGACAATAGGGTGATTATTAAGAAATAAGACTTTGAAAATTTGAAACGTTTTGAAAAGTATGAAGTTTTGGAGAACGACAAAGCCTAGTACTTTGAATAAAGTGATAATCGTCCACTAAGTACGTCTATATAAGAAATAAGAATAGGACGGCGGTTTAACAGACTTAATTGTCAACGAGGTTCATATAAAAGCCGAAAATAATGAAGAATACTAGTAGTATAGAAGTGGACGATTGATTCTAAATAAACGAATGCATGTATAAGAATGATATAAGTATTGGATAGATGAAAGTAGCGTGTTAAAGATGAAGTCTTGTCATGGATAATCGGATATAATGTGTTTGTGAGTTGTCTAAGGTTGTAACAGGTCTAAATGGTCTGTAAAACACTGAATTTCTCATAGCACGTTTTATGAAATTTTGGTAACATGGTGAAAACACTTATATATAGGAAGTACCAGCGGCGTATCCACCATGTTTTGACCACGTTGCATCTGTTTCATATTTCATGCAATGTTACGTTCTGTGCCTTACCATACACAATAGTACACTCTATGGTTCTCATACGACTATCACTATAATCCCGTGTGCACCCGCGATTACATTGATCGTCACATGATCCGCATAACTTGTACTAGTTGCGTATGAATTAAGGTATAATTAAATTCTGAAAATAAGATTGCGTGTATAGAGATATAGCATATAAGTACGTTTGTGTTCCAAATGGTATAAGACCAACGTAAGCGAATCCCTCCGGTTTCGCTCGCGTATGGGTGCGAAAGTATAAATTTTGTGTAAAAGCATGAGCATAGTATAAGTTTAAATACGAACACGCACGAGAGCATAAACACAAAACGCATGCCAGGAATGTGAGTAAAAGTATAAGCATAGCGTGTATGAAAATGAGTATATATGTGAGTATAACTATGAATTTAAGTATAAACATAATTGTATTGGTATGAGGAAAATATATGGATGTGAATATAAGTTTAAGCATAGTTGTATAGGTACAAGTACCAGTAGGATACATGAGTATAAACATGAATATGAATATTAGCGTAAACGTAATAGTGGGTGTAAGTATAATTGTATTATTATGAATATAAACTTGGACATAAGTATGGCGTAAATGAATAATTTGTGAACATGAGTATAATATAAAGTGTATGAATATGTATATGATTATGAAAATAAGCATAAATGTGTAAATATAAATATAGGTGTAGACATAAGATGTAGAAACATGAACATGGATATGAGTGTAATACGTAATGATTTTGTTTATGATATGAATCGTAATATACGAATTTAAACATGAAAAGAAAAGCCAAGAAGTTTTGAGTATGAAGGTAAAAATGAGGGTATAAGTGTAATTGTCACGAGATATAAACTAAAGCACATAAAATGATATACATATATAGTTGTTTTGAGCAAAGCGTGACGTTTAATTAAAATCAAGATAGATTGAGTTGACATGACATATAGAATCTAGTTCATAAATGTAAAGAGAGTATAAAATATCTATTCGTTATGTGTGTTATATCTATTGGTAGTATTTTATAGGTGTGCGGGAAAAAGTTGATTTGATTCCTAATTGAAAATAGAAGATCTCTAGTTTAAGGATATAAGATGAGCCTTTTTCAATAGTTACATTGGATACAAAATTTCGTGGGCAATGGATTTATTAAACCAACTAGGTTGATAAGTAGCATTTCGTAATTTTTGAAAATCGAGGCATAAGCGTTTATGGTAAAGGTTAAAAATTTTGTGTGTATGAGCTATATATATATATAATATATATATATATATATATATATATATATATATATATATATATATATATATATATATATATATATATATATTGTAGGATAAGGAATTCGTTCAAATAAACAATGCATGCTGAAATAAGTAGAGATTTGCCTAATGATAAAAGATTTAGATATAAACGTGATCATGTTTACGTAATATAGTCTATTAAGGAAAATATCGGTAACGATCACCTAGGTAAGGGAATCACCCCTAATTCATTGGCGAGGTCGTTGTAAGATGAAAAAAGAAACGGAGTTAGTCGTCAAGGTAAGGAAATCACTCCCACCTTGATGATATGTCTCCATTTATTGTTACAAGGGGTATAAATAAAATTATGTGAACTCATGCATGTAAATAATGTATAAATGTACGATAAAGTATTTGTACGATATACGCATAGAAAATGAAATAAAAAAAAATAATTCGAATTCGAAAAGAGAGAGTAGATGAGACTTGGTCATAATGTTTGTTTAAGAAAATGAAATTGATCACATAGCATAAAGGGTCACATAGCGTAAAGATTCAAGTTGATTTGCATAGTATAAAAGTTTAAACGTCTCATATAGCATAATCATGAATTCCACATAACATAACATGAATAAATGAAAGCATTGTAAATTTAGTTTGTTCACGAGGAATTATTATTGTTTGTGATTGCGATAACGTGCGAAATGATTAACATGACATTTCGAAATGAAAGAACGTTCAAGTATAAAATCACATATAAATTGAGTTACATAAAAGAGAGGCTCAATAAAACATAGGAATGTTTCGGGTAGAGAAGCGTCGACAATTCCAAAGTGGGTCGAAAGCCCTTTCGATTTAGAGATATTGTGCTTTGGCCTATAAGTAAGATACTCTCGTCGAGAAGCGATTAACGGTATCTTACCCTTCCGGTTACTACACATCTCTAAATGATTGGAACATTCGGGACTTTGGCGAGAATAAAAATCAAGGAATGGGACTTAATCGACAAGATGCGGGTTTCACCCCTAACTTGACGATTTCGTACCCTAAATGTGGTTGGTACTTGTCGGCCAAAATAAAATTTTGACACTTTGACAAGGGTCCACTAGAGTTGAAATGGAAATTACCATTAAGTTGTGGATGTCACTCCTAGCTTAATGGTGAAATTTCGTGCAAAAATAGATTAAAGGTAGAGTGAGAGTCGTTTACCAAATTGTGGGTTTCACGCCTATTTTGGTAAAGTTGTCTCGTTGATGTTACAAGAGTATAAAATAGCATAAGTGTATTCGTGTTAGCCTTAGGAAAGACGCATAAATTTAATAACAAGATGTGTAGCTAGGAAGCATGCATGGTAGAGTACAAAAGTTTTAAACAACAAATAAGAGACAAAGTTCCTAAAACTATAGACTAGGGCAAAAGCATAGCAATTTTCCTAATTCCCTATAGTTATGGCTCTGATACCAATCTGTCACACCCCAACCAATGGCGGAAACATCGGGATGAGACGAAGTGTGAAGATTGCTCGAGACATCATAACGCTATTTGTGACAATAATTTAATAATCCAAATTTCATTTCCAAACTTCAAGTAGTCATTAATACAAGATCCAAATAACAACAAGTTTAATCAAAATAACAAATCAACATAACCAAAATTCGATACAACATATTAAACCTAACGTCTAAAGTGTGTATCTAGGCATCGTGCTACTTCTTTCATTTCATCATCATCAACCTGTAACATGTTTAAAATACAATTCAATGCAAAAGCAAAGGCGAGTATACAAGTTTGGTACATACATAGCATAAGATAAAAGTGTGAACAATCCCTCATAGCAAGCATGCGATTCAAGATAAACATTAAATATGGCATGTGTCTAACATATCAAACCAAGAAAACGCAACTTGCTCATGACATAACCAAAGTTTCAGTAGAGGCGGGTCGTTAATCCTATAGCGCTACATATGTCAAGGTTTGGCTCATACGAAGTTAATGGTAAGTTCAGCACATAAGAATCACCCAAATTTAAAGTATCAAGCCATCACATATACAAGCATGTTATAGGAATGTTCATGTGTTTAGACAAAAGTTCATGTGTAAGTTTCAATAGGTAAACATGTTACACCCCAAATGTGGTAAAAATAAAAGGGGGAAATACGAGTATACTCACGGTTTGCAAGTCTTTAAACTTGAGAATCCGAGAGCAAGTTGGTGGATGGATTAGTTTGGAGCACCTTGTCCTTCTACACAAGGAAACGTAGGTGTGTGAGTTTGGCGTATAACGGAAGATTATAGATTCGGAGTTTTTAAAATATATAGAAAGTAACATAGGTGAAAATAATCATCTTGTACACATAACTCTTGTTCTTGACACTATAGAAACTCAAAAGAGTTGGTATGATTTCATGGATTCTAAGATCCATTAGAGTCGTAACAAGGGCATGGTCATAGATGATGTAACGTCCACTTAACAAATAACTATTAAGTCATCATCAAGTCTTAGTTACTTAGATGTATGCATATAGAATAACTTAGATATTATATAGTTTACAAGTCTTATGATTCAAGCATGAGGTAGGAGATTAATGTCTCCATTTAGGTACCTCTTTGTGTCATAGAATACATACATGAGGTAGGAAGAACAAGCTTCCATTTAGGCACCTCTATTGTTCACCACTACACTTGTTGTTATAAACAACAAGGAGGGTCATGAACATACAAGTATTAAGGTAATAACAACAACTAATCTATAGAAAAACATCAAGTAATGAGTGTATTCTTATGAAGGATAGCCTAGGCTAAACCAACCATCACACATACATCAAGTTTCACACTTGAACACTACTTGTGGGTAAAACCCTTATTAAAAACAGAAAGTTTGTGAGGTTTTAACCTCTGATTTAAGTGTCTCAACCATGTTTTTAAGCTTAACCAACCATAAGAGAGGTTGTAAGCATTAGGACATTGGTGTGAGATGTGTTAGACACAAGTTGGATAAGAAATAACATGTTGTTGATTAATAGTAAACAAAACAGAAAGTTTTAGTCCATTTTAGGGCAAATCCAAGCATGATTCTTCCAAGGAAAAACCAAGGATTCAAACCCAAGGACATAACAAAGCAATAGGAAGAAGAACCAAGTGATTTGGCTAAGAAATAAGCAAGTTACACTCACTTTAGTGAAGTTACAAGAATCCGTCCAAAACTCAGATTTACTGCAGATTGAGAGTGAATTTGTGAAGATTAGAGAGTTGTGAAAGTGTCAAATGGGTTGGAGAAGGTGGGTATTTATAATGAAGGAGTTAGGAGATGATTGGAGGTGATTAGAGGTGGATTAAAGGTGATTGGGTGAGTTAGATTAATGGGATTTCGTGCATGCAGCTCAAAGAAACACATCTTCTGCCGAAATAAGGGCGTCACGTGACGTTTAGGACCCTCGCGTCACGCGGCGGGTAGGGGTCTCCCAACTTTCGTTTTGTTACACTTTAGTCCCTGAAGTTTGTATTTGATCCTTTTAGGTACAATCTTGAGAGTTTAGGGACTTGTTTTGATACAAAAGCATAGTATAAGGTGTAGTTAAGCATGATAATCAAAACCAAAGTATAATTAAGCGCATAAATGTCATAACCAAGTATCGTTCTCGTTCAAAACACGTTCAATGCATAAGTTTAGATTAATTACAAGTTTCGCACATAGTTTCCAAGAATAACGAGTAAACGTCGATTGATTCACCAAATCGAACATACGAGCATGCATAGAATGCGTATAACATAAACGTAACCAAATACAAGCTTCATTAATGATCCAAGTCTCGGTTTGATAATGATTACAACGAAAGGAACGATTACAAGAATACAAGGTTTCCAAAAATAGAAATACGAACAAAACTTTCTATAAATGGAAAGTACAAAAGAGCCGGGCGTTACATCTAGGCAGGCCAGTAACGAAATCCATGGAAATTTGCTCCCATTTCCATTTCGGGATCTCTTGTTGTTGGAGTGGGCCTGATGGTTTCTGGTATTCGACCTTGACTCTAGCACAAGTCAAACATTTACTGACGTAGGTTGCTATGCTGGCTTTCATACCAGGCCACCAATACGTAGTCTTGAGATCGTGGTACATCTTATCCGAACCAGGATGTACCGAATAACGAGACTTATGTGCTTCATCCATCACAAGCTCGCGTAGGTCTCCATACAGTGGAACCCAGATGCGCCCGTTAACATAGTAGGCGCCTGTCTTCCTTTTGTTCTAGCCGTTGCCTCGATCCTCGTAGGGACTCAGCCCTGATGTTTTCTGCTTTCAATGCTTCAACCTGAGCATCGCGAATCTGAGCAGGAAGGTTAGATTGGATGGTAAGCTGTAACGCACGTACACGCTTAGGTATAGTATCCTTTCGGCTGAGGGCATCGGCCACAACATTGGCCTTGCCCGGATGGTATTTGATAGCGCACTCATAATTGTTCAAGAGCTCGATCCATCGACGTTGACGCATGTTTAACTCCTTTTGCTTGAAGATATGCTCGAGACTCCTGTGATCGGTGTAAATGATGCACTTGGTACCGTACAGGTAATGTCTCCATATCTTAAGTGCGAAAACAACTGCTCCCAGTTCCAGATCGCGAGTAGTGTAGTTCCTTTCGTGAACCTTAAGTTGGCACGGTGCGTAGGCAATGACCTTGTCACGTTGCATCAACACGCAACCAAGTCCTTGGATGGAAGCGTCGCAGTAAACCACATAATCATATGCGCCTTCAGGCAATTAGAGGATAGGCGCGCTACAAAGTCTATCTTTTAAATGCTGAAATGCGGACTCCTGTGCGTCACCCCAACGATAGATGACACCCTTTTGAGTCAGTGAAGTGAGAGGTTGCGCAATCTTTGAGAAATCCTTGATAAATCTTCTGTAATATCCTGCCAAGCCCAAGAATTGGCGGATTTCTGTTCGTGTATGTGGTGCTGGCCAGTTCTTGATCGAGTCAACCTTGGATGGATCCACATGGATTCCATCCTTGTTTACCACATGGCCTAGAAAGTGGACTTCACGAAGCCAGAAGTCACATTTCGAAAACTTTGCATACAACTGCTCTTTTCGAAGAAGTTCCAAGATAAGCCTCAGGTGTTGCTCGTGTTCTTCCTGACTCTTCGAATAGATCAGAATGTCGTCAATGAAAACAATGACAAACTTATCCAGGAAAGGCTTACACACTCGGTTTATGAGATCCATGAAGACCGCAGGTGCATTCGTTTATCCAAAGGGCATAACCAGGAATTCGTAGTGCCCATAACGAGTCCTAAATGCCGTTTTAGGGACATCCTCGTCTCAGAATCTCAGTTGATGGTAGCCTGACCTTGGGTCAATCTTGGAATAGAAACTCGACCCTTGCAATTGATCGAATAAGTCATCAATACGTGGAAGAGGAAAACGATTCTTCACGGTCACCTTGTTGAGTTCGCGGTAGTCAATACACATCCTGAAGGTACCGTCTTTCTTCTTCACGAATAACACTGGAGCTCCCCAAGGCGAAGAGCTAGGACGTATGAAACCCTTTTCCAAGAGTTCTTGTAGTTACATGGACAGTTCTTCCAGTTCTGATGGAGCTAGACGATAAGGTGCTCGAGCTATGGGCGCTGCTCCAGGAGCTAGCTCGATTTGAAACTCAACTTGACGATGAGGCGGAAGACCAGGCAATTCCTCAGGAAATACCTCAGGAAAATCACGTACAATAGGTATGTCTTCTATCTTCCTTTCTTCCGAGGATGTATCAGAAATGAGGGCTAGAATAGCAGTGTGGCCCTTTCGCAACCACTTCTGGGCCTTAAGGTAAGAGATGATGCCCACAACAGCACCACTCTTGTCGCCATGAATTATGAGAGGTTCTTTACCAGAACGAGGGATGCGAACAATCTTCTCTTTGCAAAGAATTTCCGCTTGCTGATGAGATAACCAATCAATCCCAATAATAAAGTCGAAACTACCCAGAATGATAGGAATAAGATCGATAGAGAAGGTCTGACCAGCTAAGACGGGGTTACAGCCCTTAACTATGTGTGTGGCTTCAAGACTTTTACCGTCTACTAGTTCTACTGTGTGTTTGGTGTTCAGAAGCGTTGGAGTGTGCTTAAGCATTTGGCTAACTTTTAAGGACACATAACTAGTATCGGCACCCGAATAAAATAAAACAGTAACAAAGAAGTCGTCTAGAAGAAATTTACCCATCACAACGTTGGGATCGTTCCTTACATCACCCTGCCCAATCACGAAGGCACGACCTCAGGCGCCATTGCCATTATTGTTACCTTCGTTGTTGCCTCCATTGTTGTTCCCGTTTCCCTGGTTGTTGTTGTTCTGATTTTGGTTCAGCTGGGGGCAGTTCCTCTTAAAGTGGCCTTCAGCGCCACACGGAAAGCATCCTTTATTGCCCTGCTGTTGCTGCTGGTGGTGGTTCTGTGGAGCTGGTTGTTGTTGTTGGCAGTTCTGATTCGCAGGACGTGGGCTCCTTCAATCCTTGGCTTCATGACCCAGCTTGTTACATCTCAGACAACGACCCTTGTGGCACTGCCCGTTATGATGCTTGTTGCACTTGGGGTGGTTCCCTAGGTATCCACCCTGTCCTTGACTACCAGAAGATTGCTGACCAGGGGACTCTGGTGGTCATCAATCTTTCGCTGCTGAGACTGAACTAAGGTAGAACCCTTGCCCGAATTTCCATCCCACTTGCGCTTGTTATCACTGGGAGCATTAGTAGTAGTAGCGCTAATACACTTGGGCAGCCTGTTCTGCTCAACTGCCTGATCGGTGAGACGATGAGCCAACTTGATGATTTGCTGAATGGTACCAAGATTAGCTGAGGTTACGTGACTCTGATTCTCTGGTACAAGACCCTTGAGGTACAGCTCAATACGTTTGATGGGAGGGTCCACCATTATAGGACACAAGATGGCCAGCTCGTTTGACCTCTTCGTGTATGCCTCGATATCAGACCCCATCATCTTCAAATTGAAAAATTCCACCTCCAGCTTATGGATGTCGTCACGACTGCAGTACTCTTCTTTGATCAACTCTTTGAAGTCATTCCATGGGGTGGCATTAGCAACCGCCAGCCCAAGCAGTTGAACCTGTGCTTTCCACCAGGTAAACGCAGCACATTCGAGTGTTCCAGTAGCAAATTTCACCCTACGATCTTCAGGGCATTCACACATCTCAAAAACAGACTCAAGCTTCTCGAACCAGTGAAGAAGACCTACAGCTCCTTCTGTGCCGCTGAAAGTACTAGGTCGGCAATCCATGAATGTTTTGAACGTGCACACAGGAGGTTGTGCAGGTTGACCTCCTGCAAGGACAGCCGGTAGTGCCTCAGCAACTCGTTCATTGATCAAAGCCGTCAACTGGGCTTGAGTGAGGCGTCCTCCGCGTCCGTTCATGATCTTCACAACGAGGCAACATAAGGGAGAAAAGTGTCGCGAAAGTGCGTAAGTGTGGGACGACAGTAGAGAGTAAGCACACAAGGTTCAAATAGCAATTATCACGTCAATTGATGCAAAGTGTGAACTATCCAACCGACAATATAACATAAATCATACCACCTATTGTGTCGAATCTTGCACGTGGAGCGAAGCGTCGTTGTGGATCGTTTGAACACTGTACAGGTTATAGTTTGGTTTTATCAAAAACCTTTTCCCCTTTTCAAAACCAAGTTCACTATAACCAATGGCTCTGATACCAATCTGTCACACCCCCAAAATCCACCATGCGGAGTATCACCGCTTGGAGGCGTGACATGACCAGGATCGAGCCACCAATCATACTGAACAACGTAATCAACTAAATAAAACCAACTACAATACAATTAATGACCGAAAGCTAGTTATCAAGTTCAAAATAAACAGCGGAAGCATTTAAGGTAAAACCTAAAACATAAGTTCATAGTTCATAAGTTTAAAGTCCAAAATGTAGGTTTAATAAGTTCATAATGATTTAATGTTTAACACGGAACATGACAATCCATATTCCACAACAACCGCCTCCTCGTGCAAGCTCCATAAGCATTTAACGACCTGTAAGGCATGTAACAACGAGTCAACAACAAAGTTCAGTGAGTTCACGGTTGGTTGATTAGTTTTAAGTTGTTTCTGAAAACGTGGTTTGTCTTTCGTTGGCGTAATTGCCGTGGGGGTTACCTCGTAGTTGAAAGTATGATTAACCAGTCCATTCTTTATTTCCCAAACCATATCCATGATCAGTGGGGGCTTCCCCATGTGAACCACTAGACCGTACCATATCGACTACTAACGCAAATAAGTTGTGCCCTACATCAGTGTCTATCATCACTGACAGTTTGCCATAGTCCATTAGTACACGCCCGTCCGACTGGCACGGTGTGAGGTTTGTTAAACCTAATAGCGCTATTAACTAATGACCCGCTCGCCATTGGCCTCGGCGATTAAGTCGATATAAATTGAGGGACTTCATGATAGAGTTTTGTCTAGTAAGTTTTAAGGTTGTTGTCCTACCCAAGGAGGACGAACGTACGTATTCTACCCAAGGAGAATACGCAGGATTAATATTGGTATCCTACCCAAGGAGGATGGTCGTACATATCCTACCCAAGGAGGATATGCAGATTCCGTTTTAATTCTTTAACCCATTCCCAACCACCGGGAATCCCATGCCTTAGAAAGTGTGTGAACTCACCTCGGTTTGCTCGGTTAGATTAATTACTCTAAAAATCAGGAAATCAAGCACGTCCTAACAAGGTACAGATAACAATCAGTTTCTCATGCATAACACATATCCTACGTACGGTTTATCTACTCATTACTTCTACCACGTACCACACAATTTTTAATGTCAAGGTACTTTGTTAAGTTGTATTATTTTACCCTAAAATAATATAACTATCTCACAAAATAAGCAAGTATCCACACAAGTGTTCTAATATAGGATATATATTCTAAATATATATTTACCCATTTTGATTTACAAAAACCAACCTCCGACACTTTGTATTTTGTTACCAAAAATTATGGCGAAGTTTATATTCGAAACACAAGTTATAAAATATACTTGTAACGCTTGTTTAGAAAAATATTTTCTAAGTCTTGAGATTTTTAGAAAATTTCGCCAGAGTTTCCCCTAAAAACGGAGGTGTCCATGCTATTAAGCATATCATTTTCTTTTCAAAATCAATCAACAACAATCCTTGAACCATTTTTACATTACCAAGAGCAAAATATATGCGTTTCACACTAATCATGAACTTGATATTTTTCGAAAACGCGTAGTAACTTGGTAATGCTTTTATCAGACTTAGTTACCTGCCGAAGCGTGTTTATTTCTTTAAAAATCATTTTCTTGAAAGTATTTAGTGTTTACAACTTGTAAATAATTTTTACAAAAATTAACCCCTTTGAACTCTTCTTGTAAATAAAACATTCTTATACTTGCCTTATTTCTAAAAATAGTGTCAGTGTTTGTAATAGTCATGATTTTCCAAAAACCACTTTTCTAACTTGGTTTCTTTACAAAAACCTTTTGTAACTCTTGGATTTACAAAATCATCAACTCACTAGTTTAGTTATATTTCATGGAAACATCATTTTTATCAAGTTCATCTTTAGCTAGAAAGTGGTTATTTTATGTAGCACATAACCACTTTCTAATCTTGTTAAATCATACTACTAAATAATATTTAACAAGATTCATTTGGTGATTAACATCACACAATCAAGGATCATCATAAAATTAACAATATGTTCACTACAACATCATACTAGTAGCATTTTATCTTCATGTAAACTTTCACGTATGTTGGATCGTTCCGGTGACCCTAAACAGTCAAGTTGAGTAGTTCATCATCATTTACAAAGGCGGAATCAATGTAAACAATGTCAAATAACTTGTTTCCTTTCAATTTCTTTTATATTAACGATCTCTGAGCCTTTACAATGATTTCTGACAAAAATCCGGCAGCACCTTGACTCTATGCAAATGACCTGATTCCGCTCGAACTGTTACAAATGAACTCAACACAAACCTATTTATACTTGACCTGATTCTGCTTGAAACACCCAAGCGGAACCTGATTCCGCTTCAACCAACTCAAGCGAAATCACTATGTGTGTTCGAGCGGAATTACATGAAATAACCCACTTTTTGTTTTGCAAACTCTAACATAACCTAACCTAAGACTCGATTAAGACGTAGTTAACAGACATTCAATGCACCAACAGACTCCCCCTTGGATGTTGATGAAGTCTTCGGCGTCGAGTCTTCAACCTTTATCTCATTCCAAATTTTGTCTTGACATTGCAAACGCTTCCTTTTCACAGGTTCAGGATCTCATCCTGGCTCTATCTTTAATCTACAAACTCCCCTTTGACTGTTGATCCAGAATTCTGACTCCCCCTTTCACAGACTCCCCCTCTCGGTATGCTGGGACTCGAATTTCTGGTTCAAACTTTGTCAGTTTGTTTCCGTGGGGATTTTGAAATCCACAACCTGTTTCTCAAACATATAACATTACAATCTATTGATTTTGAACAATAAATCACATTATCTATCAGCTTTAGAAATCCGCTCTAGTATTCAGGTCCAAGTTAATGACCCTGATTACTCAATTTTATCTACCAAGTCCAACTTAATGACCTTGGTTGATTTCAGACAAAACACACTGATTTTTGTTCAAGTATTTTCAAACAATTTTAGAAAATAACAAGTTTCAAGTTAATGAACTTGTTTTTTACTGTTCATCAATCAGTTTTTAACAAGATAAGCTCTCCTCATCCTCCAGTTCCAGAAACTTCCTGCATCTGCTTCAACTTTGAGAATCTAACGATCAACTTTCCACTTTGGTTTGTCGGAAAATAAAGCAGAAATGAAAAATCTTTTTGGATTTTCAATAACGTTTCTAAACTAGAAATGAAATACAGAAACTTAAATGCAGACTGTAATGAAAATAAACTATTTACAAACATATTTTTGGTGAGCGTGTTAGGGAATCATATCAGTTATCAGACAAGTCACTAGTACCGTTAAGCTTTAATTTCATACTCAGAATTAAACAATTCACTTAGATTGTCGATATGCTGATCCACTTAAATTCTCACACAATTTTCAATCTGTTCAGGATACGAATTAGGTGAATTAAGAACTTAAACTCATTCATGTGTCCCACCTCTTGAATATACTCCCGTATCCAGATCCCAATATTCAGTTTTACAGGTGAGTATACCACAGATGATATCTGTAAGGGGTTAGATGTGAAACCGTGAGAGCTCAGGTTAGAACTTTCGGTGTGTCCCCTTTAGAGGATCTTTTTTACAACAGCACATGATTAACATTTTTCAATGTTTCATCATTTTTTTAGGCTGAGGGCGGTGCTATGTTTCAAGCAATGCGGAAAGTATTATTCGGGGACTAGGTCAGAACTTCCATTCAGCAGAAGTCCCGGACTAATACCCCAGATATTACTGAGTATAAAGACCTAGTATTTCAGAAAGAGGGACCTTTCAAACGAGATTTCAGGGGTTACCTATATATCCAAGTAGTGTTCCCCACAAAATAAGCAAGTTTGAATTTTTATGTTTATATCCCGAACAAACCTACTAAATGTGTAAAAAACTATCGACACATCATCAGCGAGACTGTTTAACGCTTTATACTTTACAAATCTTTAGCGTACAGTAACTGTCAAACCGATGTACTATCATTTTCCCTTTTTACACAAGCTCTTTTTCAGTTTTCTATTGTTTTTAGTTTTTGAAATTTTCTCATGTTTTTGGATTTTTGAATTTTTTACTGTTTTTGTATTTTCTGAAAATATAACTACTCCCCCTAAATACCAAAACAAGTAAAAAATCGACAAACCATTGCAGATTGTTTCTCATTGTCATCTACAACAGTACCTTCATCAACGCCAATAATGCCATCCGACACCGAGAAAAGCATCATACCATTCAGTTTTAAAAGATATTTAAAACGTGTTTTGTCAAAAGCTTTGGTATGTAAATCAGCTTTCTGATTGTCAGTGTGGATTTTGTCAATTCGTATCAACTTCTTCTCGAAGAAATCTCGGATGAAGTGATGACGAATTTCTATGTGTTTAGTTTTAGCGTGATGTACTGGGTTTTTCGTTATATTTATTGCGGCCTCATTATCAACAAAGATAGGGTTGTTTAGAAATTGCAAACCGTAGTCGCGCATCTGTTGCTGGATCCACAAGATTTGAGAGCAGCAACTGCTAGCAGATACATACTCCGCTTCACATGTGGATAGAGCCACAGAGGTTTGCTTTTTGCATTGCCAGGTGACCAAACGAGGTCCAAAGAACTGACAACCCGCTGTTGTTGATTTTGCATTAACTTTGCAGCATCCAAAATCGGAATCGGAATACCCTTCGAGCATGAAATCGCCTTTTCTAGGATACCACAACCCCAATGATGGAGTTCCTTTTAGGTAGCGTAATATCCTCTTCACAATCACCATATGCAAAGCTCTCGGGTTAGATTGAAATCTTGCTGCGAGGCACGTTGGATACATGATATCGGGTCTTGAAGCAGTCAAGTACATCAACGAACCGATCATGGAACGATAAAGCGTCTCATCTATCCTGTCTCCGGTGAGATCTGGGTGTATCCCATGATTCATTGCTAATGGGGTTGACGCTGGAGTAGAACCTGACATTCCAAATTTCTCTAGAATATCATGAACGTACTTCGTTTGATGAATGAAAATTCCCTCAGGTAGTTGATCAACTTGTATTCCCAAGAAGAATTTCATCTCCCCCATTGATGACATTTCGAATTTCTGCTTCATCACTGATTCAAAATCTTTGCACAAATTCTCATTTGTAGACCCAAATATGATGTCGTCCACGTAGATCTGTACTATCAAAAGATGTCCGTCGACCTCTTTGGTGAAGAGAGTGGCATCCACTTTCCCACGAATGAAACTGTTGGCTAGTAGGTGTTGAGACAAAGTCTCGTACCAAGCTCTCGGGGCCTGGTGTAAACCATACAGCGCTTTGTCTAACAAGTAGACCTTGTTTCTGTGGATTGGGTCGGTGAAGCCCGGTGGCTGTCCGACATATACCTCCTCTTTAACCTTCCCATAGAGAAACGCCGATTTCACATCTAGCTGATATACTTTGAAGTTTTTCCACGATGCAAATGCTAGGAAGATTATGATCGCTTCTAGTCGAGCCACAGGAGGATACACTTCAGTGAATTCTATCCCCTCTTGTTAACTGAAACCCTGGACTATGAGTCGAGCTTTATTTCGCACAACAACTCCTCGATCATCTCTCTTACACTTAAACACCCATTTGGTGTTGATCTTCCTGTGACCATCAGGCAAGTCTACCAACTTCCACACTCCTAATTTTTCGAATTGACTCAATTCTTCTTGTATAGCATTGACCCAAGAATCTTCAGTTAGCGCCTCTTTATATGTTCACGGTTTGATCTGCGAAATAAAACAACTTAGTGAAAACTCAGTTTGTAAAGGTGCTACTGTAGAATAAAAACAAGTAAGGCCTTGGTCAATTTGACATCTAGTATGGACGCCTGATTGTAGTTCTCCTATGATCAGCTCCTCTGGATGGTATGAAAGAGTTCTTGGCATCACCTCGCCGGGAACATCTACCTCGCCTTCTAGATTAGTAACATTCTGATTTGCACCATGTTCACTGACTGGGTTTGTTTGACTTGAAATCTGAATTTGCTCCCCCTCAGAATCTGAATCACCATGATCAAATACTGGCATGTTTTCAGATTCTTGATTATCATTCTCTGCCGTCTGATTGTCTTGAGCAACTTCATCTTGTTGGACATCATCATGTTCACCAGCATTGCTTCGACCCGCTTCATTGTCATTTGAAGTTTGTCATGGTCGCCTTGAATACTCAGACGGGAATCTTCCCTGCGATGACTCATACTCTCGCAAAATATCCAACTGATCAAAGAAATCTTCTTCTTCTTCTGGTTCTTCCATCATGTCAAACGAATCCCACAAAGTATCATAATGATAACGCCATGAATCTCTAGGATTCTGCGGCGGCATTGTATAACCTTGACATTCAACATTAGGAGCTTCAATAATCCACTTCAGACTTGGAATGAAGCCTCGTCGTAATGGACTTTCATAACCTATGAATATCCCTTCAATACTCTTCGGACCAAACTTTCCAAAAGGCTCTAGAACAGTACAGGGTGACCCAAACGGTTCAAGATACTTCAGATTTGGTTTGCGGTTATTGATCAACTCAAAGCACGTTTTGTTGAATTTCTTGACAGTGAGGACTCTGTTGAGCGTATAGCATGCGGCGGAAACAGCTTCTGCCCAAAAATCTGTCGGTAGCTTTGAATCAGCAAGCATTGTTCTGGTCGTCTCGATTAGTGTCCTGTTTTTACGTTCTGCAACTCCATTCTGCTGCGGAGTGTACGGAGCACTAAACTCATGCAATATACCTCATTCATCACAAAATTCTTCCATCTTGCTGTTCTTGAATTCAGTAACATTATCACTTCTGATTCTTTTGACACGCCTTTGGTACAGATTTTCAATTTTCTTGAACAACTCCATTAAACTGTCAAATGTCTTATCTTTCGACTTCAAGAATGATACCCACGAAAATCTGGAATAATCATCAGTAACTACAAGACAATAGAGATCCCCAGTAATACTTTTGACATTCACAGGACCAAAAAGATCCATGTGAAGTCTCTCCAGAGGTTTTGAGACTGAATTGACTTGCTTTTTAGGGTATGACTTTTTCTTCTACTTTCCTTTAATACAGCTAATGCACTCCCCTTCCAGATGAAAACCTTTTACATGAACTCCAGTAACCAAATCATTGTGCACCAGGTGATTCATTTTTCTTAGATGTATATGACCCATCTTCCGGTGCCACAATTGTGATTCTTTCTCTGTTGCTCTAGACACAAAACAATGAGCCTGACCCATGGTTGTCGTTGCTACACTCATATCCAACACATACAGATATTGACTTTTGGTGCCCTCATGATAATCCATTCCTCAGGGATTACAAATCCTGGTTTCAAGATCAAACATTCTTTATCTGTGAAGTGAGTGGTATACATCCTGTCACAGATCTGCGAGATACTCAGTAGATTATTCTTCAGCTCAGCAATGTAATTAACTCTTTCAAACGTAATAATCCCGTTGGATAACGTTCCTTCACCAACAATTCTACCACCTTGATTACCCGCAAAACCTACATAACCTCCATTGAAATTTCTAACATCGTACAGCAATGCAGTCTTCCCTGTCATGCGTCGAGAAGCTCCACTATCCATAATCCATCGTGAAACGGATCTCGGAAGTTCCTGCACATATCACAAATTGATTTAAAAATATATTTCAATAAAGATGCCGATTCATGCTTCACGATTACTGACAAGGAAGCTCCGGCAAGTTAGGTGTTTCAAATGAAGAAAATATCCACCCAAGCCTGACCAGCCTTGGGTGATACTGTGTTATCTTCAACTTTTCCATTTTGTTTCTTAAAATTTTTAGCCTGAAGTGGTGGAAAGTTTGCATCATCCACAATTGGAACTGAATTCACCACCTTTTTCACTTGTGGAGTTGAAGTTTGTTTTTCTGTTTTAGGCTTCCAAATTTGTTGAGACGATGCAACCCGTTTGTAAAACTTGTAATATTTAGTTACCACATTCTTTACGGGTTCAGTTTTGACTTTAATGTTTTCATTTTTCAAGACCTTTTTCTCAACAATCAATGGAGCTTTTCCCTTAGCATCAACTTTCTCATTCTGAATCTTCACAACTTCAGTCTTAGGCTTCAAGTTGGTACACTTTCATGCAATATGTCCAACTTGATTACATTTGAAACATGTTCGGGTGTCAGCTACCCGACTTGTACCTTCAGACTGAGACTGTGAAGCCTTCTTCTCAAAGAACTCTTTGTTTGATTTCGAAAAAATCTTTGATTCTTCGTCAGAAAGTGAACTTGAAATGTTCACAAACACTTTCTTCACAACAAACTTCTTGTTTTGAACATTTTTCTTTTGAAAATTCTTACTACCCTGATAACCACCCGACCATCTGTTTCGATTGTTGTTATAAAAATGTGGTGGAACAACAAGTTTGTCGTAGTAAGCTTTATCTTTTTCAAAATTCATTTGTCTTTTTGTTTGGTTTAAACTTTTCACTTCAGACAAATTGGTTTCAATTAATTTGAACACATTTTTCAATTTGGCAATATTTACATTCTCCAGTGGAAACTCAGAATCCGAATACAACTTATCCGATCCCGACATCTTGTACATGACAAGATTAGGTTCTTCATTTAAGTTGTTTTTGGACTTTTGTTTCGGAATGTATTTGTCCAAGAAACATTCATCTTCCTCAGTAGTGTCACTTTCAGATTTTAGAACATTCTCAACCACACTTTTTACCACTTCAATTTGGACACTATCGTCATCGGAAGATGAAGTGAATGTGACATCAATCGTGTCCGGGAGTTTCACTTCATTATCATCTTCAAGATTAGCCAACCCTGATTGCTTTTTCGAATAATTGTTTAAAACTGGTGGTGGAAGTTGATGATAACCCACCCCGGTTCCATCTGAAAAGACATCTTCGCCAGCTTTGTTTTTCCCGATAGGTTTAGGAACAATGTGTTGCAAAACAAAGCTTGCGAGTTGTAACTTTTTAGTTTCAACTGGATGCGTTCATTTTTCAATTTTAGCTTCTTGAAATTTAAGCTTCAACTTTGCAATTTCATCCAGTTGCTGGTTGATTAACTCTTCTTTTACCCGAAGAACTCCCGACAGATGATTGTTTTCCTTAATTGTTTTACTGTTTCTGTCATCAGCATCTTTAACTGTTCGTTTAAGCTTCTCAAATTTTTCTGAAATCTGACGATTTTCAAGAACTAACTGTTCATTTTCTTTCCTAACTCTTTCTTTGTCAATTTTATCATTTTCAATTTTGTCATTTAATTCTTTTAATCTGTCGTTTAAAGCTTTCAACATTTTATCATGGTTAAGGATCTGATCCTCAACACTTCTGACTCTAGCAGTCAGATCATCAACTTTCTTACCATTGAGAAAAGTGATTGTACTACAAACTTTGCACTCTTTGATGCAATTTTTGCAGTCAACATCACCTTTGACTTTCTTACCGGACTCAGTTGTTGACGCATTTGAACTGTCCTGGCTTTTAGACTCAGATACAGACTTAGAGTCTACCTCAAGTGCCTTAGCAGCCAGCACCTTGTCAGCCATCTTTCCCAAGTTTTCAGTTGTCAACTCTTGTGTCGTATCAATAATTCCATCATCAACCTTCTTTGACTTTTCTTCTTTTTCTTTTTCTTTCTCTTCTCCGCTTCCCCGCCATTTTCTTTGCCAACCCTCTTCTTCTTCTTCAGCAATTTGTTGAATTATGGTTTCAAGATCGAGGGTATTATAGTCAATAGCAATGTTGCCCATGGGGTCAAGATAACATTCTTTTTCTGGATCCCATCTCTTCGCTCTTTTTGCTTCAGTATAGATACTAGATATTCTGATCATTCTGTTTTGAGCTAACATCTTTCTGTGACCATACTTCTCTTCTTCATTTCTGTTGTCTTTAAAAGGAACAGGTTCAACAGACTTTGCCATAAAAGCATATCCAACCGCATCTTCCTCTGGTAACAACTCTCTCCAGTCAAAATCTTCATCGTCATGAATCACAGCAAGAGCTCTAGATTTTTCTTTATTATCCTCAAGTTGTTTCATTCTTGGCGGTTCTGATTTATTCTGATGATAAATCGCTCTTTTGTAGTAATCTTCTTTGAACGGATTTTCAGAATCATCAGCATAAGCATTTCGGCATTCACGCTTAAAGTGACCTTTCTGTTTACACTTGAAACACGTCACTTTAGACTTGTCAAAGCCTAACTTGGTAGATGGTCCACCAATAGACTTTCTTCCTATTATCTCCATGAAACGATGTGCCCTTCTCACTGCACTGGCCATACACCACCTTATGTCGATCAATTCCATCTCCTCAGGATCTATCTGATCGTAGTCTTCCTTTGTCAGGTTGGTGTTGCCTATCTTGCCTGCCACATGGCTTTCATACGACTCTAGCACAGAAGCTAAGAAAACCATCTGTTGCTTTGCAGACTCCTCGCTGAAGTTTTGAGCGTTCTTTAAATCTACAGCGATGTTGCATTGAAATAAGTTCTTTGCAGCTGATTGGTTTGAATTTGACGAAGAACCACTGTGAAAACCACTGCTCTAACTCTCTTTGTTTGATGTGTTGGAATTTTCAGCGGAAAAAGCTGTCTTGGGAGACGTATTCTTTGGAATCATGCTTTTTGGATAATACAAATCCAAGTTCTGCTAGTATGACGAGTGATTGACTTTGTGTGTTTTCTTTATCTCCAGCTCGTGACTCTCTAGTCTATCAATCAACAAATCAACTGTAAGATCCTCAGATTTGATCGTATTCTTCAACATCAACGCAAAGTATTGCCAATCCATCTCATCTGGCAACGAATCAAACAATTTGTCGACTAATTCTTCTTGATAATATACAATCCCATGTCTCGCCAGCTCCAACTTCAGGTGCCCAAACCTCTCAGTCATCTTACAAACTGATTCATTTTTTAAACAACCAAATAAATCAAACTCTTTTCTTAGCAGTTTCTTTTTATTTTTCACTATTTCTGCACAACCCAAACATTTCACTTCTAACTTTTTCCAAAGATCTTTAGCATTGTTGTACTCGATCAAAGATATTATATCTTCTCGGACAGACTGAAACAGCAATGCAATGCACTTTTGCTTGGCAACAAACGCTTCTATTTCTTCAGTTGATGTCAAATTTTCACCATTTTTGCCTCCATCACTGTATCCATTCTTTAGACTTTTCCAGCTGGGATAAGTAAATGCCTTTAACCATTCTTCAAATTTCTTGGCCCACCGACTGTACTCTTCGATAGCCATCAACTTCGGGGGTTTGTTATATGTTCCGTATGCACTTTCCACACCTAAGGTATCCGATAAAGTTTTCTTCACATTCGGCGTGTTCTCATTGGTGTTGCTAGGAGTATCATCTCCAGAGTTTCCAGCAAAGGCATACATATCACTAAACGGATTCATGAATAGATCATCCATCTTTCACGTACCTGAAAAATCAACAAACACTTAGAAAATTTTGAGATTTTGAAAAACAACAAATCCAAGCGGAATCAGTTTGAAGCGGAATAGCTTCAAGCGGAATCAGCAAGAATTTTCAAGCGAGATCAGCCTTTTCAAGCTAAATATCTTATTTCGCTTGAACTTTCAAGCGGAATAAGAATTCAAGCGGAATAAGAAAAATATTTTCAAGCGGAATATGATTTAATCTAATTTCGCTTGAAATTACACAAGTATTTCAAGCGGAATCAGATTTTCGAGCGAAATCAGACACTATATTCAAGCGGAATAAGGTTTTAATGAGGTTTCGCTTGAAATTTTTCAGGCGGAATCTGATGATGTCAGCATTTTCGAACAACTAGTAACTTTGTTTTATCTGATTTTGTTCGAATTAAGGTCCAAAACTCTCAGGGATTAGTTAACACTATGTTTCGCTTGATATATGTCAAAATCAGGCCATTTCACCCGTTGAATTATGTTCAAATCAGAAAAGAGAGGGTAGAAGTGTGAGAATCCGAAGAAATCAAGCTGAATTGGTATGAACTCCTCGTCCTGAGCTCTGATACCACTTGTGTGGATCGTTCCGGTGACCCTAAACAGTCAAGTTGAGTAGTTCATCATCATTTACAAAGGCGGAATCAATGTAAACAACGTCAAACAGCTTGTTTCCTTTCAATTTCTTTTATATTAACAATCTCTGAGCCTTTACAATGATTTCTGACAAAAATCCGGCAGCACCTCGACTCTATACAAATGACCTGATTCTGCTCAAACTGTTACAAATGAACTCAACACAAACCTATTTATACTTGACCTGATTCTGCTTGAAACACCCAAGTGGAACCTGATTCCGCTTCAACCAACTCAAGCGAAATCACTATGTTTGTTCGAGCCGAATAACAATGTTTATGATTTCGCTTGAAATGACAACATGTCATTTCAAGCGGAATTACATGAAATAACCCACTTTTTGTTTTCCAAACTCTAACATAACCTATCTATACCTAAGACTCGATTAAGACGTAGTTAACAGACATTCAATGCACCAACAATGTAATGTTTCATGTAAAGGTTTATGTTCAAGCTTCTTGTTTAAACTCTTTTAGTGTTCTTATGAATCTCAACATAATATAACTTTTAACTACTCAAAGTAGGAATAAACAAGAGTAGATCAAGACTTACTACTAGCTTATAGCTAGGGAGGAATCTCTAGTGAAAAGGATGATGAAAAGGATGTGAGAAGGCAAGAAATGAAGTTCCTTCAAGTTCCTCAAGCTTTCACCTTCACAAGGCACCTTCTACCACTTGAATGGAGCTTGGAATGGATGAATATGGTGGTGATAGAGTGGTGGTGGTGGCGGTTCTAGTGAGGGCCAAGAGGAGAGAGAGAGTTTGAGTGAGTGAGATGAGTGAGGTTGAAAGATATGAAATGATGTTGTGATCTAGGCCTCCATACTTATAAATCTTCCTACTCCATATTTTGTTTAAGCAATCAAGCAAGATCCATTAAAAAATTGAATTAAAATCTTGAGGTAAGGTGTGGAGATTGGGTGGGTCCCTTGGTGACCGAATTCGGATATAGGGGGGGTTGGATGTAAATTTTTGAACTAAGTTGGTAATGGTAAGTTAAAATCCAAGTATACACTTACATATATTAGTTACTTGGTTTTTAGTGGGTGTTAGGGTGTTCGGGGATCATGACAAGCCAAGAAATAATGAAACAATGTTTTTGACAAAAATTTAGTGTTCCGGGTAATGTCCGGTTGTTCGGTTAGATACCGTTTTGTTAAAGTGTTTAATTATTCCGTAAAGTGTCTTTTATATATATTTTCGTAACACTTTTAATTCCCGACACTCAGGAAAGCTTACAAGACCATTTAGTAACTTTTCTGCACAAGGCTAGTATGTTAACAAGCACATGTAAGTATGACGCAGTAATCAGAAAGCAGTTAAGTAATTCCACACAGTCATCAAGCACTTTAATTAACATTAATACATCGTACGAATACATGTAATTATGAGGGTTGTCACATTTGTGAGTTCAGTTATGTTATTTGGTTATATTATATAGTATAGTATCAGTACTATAGTCATATAGATCACAGAAGTCATGTATGGAGATAATAACCTCATTATAAATTCACCAAAGCAAGAGTTTATTAACTAAGTTAACAAACCGGTTGGTCATGAATAACAGAATGTAAAAGACAGAATGTAAATGCCAAACAATCGAACAAGGACAACCCGGGTGTGCCGTCTCAACATGGAAGGTATGAACCAAGTGTTGGAGGCTGGACGGGGTTAACTTATTCTAGGTCTAGGAGATTGTTTGGGTGTTCGCTTGTAATTTCTAGTGAGGTGGTGGAACTAGATTGGAAACCAAGGCTTCCGCGGTTCACACCCTGTTATCAAAGATTCGTCCATATTGAGAATGGGGATCTGATTAATATTCAACACTTAGATAAATGCCAGAACGGGATGAAAACTGTGCCCTTCGTGCGAATGGCTGGTCCAGTCACGCGAAGGATGTGTCCCTTCGTGCGAATGGCTTGCGATTCGTGCGAATGGTTCTATTTTGAGACGAAATCAACTCAGTTTTGTTTGAACTGTTCATCTTCTTGGCTGGAATCAACCTTAACACTAACCCACAGCTATAGACATACCTTGTGAGCTTGGTGGGTTTATGATTCTACCAATATCAGAAAGTTGTTATAAAAAGTTTTGAAAGATAGAACTCCAATCCTTAGCTTGGTCCTCATTGAGTGTTCTCATCAAATTGCCAAGGCAAATCTATGAAACCAAGTTGTAGGATATGAAGGAATGTATAAAAGATAGAAAAGGTAGAAGAAATTATAATGTTAGTGAGTTTAAAACTCACTTATAATGATTCTGAAGTAGCTCAGCTGGTAATGCAAGAGTTTAGTAGTTGAGAGAGATTTTCGGAGTGTGGAAGGTGAGAAATGAGGGTGAGGGTTCGTTTTTATAGGCTGAGATTGGCATGGAACGAGGGGGCTTTGGGGCGATTGGGCCTTTGGGATGACTGGGATTTTGAGGCGAAAGGCCCCTTCATGAGGACGGTACCCCGTTCGCATGAATGGTCCAGCTGCTCGAAGGTCCGAGTTTGTTTTTGCGTGTTTTGCCGGTTTTAAGCGTGTAAGTGCAACGCATAAGTGTAATGTATGTATAAACTATATTTGCATGTATAACAAGTATGATTTTGCGTATGAATGTATCAAGTTTGCACGTATAACAAGTATTGCATAACAAGTATGTATGGAATAAGTATAACACAATGTATAAAAAGATCGAGTATTATTACGATTCAAGTCTCGGATTACAATGCTTGGAAATGAAAGACGAATACAAAGGATTACAAGTTTCCATAAATAGAATTACAGACTAACTTTCTAAATAAGGAAAGTTTCAAAAAGCGAAGCGTTACAACTTTAGAACCCAATTAAGGCATGTTATATGACCATAATATTATAGGGAATAACCCTCAGAGGTTATACCATTTGGTCATATTATTTGAAAGGTTATACAAGGAGTCAACTATATATACTTTTAAAAAAATGTCAAAAACGCCCTTTTGGCGTAAGAATGGTTTTTAAACCTAAGAGGCATATAGTTTGACCTCAAAACTGATCATATAATATTTTGAAATGTGGGTTGACATAACGGACTCGTCATAGACCCATTTGACCTTTCGATGCCATGTTTACGCAAATAACTAGTTTAATATATACTTTTATAATCATTCCAAATCAGAATGCTTGGTTAAATAACCTTTATCCAATGAGTCATTGCACCCAGATAGGTATAAACCACATTCTATCCGGTCTACGCTTAATCTAGCGAAACTGAACCTATTCCTAAGTTAACGGGTCAAGTCCAAGGAACTTACCTATGACCCATAGACATTCTAACGGATAACTAATTTTGTTCATTTTGGACTATAGAACCCTCCAGATAATCGGAGTTGGGTTATTAATACTTAGACTTGCGGCTTTTGCTAAACTAAAATCGTTATCGGGTGGAAGGTAGCAAAAGGTAAGTACTCTTAACTTATTTTATTTTATTTTATTTTTAAACTTGTGGTATGGAAAAGCTGCCACTTGGAGCAGGTATTATATAAATGAGCCCTGTGGTTGCTTATAAATATAAGAACTCGGTTTAATCCGTATTAGTTGATAACTGAAACAATTGGGGGTTAATGGTATCGTGTCCGGGCGTCCCAACTCATGAACTATTATGGCCATACTAAATAACTCGCCAGGGTAGGCATACTGACTATAAGACGCGTAATTAAACTTTGGTGTGTACTTTAATCATTATAGAACTGAAAATGACTGGCACTGATTACGGTTCCTGATTGTATGATAAGTATTGTAAAACTGGTGACAAGATAAAATCCCAATAAATATTAAATGATTACCTATGGGTTTTATCTATCTATGAAACTCTTTTTGAAAAACTATTTTCAAAACGAGTCAGTTAATTGTATTTACCAGTGAAAGCTGACGTATTTTCAAAAGATTGAACCGCAGGTATCAAACCTTGATATTAGGCTGGGAATCCGGGTCGGCTTTGATAAAAGTTATGGAATTTGCAACTCCTAGCTTAAGGCCTATGGTGTCTAAAGCTCTTTTTATATTGATCCCAACTGTAGGTATACACTGAACTCTTGTATAACTTTTATATATATTCAAGACTTTTATTTAATTAAATATTTTTACTCCAATACTTCCACTACATATAACTTGTGATACTGTTATCCAATCGTTACGCTTAAACCCTACCCTTCTGGGCCCACCGGAAATCAGGGTGTGACACATATGGGCTGCTTAGAGATTACTGTGATGAACTATTAAGAACAAATCCAGGTACCACTATTAAGTTAGATGTTGAACCGGTCCAAGATCAAATTGTGCAACAAGAAAATTCAAGAGAATGTATATATATATGCCTAGGTTCATTAAAGGAAGGTTTTAAATCAATTGGAAGAGAAATGTTAGGGCTTGATGGTGCATTTATGAAAGGGCCATTTCCAGGTTAGATTCTCAGTGCTGTTGGAGTTGACCCAAACAATGGCATTTATCCATTCGCATAGGCAATAGTTGAGGCTGAAAACATTAATTCATGGACTTGGTTTCTAGATTGTGTTGCTGAAGACCTGGATACTGGAACAAATTCAAACTTACATTTGTCAGTGATAGACAAAAGGTAAGTTTTCACATTTATTTGTTACATCAATTAAATTTGCAATTATTGAAGTTTTTACATTTACTTGTATTATTTTTTTACCAGGGAATCCTTCAAGCAATTACAAATCTATTTCCGGCAGCTGAGCATAGATTCTGTTTACGACATATCCATGAGAACTTAAAGTTGTCTTTCAAAGGTCAGGCATATAAAGATATACTTTGGAAAATAGCATCAGCAACAACTGTTGTAGAATTTGAGAATGGAATGGAGGAGTTGAAATAAATGAACACTGATGCTCACCTGTGGTTATCAAAGATAAACCTAAAACATTGGACCAGATGTCATTTCTCAGGTATATGGATATTTGTTACATTCATAATTTGTTAATGATGAATGTAAATTTTTGTTCATGTACGTAACAGGAAGAGCCCACTTTGATATGCTTTTAAACAATATGTGTGAGGTCTTCAATTCAAAGATATTGGATGGCAGAGACAAGCCCATAATCACAGCTTCGGAGTACATTAGAGAATACCTCATGAGAAGAATAGTTAATGTGTTGCAAGTGATTGATAGAAGTGATGGACCATTGACACCATATGCTACCCAACTGTTTGACATCATCAAAAAGGAAGCTACTAATTATGTTGTTAGTTGGAATGGTGGAGAACATTTTTGTTACACCCCAACCTATGACAGAAACATCAGAGTAAGGGGCTGTTTGGTAGCCTCTTAATGACCATTCAGATGCTACCTCTTAATGGTTTAAAACCTCTGAATGAATAAGAGGTAACCTCTGAATGGTAAATCATCACATGTCACATTCTTCTACCTTCTCATTGTTAAAAATTCTTAATGGTTCCCTTAAGAGGTAGCCTCTTAATGACCATTCAGAGGCTACCAAACAGCCCCTAAGATGAAGGAGATTGCTCGAGACTTCATAACGCTAAATGGGACAAGTATTTAACAAACAATTTCATTTCATTGCTAATATCAAGCACATTTTTTGAAATAGAAATACAACAAGTTGGAACGAACAAATTATAACAAGTAACAAATGACTAAACTAATAAACATGACTTTAAGTTTTGGTGTGTTTCTAGGCATCCTACTAAGTTTCGTGCATCA
This sequence comes from Helianthus annuus, assembly GCF_002127325.2. NCBI lineage: Eukaryota > Viridiplantae > Streptophyta > Magnoliopsida > Asterales > Asteraceae > Helianthus > Helianthus annuus. The sequence continues at coordinate 127,472,330 of NC_035440.2, forward strand.
TCATTGTCATCAAAATCATGCAATACGTTTTAAAGTATAGTTCAATACAAAAGTATTGGCGAGTATACAAGTTTGGAGTACTAGCATATATGAATAAGAGTTTGAACAATCCACATGACAAAAACAGTTAACGAGATTAATTTAAATATGGCATGCAATTTAACAAGTCAACCCTTTGATTACCTCAAGAATAAAAGACTTAACATGACCTCAAGAATACGGGCGGTGCGTTACTCCTATAGTGCTATACATGTTAAGGAGAGGCTTGTACGAAGTTAATGACAAGTAAATCGCACAAAAGAATCATCCAAGTATAGAAATCAAGTATCATGTATTTAAGCATGTATGTTTGGATTGTTTGTGATTTAAGCATAAAGTATGATTTCGTGTGTCTAAATAGTATAACGTATTGCACCCAAAAGTGTAAAAGGAAAAAAAGGGTCATGTATACTCACAATTTTGCAAAAGCTTTCTGATTATCCGTGGATTGACGATTTGTTGAGATTGGGGGAACGAAGGTGTATGGTCGTTTGGGGTTTATGGAGTGGTTGGATTTGGAACTTTAAAGTACGTATGTATATAGTATGAAAGTATATTTAAAACAGAAAGAGATTAAAGTACGTATGTATATATTATGTCCAGGCACTTGTCACGACACTGAGTTTCTGTGATTTTACGGTTCCTGGTTTGCCCAACAAAATCAATAATAAGGACTGCGGAAACAGGATAAACAGAAAAGCCTAAACACAAACTGTTCAGACGGAAGGAAAATTTTGAACGATAGAAGCCTTTTGCGCAAGTGGGACCACCCTTTCGGGCGAAAGGGGCTGTTTGGTGAACCGAACTTTCTTTGAACGTTTTAACTATTAATTAGTTATGTTTGTGAGTTCAGTTAAGTTATATAGTTATAGTATAATAACAGTCCAGAATGTTCATAGAATTTATAGAAGTCATGCATGAAGGTAATAACCTTGTTATAGTTCAGCAAAGCACAAATTTGTTAACTTAGTTAACTAACCGGTTGGTCATGAATACAAAAACAAAATTAACACGACGTAAATGTTCGCCAAACAACCGAACAAGGGCAACCAAGGTGTGCCAACTCGACATAGAAAGAATGAACTAAGTGTCGGAGGCTGGACGGGGTTAACCTGTTCTAGGTCTAGGAGATTGTTTGGGTGTTCATTTTACAAGTTCAAGTGAGGTGGTGGAACTAGGTTGGAAGCCAAGGCTTCCATAGATCACACACTGATATTACAAAGTCGACTATATCGAGAATAGGGATCTGAATATCATACAACACTTAGAAAATGTCGGAACATAGTGAAACAGCCCCATTCGGACGACATGAGTCTCCTTTTGCGCGGAAGGGATAACCTTTTGTGAGAGAGGGCTACCTTTTCGGGCAACTGGTTCTAAGGTGAAATCAGTTCGGTTTTGGTTGAACTGTTCATCCTTTCGGCTGGAATCGACCCTACTGTTAACCCACAACTATGAACTTAGCTTGTGAGCTCGATGGGTCCGTGATTCTGCGAAATTACGAAATCAGATTGTTTGTTTTATAAAAAATTAGAAAATTAACTTCACTTAATCAACTTGATCCTCACTGTGGAGAGTCCTTATCAGATTGCCAAGGCAAATTCGTTTAACCAAGTGAAATGTTGTTAAGAATCATGAAAAAAAGTTAGAAAAGTAGAAGAAATGTAAAAGAAATTAGGTGTTAGTGAGTTGCAAACTCACTTAGAAAGTTGCTGGAACAAGCTTAATGGAAATGCCCGAGTTTAGGTTTGAGAGAAAATTTCGGAGTTGAAGGTTGGAAATGAAGGAAGTGGGTTGGTATTTATAGGCTGAAGGGAAGTTGGGGACGAGAGACGATTGGGACGAGAGGGGCCTTTTGCACGAGAGGGGATTTCCCCTTTTGTTCGAAATTCAAATTTTTCGTTTTGGCACATTTTGTTGATTTTAATAGTTTTAAATGTATGAGTGTAATGCTTAAGTGAAATGTATAAAATAATGAATGAATTTGTATGTATAATAAGTATGAGGTTGCGTAAAAATGTATTTAAACGACCGATTGAACGAGTAACAAGTATGTATAAAATGTGAATTTCGTTACGGTCAAGGTTTCAAATTGTGAAATTGGGAGTGGATTATGAATATGATACGAATAGAAGTTTCCAAAGGTAGAATTACAAGTAATCTTTCTAATTGAGGAAGGTTCCAAAAAACGAGGCGTTACAGTCTCCCCTCCTTTAGGAATTTCATCCAGAAATTTATTCAAGAGGAAGACTATGGAAAAAGCATTTTGGCTAAAATGGTTGACTAAAATTGAGGTTTTGAAGTTTGAAGTGTGTCAAAAATGCATGGGAATTTTGAGGAGCGAAATGGTAGGTTTGTAAAAGTAGTTCATTTGACTAGGGTGATTTGAGGCACCCGTTGTAAGTATGAGTAAAAAAGTGCATGTGTGTGTAAGCAAAGTGAGTTTGACTATGTTTGAATAACTCAATGGGGAATTATTTTTAAAAAAAGGATGTTACAAAAGAAACAGTTTTCATATAAAATAGAGTGTATTTTGATGAAATGTGCGGTCCGCACCGTTGGTTGTAGAAAAGTTTTATCGGTGTTAGGATCTGAGTTTCTTATGATTGTGTTTTGTTTGATAATAATGAAAATGAACAAGAACAATTGCAGCGGAATTAAAATGAAAACAAACTTTCAACACAATCAAACGGAAGATTTGCTTTCAACACACATGTTTAACATGAAATCGAATGATTATATTTATTACAATGATTCAATAACAATGCATGCATGTATTACAAACTCCCCCTCAGCCTGAGCTCACACTAGTTTGTTCGTACAAAATGACTTGGGATGAAAGAGCTAATAGAACAGTACAGGGTACTGTTCTATTTATAGTACAAAGCAAACGACTATGGCATCTTTGCTGACGTCACTATGATAGTGACATCTAATCTCCTAACAAACTCAAACTACTGACCTATTACAACCACTGATTACAAACAACTGATTACAAAATACAAAGCATAAACAAAACAACTGATCCTTCATTCCACTACTTAGGCTCCAGCAGTGCTTTAGTCTTTAGCAGTACTTGAGACATAACAGTTGATTGAGCATCAGCACTTAGCGGCTGTTTGGTAGCCTCTTAATGACCATTCAGATGCTACCTCTTAATTTTCTCAAGGCCAATATCTCAAACCTCATCTGTGAATAAATCTCTCCCAAGAAACCCATTGGATTCAAAAATACTAAAGTGGATGTCTGATCAAAAGACCCATGTATTGACCTTGCTCAGATCCAATGGTGAAGTGAAGTACATATCAAGGAAACAAGCACTAGGCCTTGGTGTTGAAGATCTACAGGATCTCCTTGAACTTACACTGTGTAGGGATGAGGATGACTCAAGTTCCAAGGACTTTGAAGAAGAATTTAAAAGACAAGTTGAGGAACTTCTGATGAGAAATAAAAATCCAGAATAATGAAGGGTTTTGGCATTATCTGTTCCAGGGGGAGATTGTTGGGATTGAACCCTACCAGAGGAACAGATAATGAAAGCCAAAACCGGATCACTACAGTGGATTAGTCATAAGCAGTTGTATACATTAAGCTTTCCCCTTGACAGTGAATCCAACATCTGATATGCTCCAAGTATTGCCCTTATCAACAACTGTTGATCCTCAATCTACTATTAAGCCAAAGCACTGATGAAGTTTAAAGGCTGAAGCTCAATCTACTGACGGAATCCAAGTACTACTGAAGAGTTAAAGCACTGCCCATTCAAGGACTAATCACCCTTTGAAGAAAGCACTGTTGCTCAAACAACAGTGGTTGACTACATCAGTGGAATGAAGAATCAGTGTTTATACATCAGTGTTTAGAATGCAATCAGTATCTGTATGGTCAGTTGTTATATAACAGTAGATAGAGTTTGTTAGTTTGTTAAATGTCACTTTCATGGTGACGTTAGCTGAGATGCCTCAGTGGTTTGGTTTGCCTATAAATGGAGCAGTACTCTGTGCTGTTACATTTGATCGTTTTGGGTGAGTTCTTCTCCTCAATTCAATCCTTTCATCTTGTGCAACCAACCATGGGGTATCAGGCTGAGGGGGAGTTTAGTTTTGTAAGCATGCTTTGTAATCTTTTGACTTATTTGTAATCATTCAGCTTAATGTGAAGCAAGTGTTTACCAAAACTATTTTCTCCTTTGATTGTGTTTACAAAGTTTGTTGTTCATTTCCGCTGCACTTAAACTCTGTTCATTTCTATGATTTGTTCAAATTATACAAACGAACACAATCATGACAGCCTCCGATCCTAATAGGTAGCCTCTTAATGACCATTCAGAGGCTACCAAACAGCCCCTTAGTCTTCATCAGTCTTTTGGGCCAGCAGTAGTTAGGTAGGACAGTACTTGAATCCATCAGATGTTAGAGCCACTATCAAGGAGAAAGATTGAATACAAACATCTGCTTATTCTGAATCCACTGTTCTGATCCAGTTTTGGCTTTAATCAACTGTTCCTCTGTAGGGTTCAATCCTAACAATCTCCCCCTGAAACAGATGATGCCAAAACTCTTCATTATTCTTGGATTTTTATTGTCTCATCAAATATTCCCCGACTTGTCCTTTGAATTGTAATTCAAAGTCCAAGGAATCTGTGTCATCCTCATCCCTGCACAGTGTAAGCTCAAGGAGATCTTGCAGATCTTCAACACCCAGCCCAAGTGCTTGTTCCCTTGATATTTGCTTCACTTCACCATTGGATTTGAGCAATGTCAATACATGGGTCTGTTTATCATATTTCCACTTTAGTATTTTTGAATCCAGTGGGTTTCTTGGGAGAGTCTTTATTGTTGATGAGTTTGGAGATTGTGGCCTGGTGATGACTGGTTGGGCAGTGTTTGTGGCTTTTGCCAATTCAGGATTTTCTACCATCATCTGCTGAAGGACCATTTTTGTAATGTAATCCCCTTGTGCTATATCTTCTGCTGTTTCTGCATCCATCTGCTTTTGTTTCCTTCTTTGATAAAGGATGGCAGCAGATGGAGCAGTGGATCTTTTGATGGGCAGTTTTTGTTGTCTAACTGGAACCACTGCTTCAGGATAAGTAGGCTTTTGAGGAGCAGTGGGATCTCTTTTTCTCAACTTTTCTAAACTTTTGTATGTGGCCAACACTTTTTCTTCTTTCCATCTTGTCACCTGATTCCTTAACCCATAGTCAGCAGCAATTAGCTCTTCTTTCATTCTCTTCAGCTTTAAAACCCTATCTGGTACATTTTTCTTGTACTTTGACCAAACAGGAGGAGTGTGTTTTATTTTGTCATTGTTCATCTTTTGCACTCTTTCTAACTCCTCTTTAAGCTCACCAATAGTCCATTCTTTATATTGAGCTTTTTCTGCCTTGTATCTCTTGAATGCCATGATGTAATCAACATAATCCTTTCTCAGGCTTTCATCATCTTTTTCTGATAGTTTCTGACAGAGATATTTTGAAAACTGTTCCAAAGTTCTGACTTGAGTTAGCAGATATTGGTAGTTTCTTTGAATTTCTTTGTCAGACTTTCCTTCTGTATTTCTTTTAGAGATATCCTCTGCTTGTTGAGCCTTTAACTTCAAATATTCTTCTATGTTATTAGGCCTAGGATATCCTTAAAGAGATGGCAGACTCCTTTTTGCAGGGTCATCTTCAGAGTAGAAGGATTTGATCTCCTCTCTAACTGCTGGAAGAGCTAATGGATATAGGACTCCTGGATATAGGACTCCTGTAGGAGTAATGGCAGTGTTTGGATTAAAGGCTTGTGCTGAAGAGAGTGGAACAGGGTTTGGAATGGTAACAAGGGTCAAGGTTGTGAAGATGTTAGAGGTGGTAAAGAGTCATCATTCAGTATTATCCTTCTCCTTTTGGGTTTAGGAGAGGTGGTGGTGTTTTGGTGGGTTGAGTGGTAGTGATTTGAGTGGTAGGTGGCTGACTAACAGCTGTTGAAACAACTGGTGTTTCAACCACTGTTGTCATTACAACAGATGATGTGTCATCTGATGTCTTCTGCTAGGTGGTGTTGGTGGTAGTGATGATGTGTTTGGTGGGGATGTGATTTTTGGTAAGGCAGTGGATTGAGTGTGTGTTGAAGTGGTAGTGGTGGCAGTTGTTTGGGTAACATCTGTTGAAACAACTGAAGTACCAACAACTGTTGATACAGCAGGTGTTTTAACATCTGTTGGTTTGGAAGGTTGATGAGAGGAGCTTTTGGGAGGTAGAGGAGTTTGTTTTGTGGATTTAGGAGGTGTGATTTTGGGTTGCCTTACTTTCCTGGTAGGCCTTCTTTTAGGCTTAGGATTTTCTTGATCATCCTTGGGCTTAGAAGTACCCTGATCTTCCATCTCCATTAAAAGTTTCTTCTCCTGCTCAAACCTTGTTTTACCCTTTGTCTCCATATCCCTTTTCAGCCTTGCTTTTTCATCAGCAAAAGCATTTAAGGTTACATCAACCTTTTTGGAACTATCTGGCCTAGGGATTTCTGCAGCCAGACTAGATTTTTTATCTGGTTCAATGTATAGGCCATCTTCCCATCCCTTCTTCTTTTTCTCCCCCTTTTTGGCATCATCAGGAGCTTTGTCAACAAAGATGATGGAAGGAGGAGCAGTGCCAGTGGTTTGCAACAGATGGGCCTTGATTGCCTTGATTGCCTTGATATCTGCCTATGTATCCTTAAACCTTGCTTCCATTATATTTCTGATCTTTTGAACTTGAATTTCATGTTGTTGATCAGCATATTCTCTTTGTTTATGAAGCAGAGGTTAATATAGATTCCAAAGCTCAGTGGGAGTAGGAGCAGATGATGAAGCAGATGTTGTAGTTGGTGCAGGAGTGGGTGTTGCCTTTTGCGCTTGTAACAACTGTTGCAGCATAAACTTGATGTCTGCAATAGATGTGTCCAATTTATCAACCCTCTCCGTCAATTCTTTGTACATTAAACCATCACCCAAGTTAATGGGATCATCTGATTTCACACTGGCAGTGGTTGTATCAGCAGTTGACTTAGGGAAAGTGTTCCAAAAGTCATCCACTGATGCCCCTTTGTCTTGGTACTGGGGACTTCTTTTGTTGGGATTGAACCCTATCAGAGGAACATATAATTAAAGCCAAAACTGGATCAGGTCAGTGGATCCAGAATAAGCAGATGTTATATATACAAGTCTCTCCCCTTGAAAGTGGTTTCAACATCTGTTGACCTCCTATCTACTGATCTTACAAACTACTGACCTACAAACTGCTGATCAAGTAAAAGACTGATGATAGACTAAAGCTCTGTTGTTCAATCTACTTCCTTGAGTCAAGCTCTGCTGATCATGACAAGTACTGCTGGGTTCACATCAGTGGAAGGATGCAGCAGTAGTTTAAATGTCTTTATGTAATGTAATGTAATAACAATAGTTATCATAGCAGAGGTTGTATAGATCAGAGGTTAGAGTTTGTTAGGAGGTTAGATGTCACTTTCATGGTGACGTCAGCTTAGATGCTTCAGTGGTTTGCTCGTGCCTATAAATAGAACAGTGCTTTGTACTATTCTATAAGCTCTTTCACTATCTTCTTCTTGCACGAACAAATACTGTGAGCTTAGGCAAAGGGGGAGTTTGTTGGATACTTGCAAATTGTAATCGTTGTTGAAATTAAATTCAATCATTCGGTTCAATGTTAAACTTGTATGTTAAAAGCAATTCTCCTGTTTGATTGTGAAAAGTTTGCTTCCATCTTAATTCCGCTGCATAACTCATTCATCTTCATATTAATTCAAACGTAAAACACAATCCAAACCAAACTCAGATCCTAACAATTGGTATCAGAGCTTGAACAGTCAAATTTGATTTAACAATCGTTTTGACATAAATAGTTCAGCTCGCAATCGTTGATACTGATAGTTTGTTCGTTTTGTTGAAAAACAGAGCAAGGTTTAATCACCATCAAAGTTGATTAATCAATGCCTGTAAAACAACCAGGATGACATCACAATCGCAAGATGATAAGAATAACATTGGCTCTCTTTTCAAACCACCCATGCTTAAACGTAATGAATACAACATCTGGGAGAGAAGGATGGGTCACATCCTTGCTCAACAGAATACTGGATGTTGGAGGTCTGTTGTTTTTGGTCCCCATGTTCCTATGGTGCCAAGTGCTGAGGATGCAAAGAAGTTCGTACCTAAACCAACTGAAAACTATACTGAAACTGACTTTCAAAAGTTCGAACTCGATGCCAAAGCATTTACCATCATAGCATCTGCATTACCTAATGAAATCTATGATGGGCTGTTACATTGTAACAGTGCCAAAGAATTATGGGATGCATTGAAGGAACAATTTGTGACAACCCGTAATCTCGATCTTGATTATCGAGAGAAGGGCATTTTATTATTATTATTATTATTATTATTATTATTATTATTATTATTATTATTATTATTATTATTATTATTATTATTATTATTATCATTATTATCATTTGTTAAATAATAACCGTGTCGAGAGAAACAAGCCGTTTAATGACTAACCCGAGCCAAGTATATGTAAGACCGTTTTATTGGCCGTATTATTTTATTTAAAATCGAGCTAATAGGCGATGCGGATCCATACACACGGGCCCAAACCCAACACTACTCTCCTACACCTTAAACCCTACCTACTTAAAAATAATACTCCTCTAACCTTGTGACACCCCAGGAAAATCAGTAAACGATACAACTTACCTAGCTTCCTCAGTAACCGCATGCTAAATTTCGGGACGAAATTTCTTTCAAGTTGGGGATAATGTGACAACTCGAATTTCCAAGATTCCTGCTTCGCATTTATTGCACGTTCATGTATTGTTTAGTTGTTTAATTGCATAAATAATTGGCTATGGAACTGTAACGTTTTGATACAATGAAATGTATTGTGTGATTATGCATGGTTATGTGTTAATTGGGAAAGACTTGTCAAATATGTGAACTTGGTGGTGAAACTGTGAAACTGCTTGAGATGGTGTACTATTGTAAAATATAATAATTAAGGGTGTGTAGAGTTATTAGTGAAACTTATATGATACTTAACCCTAAATCATTCACTAAACCTCACACAAAAATCCAAGCACGTACTTTCACTTTCTTTGGTTCTCTCTAGCAATCATCACCATCATCATTGGCACAAGATATCCATCGCTCTTGATTTCCATACCCTAACTAGAATCAATTCAAGGTAATCGTTTATTGATTGTTTGATTGTATCAATTCTTGATTATTAGAATACTTGTAAACCCTAGCTTTGATTTGATGATTCTGTGCTTTAATTTGATTCTGATTATTGTAAGATGATGGTGATTAGTTGTGTAATGGTTTGTTTGTGTCAATTTACATGATATGCTACAATTGTGATTGATAATTGGATTAAAATGGTTGCCAGTGTATGTAATTAGGGTTTCACGATTGTATGAACATAAAACGTAGCTGTTCTGATTCTTTTGATCCTGTGCAATGATTGGAATTCACGTATTGTTTATTGTCAGAGTTTTGTAACCCTAAACATTTGTCTGAGTTTTAAAAGGGTGTTCATGATCCGAGTTTTTGATATATACTAGTGTCCGAATTTTAGATTATGCAAGAGGAGTCCGACCTTTAATTGTATGTGATGTTGTCCGAAGTTTATGATTAATGTTTGTCAGAGTTGTTATTGTTAAGCTTGTCCGAGTTTCATGAAGCAAATGGTCCGAATTTGATGTAACCTAGTGTCCGACCTTTAAGATAGGGAGCCAAGGGTCCGAGCTTTACAAGGGGGTGTTGATGTCCGAGTTTTAACCCCCTTATGTTGTCCGAGTATTGGTTAAGGGGGAGGGTGGTCCGAGTTTGTGACCCCCTTGATCACTGTCCGACTTTTAAACCCCCACCCCCCCCCCCCATGTTCTGTCCGACTTTTAAACAGGGGAAGCCCCCCCCCCTCCTTAGTGTCCGAGTTTTAATCAAGGGATTTGGGTGTCCGAATTTTAAAGGGGGAACCTTATAGTCCGATGTTTAATGTATACATGCTTAACTTAACTCTGTTCATCAGCAAACACATTAAATAGCAGTTCTGTAAATAGTTAACTCTATTATCTTATGCATGAAATCTTGTTAAGTATGTAACGTAGTTACACATGTAAACCATGATAAGTGTAGTAGTTCTGCGAATTATGTTATCATGTTAAGCATGTTGATCCTGTTAAACACGACGATTCTGCTAATTGTGTTACTGAATAACCTTGTTCGTATCAACCAAGAACTCTATCGTATGTGGTACATGATGTTAACTGTCAAACGCTTTATGATATAAATTACCTGCGTATTAATACGAACATGAACTGATTTATTTCACGTGCACACAATAGGACTTGACTGATTACTTGTGAGTGCATAACATAGCATACCGAGCAAACCAAGGTGAGTTCACACAGCCAAGGCATGGGGTTCCCAGGGTGGGAATGGGATTGATTTATTTATTTGTACTTCTCTAGATAGTGGAACGTAGTGATATGATCCTCGGATGAGGAAGGTGATTGGTTATGATACTGCTAGACTAGTGATGCTTATAGAACTGATCTTCGCACACACGCCAAGGTTGGCTGCGATAATATGACTGATCTTCGCACACATGCCAGGGTTGGCTGCGATAATATGACTAATCTTCGCACACATGCCTAGGAAGGCTGTGAACTATGCGCTAAAATCTTCGCACAGGTGCCGGGTGGCCGCGATACAAACATACCTAGTCTAGAATACGTGAGAACTTTCCCTAATCTTCGCATACATGCCTAGGTGGGCTGCGATACGAACTATTACGATACATGACTTAACGAACGAACATAATGCTACTCATACTATTACCATTACTGAACTATACACTGTGAACTCGCTCAACTAGTTGTTGACTCTCTGCTGCATGCCTTGCAGGTCGTTAGATACATGGAGCTTGCACAGGGGGGAGCATGTCGTTGTGGAGCATGGATCGTGGATGCCATGTTAAAACATTTAAACATTTGAACTATGATATACATTGGGTTTTCGTACTTATGCTTCCGCTACACTTGATACTATAATTATGTTTTGAACACCTATCGTATTGAATGATTGGTTTGCATTTATTTTACTTGATATTAATTACATGTTCAATATGATTGGTGGCTTGATCCTGGTCAGTCACGCTCCCAAGCGGTGATATTCCGCAGGTGGATTTTGGGGGTGTGACAGATTGGTATCAGAGCCATTGGTTATAGAGAACTTGGTTTTAATATGGGAAAACGTTTTTATTAAAACCAGACTATAACCAGTACAGTGCTCTCAACGATCCACAACGACACTTCGCTCCACGTGCAAGACTCAACATCCTAGGTAATAAGGTTTATGTTTATTGCCTACATGCTAGAATTACATAGAACTTTGCTCATGGTATGCTTAGATTACATGACTTGCTATTCGATATTACATGAGAACACCTATGTGCTTACACTCTTCTGTCATCGTACTACTCGCGAACCATTCTCACTTACGTTACATTGCTATGAAGATCATGGCCGGATACATCAACATGACACAAGCCCAATTGACGGCTCTCATTAACGAATGAATTGCTACGGCACTTGCAGCCATACAAGCAGGAGGTAAACCCTGCAGTCGTAACTAGGATCTTTAGATCCTACACTCCTAAACCAACTCTTGTGTTTAACCTTGTCCTATTCTTATACACAATAGGTCAACACACTCAGTCACCTGCTTGCACCTTCAAAAATCTCAAAGATTGCCAACCTAGTACCTTCAGTGGAACTAAGGGAGTTGAAGGCCTCCTCCATTGGTTCGAGAGGCTCGAAACTGACTTCGAGGTGCATGATTGCCCTGAGTCACGTAGAGTAAAGTTTGCTACTGGAACACTCGAAGGTGCTGCATTAACCTGGTGGGAAGCACAGGTTCAAATGTTAGGGCTGGCAGCTGCTAATGCCACCCCCTGGAACGAATTCAAGGACCTAATTAAGGAAGAGTTTTGCAGTAGAGAAGACATCCACAAACTAGAGGTAGAGTTCCTCAACCTATAGATGGTGGGGTCTGAAATTGAAGCTTATACGAAGAGATCGAATGAATTAGCCACATTTTGTCCCACTATGGTAAACCCTCCCACCAAACGCATCGAACTGTATCTCAAGGGTCTGGTGCCCGAAATTTAGAGTCATACGACCGCAGCTAATCTTGGCACTATCCAGCAAGTCACTCGGCTTGCTCATCGTCTCACAGACCAGGCAGTAGAACAAAACAAACTACCGAAACGTGTTAAAGCCGATACTACATGTGCGTCTAGTGATAACAAACGCAAGTGGGATGAAAGCCTGAGCAAGGAATTAATTTTGGTTCAGCCTCTGGCGCAGCAGCAAGAGATAGATGACTTCCAGAGCCCCAGACAGCAGTTTTCTAGTAGTCATGGGCAGAAAAGATATCAAGGAATTCACCCATGGTGCAACAATTGTAACAGACACCACGGTGGCCAGTGCAACAAGGGTCATTGCCAGCGGTGTCTCAAGATTGGTCATGAAGCTAAGGATTGTCGAAACTCACGTCCTGTAACTCAAGAACAACAACGACCGCCTCAATCTTCACAGAACCAGCAACTGCAACTACCAGCTCCACAGAACACACAGCAGCAGCCACAGCGTGGAAACCGGGGATGTTTCCAGTGTGGGGCTGAAGGTCATTTTAAACGCGATTGCCCTCAATTAAACCAGGACCAGACTCAGAACCACGACCATGGAAACAGGGACGACAACGGGGATAGCGTTGGGGGAAGCAATGGAAACAATGACGCCGGGGCAGCGTGTACATGATTGGTCAGGGTGACGCAAGGAACGATCTTATCGTAATAATGGGTAAGTTTCTTCTTGTCGACTTCAATGTTACTATATTGTCTGATTCGGGTGTGAATACCAATTATATGTCTTTGAAAGTTAGTCGAATGTTAAAACGTACACCAACTCCCTTGAACACCCAACGTGTCGTAGTGTTAGTTAATGGTAAAGGTCTAGAGGCCGTACATAGTTCAGGGTTGTAATCTTATCCTCGCTGGTCAGACGCTTCCTATCGACCTCATTCCTATAGTTCTGGACAGCACCTATAGCTCACGCACCGTATCTTTTAGCTCCAACTGAACTGGAAGAACTGTCAAAGCAGCTACAAGAGCTCTTGGAAAAGGGCTTTATTCGTCCTAGCTCTTCGCCCTGGGGGAGCTCCAGTGTTATTTGTGAAAAAGAAGGACGGTACCTTCAGGATGTGCATAGACTACCGTGAACTCAACAACGTGACGGTGAAGAACCGTTATCCTCTTCCGCGTATCGACGACTTGTTCGACCAGTTGCAAGGGTCGAGTTACTACTCCAAGATAGACCTGAGGTCAGGGTATCATCAGCTGAGAGTCCGGGATGAGGATGTCTCCAAAACCGCATTCAGAACTCGCTACGGTCACTATGAGTTTCTTGTTATGCCATTCGGGTTAATGAACGCGCCTGCCGTATTTATGGATCTGATGAACAGGGTGTGCAAGCCGTACTTAGACAAGTTTGTGATTGTCTTCATCGACGACATTCTGATTTACTCCAAGAGTCAGGAGGAGCACGAACAGCATTTACGATTGATCTTGGAACTGCTACGAAGGGAACAGTTGTACGCTAAGTTTTCTAAATGCGACTTCTGGCTTCGTGAAGTCCACTTTCTAGGCCACGTAGTAAACAAGGACGGGATCCATATTGATCCATCCAAGGTAGATTCGATCAGGAACTTGCCTGCACCACGTACACCAACGGAAATACGCCAATTCTTGGGTTTGGCGGGTTACTACAGACGGTTTATCAAAGATTTCTCAAAGATTGCTCAGCCACTTACACTACTGACACAGAAGGGTGTCACCTACCGCTGGGGCAACAATCAGGAAACTGCTTTCCAGTACCTAAAGAATAGGCTTTGCAGCGCACCTATTCTCTCATTGCCAGAGGGCACGGCTGATTTTGTGGTTTATTGTGACGCGTCGATACAGGGTCTTGGGTGTGTATTGATGCAACGGGATAAAGTTATTGCCTACGCTTCTCATCAACTCAAGGTTTATGAACGGAACTACACGATGTACGATTTAGAGTTGGGAGCTGTTGTTTTCGCGCTCAATATATGGCGACACTACCAGTACGGTACCAAGCGCACAATTTACACCGATCACAGGAGTCTCGAGCATATCTTCAAGCAGAAGGAATTGAACATGCGTCAACGACGATGGGTCGAGCTGCTTAATGATTACGAATGCGCCATCAAGTACCATTCAGGCAAGGCCAATGTTGTGGCTGATGCTCTCAGTCGAAAGGACACTCTACCTAGGCGTGTACGAGCTTTGCAGCTCACTATTCAGTCTGATCTTCCTACACAGATACGAGATGCTCAGGTGGAAGCATTGAAACCAGAAAACGTAAAGGCTGAAGCTTTACGTGGTTCGAGGCAACGATTAGAACAGAGGAAGACGGCGCCTACTATGTAACAGGGCATATAGGGGTACCACTATACGGCGGTTTACGAGAACTTGTGATGGATGAAGCTCATAAGTCTCGCTACTCGATACATCCAGGCTCGGATAAAACGTATCACGACATCAGAACTACGTATTGGTGGCCTAGCATGAAGGCCCACATCGCTACCTATGTCAGCAAGTGCCTGACCTGTGCGAGAGTCAAGGCAGAGTATCAGAAACCAACAGGCTTACTTCAGCAACCAAAGATACCACAGTGGAAATGGGAGGAAATTTCCATGGATTTTGTTACAAGCCTACCTAGATCTCAGCGTAGGAACGATACTATTTGGGTGATCGTGGATCGACTCACCAAGTCTGCTCATTTCCTGGCCTTAGGTGAGACCTAGAGTGCAGCCGGAAGAAAACTTCCACATCTGAGATTCCAAGTTTTCCACACTAGCAGATATATACTTGAAAGAAGTAGTCTCAAGGCACGGGGTGCCCACCTCTATCATTTCGGATCGCGATGCACGATTCACGTCAGAACTATGGCAAGCAATGCATAAGGCTTTTGGCTCTCGGTTAGATATGAGCACGGCTTACCACCCTCAGACGGACGGGCAGTCTGAGCGCACGATTCAAACTCTAGAAGACATGCTTCGGGCGTGTGCTATCGATTTCGGCAACAGCTGGAAAAAAAACACCTCCCTTTAGTGGAGTTTTCGTACAATAACAGTTACCACACCAGCATACAAGCCGCTCCATTCGAGGCATTGTACGGACGTAAATGCCGGTCACCTCTCTGTTGGGCAGAGGTGGGGGATAGTCAGATTACAGGTCCAGAAATGGTAGTTGATGCTACTGAACGGATAGTACAGATACGACAACGCATGGCGGCAGCTCGCGACCGCCAGAAAAGCTACGCGGATAAGCGTAGGAAGCCATTGGAATTTCAGGTCGGGGACCGGGTTTTACTTAAAGTCTCACCCTGGAAGGGTGTGGTTCGATTTGGTAAACGAGGCAAGCTCAATCCACGGTATGTTGGACCGTTCGAGATCATAGAAAGAATAGGCAAAGTAGCCTACAGACTAAACCTACCAGCTGAACTCGGTGCAGTTCACAACGTTTTCCATGTGTCGAATCTGAAGAAGTGCCTGTCAGATGAGACCCTCATAGTTCCTTTTAAGGAACTCACTATTGACGAGCGGTTGCAGTTCGTCGAGGAACCAGTTGAAATCACGGATCGGGATGTTAAGGTCCTCAAACACAAGAGAATCCCTCTTGTCCGAGTTCGTTGGAACTCCAAACGTGGCCCAGAGTACACCTGGGAACGCGAAGACCAGATGACAGAAAAGTACCCCCAGTTATTCGGAACCAATGCAACCACTACTGAGGCTGAAGCTACTACCGCGGAATTTCGGGACGAAATTCCAAATCAACAGGGGGATGATGTGACACCCCAGGAAAATCAGTAAACGATACAACTTACCTAGCTTCCTCAGTAACCGCATGCTAAATTTCGGGACGAAATTTCTTTCAAGTTGGGGATAATGTGACAACTCGAATTTCCAAGATTCCTACTTCTCATTTATTGCACGTTCATGTATTGTTTAGTTGTTTAATTGCATAAATAATTGGCTATGGAACTGTAACGTTTTGATACAATGAAATATATTGTGTGATTATGCATGGTTATGTGTTAATTGGGAAAGACTTGTCAAATATGTGAACTTGGTGGTGAAACTGTGAACCTGCTTGAGATGGTGTACTATTGTAAAATATAATAATTAAGGGTGTGTAGAGTTATTAGTGAAACTTATATGATACTTAACCCTAAATCATTCACTAAACCTCACACAAAAATCCAAGCACGTACTTTCACTTTCTTTGGTTCTCTCTGGCAATCATCACCATCATCATTGGCACAAGATATCCATCGCTCTTGATTTCCATACCCTAACTAGAATCAATTCAAGGTAATCGTTTATTGATTGTTTGATTGTATCAATTCTTGATTATTAGAATACTTGTAAACCCTAGCTTTGATTTGATGATTCTGTGCTTTAATTTGATTCTGATTATTGTAAGATGATGGTGATTAGTTATGTAATGGTTTGTTTGTGTCAAGTTACATGATATGCTACAATTGTGATTGATAATTGGATTAAAATGGTTGCCAGTGTATGTAATTAGGGTTTCACGATTGTATAAACATAAAACGTAACTGTTCTGATTCTTTTGATCCTGTGCAATGATTGGAATTCACGTATTGTTTATTGTCAGAGTTTTGTAACCCTAAACATTTGTCTGAGTTTTAAAAGGGTGTTCATGATCCGAGTTTTTGATATATACTAATGTCCGAATTTTAGATTATGCAAGAGGAGTCCAACCTTTAATTGTATGTGATGTTGTCCGAAGTTTATGATTAATGTTTGTCAGAGTTGTTATTGTTAAGCTTGTCCGAGTTTCATGAAGCAAATGGTTCGAATTTGATGTAACCTAGTGTCCGACCTTTAAGATAGGGAGCCAAGGGTCCGAGCTTTACAAGGGGGTGTTGATGTCCGAGTTTTAACCCCCTTATGTTGTCCGAGTATTGGTTAAGGGGGAGGGTGGTCCGAGTTTATGACCCCCTTGATCACTGTCCGACTTTTAAACCCCCACCCCCCCCCCCATGTTCTGTCCGACTTTTAAACAGGGGAAGCCCCCCCCCCCTTAGTGTCCGAGTTTTAATCAAGGGATTTGGGTGTCCGAATTTTAAAGGGGGAACCTTATAGTCCGATGTTTAATGTATACATGCTTAACTTAACTCTGTTCATCAGCAAACACATTAAATAGCAGTTCTGTAAATAGTTAACTCTATTATCTTATGCATGAAATCTTGTTAAGTATGTAACGTAGTTACACATGTAAACCATGATAAGTGTAGTAGTTCTGCGAAATTATGTTATCATGTTAAGCATGTTGATCCTGTTAAACACGACGATTCTGCTAATTGTGTTACTGAATAACCTTGTTCATATCAACCAAGAACTCTATCGTATGTGGTACATGATGTTAACTGTCAAACGCTTTATGATATAAATTACCTGCGTATTAATACGAACATGAACTGATTTATTTCACGTGCACACAATAGGACTTGACTGATTACTTGTGAGTGCATAACATAGCATACCGAGCAAACCAAGGTGAGTTCACACAGCCAAGGCATGGGGTTCCCAGGGTGGGAATGGGATTGATTTATTTATTTGTACTTCTCTAGATAGTGGAACGTAGTGATATGATCCTCGGGTGAGGAAGGTGATTGGTTAAGATACTGCTAGACTAGTGATGCTTATAGAACTGATCTTCGCACACACGCCAGGGTTGGCTGCGATAATATGACTGATCTTCGCACACATGCCAGGGTTGGCTGCGATAATATGACTAATCTTCGCACACATGCCTAGGAAGGCTGCGAACTATGCGCTAAAATCTTCGCACAAGTGCCTGGTGGCCGCGATACAAACATACCTAGTCTAGAATACGTGAGAACTTTCCCTAATCTTCGCATACATGCCAAGGTGGGCTGCGATACGAACTATTACGATACATGACTTAACGAACGAACATAATGCTACTCATACTATTACCATTACTGAACTATACACTGTGAACTCGCTCAACTAGTTGTTGACTCTCTGCTGCATGCCTTGCAGGTCGTTAGATACATGGAGCTTGCACAGGGAGGAGCAGGTCGTTGTGGAGCATGGATCGTGGATGCCATGTTAAAACATTTAAACATTTGAACTATGATATACATTGGGTTTTCGTACTTATGCTTCCGCTACACTTGATACTATAATTATGTTTTGAACACCTATCGTATGGAATGATTGGTTTGCATTTATTTTACTTGATATTAATTACATGTTCAATATGATTGGTGGCTTGATCCTGGTCAGTCACGCTCCCAAGCGGTGATATTCCGCAGGTGGATTTTGGGGGTGTGACAAACCTCTCTTTCGATTTCAAAAAAAAAAACCTACCACACATGCAAATACCCAACCCCCACCCATAATTATACCTTCTGCGTTCCTCAGATAAACGACGGCCACCACCATTTGGTGATGGCGTACGGCAGCAACGAGAAGAAAGAGAGAGAGAGTCTGTGGTGAGGTAGGAGAGCCGTCTGCGGCGGCGGCACCGGCAACGGCGGTCACACCGGTGACAACGGCGGCAGCAGCTAAGGACGATGAGGACTGATAATGATGTTAACCGATGATGACGTTGGTGGTGGTGCTCCGACGAACCAATAGAGTCGGCGACGGACGTTGTTCGGGACTGCGGGGAATCACAGAGCATGAGGGAGACAGTTGGGGAGCCCAATGGAGTGGTGGTTGCAGGAACAAGCTGGTCTGCAGAGGCGGTGGTGGCGGAGCCGACGGCAGCGGCGGCCGCCGGAGTTCCGGTCAGTATATATGATTGTTTATGACTTTCTTACATCCTTGTGGTTTTTAGTTGAACATATGTATGATTAACAGTGTAGATGTTTATTTTTAATTATCTTGTATCCTGGTGATTTCTAATTGATACGTAAATGTTAAATGGTTGCTGTAAATGAGAATAGAAGCCATGGTTAAGATAAGAGGTTTGGTCTAAATACTCGATTTGAGATTTTTGGATATACACGGCTCCACTCCTTTGTTAAAATTTGAGTTTTGATGTTTTGTATATGGATTCAAAAAGAAATAAAGGTGTCTGCTGTATTTGGGTATAATAGATACATTTGCTAAACTGTTTGGTGTTTAAAAATGTTGGGATGTTTGTGCACAAGCTGCCTCTTCTTTTATTATGGCTAATAGTTAGAGATAATGTTTTATTATGGACAAAATGACTGAGGTTAACTTGCTTTCTGATTAGATTTAGTTAAGACTCCTTGTTGATTAATACTACCTAAATCATATGATAAAAAAAGAATATATTTTAACTTGTATTTTTCGTTGTTATTTAGTGGATGCTAGGGTTTGAACAATCTGTAATGGTTATTCTTTGTTGGTGATTTGGATTATCTGGTTTAGGCTGCCATGAACGTGAATGATCTGCTGTTTGGTTTTAATTTTTGTCACACACTTTTAACACCCACGCACACTTATAAAAGACCGTACACTTTTATTGTACAATCACTTGTTGCACAAAGTATCACCACAAACAGCATGACCACGCACATGAGGAGGTCGCACACTCCAGTGTGTGCCGCATAGTTTCAATTGGGCCGGACACAGAATTGGGCCGCACACTAATAATGGCCCATATATTTTTGACTGACCGCACACTTATACAATATATTTGAGTGATGATTAACTGTGATGATAACTAGGAATGTATACCTATACACTACTTGATTGAATGCGTGTTAGATACGTGTAGCGTATACGTGATTACTTGTATACTGTCCTAATAAGTGGTAACCATAATAGGACGTGGTTGACCAACTTAGGACAAACGATTTATCTGCCGAGCAAAGCAAAGGTGAGTTCACACTTTCCACAAGGCATGGGATTCCCAAGGGTTGGGAATGGGTAAAGGATTTAAACTGAAACTGCGTGATCTCCTGGCTTGGGACACGTACACACCCTCTTTATTGAAGGGTGACAACACATGTTAAGAATATAATCGGAACCTACGTAATCTCCTGGTTTGGGGATTACGTACACACCCTCTTCACTGAAGGGTGACAACACGGATACTAGACCAAAACTCTCTATCACGAAGTCCCTCCTTTTATATCGACTTAATCGTCTGGCCAATGGCGAGCGGGTCATTAGTTAGATAGCGCTATTTAGGTTTGACAAGCCTCACACCGTGCCGCAGAGGACGGGCGTGAACTAATGGATCTGGGCACTAGTCAATGATGATAGACATTGACGTCAGGGCACCAACTTACTTTAGTCAGTGGTCGATATGGTAAACGGGTCTAGTGGTTCACATGGGGAAGCCCCCACTGATTATGGACATGGTTTGGGAAACAAAGATATTGGTTAACTCGTGGTTTACGAAACAACTTATGGTTTTCAAAGAAAACTTTTAAAACTAAACAACCAACTGTGAACTCGCTCAACTTTGTTGTTGACTCGTTGTTACATGCCTTACAGGCTTTTAGGTGCATACTGTTGGAACTTTCTGTCTGGGAGGCGGGAGTGGTCATGGGTTGCGATACATGGAATCGCAACACAAGACAAATGGTTTATAAACACTTAACGAATGAATTATGCTTCCGCTGTATACTTTGAATTGTTTTTAACGTTGTAACACTTAATGTCTATAAATGAAAGTTTTATTTAATTATATTATGCGAAGTTCAATGTGATTGGTGGCTTGGATCTTGGTACGTCAAACGCCCCGCGGTATTTCCGCATGCGGTATTTTGGGGGTGTGACAGATTGGTATCAAAGCCATTGGTTATAGTGAACTTGGTTTTTAAAAGGAAAAAAACGTTTTGTAAAACCAGACTATAACCGAACAGTTCTGAAAACATGAATACGACCATGACACTCAGCTCCAGATTGCAAGGTTCGTCTCTCGTATACTCATTGTACTGCATAACTAGTGAACACTTACATATGATATTGCATGTGATTTCACGTTTAGCACAACAGTATGAATTCATGTATTACTTGCATGTGTTATGTGACTGCTAGGGTGGTATTTCCCCAAACATTCATGACTTACGCTTCGTGATGCTCTTCGCTTGCTACTTGAGTTTGTGGACTATTTGACATGAGTTAAGAGGAGCTGAGATGAGCATGCAAATCGCAATATTATTGTGGGTGCACACATAATAATAATGTGGGGTGCATGTGAGTCCCAGTGAGGCTTAACAAGTGGAAAAGGGGTTCCGTTCCGTTATCTGATCGATATGAAACATAACAAACCTATAAGGGTCATAGCAGTGATTGTCCCCTACTCGAACATGAACTTTTCATTCATCTCTGGATCCTTTTGAATCATGATGCTATCAAGTATTACCTGAACATCCATTTGAACACTTAGCGAACCGTGTAGAATGTTAGGTGCTTATACGAACGTCCCTGAGATGGATGTCGCAGTGTCGAATGATTGATCGATACCTTTCTTACCCCTCTTCGTTAGCTGGAACTCATGTATTGACGTCTTCGATCTTGAAGTTTGATCGCTTCTACAGCATTCCCGCAACATACTGTGTATTACTCAAACAACTTGCAACCTCGATGGACAGGAGGTTGAGTGTAGTACTTTACCGACCTCGGTACTTTGACGACCCTGATTACCGGCAACGAGCACCAACAAATTGGCTTCAATCGAATCCTTAACCCTTGTCAGCGACTTATGGGAGTCAACTCTTACGAATCAATCGGGACATAAGCAATGACACTCGACTATAACGTGGAATGTGTAACTGCCCGCACAGTGAGTAGCGCTTTAGGACGTGACTCAGAATGTGAAAAGATGGACTTTGATGGTGAAGAATCGTAGGGCTTTGTTTCGAGCAACGACATTGGGAGCAGCAGTCGCAGCGACAACAAGGTATTCGTAACCCTAGCCTACAGTATGGAAATAAAGGTGCCTACAACACGGATTGGATGTGGTTCAGTTAAGAAGACAACGACCAAAGGAACAATGACAATACTTGAAATCCTTGTAATGAAAACAGCAACACCGGAAATGATGCTCATGGAAGGGCATTTAGGGATGACGGGGGCGACGCCAGGATGGTGGCAACTTGGAAGCTTGTACGGGTAGCTAATCGCTTCATCTCTGTCCTGTTTAACCCTGATGCTTCTCGAAAGGTTGATGGTAAGTCAATTGAAGCATCATATGTTTGTAGGGATGCAAATTCAACCGTGTGGAACAAGTTTTCGAAATCGATCTTTCTTCTACTACCCACGATGGTGTTGATGCAGCAGTCAGTATGGGTTGGTTAACCAGACATCGCGCAGTTATACCCTGTGAGGGGAAAGTTGTCGTCTGTCATAGAGTATCCGAGTGGTGTAGAGGTTAGCATCAATTCAGTAGTGAAGGCCAGAAATGTCCACGGAGGGATTACCCCGCTATGATAGCACTCGTTACTAACATCAAGGCTAAGGAAAAGAGGATCGAGGATTCACCAATTGTACGTGATTTCTCCATAAGTGCTACCAGAAGAACTATCAGGGTTACCTTCACATCGTCAGGTGGAACATCAGATCGGTATCATGTTAGAAGCAGCCCTTGTTATTAGTATTCCTTATTGTCTTACGCGAGGAAGGTTGCAGGAACTGCCTAATCATCTTCAGGAATTATTGGACATGAGTTTTATCAGATCTAGTTTTTCGCTTTGGGGAGCCTCAGTTATACCAGTGAAGATACGCCTTTTCGAATATGTACTAATTACCAGGAATGTAACAAGTGGCAGATAGGAACCGCTTGTTTCGACCATGTATTGGCAACCCGTCGACAAGCTGCAAGGGACAAGTTTCCATTCGAGGATTGACTAACGAACGAATTATCATCAGATGGAAGTCCAAGAGGAGAATGGTCTTAGAACATCGTGTCGAACGCAATGCAGCCCTTTCAACGTTGCGCACCATGATCATTGAGTTGATCAACACACCAGCAGCTTCAGGGATCACATAAATCGACCGTATTTGTTGACGACGTTCTGAATCATGACCAGGAGAAAGGAACACCATGGATGGCATATGTATCCTATTTCAGCACTTTTGTGGGATGAGCCATTACGTGCGAAGTCTTGTTAAATGTCACATTTAGATTCGAGAGATGCATTTTGATCATGTAACCAACGGAGAGGGAATACACGTGGATCTCACTAAGACCCATTTTGGTTAAAACCGATCGACACCAAAGATTTCTGCGGGGATACATCAATTCCTTGGCTTCGCTAAATGCTATCGAAGATTCATCGAGGGATTTTCGGAAATTGCGCTGCTGCAACCTCTCTAGCACAGCAGGGTGTTGTGTTCGTGGAAGACAAATAGGGGGACGTCTTTTCCGCTTTCGAATTCCAACTCTGCAATGCACTGAGCATCGTCTTTACCCGAGGGTGTGGGTGATTTGGTGGTATACCGTGATGGACCGGATCAGAGTCCCAGTTACGCACCGATGCAACACGAGAGAGTGATGATTTACGTGAGGGAGTTACAAAGAGGAACTGCACGACACACAACCGGTGGTGAAAACCATGGACTTGGGATTTTGGATGGAAGCATTACTTTGACGGTACCAGATGCGTTATTTAGACCGATCACAAGGGCCTCCCGTGTACTTTGGCTTCGACAGAGCTAAATCAGTTAATGGCATCGCTAGAGGGAACTTTAGGATGATTACAACTATGAAACTTGAACATGCCCGAGCTTTGCAGCGCACTATCGACTCTAACTTACCTGATTCGACGCGCCCTGTTCAAACTGGAGAACTGAAGGAAGAGGAAAACCTTTTAGCCAAGTCCATGCAGGGCATGGGTAAGTAACTCAAACTCAAAAATGGCATCTGTTGAGTTGTGATGGATCACCTGACTAAAACCGAACGTTTTCTCGTGGCCAAGGAAACCGACAAGTTTTCAAATCTTGCAAATATCTACTTAAAGAAAGTAGCTGCTAGGCACAGGGTGCCGACTCCCATTGTCTCTAATTATGACTTATGTCTCACGCCCGATTTGTGGTAGGCCATGCACAAATCCTTCGGCTCACGATCGTGCATGAGCACTACTGTAACGCTCCGCGTTTCCATAACTTTCCTAATTTGGAAACCGAGACTTAAAAAAAATCTATTTTTAGAAATTTGCCACTTTCAAAAATTATAATCCGTTATATCGTGGAAAATCTTTTATCGTTATTATAATTTCGTTATAAATATGGGTAATTATAAATTGTTTAACTAATCAAATTAATTAATTTTACAATTTAAAAGTTTAATTTTTATAATAAACTAGTTAGTCTCGTTAACTTTTAAAGTTAGTAAATGCAAACTAACTTAGTTAGTTAATTGTAAAGATTAGTGCCCTTTTTAAAAGAAACATAAATTAATTTAACTAAATGAAACCACAGGGGCTGATTGTGCAAATTCTAAAACTATTAAATTGGTTAAACAAATGAAGTGACTTAAACCCTAGCAGCCACACACACAAACAACGGCCTTTTTCTTCTCCCTGCGTTTTCCCGGTCACCGGTTTTCGGCGGCGATGCCGGCCGGCGCGGGCTACACGTCTCCGGCCACACTCACAACTCTCCTTCTTCTTCGATTGTCATCAGCTACACCCCCCATATTTTACACCACAACTCTCAGCGACACCCCCTTCCCTTGGCGTACGGCGACGTCTGCACAAACGAGAGGAGAGAGAAAGCTGAACGATTAGAGAGAGGTGCGACGGTGGTTTTCCGACGACGAACCGCCGTTTGCGGCGGTGGACGACGATCAGGCGGCGACGGGGGTCTCATTGTTCCGATGGGTTCGGTTCGGAGGTCCCAGTTCAGGTCAGATTCATGGTTCGGCCCAACGTCAGTCGCGGGTTCTGTTCGGGAGTCAAACGGTCAGCATTCGACAGGTTTCGGGTCAGCCGTGGTGTCTTGGCCTGGTCCAGATTCGCGTTCGAATTCGTGTTCAGTATACATTCCTTCCTCTTCTTCGATCTTTCTGTGAAAGCATATTAATCAAAAACATATTATATACAAACACTAGGTTCGATTGTTTTGTTTTCATAAGAAAGAAGATGAACAGTTCTGTTATAAAAAGGAAGAGGATGCAAATGTATTAAGTTGTGTTTAGATGGAAATGATGACTACTAATACTGGTTAAATGAATTCATAATCACAGTTTATGTATATGTTGTTTTTATAATAAAGCATATGAACTAAACATATGGAAACTATGAACTAAAAGGATGATCAATGCTACTGTCTTTTTTTTTACCAATTAAATGATGAAGCTTTAAGCACTTGTGTATGTATAATACATACTTATAGCTCAAGGTTTGAACATAGTTCAGTGGGTTTTGTTTTGTCATTGTTCTGATCCTCTGTGTTTGTTTGTAAAACAAAAAAAAAAGAGAAGAAGAAGTAAGTTGATCGATGTTCTATTTATTAAAAAAAAAAGAAATTGCCAACCTTTATATACAGCTAATAAGAAATGGTTTCATCACAATTAACAGTTTTATTATTATTATTATTATTATTATTATTATTATTATTATTATTATTATTATTATTATTATTATAAATTCATTTTCCTTTATAGTAGACCCATTTAAACTAAACTATAACATAAGTAATAAATAATTTAGTATGATTCTTTTATAACACTAAATATTAATTATTGATATAAAATTTTAATGTTTAAATAATTAGATTAAAACCTTCAATATTAGAGATTTTACTTAACCTTTTAGTAATCGTCTCTCGTGTGATATTTCACATCTAGGATAAACGCTCCCGCTCGTCTCTTGGTTTATTCTTCATCCTTACTCGTGCGTTGTTTCAAGGAATTCTTAAACGCAGTCAATGTGAGTATACTCGTACTTTTCCCCTTTTACTTTTACCACTTTTGGGGTGTAACATGTTTACCTATTGAAACTTACACATGAACTTTTGTCTAAACACACGAACATTCCTATAACAATGCTTGTATATGTGATGGCTTGATACTTTAAATTTGGGTGATTCTTATGTGTTGAACTTATCATTAACTTCGTACGAGCCAAACCTTGACATATGTAGCCCTATAGGATTAACGACCCGCCTCTACTGAAACTTTGGTTATGTCATGAGCAAGTTGCGTTTTCTTGGTTTGATATGTTAGACACATGCCATGTTTAAATGTTTATCTTGAATCACATGTTTGCTATGAGGAATTGTTCAAAACTTATCTTTTGCTATGTACGTATCAAACTTGTATACTCGCCTTTGCTTTTGCATTGACTTTATTTTAACATGTT
Source organism: Helianthus annuus (assembly GCF_002127325.2). Taxonomy (NCBI): domain Eukaryota; kingdom Viridiplantae; phylum Streptophyta; class Magnoliopsida; order Asterales; family Asteraceae; genus Helianthus; species Helianthus annuus. Next base: position 127,498,831 of record NC_035440.2, read on the forward strand.
ACAGGTGGATGTTGACGATGCATGGAATCTAATAGGATGCTTAGATACACACTTAGAAAGAATTGTATTTGTATTGTATCATTTTATTATTCGTGTTATTGTACTTTGTTTCAAAAGCCTTGTAACTGATCCGTTAGAAATGGAATGAAATGATTATTTAAATACTTGTCACGATTATTAGCGTTATGATGTCTTAAGCAATCTTCACACTTCGTCTCATCCCGATGTTTCCGCCATTGGTTGGGGTGTGACAGATTGGTATCAGAGCCATAACTATAGGGAATTAGGAAAATTGCCATGCTTTTGACCTAGTCTATAGTTAAGCACCAAAATTCGACCATATTTGCTTCACATGCTACTTTTATGAGATATCCTTACATGTTATTCTTGAAATGCCTCTTACGTGTTATTCTCTTAAAACGCTTTATGTGCTTATACTTGTTATTGATTATTTAGAGCATACGTCTTTTACTCCTTTATACTGAAATCGAAACCACTCTTAATACACAAACGAAATGATTTCACCAAAATAGGCGTGAAACCCACAATTTGGTGAATGACTCTCAATCCTTCTACTTTCTTTTCTTACACGAAATTCACCATCAAGTTAGGAGTGAAATCCTCACCTTGATGGAGAAATTCAAATTTTAAATTCTAGTGGACCCTCGTCAAGTGTTGAAATTACATTTTAACCCGACGAGTACCAACCACATTTAGGATACTAAATCGCCAAGTTAGGGGTGAAACCCGCACCCTGTCGACTAGTTCCACTCCTTGATTTTCTTATAAATCCCGCCAAGTCTCGAGGTTTCGATCGATTTGTGACATGTAGTAACCGGAAGGGTAAATACCGTTAACCGACTTATCGGCGAGAGTATTTCACCTATTAGGCCAAAGCATGCTCCTCAAACTCGAAAGACTTTTCGACCACTTTGGTTAGTCAAAGTTCCGTTTTGGAACCATCCTAAATTTTAATCAAACCTGTGTTTTACTATTTGTTTTATACGATGCAATCTTTCAAATTTGAATTTACCTTCGATATTCTCTTTTTACACACACAGCATATTGAATCTTTTCCATACATTTATATATATGCATGATTTCATGTAATTTAAATTCATAATCCTTGTAACGACAAGTGGAGACATATCATCGAGATAGGAGTGATTTCCTTACCTTGACGATTAACTCCACCCCCCCCCCTTTTCTTTTCTTAAAACGACCTCACCAACGAGTTAGGGGTGATTCCCTTACCTAGGTGATCGTTACCAAAACGTTCTTTTAAAATGTCTTATTTTGTAAACTCGATCATATTTTATACCCAAATTGCTTATCATTAACCAAATCACCACTTATGCGATTTTCAAAATTTATCATTTTATCAAACGTATACCTTATTCAATTATATATTTCACATAAACCATATACTCGAGATTCTTAATCATGTCTTAAACGTTTTACTACACAAATTTCCAAACCTTACGAAATGCTACCTATCAACTTAATCGGTTAAATGGACCTCTTGCCCATGAACTTCATGTTCAACTTAATCACTAAAACACGTTCACATTGTATCATCATACTAGAGATTTCCACTCTTAATCGAAATCAAACTAACCTTTTCCCCAATTGCTCATAAGATCTCATAGATGTTATATGGTCGTTTTACTAAATACTTTTTTCAACATCAACGTATCATTTGATAAAACTTTTAACAATCACTACGCCCTCTTGCTAAATTTCCCTTCTAAAGATCCTCGTTTTCACAAGAACCTCCTAAATTCATAATTTCTTGTTTGATGAAACGAACCTACTAAAAAAAAAAAAACCCTTTTTTCCTACACCAATTTACAAAACGCGTGGGCAAGAAGACTTCATGAGGATCGACCATCTTCGGATTACGTAAACTCTTTTAAAACAAAAAATAGCATTTCCATTCATTACAAAATACGATATGCGTGACCAATAAGTACTTTATATCCTCTCACATATGCAAACTATATTCTACCTTTTAAACCAAGCTCAATCTAAATTTGATTCAATAAACTCAACGTTTCGTTTAAACAACTATACATGCATATCATCATATACGTTTTTGTCGCTTCATCGCGACAATTTCACTTATATCGTTCGTATTTACATGCTCAACCTTTTGAGCACTCTTACATACGTAACTTTGTTATGTTTCAATACTTGTACTCATGCGTTTTATGCTTATAATTATATTTATACGTTTCATGCTTACACGTGTACTCATACTACTCGTACGTTTGATACACATACTTACGTGTATATTCATACTTAAAGTTATACTTATGCTCATAATTTTTCTTATACTCATGATTCATACTTTCGTACCTATACGCGAGCGTAATCCGAGGGATTCGCTTGCGTGGGTCCCATACATACGTAAGCATGGAATTGCTTACATACTATATTCTTATACATACACATTCTTATTCTTTTTTTTTATGTATACCTTAATTCATACATAACTAGTACAAGCTATGCGGATCATGCGACGATCAAAATAATCGCGGGTGCACACGGGATTATAGTGATTGGCTCATGAGAACCATAGAGTGTACTACTGTGTATGGTAAAACACAGAACGTAACATGACACCGAATATGAAACGAACGTAATGTGGTCAAAACATGGTGGATACGCCGCTGGTACTTCCTATACATAAGTGTTTTCACCATGTTACCAAACTTTCATAAAACGTGCCACGAGAAATTCAGTGTTTTACAGACCTTTTTGGACCTTGTGCAAACTTTAAACAACTCACAACGCATTATATCTGATTATCCATGACGAGACTCATTCTTAACATATTACTTTCGTCTATCCGATACTTATGCTATTCTTATACTCATAATCGTTTACTAGATCAGGCGTTCACCCTTATACCTCGATTTTTCTCCGTCGTCGCAAACTCTAAAACCTCAATTTTAAACAATCATCTTCTGATTGCCAAAACCCTTTCAAGCCTTCCTTCTGAATAAATTTCGGGACGAAATTTCCTAAAGGAGGGGAGACTGTAACGCTCCGCGTTTCCATAACTTTCCTAATTTGGAAACCGAGACTTAAAAAAAAATCTATTTTTAGAAATTTGCCACTTTCAAAAATTATAATCCGTTATATCGTGGAAAATCTTTTATCGTTATTATAATTTCGTTATAAATATGGGTAATTATAAATTGTTTAACTAATCAAATTAATTAATTTTACAATTTAAAAGTTTAATTTTTATAATAAACTAGTTAGTCTCGTTAACTTTTAAAGTTAGTAAATGCAAACTAACTTAGTTAGTTAATTGTAAAGATTAGTGCCCTTTTTAAAAGAAACATAAATTAATTTAACTAAATGAAACCACAGGGGCTGATTATGCAAATTCTAAAACTATTAAATTGGTTAAACAAATGAAGTGACTTAAACCCTAGCAGCCACACACACAAACAACGGCCTTTTTCTTCTCCCTGCGTTTTCCCGGTCACCGGTTTTCGGCAGCGATGCCGGCCGGCGCGGGCTACACGTCTCCGGCCACACTCACAACTCTCCTTCTTCTTCGATTGTCATCAGCTACACCCCCCATATTTTACACCACAACTCTCAGCGACACCCCCTTCCCTTGGCGTACGGCGACGTCTGCACAAACGAGAGGAGAGAGAAAGCTGAACGATTAGAGAGAGGTGCGACGGTGGTTTTCCGACGACGAACCGCCGTTTGCGGCGGTGGACGACGATCAGGCGGCGACGGGGGTCTCATTGTTCCGATGGGTTCGGTTCGGAGGTCCCAGTTCAGGTCAGATTCATGGTTCGGCCCAACGTCAGTCGCGGGTTCTGTTCGGGAGTCAAACGGTCAGCATTCGACAGGTTTCGGGTCAGCCGTGGTGTCTTGGCCTGGTCCAGATTCGCGTTCGAATTCGTGTTCGGTATACATTCCTTCCTCTTCTTCGATCTTAGTATTTACCTCTTATGTTAACTGTGAAAGCATATTAATCAAAAACATATTATATACAAACACTAGGTTCGATTGTTTTGTTTTCATAAGAAAGAAGATGAACAGTTCTGTTATAAAAAGGAAGAGGATGCAAATGTATTAAGTTGTGTTTAGATGGAAATGATGACTACTAATACTGGTTAAATGAATTCATAATCACAGTTTATGTATATGTTGTTTTTATAATAAAGCATATGAACTAAACATATGGAAACTATGAACTAAAAGGATGATCAATGCTACTGTCTTTTTTTTTACCAATTAAATGATGAAGCTTTAAGCACTTGTGTATGTATAATACATACTTATAGCTCAAGGTTTGAACATAGTTCAGTGGGTTTTGTTTTGTCATTGTTCTGTTCCTCTGTGTTTGTTTGTAAAACAAAAAAAAAAGAGAAGAAGAAGTAAGTTGATCGATGTTCTATTTATTAAAAAAAAAAAGAAATTGCCAACCTTTATATACAGCTAATAAGAAATGGTTTCATCACAATTAACAGTTTTATTATTATTATTATTATTATTATTATTATTATTATTATTATTATTATTATTATTATTATTATAAATTCATTTTCCTTTATAGTAGACCCATTTAAACTAAACTATAACATAAGTAATAAATAATTTAGTATGATTCTTTTATAACACTAAATATTAATTATTGATATAAAATTTTAATGTTTAAATAATTAGATTAAAACCTTCAATATTAGAGATTTTACTTAACCTTTTAGTAATCGTCTCTCGTGTGATATTTCACATCTAGGATAAACGCTCCCGCTCGTCTCTTGGTTTATTCTTCATCCTTACTTGTGCGTTGTTTCAAGGAATTCTTAAACGCAGTCAATGTGAGTATACTCGTACTTTTCCCCTTTTACTTTTACCACTTTTGGGGTGTAACATGTTTACCTATTGAAACTTACACATGAACTTTTGTCTAAACACACGAACATTCCTATAACAATGCTTGTATATGTGATGGCTTGATACTTTAAATTTGGGTGATTCTTATGTGTTGAACTTATCATTAACTTCGTACGAGCCAAACCTTGACATATGTAGCCCTATAGGATTAACGACCCGCCTCTACTGAAACTTTGGTTATGTCATGAGCAAGTTGCGTTTTCTTGGTTTGATATGTTAGACACATGCCATGTTTAAATGTTTATCTTGAATCACATGTTTGCTATGAGGAATTGTTCAAAACTTATCTTTTGCTATGTACGTATCAAACTTGTATACTCGCCTTTGCTTTTGCATTGACTTTATTTTAACATGTTACAGGTGGATGTTGACGATGCATGGAATCTAATAGGATGCTTAGATACACACTTAGAAAGAATTGTATTTGTATTGTATCATTTTATTATTCGTGTTATTGTACTTTGTTTCAAAAGCCTTGTAATTGATCCGTTAGAAATGGAATGAAATGATTATTTAAATACTTGTCACGATTATTAGCGTTATGATGTCTTAAGCAATCTTCACACTTCGTCTCATCCCGATGTTTCCGCCATTGGTTGGGGTGTGACAACTACTTAGCACCCACGAACGAATGGTCGAACTAAACATACCGTCCAAACTCTTGAAGACATGATGCAACATGTGTCACCAATTTTGACAACGGCTGGAAACAACACCTACCTCGTTTAGAGTACTGATGGAACTCAACCTTATGAGAAACAACAGTACCCTAGTATGGGTCACTCAGGATGTGTAAATATTATTAAGAATGTCTTGGTGATTGCTTGCATACTATGCTCGTTCGCGTCGTTGTCACAAAACCTTTGATACAGCCCACACCCTAAAGTGAGTTAACGACTTTTTACTAAAAACAAGTGTCCATGGTTTGGGACAGCATACTATTTCCCCGGTCTGGGAAATACATACGATACCCTAGCTTGGGACTGCACGCACGTTCTTAGAATAGTACACATTCCCGAGTATTGGGAACCACTACTATCCCTGGATTGGGAAGGAATACTGTTCAAATTAATATTCTTGGAGGAATACTTCTAAATGTATTGGTTTAATTTCGATAGTTAATTATAAACTAAACTTTATCACTACGTTGAGGAACCGGATGAGACCATAAACTCAGGCATAGTAAGCTACCTATAGATTGAGTTCGTTGGAACTCACGTCGTGGCCCAGGGTTTACTCAGGAATGGAAACACCAGGTGATGCGCACGTATCCCCAGTCGTTTGAGAACAAACTTCCAACACCATTTCTAGAATCACGTTATTTAAATTTTCGGGACGAAAATTCTTTCAACTAGGGGATGATGTGACACCCGGCCTTCACAGACTGAGCACAAGCTCTGTTAACTCCGTTAACCTATTCACTTAGGCATTTCATTTGAGTTTAGATGAACCAAGTGTCTTGAAAAGTTCACATACACTCACGACACAGTATTTTTGAGCAAATATATATAATTTATATGAAAATCCCTACTGTGTGAAATAAGTATAAACTACGTGAATTTTTCATGTTATGTAAAATTACGTGAGTATACGTGCTACATGATTTTATGTGCTATGTGACTTACATGTTCGTTTTGTAAACTTTCGTTAAATTACGTGTAATTACGTGCAACAATAAGGTTATTAACGAATTTATAAATAAGAGCATATCGTGTGTCTTAGTTTAAATTTCAAGGACGAAATTCCTGTAAAATGGGAGAATGTGACAACCCATAATCTCGATCTTGATTATCGAGAGAATGGCATTTTATTATTATTATTATTATTATTATTATTATTATTATTATTATTATTATTATTATTATTATTATTATTATTATTATTATTATTATTATTATTATTATTATTATTATTATTATTATTATTATTATTATTATTATTATTATTATTATCATTATTATCATTTGTTAATTAATAACCGCGTCGAGAGAAACAAGCCGTTTAATGACTAACCCGAGCCAAGTATATGTAAGACCGTTTTATTGGCTGTATTATTTTATTTAAAACCGAGCTACTAGGCGATGCGGATCTATACACACGGGCCCAAACCCAACACTACTCTCCTACACCCTAAACCCTACCTATTTAAAAATAATTCTCCTCTAACCTCTCATTCGATTTCAAAAAAAAAAAAACCTACCACACATGCAAAATACCCAACCCACACCCATAATTATACCTTCTGCGTTCCTTAGATAAACGACGGCCACCACCATTTGGTGGTGGCGTACGGCAGCACCGAGAAGAAAGAGAGAGAGAGTCTCTGGTGAGGTAGGAGAGCCGTCTGCGGCGGTGGCACCGGCAACGGCGGTCACACCGGTGACAACGGCGGCAGCAGCTAAGGACGATGAGGACTGATAATGATGTTGACCGATGATGACGTTGGTGGTGGTGCTCCGACGAACCAATAGAGTCGGCGACGGCCGTTGTTCGGGACTGCAGGGAATCACGGAGCATGAGGGAGACAGTTGGGGAGCCCAATGGAGTGGTGGTTGCAGGAACAAGCTGGTCTGCAGAGGCGGTGGTGGCGGAGCCGACGGCAGCGGCGGCCGCCGGAGTTCCGGTCAGTATATATGATTGTTTCTGACTTTCTTACATCCTTGTGGTTTATAGTTGAACATATGTATGATTAACAGTGTAGATGTTTATTTTTAATTATCTTGTATCCTGGTGATTTCTAATTGATACGTAAATGTTAAATGGTTGCTTTAAATGAGAATAGAAGCCATGGTTAAGATAAGAGGTTTGGTGTAAATACTCGATTTGAGATTTTTGGATATACACGGCTCCACTCCTTTGTTAAAAATTGAGTTTTGATATTTTGTATATGGATTCAACAAGAAATAAAGGTGTCTGCTGTTTTTGGGTATAATAGATACATTTGCTAAACTGTTTGGTGTTTAAAAATGTTGGGATGTTTGTGCACAAGCTGCCTCTTCTTTTATTATGGCTAATAGTTAGAGATAATGTTTTATTATGGACAAAATGACTGAGGTTAACTTGCTTTCTGATTAGATTTAGTTAAGACTCCTTGTTGATTAATACTACCTAAATCATATGATAAAAAAAGAATATATTTTAACTTGTATTTTTCGTTGTTATTTAGTGGATGCTAGGGTTTGAACAATCTGTAATGGTTATTCTTTGTTGGTGATTTAGATTATCTGGTTTAGGCTGCCATGAACGTGAATGATCTGCTGTTTGGTTTTAATTTTTGTCACACACTTTTAACACCCACGCACACTTATAAAAGACCGTACACTTTTATTGTACAATCACTTGTTGCACACAGTATCACCACAAACAGCATGACCACACACATAAGGAGGTCGCACACTCCAGTGTGTGCCGCATAGTTTCAATTGGGCCGGACACAGAATTGGGCCGCACACCAATAATGGCCCATATATTTTTGACTGACCGCACACTTATACAATATATTTGAGTGATGATTAACTGTGATGATAACTAGGAATGTATACCTATACACTACTTGATTGAATGCGTGTTAGATACGTGTAGCGTATACGTGATTACTTATATACTGCCCTAATAAGTGGTAACCATAATAGGACGTGGTTGACCAACTTAGGACAAACGATTTATCTGCCGAGCAAAGCAAAGATGAGTTCACACTTTCCACAAGGCATGGGATTCCCAAGGGTTGGGAATGGGTAAAGGATTTAAACTGAAACTGCGTGATCTCCTGGCTTGGGACACGTACACACCCTCTTTATTGAAGGGTGACAACACATGTTAAGAATATAATCGGAACCTACGTAATCTCCTGGTTTGGGGATTACGTACACACCCTCTTCACTGAAGGGTGATAACACGGATACTAGACCAAAACTCTCTATCACGAAGTCCCTCCTTTTATATCGACTTAATCGTCCAATGGCGAGCGGGTCATTAGTGAACTAAGGCTTGTTAAAGTTACATTTCCAAATGCAACTCAAAATAGCAGGTTTCTTAGATCACTCCCTGAAAAATGGGACACAATTGCTTTTGTCACTAGAAATTCAGCTGAGTTCAAAGATCTGACCCTGACCCAACTCCATGGTAGACTCCTGACCTTTGAAAGGGAGTTAAACCAGAAAAGGAAGTTGCATGAGTCTGGTAAAGTTGCTGATGATTATTCATTTGGCAGCACAGCTCTTTTTGGTCAGGAAGAGTCTGGTAGCAGTAGTAAGGATCAGAGTTATTATCATTTTATTGACATAACTGCTGGTGGAAATTTTAACAACTCTGATTCTCACTCTGCAAATTATGCTTTCACTGCAAACTGTTAAAACCAGATGTCAGATAACTTGTGCTTTGAACTCAATGATTTGCAACATTTTGATCCCACTGACTTAGAAGAGATGGACATTTTGCATCAATTGGCTTTGCTTAGTGTTAGAACAAGCAAATTCTACAAAAGAACAGGGAGAAAATTCCCAGGGCTTCATGGGAATTTAAAGGTGGGGTTGGATAAGTCAAAAATTAAGTGCTACAAATGCAGTAGGCAAGGTCATTTTGCTAGGGAATGCAGGAGTCAAACCACTGGTCCAATAATTACTCATCCCAGCTCAAACCCTAGACCACAACAACAAAGCACTGTGCACTAAACCCAATATACCCCTGCAGCACATGTTAACACTGCTCACTATGTTGCAACCCCTGTGCCTGTGCATTATGTTCAAACCACTGTTCCACAAATTCAGTATGTTCAAGCCCCTGTTCCTCAGGCACAAGTGCAACCTGTTGCACCTCAACAAGCTGCTCCAACAGTGGTACAACCAGATCAGCAAAGCTTTTTCACTCAAGGATTTGTTGATTGGAGCAGCATGCCTGATGAACTTGGTGATGAAAATTTTGCTCTCTATGCTTCTAATGATACTTTTGATGATGAATTTTGTTTGATGGCTTTAGAGACAATACCAGAAGGGGTAGAAACTGAAGGTGAACAGCTAAGTGCTGAAACAGTGGATGAAGTTGCTGAAGCAGTGGTTACTGCAGTTGCTGGTGAAATACTGCTGGGAGAAAATTCAGAAACCCTGATTGAACCATTGTCAGACCCTTGGTCCAAAGAAAACAAAGAAAAAGAGGAAAAGAAGAAAGCAGGTGAGAAAGAAATTAGAGCTGATGAAGAAGGTGATCATCAATGTGATTGTGCCATGATGGCTGCTGCTAAGGTAACACTTCAAGTTCTTGAAAAATTGTGTTCAGATAAATGCATAATTGCATTTGCTAACATTAAAGAGGTAAATGAAAACCTTAGGGATAAGTTCTTATCTGATGAAGTCAAATTTGAAAAGTCATTAAAAGAACTTAAAAACAAATTGGCTGAAAAAGATAAGGAAATCAGCAGTCTCAAAGAAGAGCAAAGCATAACCAAGACTCAACTCCAAACTATGGTAGAAAAATACCAAGTTTGCAAAAAGGAGTTGGAATCCACCCAAATTACTTGTGAAAAAAGGGTGGAATCTTGCAAAGGTTACGAGGTCATGCTTGAAAAACAGATTAAGAGCAATGTAAAATTTGGTGTTGGTTTTAGAAAACATGATGAAATTGAAAACAATGCTTCCAAAGAATCTGTTCAAACCATTGTTGAAGTTATTCCCACAAACAAGGATGGCCAAGAGGTTAAAATAACTGACAAACTTGGTAACAAAATTACTCTGGAAAGATCTGTGGGATCCTCAACTTTTGAGGAGATTGAGAAATATCAATTTAAACTCACATGGTCTGATGAGTGTGTCATCCTAGAAAACTTCAAACCAATGGACTTCACAACCACTGATGGTGTAAAAGCTCCAAAAGCAAAGGTCTTTCCTATCAAAGATATCCCAACAGTGGTTCAAAACTTTGTTGCTAAGGAATCTGAGAAAAGGAAGAAAAGAGGAAAGATTAAAAACCTGTTTTGTGATTTTTGTGAAAAGAGAAATCATCTAACAAAAGACTGTTTTCATCTAAAAGCATATGATCTAAACAAAACATGTGACATTGTAACTGCTAAAAGCTGCACCATTTGTGGTAAGAATAACCACAAAACTAAGGAATGTGTGTATCTCAAAAACTTTGATGAGAAAAAGAATGAATACACTACAAAAACATCCTTAAGTTCATCAGGATCATCTGTGAAATTCACCAAGAAACAACCACTGTTTGTCCCTGTCCAAACAGCTGTCACAAAACAGCTGAATCAAACATCTATTCACAGAGATGTTCAAGTGACTGATGCACCTCCTGCCAATCAATTCAGGAGAGGCAAAGGACAACCATCATACCAAAGGATCCCACATGTTTATGAGGCTTACAAAAATCCCTCTAAACCAAGAGTGAACAGGCATCCTTTTGGTTATCAACAAGTGATTGGCCAAGACCCCCAACAGTGGTTAGAGAAAAACATTCCCAAAAATGTTCAAACCCTTGAGCTAACCACTGTCCATGCATCTGCCACCATCCTAGACACTGTTGTGACCCCATCCAAAGCCTTATTGGCTTTGGAGACCTTAATGAACTAATCCTTTTACTTCATGTGCAGGGAGCTTCTGCATGCTTAGATAGTCTTTGGTATGTAGATAGTGGAGGCTCCAGGCACATGACAGGATGTAAAGCCCTTCTTCAAGATTTCAAAACTCATGGAGGGGGTGATATATCCTTTGGTAATAATAGTAAAGGGAAAGTTCTGGGGTCTGGTACAGTGAAATCTTGAAATGTAAAATTTGAAAATGTCAATCTTATAGACAATCTAAAATTCAACCTCCTGAGTGTGTCACAAATGAGTGATAAGGGGTATGGATCATTCTTCACAAAGGAGTGTTGTAGGATTGTTGGACCAGAGATGGTTGAAAAGATTGAAGCAATAATCAAAAATGGTAAAACTAAACTTGTTGCTCAAAGAAGTGGCAATGTTTATGTTGTTGATATGTCAAAAGAGTGCCCCAGAACTGATGCCTGTCTATTTTCTGCTGCATCCAACAAAGAGACAGAACTATGGCACAGAAGATTGGGGCACACAAATATTAAGACAATCACTGCCATTTCAAAGCAGGGGTTAGTAAGAGGTTTACCTAAAAAACTGTTCACCTGTCCTGAGCATTGTGTTTCCTGTCTAAAAGGAAAACAACATAAAAGCTCCTACAAATCCATTCATGAGTCCAAAACAACCAAATTCTTGCAAATGCTTCATATGGATTTGTTTGGCCCAGTTAAAGTCATGAGTCTTAAGAAAAAGAGATATTGTTTCGTTATTGTTGATGACTTTTCTAGGTTTACATGGACTTACTTTTTACACTCGAAAGATGAGACTGCAGGCATTCTGCAAGACTTTGTGAAACAGGTTGAAAAGCAGTTTGACCTTCCAGTAAAAATCTTCAGAAGTGACAATGGCACAGAGTTCAGGAACAAGGAGTTGGATGATTTCTGTGTGTCAAAAGGAATTGTGAGGCAATACAGCATTCCAAGGACACCAGAACAAAATGGGGTTGTAGAAAGAAAGAACAGAACTTTGATAGAGGTTGCCAGAACCATGCTTGCAGATTCAGGTTTGCCATTAACTTTTTGGGCAGAGGCAGTAAACACTGCTTGCTATGTCCAAAACAGAGTTTTGATCAACCCCATGCATCAAAAGACTGCCTATGAACTGCTGTATAAAATAAAGCCATTAATCTCATACTTCAAAGTTTTTGGCTGCCCATGCTTCATTTTAAACTTAAAAGATTCTATCTCAAAGTTTGCAGCCAAAATTAATTGTGGTTATCACCTGGGATACTCAACCACTGCTAAGGCCTACAAAGTATTTAACACAAGGACCAAAACAGTGGAAGAGACTTTGAATGTAAAGTTCAATGCACTTTCATCACTGAAAATCCCAGCAAATCCTGCAGATTTGTTTGATCTTGATAAATTCACTTTTGAAAATACTGCTGTCAAGACTAACAGTGCAGGTCCATCTGAGAATTCATCACCAGACTATGGGTATGAGATCATCATTCCTCAAAAAAAGTCTGTCATAATGGGAAGAGCAGCAGGTGTTCAAAACAGTTGTCTAAGCTCAACCACTGCTACCTCAACAGTTGTTGACCAAAGTAGCCCCTTAACCCCTGCTTCCACATCATCAAACACTGTTGATAAAAGTCCTCAAACAGTGGATCAAAGTCAGCATGTGTCCATACCTATACCTCCTATTCCACCACCTTTTGAAGCCACTGCTGGATCATCAAGTCAATAGCAGTGGCTAGCTCAGATGATTCACATCTGCAGCCCTCTCCACTTAATGCCATTGTTCCATACCAAGGAGAGTTAATCTTCTTGAAATCTCATCCACCAGATCAAATTATTGGCAACATCAATGAAGGGGTGCTCACAAGAAGTCAATCCCAAAACATTTGTCTTTTTGCTGGTTTTCTATCTCTCCATCAGCTAGTCAAGTACAAAGAGGCACTGAAAGACAGTAGCTGGGTAGAAGCCATGCAAGAGGAGCTCCAACAGTTTAAAAGACAACAAGTATGGGAGCTTGTACCACTGCCAGAGAATGTAAGTCCTATTGGCACAAAGTGGGTCTTCAAAAACAAAACTGATGAAAGGGGCATTGTTGTCAAGAATAAGGCCAGGCTTGTGGTTCAAGGTTACAGACAAGAAGAGGGCATTGACTATGATGAAACATTTGCCCCTGTAGCAAGACTTGAAGCTATCAGATTATTTCTGGCCTTTGCTGTCAACCACAACATCAAGGTGTATCAAATGGATATTAAATGTGCATTCCTCTATGGTAAGATTCAAGAAGAGGTTTATGTTTGTCAACCTCCTGGCTTTGAGGATCCTTTTAATCCAGATCATGTCTACAAGCTAAATAAAGCTTTGTATGGCTTGAAACAAGCACCAAGAGCCTGGTATGAAACTCTCTCCACCTTCCTACTCTCCATTGGTTTCACTAGAGGAAGAATTGATAAAACATTGTTTTTAAAATGGAGAGGGAAGGATTTGATGATTGTCCAAATTTATGTGGATGACATCATCTTTGGAAGCACATGTAACAAAATGTGTAAGGAGTTTAGGCAACTCATGACAGCTGAGTTTGAAATGAGTGCAATGGGTGAACTCCGATGTTTTCTTGGTCTCCAAGTAAAACAACTGCAAAATGGCACTTTTATCCATCAAGGCAAATATGCCAAAGAACTTTTAAAGAAATTTGATATGGATGATTGTAAGCCATGCAGTACACCCATTGCAACCAATAAATTAGTCATGTCTGATGAGAAGGATGATTTGGTTGATCAGACCTTATATAGAAGCATGATTGGGTCCTTATTGTACCTAACTGCATCTAGACCAGACATCATGTTTGCAACATGTGTCTGTGCAAGATCCCAATCAGCCCCTAGAAAGTCAAACCTTATTGCTGTAAAAAGGATATTCAGATACCTCAAAGGTGCTCCCACACTTGGTATCTGGTATCCAGCTGATGGTAAAATTGAGCTTTCAGGTTTCTCGGATAGTGACTTTGCTGGATGTGACAAAACAAGGAAGTCCACTTCAGGAGGGTGCCAATTCCTAGGCAATTGCTTAGTGTCTTGGCAAAGCAAAAAGCAAGCAGCTGTTTCCACATCCACTGCTGAGGCAGAATATATAGTTGCTGCAAGTTGTATAGCCCAACTGCTCTGGCTTCAAAATCAGTTGCTAGATTTTGGTATCACTGCCTTGAAGACCACCACTAATGTTGGACAGCCAGGCTGCAGAAAATATCATCAAAAATCCAGTTTCTCATTCAACCACCAAACACATTGACATCAGACATCACTTTGTGAGGGATTGCTATGGAAAAGGTTTGATTTCTCTGCATCATGTTCCAACTAAGGATCAGCTGGCAGATGTGCTGACCAAAGCATTAGACAAATCCACCTTTGAAAGCTTGATCTCTAAGATTGGCATGCTAAACATGGAATAACAGGTAAAATCCTGTTTTTCTATGAATAAAAGAATTAAAATGTGTTTAGAAAATCAAAAATCCATCCTTAAAAATAGCTAAAAATGAATTTTTCATTAAATCCTTAAAAGTCTGCCATAACCACTGATGAGTTCAAAAGTCTGCTCTACTTCAAAAGTCTGTCCGCTGCTGAAAGTCATCCCCTGTTCTCTTATTCCTTTGATAAGCACTATTGTTCAAAATCAGTGTTGTATCCACTGATAGTAAAAATCATCCACTGTCTTCATAACCGTTGCAACCACTGCCTTCATCAGTAGTTTTCATAAAAGTACTGTCCTTCACTTCATCAGGGGATGGCACGTGGACAGTACATTGTGGTCAGACCTTTTGTAACCGCTGCCACATCAGCATTCACTTTTTCTCCATAAAACCCCTTTCAAAACCCCAAACAGGGTTTTACTGTCGAATTGAATTCTTAAAAATTCTCTTCTCAAAGAAGTTTTCTTCATATTTCATCAAATTCCTTCACAAATCTCTTCGATCGTCTTCTCCAAAAATGACTAAATCGAAGTCTGCCGCAAAATCCACCACAAAATCATCTTCAAAAGAAGCCTCTCAAAAGGCTAAACCCACATAAATTCCACACAAACCTTCTCACAATCTTTTGTGTCTTCTCACAAAACCCGGCACCACAGATGCTTTCGATTCCATCCTCGATATGATCACTGCTTCAAAGTACAAAACTTTCTTAACAGCAGATGCACCAATTTATTTGACGACCCAAAGAGAGTTTTGGAAAAATGCAACCCTTGAAAAACAAGGTGAGACTGTCACTACCATTAACTCTTCTCTAAAGGGTAAAGCTGTTAAAATCACACCACAATCCATCTCGTAAGCCTTTGAACTCAATGATCAGGAAGGTAAAAATTCTTGAAAGAGGGTATGCAGATACAATGATGAAGAGGGATACCTTACAAAAAGGTTACTTCCCTCCTGCAACAAGATTTTTATTCCACACCCTGCTAATGTGTGTTTCAAATAAAACAACTTCTTTTAATGAAATACCATTAAAAATTCAAAATCTGGGATATGCTATTCTTCAAGATGAAGATTTCAATTATTCTCAGGAAATTTTTAATGACTTAGTTCAAAATGTTGAAAATAAGTCATTCTTACTGTTTCCAAGATTTCTAAGTTATTATTTTGAAAAGAAATTTAGTAAGGACGATATTTCTGCAATAAACCAAGGTGAATCTTTTCAAATGCGCAGCTTAACTGCTGAAACTTTTACAAGAATGTCAACACCTTGCAAAACACAAGCAGAGGTGCCTGAGCAGAATTTAGCAGCAAACACTGCTCCTCAGGTATCTGCTGCTGAGCCCACTACTCAAGGTGATCAAAGCAGCAGACCAACTGCTTTGAAACCCACACCTACAATTCCCAAAAATCCAAAACAAAAGAAAATTCAAAAACCCCCCAAACCTACCAAAAAGGCAACTCTGGAGGATGAGATACCAGAGCAACTGCTAGTGACAGCACAAAAGTCACAAGAAACCACTGCTGCTACTTCCTCATAGCAGTTGGTAGAAATATCTCAACCCATAGCTGAAACTCCTCCTGCTTCTTCTAAAAAAGAACATGTTGTACAAATAGGGACACCACAAGATGATGCTCTGGAATCACTTGTTTCCATCATCCACAGCCCAATGCCCGGGGCAAATTCTCTTTCTACACCTACCCTCACATCCACAATTCCACCAAATACAAAGATTTTGTTGGATGCAATTGATTTGAACCAGGCACAAACCAGTCCTTCTCAATCACCTGTCCATGAGAATATGCCTCAACAACAGACTGGGCCTGATGTATCAATCCTTGCTAACCCACCAACACAACCTGAGGAGGTTACACCCCTTGAGTTACAAGTAACTCTTGGTGGTATTCCAAGTGAAACAGCCACTACAAGTGTTGAACCCACTGGTCTACACTTGGACAGTGGTTACATCAATAAGACTTCCTTAGAGGCAATTCCATCTATAGCACCTCTGCTAACCACTGGTGAGTTTGTTTTAACCACTGGTACTATCAAAAGGTTATTAAGTGCTGAAGGAAGGAGTCCCCAGTACCAAGAAAAAGGGGCATTAGTGGATAATGCTTGGAGTACACTCCCTGTATCAACCACTGATACAACCACTGTTAGTGGGAAATCAGATGATCCCATTCAGTTGGGTGATGGTTTAAAGTACCAGGAACTGACGGCCAGAGTTGAAAAACTAGATACTTCTGTTGCAGAAATCAAAGAAATGCTGCATCAGTTGTTGAAAGTACCAAAGCTGCAATCCCCTGCTGTTCCACCTCAAGCACCTGCTCCACCACAAGCATATGTTGCAAATGAGATATGGAACTTCTTTCAACCTTTTCTCCAGCAACAACAACAAATGGCTGATCAACAACATGTTATACATGTACAAGAGCTAAGAAACATGCTGGAGTCTAGGTTTAGAAACACTCAAGCTGATATCAAGGCTATCAAGGCCCACATATTGGAAACCACTGGCACTGCTCCTCCCACAGTTCTCTTCATCGATCAACTACCCCCAGATAATGCCAAAAAGGGGGAGAAAATTCAGGAGTGGAAAAAGAAGGGTATAGATGATGGTTTGTATGTTGAACCTGAAAAGGAGCCTATGACCAGAAACATTCCCTTGCCAGATGGTAGCAAAAAGGTTGATGTTACCCAAAATGCACTTGATGAAGCTGTAGCAAGTGTAAAAAGGGACAGGGCGGCAAAGGATTTGTCAAGGTGGAATGAGGAGAAAAGAGCTTACATGGAGCTGAATGCACAGGATTGTTCTGAATCAGAGGATGTTCAAAATCTTGTGTTAAAAAGAAATCCCACTAGAAAAGTGAGGGAACCCAAGTCCATACCATCCAGACTCACAAAGCATACTCCAAAACCACCATCCAAAAGCCCCCAACATCAAACCTCCATCCAAACAGTTGTTGTAACACCTGTTGTGTCAACAGTTGCTGATACTTCAGTGGTTTAAACAACTATCAGCCAAACACCTGCCATCACTTCAACACACACCACTACCACTGCCTTACCTCCATCACCACCAAAAATCACTTCACATCCAAAAACAGTCACCTCATCATCACCTCCTGCCAAAAAGCAGAAGACATCAGATGTTACAACATCTGCTGTAATGACAACAGTGGTTGAAACACCAGTTGTTTCAATAACTGTTAGTCAATCACAAACCACTGCCACCAAAATCACTACCACTACTCCACTCAAAACATCATCAGTCTCTCCTCAACCAAAAAGGAAAAGGCTAATTTTGAAAGATGATGACATTTCACCACCACCAACATCTTCAAAACCTCTATCACTTGTCACAATTCCAAATCCCATTCCTCTCTCTTCAGCTCAAATTCAAAAGCCATTACCTCCTGCAGGTGTTCAATTTCCTTTGGAACTCATAGCAGTTAGAGGATGACCCTGCTAAAAGGAGTTTGCCATCAGTTGAAGGATATCCCAGGCCTAACAATATTGAAGAGTATTTGAAGGTAAAGGCTAAGCAACCAGAGGATATCTCAAAAAGAAATACACAAGGGAAATCTGATAGAGAAATTCAGCAGAACTATCAGTTTCTACTTACACAAGTCAGTGCTTTGGAGCGATTTGCTAAAAATGTATGTCAACAAATCTCAGAAAGGGCAGATGAGACCTTGAGAAAAGACTACATTGATAACAACATGGCTTACAAAAAATACAAAGGAGAGAAGTACATGTATAAGGACTGGACCATTTTCTGAGCTTGAAAGTGAAGCATCCAGTATTCAAGAAATGATCAAAAATAAGGTCAAACATACTCTTCCTGAAAAATTCAAAACGTTTGTATCTGACAAGGCTTTAGAGTTGAAGAGAATGAAAGAGGAGTTGATAGCAGCTGATTATGGGTCAAAGAATTCTGTGTCAAAGTGGGGAGAAGATAGGGTCAGGGCCACCTATAAAAGGCTGGAGGAACTTAGAAAGAAGGATCCAAAAGTTCCACAAAAACCTGACTATTCCAAAGCAGAAGTCTCAACAAGACCACCAAAGCTGCAAGTCAAAAGAACCACTGCTCCAGCTGGTGCTGCCATCTACAAAAGAAGGAATCAAAACCAGTTGGGTGCTGAAACAATCCAAGAATTAATGGCTGGTGATGACCTTGTAAAAGAGGGCATTAAGATAATGATTAAAGAAGATCTTGGATTGGAACAATCTGCAAGTACTTCTCAGACAGTCATGAATAGGTCTGCATCACCAAGCACCTCATCCAATAAAAATCTCCCAAGAAACCCACCAGACTCAAAGGTACTAAAGTGGAAAACTGACAAACAGACCCACGTACTGGCATTGATCAAGTCTAGTGGAGAAGTGAAGAAAATATCAAGGGAACAAGCTCTTGGCCTAAGTCTTGAAGATTTGTAGGATCTCCTTGATCTTCCACTTAGCAGGGATGATGATGACACAGATGCCTTAGCCTTTGAACTTCAACTCAAAGGGCAAATAAGGGAACTGCTGATGAGGCAATAAAGATCTTCAAATAATGAAGAGTTTTGGCATTATTTGTTCCAGGGGGAGATTGTTGGGATTGAACCCTATCAGAGGAACAGATAACTAAAGCCAAAACTGGATCAGGTCAGTGGATCCAGAATAAGCAGATGTTATGTATACAAGTCTCTCCCCTTGAAAGTGGTTTCAACATCTGCTGACCTCCTATCTACTGATTGTACAAACTACTGACCTACAAACTGCTGATCAAGTAAAAGACTGATGATAGACTAAAGCTCTGTTGTTCAATCTACTGCCTTGAGTCAAGCTCTGCTGATCATGACAAGTACTGCTGGGTTCACATCAGTGGAAGGATGCAGCAGTAGTTTAAATGTCTTTATGTAATGTAATGTAATAACAGTAGTTAGCATAGCAAAGGTTGTATAGATCAGAGGTTACAGTTTGTTAGGAGGTTAGATGTCACTTTCATGGTGACGTCAGCTTAGTTGCTTCAGTGGTTTGCTCATGCCTATAAATAGAATAGTGCTCTGTACTGTTCTATCAGCTCTTTCACTATCTTCTTCCTGCACGAACGAATACTGTGAGCTCAGGCTGAGGGGGAGTTTGTTGCATACTTGCAAATTGTAATCGTTGTTGAAATTAAATTCAATCATTCGGTTCAATGTTAAACTTGTATGTTAAAAGCAATTCTCCTGTTTGATTGTGAAAAGTTTGCTTCCATCTTAATTCCGCTGCACAACTCATTCATCTTCATATTAATTCAAACGTAAAACACAATCAAAACCAAACTCAGATCCTAACATCTTTCTTCAGTAGGGGTAACCAGTTTTAGTGAACCAGTGAATACTAGAAACACCCTAGTTCCTAATGAAGAAATTGCCTTCAAGGGAGTCTGACTGATGAAACTACTGTCCAAGTGTAAACCAGTGGGTTCAACACTTGTAGTAGCTGCTCCACTTGAACTACTGACAGGAAGTACTTGTACTTCTTGCAGTGTAACCTCCTCAACTATTGGTGGGCTAACAGGGATTAAGACACCAGACTCAGTCATTTGTTGTAGCATATTCTCCGTGATAGGTGATTGAAAAGAACTGATTTGTGTCTGGACTAAATCAACTGCATCCAATAGAGGTAAAATGGTTGGTGGAATTTGTGCAGTGAGGATAGGGGTGGAAAGAGAATTTGCCTCGGGCAGTGGGCTGTGGATGATGGAATCAAGTGATTCCAGAGCATCATAATTTGGTGTCCCTATTCTTACAACCTGTTCTTTTTGAGAAGAAGCAGGAGGAGTTTGAGGCTCAGGTTGAGATCTTTCTTCCAACTACTGTGAGGAAGTAGCAGCAGTGGTTATTGGTGACTTTTGTGTTGTCACTGGTAGTTTCTCTGGGATCTCATCTTCCAGAGTTACCTTTTTAGTGGGTTTGGGGGGCTTTTTGGATTTTTTCTGTTTGGGATTTTTGGTGGTTTTAGGTGTGGGTTTCACAACAGTGGTTATGCTGCTGTGATCACCTTGAGCAGTGGGCTCAATAGTAGAATCCTGAGGAGCAGTGGTAGCTGCTAAATTCTGCTCAGGAACCTCTGTTTGTGTTTTGGAAGGTTTTGACAACCTTGTAAAAGTTTCAGAGGTTAGGCTGTTTATTTGGATGGGATTTCCCTGGATAAGCACATGGGCATTATCTTTTGCAAATTTCTTTTGTAAGTAAAAACTTAGAAATCTGGGAAACAACAAAAATGCTTTTTTATTAACATTTGTAATAAGATAATTGAAGATCTCCTGAGAAAAGTTAAAATTTTCTTTATGTAGTATAGCATAGCCCAGGTATTGGATCTTCAATGGGATCTCATTGAAAGCAGTTGTTTTATTTGGGACACACATGAGAAGGGTATGAAACAAAAACCTCATGGCAGGAGGAAAACTGCCTTTTTGTAAAGTATCTTTTTTCATTTCCTCTTCATACCCTCTCTTAAGAAAATCAATTTGATACTCAGACTTTGGGAATGAGCTTTTACCTTGAAGATCGTCAAGTTCGAATACCTCTGAAATTGTTTGAGGTGTTATTGTGACTAGAACACCCTTTTTAGAAGGATTGATGGCTAAGGGCTTTTTATCCTTAGTTTCTAATTTAGCATTTTTCCATAATTCTTGTTGGGTTTCCATGAAAATCGGAGCATCACAGGTCAATAAAGTTTTGTACTTTGAGGACGAGAGAGCATCAATGACAAAGTTGAAGGTTTCGGGATGACTTGGTTTTTCAAGTATATCCAAGTATTTATGTGGGGTTTTGAATGGAAGAGCCATTGCGAGTTGAAGGATAAATGAAGAAGATGAGTGATTTTGAGAGAAATTGATAGTAACTGCTTTGAGAAAAGAATTTTGAATTTGATTCGACAGTGAAAACCCTGTTTGGGGTTTTGATCAGGGTTTTATAGGGGAAAAAGTGAATGCTGACGTGGCAGCGGTTACAAAAGATCTGACCGCTATGTACTGTCAACGTGCCAACCTCTGATGAATAATGGAAGACAGTTGTTAGGAAACCACTGATGAAGTAATATCAGTGGTTGCAACGGTTATAATGAGAACAGTGGGTGACTTTAAACTATCAGTGGATAGCCTATCAGTGGGTTAAAACACTGATGTTTGATCAACAGTGATTACCAAGGAAAATAGAGAACAGAGGTTGACTTTCAGCAGTGGACAACATTTAACAGAAAAGATGTTTGAACCAAATTAGTGGTTATGAAGGACTTTTAAGGATTAATGAAAATTTTCATTTTTAGCTATTTTTAAGGATGGATTTTTGATTTTCTGAAAACATTTTAATGCTTTTATTCATAGAAAAACAAGATTTTGCTTGTTATTCCATGTTCAGCATGCCAATCCTAGAGATCAAGCTTTCAAAGGTGGATGTGTCTAATGCTTTTGTTAGCACATGTGCCAGCTGATCTTTAGTTGGAATATGATGCAGAGAAATCAAACCTTTTCAATGGCAATCCCTCACAAAGTGATGTCTGATATCAATGTGCTTGGTGGTTGAACGAGATACTGGATTTTTGATGATATTTTCTGCTGCCTGACTGTCCAACATTAGAGGTGTCTTTAGGGCAGTGATACCAAAATTCAGCAATTGATTTTGAAGCCAAAGCAGTTGGGTTGTACAGCTTGCAGCAACTATATACTCTGCCTCAGCAATGGATGTTGAAACAGCTGCTTGCTTTTTGCTTTGCCAAGACACTAAGCAATTGCCTAGGAATTGGCACCCTCCTGAAGCGGACTTCCTTGTTGTGTTGCATCCAGCAAAGTCACTGTCTGAGAAACCTGAAAGCTTGATATTTCTATCAGCTAGATACCAGATACCAAGTGTGGGAGCACCTTTGAGGTATCTGAATATCCTTTTTACAGCAATAAGGTTTGACTTTCTAGGGGCTGATTGGGATCTTGCACAAACACATGTTGCAAACATGATGTCTGGCCTAGATGCAGTTAGGTACAATAAAGACCCAATCATGCTTCTATATATTGTTTGATCCACCAAATCATCATTTTCATCAGACATGACTATTTTTGTGGTTGTTATGGGTGTACTACATGGTTTACAATTATCCATCTCAAATTTCTTTAAAAGTTCTTTGGCATATTTGCCTTGATGGATGAATGTACCATTTTGCAGTTGTTTCACTTGGAGACGAAGGAAACACTGTAGTTCACCCATTGCACTCATCTCAAACTCAGCTGTCATGAGTTGTCTAAACTCTCCACACATTTTAGAACATGTGCTTCCAAAGATGATGTCATCCACATAAATTTGGACAATCATAAAATCTTTCCCTCACCATTTTAAAAACAGTGTTTTGTCTATTTTACCTCTTGTGAAACCAATAGAGAGAAGAAAGGTGCAAAGAGTTTCATATCAGGCTCTAGGTGTTTGTTTCAAGCCATACAAAGCTTTCTTTGGCTTGTAGACATGATCTGGATTAAATGGATCCTCAAAACCAGTAGGTTGACAAACATATACCTCTTCTTGAATCTTACCATAGAGGAATGCACATTCAATGTCCATTTGATACACCTTTATGTTGTGGTTGACAGCAAAGGCCAGGAACAGTCTAATAGCTTCCAATCTTGCTACGGGGGTAAAAGTTTCATCATAGTCAATGCCCTCTTCCTGTCTGAAACCTTGAACCACTAGCCTTGCTTTATTTTTGACAACAATGCCCCTTTCATTAGTTTTATTTTTGAAGACCCACTTTGTGCCAATAGGACTCACATTCTCTGGCAGTGGTACAAGCTCCCATACTTGTTGTCTTCTAAACTGTTGGAGCTCCTCTTGCATGGCCTTTACCCAGCTGTTGTCTTTCAGTGCCTCTTGGTACTTGACTGGCTGATGGAGAGATAGAAAACCAGCAAAAAGACAGATGTTTTGGGATTGACTTCTTGTGAGCACCCCTTCACTGATGTTGCCAATGATTTGGTCAGGTGGATGAGACTTCAAGAAGATTAAATCTCCTTTGTATGGAATAAAGGCATTTAAGGGTGAGGGCTGCAGATGTGAATCATCTGAGCTAACCGCTGCTGGTGACTTTGATGATCCAGCAGTGGCTTGAAATGGAGGTGGAGGAATAGGAGGTAGTGGTGTGGACACACGTTGACTTTTATCCACTGTTTGAGGACTTTTATCAATAGTGTTTGATGATGTGGAAGCAGGGGTTAATGGGCTACTTTGGTCAACAACTGTTGAGGTAGCAGTGGTTGAGCTTTGACAGCTGTTTTGAACATCTGCTGCTCTTCCAGTTGATGCAGACTTTTGTTGTGGAATGATGACTTCATATCCATAGTTTGATTGAGGACTTTGTGATGGACCTGCACTGTTAGTCTTGACAGAAACATTTTCAAAAGTAAATTTATCAAGATCAAACAACTCTGCAGGATTTGCAGGGATTTTCATTGAAGAAAGTTCATTGAACTTTACATTCAAAGTCTCTACCACTGTTTTGGTCCTTGAGTTAAACAATTTGTAGGCCTTAGCAGTGGTTGAGTATCCCAAATGATATCCACTGTCTACTTTGGCTGCAAATTTTGAATTTGAGTCTTTTAAGTTCAAAATAAAGCATGGGCAGCCCAATACTTTAAAGTATGAGATCAGTGGTTTGATTTTATACAGCAGTTCATAGGCAGTCTTTTGATGTCTGGGGTTGATTAAAACTCTGTTCTGGACATAGCAAGCAGTGTATACTGCCTCTGCCCAGAAAGTTAATGGCAAACCTGAATCAGCAAGCATGGTTCTGGCAGCTTCAATTAATGTCCTGTTCTTTCTTTCAACAACCCCATTTTGCTCTGGTGTCCTTGGAATGTTGTACTGCCTTACAATTCCTTTTGACACACAAAACTCATCCAACTCCCTATTTCTGAACTCTGTGCCATTGTCACTCCTGAAGACTTTTACTGGCAAGTCAAACTGCTTTTCAACCTGTTTGACAAAGTCTTGCAGAATGCCTGCAGTCTCATCTTTGGAATGTAAGAAATAAGTCCATGTAAACCTAGAAAAGTCATCTACAATCACCAAACAGTATCTTTTTCTTTTTAAGACTCATGACTTTTACTGGGCCAAATAGATCCATGTGCAGCATTTGCAAGCACTTGGTTGTTTTGGACTCTTCAATGGACTTAAATGAGCTTTTATTTTGTTTTCCTTTTAAGCAGGGGACATAATGCTCAGGACAGGTGAATAGTTTTTGAGGAAAACCTCTTACTAAACCCTGTTTTGACAAAGCAGTGATTGTCTTGAGATTTGTGTGCCCCAATCTCCTGTGCCAAAGTTCTGTCTCTTTGTTAGAGGCAGCTGAGAACAGTCAGGCATCAGTCCTGGGGCTCTCTTTTGACAAATCAACTACATAAACATTGCCACTCCTTTGAGCAACAAGTTGGGTTTTTCCATTTTTTATTATTTCTTCAATCTTTTTAACCATTTCTGGTCCAACAATCCTACAACAGTCCTTAGTAAAGAATGAGCCATAGCCCTTATCACTCATTTGTGAGACACTAAGGAGGTTGAATTTTAGATTGTCTATTAGATTGACATTTTCAAACTTAACATTACCAGACTGAACTGTACCATACCCCATCACCTTCCCTTTACTATTATTACTAAAGGATATATCACCCCCTCCATGAGTTTTGAAATCTTTGAGTAGGGGCTCTACATCCAGTAATGTGCCTGGAGCCTCCACTATCTACATACCAAAGACTATCTAAGCATGCAGAAGCTCCCTGCACATAAAGTAAAAGGTTAGTTCATTAGGGTCTCCAAAGCCAATAAGGCTTTGGATGGGGTCTCAACAGTGTCTGTGTTAAGTTCAGGTGGATGGACAGTGGTTAGCTCAGGGGTTTGGACAGTTTTGGAACTGTTTTTCTCTAACCACTGTTGGGGGTCTTGCCGTATCATCTGCTGGTACCCAAAAGGATGCCTGTTCACTCTTGGTTTAGAAGGCTTTTTGTAAACCTCATAAACGTGTGGGACCCTTTGGTATGGTGGTTGACCTTTACCTCTTCGGTATTGGTTAGCAGGGGGTGCATCAGTCACCTGAACATCTCTTTTAACAGAGGTTTGGTTCAGCTGTTTTGTAACAGCTGTTTGAACTGGCACAAACAGTAGTTGGTTCTTGACAGATGGTTTTGATGAACTCATTGGTGTTTTTGAAATGTACTCTTCCTTTTTGACCTCAAAGGATTTCAAGTACACACACTGCTGAGTAGAATGGTTTGTTTTACCACAGATGGTGCAACTGCTTGAAGGCACAACAGTACTTGTTTTGTTAAGATCATAAGCTTTTAAATGAAAACAATCTTTGGTCAAGTGATTTTTCTTTTCACAAAAGTCACAAAACAAGTTTTTAATTTTTTCTCTTTTCTTCCTCTTTTCAGACTCCTTTGCAACAGAGTTTTGAACCACTGTTGGGATGTCCTTAAGAGGAATGACCTTTGCCTTAGGAGCTTTAACACCATCTATAGTTGTGAAGTCCATTGGTTTAAAGTTTTCAAGGATGTCACACTCATCAGACCATGTGGGTTTGAATTGGTATTTCTCAATCTCCTCCAAAGTGATCTTGTTACCAAGTTTATCAGTTATTTTAACCTCTTGGCCATCCTTGTTTGTGCAACAGTGGTTTGAACAGATTCATTTGCAGTAGTGTTTTGAACAGATTCGTTTGCAGTAGTGTTTTCAATTTCATCATGCTTTCTAAAACCAACACCAAATTTTACATTGCTTTTGATCTGTTTTTCAAGCATAACTTCATAACCTTTGCAGGATTCCACCCATTTTCACAAGTGATTTGGGTGGATTCCAACTCCTTTTTGCAGGCTTGATATTTTTCTATCATAGTCTGGAGTTGGTCCTTGGTTATGCTATGCTCTTGTTTGAGACTGTAGATTTCATTATCTTTTTCAGCCAATTTGATTTTTAGTTCTTTTAAAGACTTTTCAAATTGAACTTCACCATTTAACACTCTATCCCTAAGGTTTTCATTCACCTCTTTAATGTTAGCAAATGCTATGATGCATTTGTCTGAACACAAATTTTTAAGAACCTGAGATGATACCTTAGCTGCAGCCATCATGGCACAATCACAAACATGCTCTTTCTCATCAGCCATCTTCTCTTCCTTCTCACCATGTTTCTTCTCTTCTTCTTCAGACCAGGGGTCAGACAATGGTTCCAACATGGGTTCTGAATTTTCTCCCAATAGTATTTCACCAGTAATAGCAGTAACCACTGCTTCAGCAATTTCATCCACTGTTTCAGCACTTGACTGTCCTTCTTCAGTTTCCAGCCCTTCTGGTATTGACTCTAATGCCATAAAAGAGTATTCATCAATAGAAGCATCATTAGTAGCATAGAGTGCAAAATTTTCATCACCTAGCTCATCAGGTAAACTGCTCCAGTCCACAAAGCCTTGGGTGAAAAAGTTTTGCTGATCTGGTTGAACCACTGCTGGTGCAGCTGGTTGAGGTGCAACTGGTTGCACGTGAACCTGAGGGACAGGGGCTTGTACATACTGAATTTGAGGGACAGTGGTTTGGACATAGTGCACAGGAACAAGGGTTGCAGGATGTGCATAATGGGAAGTGTTTACATGGGCAGCAGGGGTATAATGGGAATACTGCATAGTGCTTTGGTTATTTTGTGGTATTGGGCTAGGGTGAGTGATAATAGGTCCATTGGTTTGACTCCTACATTCCCTAGCAAAGTGACCTAACCTGTTGCACTTGTAGCATTTGATTTTAGACTTATCCAACCCTACTTTCAGTTTCCCATGCAACCCTGGGAATTTTCTCCCTGTCCTTTTGTAAAATTTGCTGGTTCTAACACTCAGCAGTGCAAGTTGGTGTAATATGTCCATTTCCTCTAAGTCAGTTGGATCAAAATGCTGAAGGTCATTGAGTTCAAAGCACAGATTATCAGAGTTCTGGCTTTCTCCATTTGCTGTAAAAACATAACTGGATGAGTGAGGATCAGAGTTGAAGTTTCCACCAGCAGTTGTGTGAATAAAGTGATCATAACTCTGATCCTTACTACTGCCAGACTCTTCCTGACCCAAAAGAGCTGTGTTTCCAAATGAGTAGTCTTCTGCAACTTTGCCAGACTCTTGCAAATTCTTTTTCTGGTTTAACTCTCTTTCATAGGTCAGGAGTCTACCATGAAGTTGGGTCAGTGTCAGATCTTTGAACTCAACAGAGTTTCTAGTTATAAAAGCAATTGTATCCCATTTATCAGGAAGTGATCTTAAAAACCTGTTGTTAGCAGTTGATTTAGGAAATTCAATTTTAACAAGCTTAAGTTCACTTATGAGACAACTAAATCGCTCAAATTGCTGTGTTAATGTTTCACCTTTAATGTGACAAAAGGTTCCATACTGTTGGTTCAAAAGTTCCCTGTTGTTTTCAATTACTTCTTCAGTCCCCCCCCCCCAAATTGTTCCTTAAGTGCATCCCACAACTCTTTGGCACTATTACAGTGTAACAGTCCAGCATAGATCTCATTTGGTAGTGCAGATGCAACTATGCTGAATGCCTTGGCATCTAGTTCAAGTTTTTGGAAATCCTGATCAGTGTAGTTCTCTAATTTCTTAGGAACAAAAACCTTTATATCCTCAGCACTCGGCACCATTGGAACATGTGGTCCATAGATAACCGATTTCCAACATCCGGTGTTCTGTTGAGCTAGGATGTGACCCATCCTTCGCTCCCAGATGTGGTACTCATTTCGCTTCAACATGGGTGGTTTGAAGAGTGAACCGATGTTATTGTTAACATCTTGTGATTGTGACGTCATCCTGGTTGTTTTACAGGCACTGATTAATCAACTTTGCTCGTGATTAAACCTTACTCTGGTTTTCAACAAAACGAACAATTTTAAGTATCAACAATTATGAGCTGAACTTTTACGTCAAAATGATTGTTAGATCAAATTTGATTGTCCTAGCTCTGATACCAATTGTTAGGATCTGATTTTCTTATGATTGTGTTTTGTTTGATAATAATGAAAATGAACAAGAACAATTGTAGCGGAATTAAAATGAAAACAAACTTTCAGCACAATCAAACGGAAGATTTGCTTACAACAAACATGTTTAACATGAAATCGAATGAATATATTTATTACAATGATTCAATAACAATGCATGCATGTATTACAAACTCCCCCTCAGCCTGAGCTCACACTAGTTTGTTCGTACAGAATGACTTGGGATGAAAGAGCTAATAGAACAGTACAGGGTACTGTTTTATTTATAGTACAAAGCAAACCACTGTGGCATCTTTGCTGACGTCACCATGATAGTGACATCTAACCTCCTAACAAACTCAAACTACTGACCTATTACAACCACCGATTACAAACAACTGATTACAAAATACAAAGCACAAACAAAACAACTGATCCTTCATTCCACTGCTTAGGCTCCAGTAGTGCTTTAGTCTTTAGCAGTACTTGAGACATAGCAGTTGATTGAGCATCAGCACTTAGTCTTCATCAGTCTTTTGGGCCAGCAGTAGTTAGGTAGGACACTACTTGAATCCATCAGATGTTAGAGCCACTGTCAAGGGGAAAGATTGAATACAAACATCTGCTTATTCTGAATCCACTGTTCTGATCCAGTTTTGGCTTTAATCAACTGTTCCTCTGTAGGGTTGAATCCCAACAATCGGTTTTGAGGCGTTTTAGTGAAATCACATGTTTGTAGAAAAGTTTTATCGGTTTTGAGGCGTTTTAGTGAAATCACATGTTTGTAGAAAATTGTTTATTTGTGGAAAACTAGGATGGTAGGATTTATGATTTCAAAAGGTTTTGGTGGTGATTGGCCAACTAAGTAAAGTTTGTGCGTAGTAAAGTATGGAAGTTTGTTTCAAAGAGTAAGGAGTATCTCGACAGAACTAAACCGGCGAAGATATTTGTTTAGTTGATTGAACATTTAGGCCCATTTATTGTTAATAAGGTTTGGATAAAATGTCAAGGAATAATCGGGAATAATCATGATGTGAGAGTGAACGAGCGATTCGGTAGATGAATGTAAAGGTAGGAATGGTATGATTTTTGGATATAATGCGAATATGAAGCGTTGAGGATGAGGTTTCATCACAGATAATCGGATATCGCGCGTTTAGCAGTGCGTTTGTGAGTTACTAGAGTTTGTTTAATCGTGTCAGACAGGTCAGGGAAGACACCGAATTTCTCATGGCACGTTTTACGAAAGTTTGGTAATATGGTAAAAACACTTATATATAGGAAGTATCAACGGCGTATCCACCGTGTTCCAACCATGTTACGTCCGTCTCGTTATTCGGTGTCATGTTACATTCCGTGTCTTACCATACACAGTAGGACACCCTATGATTTTCATGCGCCTACCACTAGAATCCCATGTGCACCTGCGATTATACTGGTCATTGCATGATCCGCATAGTTTGTACTAGTAGTGCATGAGTCAGGTTATGCAGTAACATTAAAGGTGAGAACGTGTACGTGTGATAGCGTATGAAAATTTAGCATGTAAGCATGATTATGTTTAGGTATGTATGTGACCAACGTAAGTGAATCACTCGGGTTATGCTCACGTATAAGTGCGAATGTACGAGTATGAGTATGAATTATAATAATTGCATAGACAAATAAGTAAATTTATTTACCTATGTAAATAAATAAGTAAATTTGCGCATAAAGTGTGCTGCACAAATTTAGGGGGGGGGGGGGAAGGGACAAATATGTACATATGCTTTGTTTGAGGGGGAGAAAAGCAAAAAAAAAAAAAAAAAAAAAAAAAAAAAAAAAAAAAAAAAAACCATATATGTACATACGCATTGTTTGAGGGGGAGAAATAGTTGCTTGGGAAATGAAATGAATTTTCGTGTTAAAGAACTTGATTAACATATCTAATGCTCAAAAAGCAAAAAAGAGGCAAAGTGATATAAACATAATGGACTAGACATCTCATGGGTAACAGACCATCGGTGTATGATTTCATGGTCATAAATCCTGCATTGATAGATAGCCAACGTCTGAGGTTTCGGGTCTTTATGCTGATGAATCACCCAGGATATCAGGGCTGTCCCTCTGTTGCATCCAGACTATATGCAGACCTGGGCACAGTCAGGATATCTTGCAAAAAGAGCCACAAAAGGGCCAAAACCTGAAAACGGAAGAAAATCTCACTAAAAAGAGAACTCCGTGTGCTATTAAAGCCAAATCCATACCGTTAAAGGTATCTGTCTCGCCCTCGTCAGAACTTATCTGGTCTCTCTGCTGTACGAAAGTACTGACCTGTTCACCAGGAAGTCTGGCGTTGAAAAATTTAAGGATGATCTCAGTATACTCACCTGCTACGATGAACTGTTGTGCTTACCTTGATCGTGGGGGTATGCTTTGGAATGGGACACATGGATGTTACAGTATAATTCTACCTTAAACGTATCACAAAGCTAAAAGTTGAAGATTGGGCGTTAGATTTAAGAGGATAAGCATATTAACAATCGCGTGGACCAGTCCAAGTAAGCGAAGAGCTGAAAAGTGTTCCTTAATCGGTTCGAAAACGATTTTGATCCCATGACAGGTTCTCCCTATGTTATCCCTCCATTATTATTCTATTATCGATTTATTTTGTTCTGTTACTGATATTTCTATACTCAAAAGGTTGCTCGGTTTGTTGGATCGTTGATTTCGAGAAAGATGTTTTCTGTCTTGAAGAAGCAAATCATTAAAGTAATAGTCTGGCCCACTGTTTCGGATTAAGGCCCACTGTCGTGGATAACATGAATCAGATACGGATCATTGCTCTCAAATATAATTCAGCCCATCGTTCCGAGTTGGGGCTTGGCCGTTTGATCTTAGGCCTAATCCGAAACACTATTAATTGGCAATCACTTTCTCTTTCGAGTCATGTTTCAAACTAGTCTCATCTTCTAATCATCACAGATTCTCTCATTATCTTTGGACCACTTATTTGAATCATAAGGTTTGCAGGTTTCTATGCCTTTTTTAAACCAAAGCCTGTGAGTGCCACAGTTGCAGAAGAACATGACGAGCAACTCATGAATGTTGCTGCTGAAGTTGAGATAGAAATCAATGTTCTTGGTCCAGACTCTGATGAAGAAGAATCTAATTCCGACAGTGAAGTGAAAGTAGTTACGTCTGAAAAAGCTGAGGAACCCGTTCGAGATCAGCATTAATGATTGCTGAAAATTTACAAGCCCTACTTGAGTCTTTGCAGGGTAGTGTCGGAAACCCACCTTCCGTACCTATTCCTGAAACAGAAGTTCACATTGAAGATGCGACAGATGATGCTGAAGAAGCATCCAACAACAAACGAAGAACCGAAACAGCTCCTGATTTTCATTCTACTGGCCTACGCTCAGAACCAGAGCCTACTATGCCCACCGATCCACAAGTCACTGCTGTTACTCAAGAAACAAGCACACAAGATCTCGATTTTGATTCTAATTTTGATTTCGATTTCGATCTGCCTGAAACAATTCTCTTGCAACCAGAAAGCTCAAGCGGCATCAGGTTCAATGTAGAAAGTTCCAGTAGTGTCAGTTTCTCTGAGCATGATGAAGCAGCCATGCGTTTCGCCGCGAGCAAGATGAAATATATTGAAGAAATAGATAGTAATGATGATACGGCTGTTGATGTAGCGAAGTTGCAGCGAAGAGTGATTGTGTTGGAACAAGATGCTGCCGTGAAAGAAGCTTAGATCTCATCTTTGCAAGCTCAAAAATCAAGCAAAGATATGCGGATCGAGCAACTACAAAGCGATGCGGGTATGCTGATGTCTGTTGAAAGTTAAGCTGGAAAAGAAGTTCAAGATCGTAATCAAGAATCAGTTGTTTGCTGATCCGGCTCCGTTGCAAGGTGGTCCTCCAAACGGATTCAGCAACTAATCCAGTAAACATAGGGGGAGATTGTTAGGCCCTATAGGTTTATGGATTAATAGATTAATTGCTAAATGGATCAAGTTCTAGATGGTGGGTATTAGAGTGGGCTTTAAGGGAATTATGGGCCTCGGGTTTAGGGGGAAACCCTCCCTATAAATAGTTGATGGAAATTAGGGGTTAAGGTTGGTTCTCTTGTTTTAGAAACTTGTATTAGACAATTATAATTGTATGCAAGTTTAAGCATTTGAATCTTCAAATCTTCAAATCTTCATCTTCTTGTTCTTGATTTCTTGAAGATCATCAAATTTGGATTCCGCCCATCCTTGTTGATTATTTGATATCGTTGTTTGATCCGGATTTTCGGGACTTACATAATATAAATTGAAACATAACGAATTGAAGCATATAAAATGATCAAGAAATTTTGAGTGTGTAAAAACGAAGTGCAATGATAATATGTGTGAGATTGTCATGAAATATTGACTAAAACGAGTACGATGATATGCATGTGTAGTTGTTTAAGCAAATCGTTGAGTTTATTGAATCAAAATAGATTGAGTTTGTCGGGAGTGGAGAATTAGGTTTGTGAATGTCAAGAGACTATAAAGTATCCATTTGTTATGCGAGATGTGTTTTTGTAAGAAGAAAATGCTACTTTTGTTTCAAAAAAAAAGAATGGGATTTACGCATGTTGGAGATTGTCTGCTCTTATGAAGTTTCCTTGCCCACGTGTTTGGATTTAAAATTGTGTATTAGTGGTGTCTGAAAAGATTTTTGAAAATAGTGAGTTTGCATCATTTAAAGTATTTTGTATTAACATACGAAGAGTTGTATTTCGGAAATTTTCGTGAAAACTTTGGTCTTTGAAAAGAATTTTAGCAAAATGAACTTATAAATAGTCGAACTTCGTTGGTGTAGTCGTGTAGGTGTAGGGTTACTATGTCTAGCGTATGTATTAGGAGTTAGTTTGGCTGGTAGTATGATTGTGGCAAGTTTATTGAACAGTGGGTTAATGATAAAATGTCGGGTTCCGGGTTTCTTGTGTATAACGGTATGGATTGTATCGGGTTTCTTGTGTTTATGAGTATAGGCGAGGGTTGTAAGAGTTTCATCCTTGTTCTAAGGTATTGATGGATTTTCTGGTAAGAGAGCTAGTTCTAAATTAGGATTTACTGTTGGAAATCAAAGTCTCGAGGGTGTATGGATAGGCCATTTGCATTTGTTGGTTAGGTTGTCTATGAACTAATTAGGTTTTAAGCGGGGTTAACGAAGAGATATCTATAAGGTTTTATACGTATGCGAGAGAAAGTTTTGTTTGGTTCCCTATTGGGAACAAAATGTCTTTAGTATAGTAGTATAATGTGAGCGTGTTTTAGTGATCAGGTCGAGTATGAAGCTCGTGGGCAAGAGATTCATTAGACCGATTAGGTTGATAGGTAGCATTTCATTAAATTTTGAAAATCGGGTAATAAAGCATTTAAGGTGTGATTATGAATTTGTGCATGTGATTTACGTAAAATAGGTTGTAACAAATATGCTTGATAAAACAATTAGGTTTGAGATTTTTGCATAAGTAGAAATTTGACAACTGATAAAAGGTTTAAGTATAAGACTTGATAGTGTAGTTGGCAAGATAAAGTTTCTTTGAAAAATGAGAGTTGGTAACGATCACCGAGGCAAGGGATTCACCCCTAGCCCGTTGGTGAGGTCATTTTAAGAAGGGAAGGAGCGGAGCTAATCGTCAAGGTAAGGGAATCACTCCTATCTTGATGATATGCCTCCATTTTGGGATTATGAGTAGTGTAAATCTTGTTGGCGACGTTTTGATATCATGCATGTAAATGACTTATAGGTATAAGAAAAGGATTAGTACGATGTGTGTGTAACCATTGTGAAAATAATTTGAATTTTGAAAAGGAAAAGTTTGGATCGTCATTAGCGTAAAATTGATACTAGTAAAATGGAGGTTTGATTAAAACTTGGATTGTTCCAAAACGGAACTTTGACTAAACCAAAGTGGTCGAAAGTTCTTTTGAGTTTGAGAAGCATGCTTTGGCCTAATAGGTAAAATACCCTCGCAGAAATTTCGGTTAATGGTATTCACCCTTCCAGTTACTATATGTCCCTAATCAATAGAAAATTCAAGACTTGGTGGGATTTTGAAAATCGAGGAGTGGGACTAGTTGACAAGATGCGGGTTTCACCCCTAACTTGACAACCTTGTACCCTAAGTGTGGTTAGTACTCGTCAGGCCAAGAAAGTTAATTCTGACACATTGACGAGGGTCCACTAGAGTTTGAATTGGAAATCTTCCATCGAGGTGAGGATTTCACTCCTAACTTGATGGCGAAATTTCGTGCAAAACGAATAAGCGGATTGAGAGTCGTTCACCAAATTGTGGGTTTCACGTCTATTTTAGTTAAGTCTTCTCGTTTGTATTATAGGGTGTTTTCATGTTTTAACATAATCGTGTAAAGTTGCCTTAGGAAAGGCGTATGTTTTGAAATAGGAAAATAGTTATGAGCAAATAAAAGACGTTTCAAGAATTTAGCACATAAATCAAGTATGGTCGAGTATGGTGCTTAACTATAGACTAGGTCAAAAGCAGGGCAATTAGGTGTTAGTGAGTTGTAAACTCACTTAGAAAGTTGCTGGAACAAGCTGAATGGAAATGCCCGAGTTCAGGTTTTGAGAGAAAATTTCGGAGTTGAAGGTTGGAAATGAAGGAAGTGGGTTGATATTTATAGGCTGAACAGAGTTTGGGATGAGAGACGATTGGGAGTAGAGGGGCCTCTCGTGCGAGAGGGCCTTTCGCGCAAGAGGGGATTTCCCCTTTTGTTCAAAATTCAAGTTTGTCGTTTTGGCGCATTTTGTCGGTTTTAATCGTTTTAAATGTGTAAGTGTAATGCTTAAGCGAAGTGTATAAAATAACGAATGAATTATATGTATAACAAGGATGAGGTTGCGTAAAAATGTATTTAAACGACCGATTGAACGAGTAACAAATATGTACAAAATGTGAATTTCGTTACGATCATGGTTTCAAATTGCGAAATTAGGAGTGGTTTATGAATATGATATGAATACAAGTTTCCAAAGGTAGAAATACTAATTTATGAAGGTTCCAAAAAGTGAGGCGTTACAGTCTCCTCTCATTTAGGCTAAAATGGTTTACTAAAATTGAGGTTTTGAAGTTTGAAGTGTGTCGAAAATGCATGGGAATTTTGAGGAGCGAAAGGGTAGGTTTGTAAAAGTAGTTCGTTTGACTTGGGTGATTTGAGGCGCCCGTTGTAAGTATGAGTAAAAACGTACATGTGTGTGTAAGCAAAGTGAGTTTGACTATGTTTGAATAACTCTATGGGGAATTATTTAAAAAAAGGATGTTACCTAAGAAAAAGTTTTCGTATAAAATAGAGTGTATTTTGATGAAATGTGCGGCCCGCACCGTTGGTTGTAGAAAAGTTTTATCGGTTTTAAGGTGGTTTAGTGAAATCACGTGTTTGTAGAAAATTGTTTATTTGTGGAAAAACTAGGATGGTAGGATTTATGATTTAAAAAATTTTGGTGGTGATGGGCCGACTAAGTAAAGTTTGTGCATAGTAAAGTATGGAAGTTTGTTTCAAGAAGTAAGGAGTATCTCGACAGAACTAAACCGACGAGGATATTTGTTTAGGAGATTGAACGTTTAGGCCGATTTATTGTTAATAAGGTTTGGATAAAATGTCAAGGAATAATCGTGATGTGAGAGTGAATGAGCGATTCGGTAGATGAATGTAAGGGTAGGAATTGTATGATTTTTGGATATAATGCGAATATGAAGTGTTGAGGATGACGTTTCGTCATGGATAATCGGATAGCGCGTTTAGCAGTGCGTTTGTGAGTTACTAGAGTTTGTTTAATCGCGTCAGTCAGGTCAGGGAAGACACCGAATTACCCATGGCACGTTTTACGAAAGTTTGGTAATATGGTAAAAATACTTATATATAGGAAGTACCAACGACGTATCCACCATGTTCCAACCATGTTACGTAAGTCTCGTTATTCGGTGTCATGTTACGTTCCGTGAATGACAGACATTGATGGGCGACAGATATTGGGGTCGACCATCCCATGAAACTCCTACACCATGCGCCCTATATGTGTCAATCAGAAAGTAACTCAATTTTGGGAAAAAACCTTAAATTACATATAACGATTTGAAGAAAAAAAACATACATTTAGTATGAGTAAAATAGACGTCCAGGATTTCGAGCAGTCCTGGAAGTCTTTATAATAGCTTCGTTTCCACATGAGCAATAAACCGTTGTCATGGTTGTTGAACTTGGCTATGCTTGTTTTGGGGTTCTTGGAATAAAGATAGGGGTTGCAGCAGTTTAAGTAAGGGTTTAATAAAAGAGGAGGAGAATATGAAGTGCAAATTGTCCTTTTTACCCTCACATGTAACTCACATTGTATCACTTAACCACATAAATAAACGGTCTTAATGCTAAAGGATGAAACCTGTAATAAAAAACAAACGTAAAAGACAGCCCGCACAACTTTTAAAGATGAAGGATGAAAGGTAAAGTACGTTTTCTGTAATTTTGTCATGATTTTATAGATAAAAAAAAGTAAATATACATATATACGTAAAAAGATACACATATATTGTTAAATTTTACTAAAACATTTGAAAGTAGGGGGGGGGGATATTCCACGGTCCTCCCAACCGCCGAGGTGATCCCACCTCGCAGACCGCCACCCAGCAAGCCTGAGTCTGGGGGTAAATCCGCTACCGTAGGGGCATTGGGAACGAGCAAGACTCGAACCTGCCACCTTCGGGTTAGAATGCGGACTGGTGGCCATTGGGCTGAGTAAAACTATTTATATATAAAACTATTTTACAAATCCAAAACATTTATCCAAGGATCCAATTTTATTAGCCTTAAATTGAACCAGGGCCCCGTGGTCCACCCACTTGATTTTGCTTAATAAGTAAAAAGAATTAATATACCGGTGAAAAGTAGCTTTCTTGTATAAAGGAGAGATTTTTAATATATTAATAATTATAATAATAGTAATTATACTTCAGTCCCTGTATGTAAAATAGGCTCCTAAACATTTCGTTAGAGTGTAACATCATGTGGGGTATGGGTGGTATGAAATATGAATCGTTACATCAATAATTTATTTGTCACACAATCAAATCATACGAATTATATAATTTAGCCTTATACGATCTATATAACAAATTTTCTCCCTATCATACGACACGTACGACTATCATATGTCCCGTTTGAACACTTTTCGCCCACATCATACGTCTAACATGACACGTCAATGATGTCGGAATATCATGTTTGTATCATGTTTGTGGTGTTTATATAAATATGCCATATAAAAAAGGGAGAGGCTTAAGGCACATCCTTACTTTACTAAAAGCATTCACATCCTAACCATCAAATTATGTGAGGAGGGGTTTTTATATTATAAAGGGTATAAAAAGTGGTTGTGAGTAGAGGAGAGAGAAAATGTTACTGTTCATCTGTATATTTGGGGGGACACTGTTCACCCGTTATAATTTTTTAATATATTTTGAAAGTGGTTGTGAATGGAAGTGAGAGAAAAAGGTAATGATAATATTATTTAATTGAAATGAGAGAGAAAAAGTATTTGTTTTTAGTGGAAATATATTGATATAGGAGTTGTTTTTTAGTGAAATGTATGTATAATTTGATAGATTGAATGTGAATGCTCTAATCAATCTGACTAACTTGAGAGCTATACACTCCTACACATGAGTGATTCAAGGACTATACACCAATAAATAAATAAGTAATTAGTTGTGACGCAATTATACGAGCTTAAAATTCCTCTTTCTTTTTCTCTCATTTCACCCTTCTTATTCTATCTCTTTTTTGTAAATATTTTTATCTTAAAATATCTTAAATCTCCATTAATTGCTATTTAATATTTAATTCATTCAATTCATGTGATACACATGTTTCTAACCTATCTAAGTTATAAGCCGTATACAACTGTTATACGCCTGTATACAAGTAAATGGTTGTGTCGCGTGTTATACTTTTGTAAGCCAACATTCTTTTTCACGT
The DNA here is from genome assembly GCF_002127325.2 of Helianthus annuus. NCBI lineage: Eukaryota > Viridiplantae > Streptophyta > Magnoliopsida > Asterales > Asteraceae > Helianthus > Helianthus annuus. Next base: position 127,537,812 of record NC_035440.2, read on the forward strand.
TTATCTCATTTCACCTTTTTGTATTCTTTCTTTTAGATTTGTAAATATATTTTATCTCAAAAATCGTTTCATAATTCCTATATACCCATTACAAATATTTAATATCTGCTTTATTCATTCCGTATATTGCACGAATTTCCACCCAAATACATTTTTTTTGAACATCAATCTATATGTATATATAGAAGCCAGTAAAAAACTGAAAAAGCATACAACAGAATCGGAAAGAAAAATAATTACAAGATCATATTGATATCGAAATCAATTCAGTTGTTCCACCCAAATACATACATAGTATATATAAAATCCACACGCCCATATAATCTATACATTCGTATACCAAATAAAATTTAAAAAAATGTGTGCACATACAAAAAGGGACACACATCATAAAAAAACATCTTTATTTGTGGTAGAGTATTTTCTTGAATTGACTTGTAAAAAAGCCAACTTTTTATGGGAGGCCAATTATTATTTTCTTGAAACAAGTCAATTACTACTGCATATGATACAGATAATACATACAAAATTACACACACAACATTATTTACCCTCTTTTGTCACTACCCCATCTCAACAAATCACACACCTGTAGTGGTTGTGTCCATTACTCTTGCTACATGTGGGTAGTGCTTTGCTCCAAACACTTTCACTTCTTCATCTTCTTCAGCACCCTCATCACATTTCAACTCTTAATTAACCATTTCCCATCTGGGTATTCTTTATCTTGCAGATTTAGAGGCTTATTATCCATTTTTATAACTTTTCCGGTGAACGGAGATGGCCGGAGGTGGTGGAAAGTCCGATGAGCCGGCCCCACACCCACCTAAAGATCAGCTGCTTGGTGTTACTTACTGCATTACAAGTCCACCCCCTTGGCGTGAGTTTCTTGTTTTTTTTACATATTATTATTTATATATATAGTATTGTTGTTTTAGATGGTGTTCTTGTATTTTTTTTTATGTTTCTTGTGACAAAAGTTATTCAAGAATCTTTGTATGGAAAGTTGTTGGTTCTAATTTGTGTTGTTTAAGGTAATGTTTTATGTTTTATGTTTAAGATACTTGGTATCAGTTTGTTCTGATTCTTGTACAATGGTTTTGTGAATCTTTGTTATTTTGTTACAAATAATGTTTTTGTTCTTGGTATCTAGTTTATGTTTTTTGACTGATTTGTTATGGAAACTGATTTTGGGTTCTAATATTTTTAAATAAAATGAATTAATTGTTGGTGTTTCATTGTTTTAGTTGAATCTTGGTGATGAATATGAAGTTTTATACAATTTTTTTTGACAAAATCAAACATCACTTTTTACCTTTTGGAAATTTGATCTCACCAAAACATTCATACCCTTTACTTAAAAGTAACTACTTTTGTAAAGGTGCAAGATTCTAGTTGATTTGATTTGGTTTGATATTGTGGATCTATTGTGAAAAATAAATGTTATCTATGATCTATTAATCTTCTCTTTACTTGTTCCTATCTTTTTTGATGCATTTAAGGATACCCTAAACGAAGAGTTGCTTTTCCAAACATATAATTATCTGGTATTTGAGAAATGGTTACCGACAGCAGAGCGGAAGCTTAAAATAAAATTAAAGAACTAAATAAATGTGTGAATTTATGAGGCCCACGCTTCATGTGTTTGTCCAAGTGTACGGCTCATTGAGACGTTTAGTCTATATCTTACGGGCCGTGTGACTTCAAACGAAGCAAACTTACGCTCATTTTAAGTTGAGCCCGTTTCTAGCCCACTTGCTTTTTCACTGTGGTCCAAGTATGAGTCCGCTAATTCTTGTATCGGCTCAGTATCGGTTACAGTATCTTGGGAATGTGTTCACTTATTAATCTAGTGAAATTCAAAAAACGTAAAAGGTGGCCTAAATATTATTGTTATTATTATTGTTATCAATTATTTTAATTTAAACTTGTGTATATTTGTTGCAGCTGAGGCTATTCTACTCGGTTTTCAGCATTACTTGGTAATGCTCGGCACAGTGGTTATTATTCCCACTGCTCTTGTACCCCAAATGGGTGGAGGAAATGTAAGGCATTAAAATATAAACATATTTTTTAACGTTTCTTGAAATCTTGTATTGTGACGGTAGTTATGTTTTTAAACATATATTTCAGGAAGAGAAAGCAGAAGTCATCCAAACTCTACTTTTCGTAGCGGGTTGGAACACGTTGCTACAATCTTTGTTTGGTACTAGGTTACCTGCTGTGATCGGGGCTTCGTATACTTTTGTCGCACCCACAATTGCAATCATCTTGAATAACCGATGGAATGATGCGGATCCTATTGAGGTTGGTCAACTTGACCTTTTAGAATCTTTTGTGAAAAAGAAACAGAATGTTGACAAATCACGCATTACGTTTGTGTTAATTAATTTTTTTTATTGTTCAGAAATTCAAGAAGACGATGCGTGCGATCCAAGGGGCGATGATTGTTGCTTCAACGCTTCAAATTGTTTTAGGGTTCAGTGGTCTCTGGAGAAATGTTTCGAGGTTGGTCAACCCCCCACCCGTTTAACCCATTTGTTACTATCCGCCAACCCGTTTAACAAGTTTACAATTTGAATACAACCCGTTTAGCGTGTTTAGATAAATGGGTCAATTGGATCATGTTTGGGTTCAACGATTTAACCTGCCAACCCGATACGATTGACACCCTAAATATTGCAACCCGTTTACGTACAGCTGATAATCATCATAGATTCTTGGGTCCCTTTTCGGCTAAACGTTAATTTTTCTTTTTCTTATATTATTATAGATTCTTGAGTCCCCTTTCCGCTGCTCCTTTGGTCGCTCTTGCTGGTTTTGGGCTCTATGAATTTGGATTCCCTGGGGTAAGTATAATTATATATATATATATAGGGGATGGATACTTTGAGAACCACCCCGAGTTGCAAGAACTTTGAGAACTCCGTGAATTTTTTTTTTTTTAATTTTGGTGATTTTTTTTTTATAAAATAACTTTTTTTCAAGGAGTTCTCAAGTTCTTGCAACTCGGGTGGTTCTCATCTGATCTTGATCCTATATATATATATATATATATATATATATATATATATCCTTTAATGAAACATACATTTATACGGGTACGCGTGTGACAATGTGATTCAAACTTTGTTATTTTAGGTTGCGAGATGTGTTGAAATCGGGCTGCCTCAGCTCATCATTGTAGTTATCTTGTCTCAGGTAATATTAATGCTGCATCGGTAAAATACTTCCATATTGTCGGGGACCCGCAAATGTTATATGGGTCAAATTTATTAATTTCAAGATTTTGGTTTCTTTGATTATGTGCAGTATGTATCTCACATGATACATTCAGGCAAGTCGATTTTTGAGAAATTTTCTGTGGTGATGTCGATTGCAATCGTTTGGATTTATGCTCACCTGCTTACTGTTGGTGGGGCCTACAATCATACACCCCCTAAAACACAAACAAGTTGTCGAACTGATCGCGCTGGATTAGTCGAGGCTGCACCATGGTTAGTAGATTTATATTGTATATACAACCCCCTTAACTTTATGGGTTTTACGCATTTAACCCTTTCAATTTCTAAAAGGTTTGTAAAATGTCGCTTTGAATTCCTATTATGTTTAAGCCCTGTACATTTTTATTTCAAAAAATTTATTTCTTACGTTCTTATTTTTATGTACATGTCGGTATAAATTCGAGTTCGTCTACGTTTTAACATAAATTTTATTCCAAAATGAGCCAGATCAAATATAATGCATTTTCATGTTTATTTTTATGTACATTTCAAGGTTGTCTACGTTTCGACGGTATAAATTTGAGTTACTCTGTGTTTCGTCGTAAATTTAGTTTGGAAACGAGTCAGGCCGATTGTAGTCTACACTTTATCACGACGCACACGGCCCGCAGCAACGTGCGGCTGGTAATAAAATTAGTTATATATATTCTGAAATGTCAAATTTATTTAAGAAAATGAAATACATTGATGCGGGCCCAAGTGAGGAGGAGCGGGCCATCTTGTATTTGGAGACCCAAGATCGCGTGACAAAAGGGGCTTCACTAAAATGGCTCTAACTTGGGCTACAGGTGTCTGTTTTGGGCGTGCGACCAGGCGAATCGATCGTGAGAACGAAGCCCATCTTTCTACAAACCACCCATCGTTCGGGCCCAAAAAAGCTTATTTCTATGACTTATTTATCTTTTTATGTTTTTTATTGCTTTTGGTGGACTTTTTTTTCGTTCTAGCTTTTGGCCCAAGTGTGTTTTGAGGCCCGTTTTCAATTTATGTTATTATTTATATGGATGTAATGGGAGAAAGATAATCAGTTTGGAATTATATGAAAAGTCATTTTTCTCTCCCAAATCACTAGTATGTGTGAAAATCCCAACTTTCGGTATTCTTTGTGAATCAACGAATTTTGGAAGAATCGTTCCTGGTATTCTGTGAGAATCAATAGGTCTGATTTACTATCCCGTTTTCTAGTCTACATCATACATCAATTTAAGGACTTCAAGTAAAAAATACTTAAGGGATTGTTATAAAAAATATGATTATATAATAATGAATAAAAATATAATTTTTTTAACAATGATTTTTTTTTTTTAGGATAAGAGTCCCGTATCCATTTCAATGGGGTGCACCATCATTTGATGCTGGTGAAGCTTTTGCCATGATGATGACTACTTTTGTTACTCTTGTGGAGGTCTGTTTTGGTTTTCATCAGTCGATTAGATTAATTTATATCCATACAACTAACCATTAAGAACATAGTTTAATTTTTGTCTAGTTATAAGTTTGTTCTAACATGTTGCAATCATCATGTCAGTCAACCGGTGGCTTCATGGCGGTCTCGAGATATGCAAGTGCCACCCCTCTGCCTCCATCTGTGCTAAGCCGTGGTGTCGGTTGGCAGGTGATTACCATTATTTATCACTTGTATTTAAAGGGAAAATTGAAAAATGGTAAATTACCATTATAACCCTTCACTCGATATATTATTGTTGCATTTATTAAGTATATGTTTGTCGTTTGTTGTTAGGGAATTGGCATTTTGTTGTCGGGCTTGTTTGGAACTGTGAATGGATGTTCTGTATCTATGTGAGTACCAAAATTTTAAATTTTTTCTTAGAGTAAAATGCCATTTTCGTCCCTCAGGTTTGCCAAGTTTTGCGACTTTCATTCAAAGGTTTGTTTTTCCGCATTTGGATCCAAAAGGTTTGAAATCTTGCCATTTTTATTGGGCTCGTTAACTCCATCCATTTTTCTCCGTTAAGTCAGGGATATTTCCGTCTTTTTTTACTTAAAGGGCAATTCGTTTTTTTTCCAGGGGTATTCGGTCTTTTTACATAAAGTGAAAAAGACCGAAATGCCCTTTAAGTTAACAAACAAGACGGAAATACCCCCGACCTTAACGGAGAAAAATGGATGGAGTTAACGAGCCGGATGAAAATGGCAAGATTTCAGATCTTTTGAATCGAGATGCGGAAAAACAAACCTTTGGACGAAAGTCACAAAACGGGCCAAACCTCAGGGGACGAATATGGCGTTTTACTCTGTTCTTAAAAACCACAACTTTTGAAAAAATAAAATAAAAAATAAGCCCTGTTTTATATTGACTCACTTGTTTGTGCGTTGGTAGAGAGAATGCCGGTCTTTTGGCTGTGACTCGTGTTGGTAGTCGAAGAGTTGTACAGATCGCTGCAGGGTGGATGATTTTCTTCTCAGTTCTTGGTATATTTTTTTTATATATTCTCTTTTATTTATCATTCGGTAGCGAGTCAAACGGGTAATTTTGTACATGTCAAAACGGGTTGGATCAACCAGAAACACTTTTTTTGTCTATAACATTCTTATTTATTTTCCCTCTTACTTCCGATTTTACGGTTTTACCCGTTAGAGTATATCATAACCTGAATCGACCCGTTCATTAATAAATGGTATGCAGGTAAATTTGGAGCAGTCTTTGCTTCGATCCCCGCGCCCATCGTTGCGGCTCTGTACTGCCTTTTCTTCGCTTTTGTCGGTAAGTTACTAAATTTACATTATTACCCAATCCATCCACCTTTTTCTTGGTTTATTCGGTAGAATTGGAGGGCGATAACGTCTTTTTCATTTTTTTGTAGGTTCTTCGGGTTTGAGTTTACTTCAGTTCTGCAATCTCAACAGCTTCAGAACAAAGTTCATACTGGGCTTTTCGTTCTTTTTGGGCTTGTCTATTCCCCAATATTTCAATGAATATGAAGCTATCAATGGTTATGGTCCGGTCCACACGTCCGGAAGATGGGTACGTTCAAGATGAGAGGGTCGGGTAACGGGTCAAAACAGTTCGGGTAGAAAATGGGTCGTTTTTAGTTTGGGTAGAAAGTGACCACGTCGCGTTGGGGATGACTCACAAACTAAGCAGTTAATGCGGTAAAATATCGGATAATGGTCGTCCGATATTTGAGATATAGGTTATTCGGGTGGGATATCGGTAATTTTAATATCATGCAGAATTATATATATAGCAATTTAACACTAACAACTCAGTATACCCTCCTACCATTAAAAATTAACCTTTTGCAACTTGCAAAACACGAACAGTTGTAGCAAGTAGGATTAAAACACTAATAGCAACAATAAGAAGAAAGACGAATGGTAGAACTAAGAAGAAAGCTACTGATTTCGGGAAAATTGGTGATATATCGGTCAATATCGCCGCTAATATCGGTATCGATATACTGACCGGTAATTCACACCGATTTATTACATGAGGACCGATAACCGATATATCACCGGTATTAACTGCATAGCTCACAAACACCTTTTGTCCGTTTTTAATATTTGTTTTTTATAAATAGTTGGCGCGTTAATTATGATTTATGACTACAAAAAAAAAACATTATTACTAAATAGTCTAAATCTTTAAATACAAACAAATTTTGATAATGATTTATTTGACGACAATTTTGAGATAACAAACAAAACTCAAACCAACCCACTCATAACTAGACGGGTCAAATGTGACACTTAGAACAGAGTCCTCAAGATTTCAAGAAAAGTCAACTACCATATTTAGACTCGTCGGAGTTGACTTTGAGACATTGAGACCATATGGGATTTAGATTTAGAGAGATCCCAGAAAAGAAAGTTTCAATCTTGACCCGTTAACATCATTAACATCGGTTCATGTGGCTATTTTGCAGTTTAACAGCATGGTGAATGTTCCGTTTTCGTCGGAAGCGTTTGTGGCAGGGGTCGTAGCATATCTTCTGGATAACACGCTTCACAGGCACGATGGTTCGGTAAGAAAAGATAGAGGCAAAAATTGGTGGGACAAGTTCCGTTCGTTCCACAGTGACACACGAAGCGAAGAATTCTACTCGTTGCCGTTTAACCTCAACAAATATTTCCCAGCTGTTTGAGGTGAAGAAGAACATGAAATACCGACAACTGTTGTTCTTTTTAGTTTCATTTATGTATCTAATCTTGTGCTAAAATAGTCCGGGCTTGATCATATTCCACGAGTGATTTATGATTTATTAGTTGTTTTTTGCTGTAAATGCAATGGTAAGAATGAAGATTGATTGAAGCATAAAGGATTAGTTTTGTGCTTTCAACTACTTGAGTTAAGAACATTGTCTTACCACTTTTGTAATAGAAATCTTGATTCCTGAATGTGCACTTGTTTTGTTTTTTGATAATTTTTTTATTCTTATGTGGTTCACCGAGTAATTTTCCTCTAATCGGTCAATTATTCGGTAGACGGTCAATAGCGGCCCTAAGCAGTCTTAATCGGCCAAAAATCGGCGATTCCGGTTAAATTCCGGCCATTTTCCGGTCAAACCTTGTAAATTTCGGTGATTAATATTTTCTACTTAAAAAATAGCCGATGAGGGGTTAAAACTTGTCTTGCAAGAAAAATTACACATAAAAATGTGTGCATATATATAAAATTGAAGATTACATATAAAAATTCCAATCCGATTAATCGCTATGTCCATACCTTACCAGCTAACTAGCGTCTAACGATTCTTACAACACTGCCGTCCGTATACACAACATACTCGCTTAGTAGTTAGTACGAGTTTGTCAGGAGTTGACAGAACAGTTCAAATAAGAAACCGGCATTTTGAAAATATTCTAGTATCGAAGCCATATCGAATTGGAAAATAACTAGACAATAGAAGAAATCATTCCAAAACACATTTATTCATTAACAACAAGTTATTCACTCAGCATGCGCAGTCAAAATGTTTAAATCTTGTGATATTCTTGTTTAAACAACATAACAAAAGGCGACCCGAAAAACCCTGCTCGGTGTACTTAAAGATTTTTGGTAACCCATGTTGAACCAGACCTCAAAATATCAAGCTTCTGTTGTGTTCTCTGCAGTCACCCCGTTTTCTGGTTCACGGTGCTTGTCAAATTGGCTGAAATCCCCCTTAGCCATAAAGAGTTGCGTGTGATGGTGCTTGCAATATAGCTGATGTTCGTGAGTCACGTAGTTTGATGAACTTATGTGACACCCGCCGTAGCTGCATTTGAAACAGGCTTTGTGGTATGCGTTTCCATCGACACCCACCTGAAAACCGACCATCAAGATCATGAAAGTTTACAACTTTTGGTATATAAACGCGTATTTATGTATGTTTTGAGGCATCAGATTGTTGGCATAGCACTTTAGGAGTGGTTAATGATTATTTAGGGTTGATAATTTCCGACACGACCCAAAACACGATGCGAAAATAATCAGGTTTTGGGCTGGCATATCTAGCCTGTTCAAAATGCAAGTCTTGTTCGGGTTGACCTGTTTAGTTAAATGGGTCAAGTACCCTTATGACTCGTTTAACCCATTTTTTTTTACAACTCACCAACCCAATTAACACGTTCACAACTTGAATATTACTCGCCAACCCATTTGACACGTGTAGAAAAATGGGTTAAACGGGCTGTGTTTGGGTTACACGACTTTTAAGTGTGTGTGGTCAGGATTGGTGTTTTTGACACGAATAAAAATATGGGTCGTGTTTGGGTTGAACACTTTAACCCACTAACCTGACATGATTGACACCCTAGAACTTATATTACATGTAAATCCTTAAATTAATCAGAATTTACATGGAAACACCCTCTAAATTCTTGTTTATATACTTTACCTTTTCAAGGGGGTAGACAGTTTTCTTGCAAGTAACACATTTGTCTTGTGTCCCACCAAACATGCTTGATACTTTGCTATTAGACTGACCCTGAAAAAAAATCCAAATAAGGGGTAAGTACTTGGTTACCACCTTTGATATTACACAAATAAAAAACTTATATTTAGTCTATTATGATTATAATCGACCGTTACCTGATCATATGATCTAGCCGTTCTCGGGGTACCTACATGACAAATAGATGGTTAGTTGCAAAGTTACAAACATCTTTTCCCTTCAACATCACAGTGGTATCTTTATAGGCGTGTTTTTGGTTTATTTACTGGTTCACATCCATCACTCTTTCATTACTAAGATATTACGAATCAATCGGCATATAAAGGTTGACCCGGAGTTGTGTCAGAGACACATGAACCTGAACACGACACGAGTTTTTCACGGGTTGACTTACGACTTATTTAACTTGAAATTTCGTTTTATATTCTTACATAATAGTACTCTAAAGTTACATAGTTACAAACAAAATTACTGATGTATATAATTGCATTACATTTAAACTAGAAAACTTTTTATTTCATTTTTATCATTATATTTTCGCATAAAACACCTAATCAGTTTAAGTTACAACATAAAATACATATTAAAAAATTAGTATAAAGTTAAACGGGTCAATATGCGATGAAAACGGCCCGTTTAGATGAATGTGTCCACTGCGCTCGACCCAACCCGTTTAGACTATACCCAAAATGGACTCACCTTCAAAACTCTTGTCCAAACTTCCAGTCATTTTGAAGAGTTGATCAAAGTGAGGCTGGCAGTATAACACTCCTTCAAAAGAGCTGTAATTACTCAACTGCAATAAACAAATTTATAAAAAAAAAATCACAAAAACCACACAAAATAGTTTGTTTTCGTTTATCGGTTTACTGCAATTATTATGAACTTTTTTTTTGAACGGCCAACAAACTCAATCCCGAGCACTCTCGGGGCACCCACTGGACAAACGGAGTACTCCGAGAGTAACCCGAGTCCACCACCAATTCCGGGGAAAACCCGGTAACCCACCCGCCCGTAGGCACGACAGTGAAATTACCGGTAAAACCCGTTTGGCTCAAGGATCCAACCCAGGTTTCCCTGGGTCTCCTATCATTGCCCACTAGTGCCTCAATTATTATGAACTAAAGAAACCTTCAAAGTTTCAATAAAAACTCCCATCAGATGATCTATAAATTTAAATTTAATTCTAGTTATCTAAAATCTATGAACTTTTGTTGACCGTGAGAAACCCGTTACCCGTAAACTCAGAGGCCTACTAATACTCTGCTAACCAATGAGATAAGATAATGGGTAGTTAAAAGCAGAAAAACAGTGGAATGTGGATTCGATATTAAAACGTCCGCTATCATCATTAATGTCAACTTTTTTACTTCATAAAAATCAAAGAAAGAACCCTCAAATTGTTAAGAAATCTTATCACATGCAGCAAAACTCAACACTTTATTTCTTTAAATCAATAACCACACCATATCATAAATAACAAAAAAGATAGACTATAACTAAAAAAAAGATTTAAATGCCATTTTAGTCTTTCTGGTTTGGGTCATTTTGCTAGGTTAGTCCAAAGGTTTCATTTATCGTCTCTGGGTCCAAAAAGGTTTCACTATTGCCATTTTAGTCCACTAGTTAACTTCATCCATTTTTTCTGTTAACGAGAAGGGCAATTCGGTCTTTTTATATGTAATTCTGTTAACCAAAAGGCAATTCAGCCATATAAAATGACCGAATTGCCCTTCTCGTTAACAGAAATAATGGATGAAGTTAACCCAGTGGACTAAAATATGGTGAAACTTTTTTGGACCCACAAACAAAAAACGAAACCTTCGACAAAATGACCTAAAAAACATAGACTAAAATGACATTTGACTCTTGAAAAAAAAAAAAGCCCACAAAACCCAGATCAAAAACAGCAACAAATAATCATCAAACCTTAAAAAAACCAAAATAAAAACTTTAGAGCCTCCAAATCAATGATCACACAAACCCCATATTAAAACCAGCATCTAACACAAATTGAACACAATCAGATTAACTCAAACTTAAATCATCTTGATACAATCATCAAATAAAAATGAGAAATTAATAAACCTTCAGGGTGCCTTTGCAATGGTGGCATCTGAAACAAGCCTTGTGATAAACTTTATTATCCACAGTGAGTTCATCCACAAAGTACACAGTCTTCTCACAAGCCTTACACTTTTGTGTTGTCCCACCATATGATGCCATTTTTGTATGTAACCCTTTAAAGATTCAACAAAAATGAATACCCACAACAGAAATCAGATCAAGAAACACAAAACATCCAAAAAATAATAAGAAGTTTGTGTTTGATCAAGAAAAGTTAAAGACTTTGTGTTGGAGTTTGTTGGTGGAGTCTAATGAAATGAAATAAAAGGGCCGGGGTTTTACAACAAACAAAGATTGTCAAAACACTTGTTCTGTAGCTGTCAGTTAAGGGGTTGTCTTTATAGTTATGTGAGACTTTGGGGGGTTATTATTGGTGTGAAGTTACTGTTTTGCCCTTTCAGTATATTTTATTTGTCTCTATGGGTTGTTTAGGAAGGGAATCGTGTCATCTTTCAGACCAAAAAGTAAGTTCGTGCGTTCTATGAAAGCAATCTAGATTCGGTGCACAGATCAGGTTCCGAATGTAAACTGGCCCGGGTTCGAACCGGTTGGGTTTGTTGGTTTGTTGACTGGTTTTTATCTGTTTTGAGCAGTTATGATTGGTTTGGTTATGGTGTAACTGGTTTCAAATGAGAGAATTATAATTTAATTTGTTGTATTGGTTCCAAATCAGTTTCTTTGTATGCCAGTTGCAGTTTCGTTCAAAAACAGGTTTTTATTGTGCATCTCTAGTTCACGGTAAATAATAATACGAGTAAACTTTCGTTTTGCTCTCTTTGGTTTGATCGTTTTAACGGTTTTGCCTCGATCATTTAGAAACGCCTTGGTATTTCTATTGGTTCTCTAATATACTCCTTGCTCTTAACTTTGTTTATTTTTTATGTTAAAAGTAAGGGGCGTTTTTGTCTTTTTAGTTCAAAATATGGGTATTTCAGTAACTTTACATATAAGTATCTATTATTTATTATTGTTAACTACAGAAATCCAATTTTCATTACCCTCATGTCTCTCTTATTGAAAAGAGAAAAGTACAAAAATCGTCTTTTATGTATGCTACTTATTGCAAACTGTATCCTTTATATTTAAAAAGTACAAAAACGTACAAACTCTTGCACGTTACGCCATTTGACCCTAACTCAGTTAGTTTTTATTGTTAAATATGACCAAGTGGACCCCACATAAGGGTATTTTGGTCTTTTTACCCATTTATACTAAAATAAATAATCATAATCATAAAAAATATAAATAAAAATAATTATGTTTATATATATCTTACACACACATAAATACTTCCCCCCCCCCCCTCTCTAAAACTAGCCTACCACCACAACCCAACCATCTGCTGCCACCATCACCCACCCGTCCGCCACCACCACCATCATTCTTTCTCTCTCCCTCTCTCCACCACCAACCACTACCTCCCCCATCTCAACGACTCTTAACATCACCAGCACTACACTACTGTACATAAACCCTTAACCGACACTACCATTAAACCCCAACAAAGACGGCGTTTCTGGATCTGGAAGAACAATGGAGGATAAGAGAGAGAGAATGGTGGTTTGACGGCGCTTCTGGATCTGGATCTCCGACGACGACAGTGGCTGCTGGATCTTTGACGACGGCGATGGCTGTTATATCTGCAACAGTCATATGACGGATTCAACACCAAATCAAATGACATCTCTACTAAATCCTGTAATAACACGTTCTGAATTGTGAATTAACAGGTTATAAGGCAATCCGGCAGTTGTAGAATCTGATATTTGTGAAATAAACCTTGTGGATCTGATATTTGTGAAATAAACCGGTGAGTAAAGCGAGGGTTGTTGATGGTGAGTAAAGTGAGGGTTGTTGATGGTGGTGACTCTAGAGTAGTGGTAGTGATGGTGGGATGAGGAGGTTAGAGAGAGGGAGAGAAAGAGAACTTGGTTATTTAGTCAAAAGTCGTTCTCTCTCTCTAAAAAATGCTCTCTAGGAGCTGAAGAGTTTCTGTCCTATCCGTTCTTGCTCAAGCTTTGTATAACAGCCTGTGATTGATCTTGCGGATCCTTTCCCTGCTGATCATAGCGAGATTATTAGCACAGCCCCGAGCTTGTTCGCCGATAGGTTCCCTGTGTTGCTGTGTCTGTTCTTCTGTGGGTTTTGGTGCCTTTCTCGCTATTCTCGATTCTTGTTTGCTTAGCGGGTCTGTCATCGGTCGCGGCTATATTGATAGTGTCAGCTAGATCGTAACGAATCCCATTAACCTTTTTAAGATTCGTGTTTTAGCAGTTAGGTCGGCGAGTGGTGATGGCGGGTAACAGTTCTGTCTCTCAGTTTCAGTCCGGGAATATAACTAAGTTTTATGTTTCCAACCTTCCGAAAGGGTGCACTCCTTGGGAGTTGTCTTCGTTTCTAGGTGTTTTCGGAGAGATCGAAGGTACTTACATCGCCAGGAAAGCTGATAAATTAGGGAACAGATTTGGTTTTGTGAGCTTTAAGGATGTCAGGGAGAAAGCGGAGTTGGAAAGAACTTTCTCTAACGTTAAGATGGGCAATAACAAACTTGCTATCAATATTGCAAGGTATGCAGCAGAGAACACTGAGTATCTCGCCTTGAAAAACAAGAACTCGCTTAACACGAAGCCAGGTAATGTGGTATCTCAAAGTCAATTTAAGTTTCAAACTTTCCAAGGGACTCAGAAGCCAGGGCAAGCATGGAGAAACAATTTGTCTTATAAGGATACTGTGATTAGGGGTGTGGGTGAGAACAACATGGAAGGGCAGCACTGTGATAATGAGAAGGTTTTAATAATTCCTAATAATGTCTCTGTGTTTAAGGACCTTGAGGGGAAGGCGGTGGTAGGAAGAATGGTCAGTCTGGACATGTTGGTGTCCCTCAAAAAATTGCTGGCGGTTTCAGGGACCACATACTCATCTATTCATTACATTGGGGGACTCTCAATCCTTCTAAATTTTGATAACGACACGACTGCTGGCAACTTTGTGTGTAACCATGATTTATGGAAGGATTGGTTCAGTCAATTGGACGTTTGGCAGGGGCAGTCGTTGCCCTATGAAAGGATAGCGTGGCTTAAAGTGTTTGGAGTCCCGTTAAACATCGCTGTTGAGGATGTTTTCAGTATGATAGGCAAAAAGTTTGGCAAAGTCGTTCATGTTGCAGGTCTCAACAGGGAGTATGATGATTTGTCGGTTAATCGTATCGGGGTGTTGATAGGAGATGGGATGATCATTTCTGGTGACCTTTCTTTGGTTTGGCAAGGCAAAAGTTTTAAACTTTGGATCCGGGGGGTGATGGACGACTGGATTCCCGATTGTATCGGGGAGGAGGAGGTCAATGTTGCTCCGACGGAAGTCTTATCGGAATCGGTCAGTGAATCATCGGATTCCAGTCCGGAAGATGAGAAGTCCCAGGGAGATGCTCAAGAGTCTCTTAGTTCTCTGCATGCGCCCATGCAGATTGAAAAAGAAAACGACGGGGTTAGTTCCAAAGTTGCGGGTAATTCCAAAGTGGATATTAATCATTTTTCTGGGGATTTGGTGAAAGATTCGTTGGCTTTTTCTCCTGCTGACTTTTCTAATTCTCCTGTAAAGGAAATGGGCCCTAATGGTTTATTGCAGTTTAATGTTGGGTCTAATAAAGGTGCTGGGCCCAACAAAATTCGAGGGCCTTTTTTACGTGGTAGATCAAAAGCCCATTCTGGTGTCAACTATTCAGATAAGGACTTGAGACCCAAGAAGAGGTCTATGACTCAGATGGAAGAGCAGTACGTTTCCAGCAAACAGGGGGATATTCGTGTTGACGATGATTGCAGGGATGTTCGAGAAGGGTTTGAGCAATTATGTTTCGATCTTAACAACAGGCTTTCTCCTAGAGGCTAGGGTTTGAGCAATTATGTTTCGAAGTAACTGTCGATGTTGGCTTGAAATTGGGTACTGACCTTACCGGCCACTCAGAAATCATCTGGAAATCCATTTTGGCTTCAGGTAATAATGGGGTTGAATTATGAATTTCTTGTCTTTAAACAGCAGGGGTATTGGGGGTCCAAACAAAACGGGGTGGGTGAAAGATTTAATTAGAGAGCACGGTATTAGTTTTGTCATGATTCAGGAATCTAAAGCTGGGTCGTTATCTCGGTCTGAGGCTTCGAGGTTCTGGGGGAATAATAGTTTTGGCATGGATAGTGTTGATCCTGTTGGTCATTCTGGAGGCCTGATTAGTATTTGGGATGACAAGATTTTTCGTCAAACGGGAGGGTCTTTGGGATGCCTTGAAAGTGGTTATTGATTCTAATGACGGTCTGTGGATTGTCGCTGGAGACTTTAATGCGGTCCGGTTTAGAGAGGAGAGGAGAAATTGTGCCTTCAAACAATCTTGTGTGAATAATTTTAATTCCTTCATCTTTGACTCTGGTCTGATTGAGTATAACATGAAGGGTAAGCAATTCACGTTTTGTTCGGATAATGGTAAGAAGTTAAGCAGGCTTGACCGTTTTTTAGTTAATTCGGATTTTTTCAATGATTGGCCGATGGCGTGTTATCGGGCTCTGCCTAAATTATGGTCTGATCACAGCCCGATTATTCTGGTATGTAAGACAAAGAATTTTGGGCCTCGCCCTTTCCGTTTGTTTAACTCTTGGTTTGGTAAAGAAGGCTTTGACGATACCGTTGTTGAGGCGGTTAATGACTTCAGCAACTCTGGTGGGCCTCCTGACACGATTCTTATTAAGAAATTGGGTCTTGTTCGAGATCGGTTGAGAGGGTGGAGGGATGAGCTGGTTCGTAAGGAGGGGGAGGCTTTGACCGCCGCTAAATGTGAATTACAGGACTTAGACACGATTCTTGAATCCAGAGATTTCTCAGAGGAGGAGGAGTGGGTTTACGCTGAAAACAAGAAAATTATTCGGGAGGCTGAAGAAGCTAAAGTTATGGATCTTCGACAGTGTTCTCGTATTAGATGGGCCAAGGAGGGATCAAAATTCGAAATTTTTCCACGCAATGATCAACGGCAGAAAGGCTAGCAACACTATTCATGGGTTGGATATTAATGGCGTGTGGATTTCCAAACCATCTTTGGTTAAAAAAGAGATTTTCGGATTCTTCAGGGATAAATTCGTGGAGGAATCCTCTAATCGTCCCTGTTTGGTTTGTCCTAATATCAAAAAAATCTCGTCTTCCGAGGCAGCCAGGTTGGAGGAGAGGTTTTCGAAAGAGGAAATAAAGGCGGCTGTTTTCAAATGTGGTGACGATCGGGCTCCGGGGCCAGACGGTTTCAACTTTAGATTTTTTAAACATTTCTGGAGCCTCTTCGAGGAAGATTTTAGTAGTATTTTAGAGTTCTTTTTTGTTTCTGGCAAGTTAAGTATGGGATGCGGTTCGGCGTTCATTGCTCTAATTCCAAAGTCTAGGGATCCGATGGGCTTATCAGATTACCGTCCCATCAGCTTGGTGGGTGTTATCAATAAAGTTGTGTCGAAAATTCTAGCTAATAGATTGAAAAGATCTCTCGGAGCGGTTATATCCGACTCGCAATCCGCTTTCATTAGCGGGAGACAAATTTTTGAGGGTCCGTTAATTGTTAATGAGATTCCCTCATGGGTCAAAAAGTATAAGAAACAGGTTTTCTTTCTCAAAATCGATTTTGAGAAAGCTTATGATAACGTGAATTGGGGCTTTGCTTTGGATGTCCTTCGTCAGATGGGTTTCGGCTCCAGATGGCGTAGCTGGGTTTCGGGTATTGTAGCTTCGGCGAGGGCATCAGTTCTGGTGAATGGATCTCCCACTTTCGAATTCGGATGCAATAAAGGTATAAGACAAGGAGACCCTCTTTCGCCTTTTCTTTTTGTTATTATCATGGAGGCTCTCTCATGTATGTTCGACAAAGCTTGTGAGGTTAATGTGTTTAAAGGTATTTCGCTTCCTAAAGACGGGCCTCGTTTGCCGACGACGCCATGATAATGGGTGAATGGAACAAGGATAGCATCGCCAATGTGATCAGGATTCTGAGGTGTTTTCACGCTTGTTCGGGCTTGAAGATTAACCTTGGCAAATCCAGCATTTTTGGTTTTGGGGTTAATAATGTTGAAGTAGAGGAGGTTGCGGCTTGGATTGGATGTAAGATCGATAATTTCCCGTTCAAGTACTTAGGCTTAACGGTTGGTGCTAATATGAATCGCATCAACAATTGGCGCCCAGTTTATGATATCTTTGAAAGACGATTATCTCTTTGGAAGGCCTCGGTTATGTCCTTAGGTGGGAGAGGTACTCTTATCCGCTCTGTCCTCGAGAGTCTGCCCACTTATTTTTTTGTCTTTATATAGAGCGCCAATGAAGGTGATTAAAGACCTTGAAAGTTTGATCAGAAAATTTTTATGGGGAGGCTCGAATGAAGTTAAAAAAACTCATTGGGTAGCATGGGAAAGGGTGACCTCTCCGAAAAAAGCTGGGGGTTTGGGTTTATGCAAATTGTTTGATGCTAATCTGGCCCTCCTAAGCAAATGGGGGTGGAGATTCAAATGCCAACCCGAAAATTTGTGGGTCAGAGTTGTTAGTGCTATTCATTCGGGTAACGCTGGATTCTCTTTTCTTCTGTGTAAAAAAGGGATCGGGGGTGTTTGGTCCAATCTGTGTAATTTGCTTAACAAGCCGGTTATAGGGGATAAACCTTTGCGAAGCTTATGTAGAGGAGTAGAAGGGGAAGGAAACAACATTCTTTTTTGGTTAGACCCTTGGCTAGATGGAGCTCCCCTTAAAGAGTCTTTTCCAGGTTTATTCCGCATGGAAGTTGTCAAGATCTGTTCGGTGAAGGACCGTCTAGAAAATGGTGGTTTCTGGCTATGGCGGCACGACCCCGAGATGGAAGAGGAACTTCACGAGCTGGACGAGTTGTCGGGCAAGCTGGTTGCGGTGTCTCTGAACAACGCTAAGGATAAATGGAAGTGGATGGGGGACTCTTCGGGGCAATTTTCGGTTAAAGGGGTCAAAAATCTGATGAATAAGAATGTGTCGGCTAATGGTCGATACGTTCTTGAGTGGTGTAAGTGGGTTCCTTCGAAGTGTAACATCTTTGTTTGGAGGACGGAATTGAATCGCATCCCTACGGCTGAAGCTCTTTCTAAACGAGGTATTCAGGTTGGGTCGGGATCCTGTCCTTTATGCAATTCTGTTGATGAATCTGCGGAGCACATCTTCTTATCTTGCCAAATTGCTTCTTTAATTTGGCAAAAGATCAGCAGATGGTGCCATATCCCGAACATTTTCGCTTTCTCGTTCGCAGATTTGTTAGAAGTTCATAAGTTCTGTGGGTTGGGTCCGGTGGAGAGGAAGGCAATGCAAGGTATCATTATCATCACTTGTTGGTGTATTTGGAAGGCTAGAAACCAGAGTGGTTTTCTCGGGTTCGCGTGTCTTAGTGGAGGATTTATTCAGCGAAATCAAATCTGTGGGTTTCTTTTGGTTCAAGCGTAGATCCTCGTTTCGGTCCATTCTTTGGAATGATTGGTGTAAATTTGTAATTATGTAGTTGGTTTGTTTGGTTGTTGTTTTTCCCGGCTCGGTCTTCGGGTTCGGTGTTTTAATGAAATTCTCTTTTCAAAAAAAAGAGAGAGAAAGGAAATCAGAGTTATGAGAGAAAGAAAATTGTTTTATATAAATAAATGGTAAAATGACCAAATACCCTCATGTGGGGTACACTTGGTCTGATTTAACCATGAAAATATCTAAGTTAGGGTCAAAGAACGTAACGTGCAAGGGTTTGCAAATATCGAGTACGTTTCTTTTACTTTTTAAAGACAAAGGACACAGTTTGCAATAAGTAGCATACATAAAGGACGAGTTTTGTAATTTACTCTATTGAAAATAGAAAAAACCATTCCAACCACTACCATCACCATCAATCACCATCAACCATCACCACCTACCATCTATTACCACTACCAACCCATCACCACACATCCACCAGCACCACCACCACATATCTGAACAACACCAGCCACCAGCAGCCCCACTACCATCCTCTTAGATCTTTGAAATGACCACCACCAATCGCCACCAATGCCAATCACCACAATCAAAACCAACCATCGTTTCTCTCTTTCTCTAAATCACAATCACAACCATCAGCCACCCGCCCCACACACACATACACCCGCAACCACCACCCAGATTTGCCATGCTCTAGCCGTTGGCGACACCACCAACAAACAACGCCAAAACCAACCACACAAATCTGCCATGTTTTCTAGCCAGACCACCACAAAACCTAGATTCGACCTCCACCTGCCTACCACCAACACCAACGACAACCACAATTAACAACACCACCACCCACCTGCCTACTACCACCACCCACAAAATGGGTGCTACAACAACAACAGTTTTATCTAGGGCTGTCCAAAAAGCTCGCGGCTCGGAGCTCACTTGGATTTAGCTCAGAAAAAGCTCGCTCAATATGGCTCTGTTTGCAAGTGAGCCGAGCCGGCTCGGCTTGGTTAGAACGTTAGCCTAGCTCGGCTCGGCTCGTGACGAGCCATATTGGCTCGGTTTGGCTCGCTTGGTAGCTCGGCTCGGCTTAGCTCGTATTATTTTACTTATAATATATTTTATTTTTATATACATATAATATATTACAGAAAGTGATTATTATTTACATGTATTTAGGCTTGTAGTTTGATATCTATGATATATTTAAAGGTTGATTGTCGTGCTAATGAACAAATATTGTATTTACTTGAAATATAAAACTTATTTTGCGTTGTTGAACGTGATTTTGGCTTGTAATGTATTAGGTTGAACTTATTTTGAATATGTTCTTTTAAAGTATTGAATAATATTTTAGAATATTGAATTTTGAGAGCTATGTATTAATTTTTATTTTTAAAATCGAGCCAAACCAAGCTGAATGAGCCAGCTCGATTTAAAACCAAGGCGAGCCCGAGCTTAGATTTTCAGCTCGATTTCAAATCCGATCCGAGCCGAGCCAGCTCGGTTTATAATCGAGCCAAGCCCGAGCTTGCCCTAGCTCGGCTCAGCTCGGCTCAAGAACAACCCTAGTTTTATCTCCAAAATGGTGAGCCTCAAACCGTTGACAAGCGGTGACGATGGCTGTGGTCTAGGATTCCGACGATGGTTGCGGTCTTGGGTTCCGGATTCTGGCTCACCACTACAACACCATTCTGTCGTCTGGTGGTGTTGGTCCATTAATTTTGTTAATAGTGAAGGGGAAGAGGTGGTGGTGGTGTTGGTCCAGTGGTGGTGGCTGGTTGGGTGATGGTAGACTGTAGGGCTGGCATAACGGGTTAACCTGATCTGTTAAGACACGAACACGATAAGACACGAACCCGAAACACGTAAACACGAACAAGACACGAAATCTTATCGTGTCAGATTTTTGAAACACGAACACAAACCTCTTAATAAACACGTTACACAAAACGACCTGTTAAGACATAAAAAAATTACCAACGTATCATACGACCTATTAAGACATGAATACGACCTTTAAGACACGAACACGACCTGTTTAAGACATGAACACAACCGAATTGGGGAAGTTGTGAACCGGATAAGGAATGGTGGTGTTTGTGAGAGAGATTTAAAAATTAGGGATTAGATTGTGGAAAAAAAAAACCCGCGTGTGTTTGTATATAATTCATCTCAGGTACCACGATTGATGACCCCATGTCCACACCCACATATAATATTTTTTAATTTTTAATTATTAACATGTACTTAACGGGTCTTAACAGGTTAACATGTTTTAACCTGTTTAGACACGAAACCTGTTAAGGTCTTATCGTGTCGACCCGTTGTAGACACGAAACCTGTTAAGGTCAAACAGGAAACATGATAGCTTCGTGTAGGTTTGTGTCGTGTTATCGTGTTCGTGTCAGAATTGCCAGCCCTAGTAGAATGGTTGTAGAGAGATAGACGGGGTGAGAGAGAGAGAGAGAGAGAGAGAGGAGTAAGAGTGGTGGAGACTGGTTTTTTTTTCTCATATACATAAATTTATATATTTTTTTTTATTTTTGATATCAACAAATAGACAAAAAATTGGATTTTAGAAATCAATATAAATACAGATATGTATAATTATCATAATACCCTTACCTTTAATAAACATTTGAGAGAGAGTTAGAGGCAGGGAGTGAAATGGAGAAAAGTTAAATAGATCAGTGAGGAAAATGTCCGTTTTTAAATGATTGGGGCAAAACCGCTAAAATGACCAAACCACATAGAGCAAAGCCAAGGGCGTACCCACCTTTATCTCAAGGTGGGCGGGCGCACCCCTTGAAAAAATAAAATTTAGTGTTAAATTCCCGGTAAAATCCCGACCGCACCCCTTGAAAATTTTCGTTCGCACCCTTTGGAAATTTTCGACCGCCCCCTTAGGAAAAAAATCTTATGAATTTTTAAAAAATTTACGTAAACAACGATTTTTTTAAATACAACCTAATTAAATTTCCACTTTTTTTTTGAAAGGTGAGAGTCTACTTTGGTTGTGAGAGCAACTCCCACACCCCCCAAACCGGGGGGCCCTAGCCAAGTCTGCCCAGACTACGTTGTCTTAACCGGGCCCGCGCTGGTTACTTAACCCAATTAACTTTCTCTTAACCTTTAACCCAATAAACACACCATAACTCAAGCCCAAACAAATCTAATAATCTAATTTGAACAAAAATATAATAACCCAACTCACCGCAATTTCGGCCACCAAACTCACGATAACGACATCTCATCATTATTTTCGTGTATGGTTCGATTATTTTTTTGTTTTCTTGTTTTATCTGGATTTTTAGGAGAAATACAGTTGTTGAAAAAGTTTGAACTTTTAGTTGTTTTGTTGTTTTTTTTTGAAACTTTAGTTGATTGATTTTGTTGTTGTTAAAGTTTAGTGTGTTTAAATGGTTAATTAGAAGGAATCAACAATTAAAACTAGGGCTTGATTTTAAAGTTGAAAATTATGAAGTTTGGTGATGATTGTTTAAGTGTTTAGTGTTGAAAATTAGTTGTATATGTTATATAGAGAAAGACTTGATTAGAAAAGTAGCTCTAGATGTTTTGGATAGATTTCAAAAAATGAAAACCCGTAGAGCGACATTTTAAATATGTTTGTAACGACGTTTGACATGTTTTTGATAATTAAATACATTTTAGCTTGATATTCTTTTGTTTTACATGACCCGACCCGACATGAACCGATTTTTTTTTATATACCTAGGGCCTAAAATCTTTAAAAATATTTCGCACCTCCATGAAAAAGTTCCTAGGTCCGCCACTAAGCAGAGGAGAAATTAACTATAATAATATATTGTTGTTTTCATTAAATTAGGCACGATGATAAACCGTAGGAACTTGCTGAACCGAAGTTGGTTAGTCGGTTTGATGGATTTGAAATATATATGGTTTGGTTTATGTTTCGGTTTTATGGGTAAAGTTATCCTACAAGGCTACTAAAAATAAGAAGTGTACAAAGACACAATGGATTCTAAAATATAACACAATGTCGAGCAAAATATAACACAATGCCAAAAAATATAACACAATGAGTCACAAAAAAGATACAATGACCGAAGTATAGAAAAAACAGTGATAAATAAAGACATAATGATGTAAAAAAAGTCTAAAATTCATAAGCTACACTTCTAAAAAAAACCTAAAATTTTATATCGTAGAGTTTGATGAGACGGTTCCAATGCCGCTTAATGAGGTTAATCGGGGTCCGTTTGATACTCCTCTTATTTCTAAGAAACTTTGTATTTGATCCTAACCCTGAAAATGTATTAGTTTACCGTTTGAAACTTGAGACCAGATGTGTAAGCCAATTTGTTTTTTTTCTTTTCAAAACTGCTAAATCAGTAAAACCGGGTTGTCAAACTGTGAAAACCGGCCTGTTTAGTGACCCAACTTACCTAGCTGGTTTGAATTTTTTTTCTTTTAGTTAAACTTTAGTTAGTGGTTTGACCCAAAATTTTAGTCAGAACTAAACCAGACTGTAAACATTCCTGAGTATAGGGATAAAATGGCTATCGTTTATTTATTTTTTTTAAACAAAAAGAATAAATGAACTTAAATAGATCTACGTATAACTTGTTATGCCCGTTGAATACAATGTCCACAACATTAATATTCTTAAATGTTGTCTATTCTCACACCTATCTACTCTACACATTCATTTTACTTAAAATGAAATTTCATCCCTCAACCATAAACCATTCGATTGATGAACATTTTTGGTACTTCTCGTCTTCTCGATACCGCTAGACGAAAGGTCTGGTTCGGAGACATGTTGTTTCATCATTGTCAATCTTCAAACATCATGATTTTTTATAAGTTTTGATTTCAAAATTAGATCAACTTTTAAAACAGGAATACAAGCTAGCCTTTAACGAGTAGAAGACTTAACACTTTTAATTGAAGTTGAGGACACAACATCGTTAGGTTTTTAAATTTTGATTTAGAGGATTCCCAATATGATCTCGCAATAGGGATTTCAAAGTTCTTTCAGGGTGCGACTGGTTCGCAGAAATTTAAACATTCCGATATGAATTGAAATTTAATGGAATTGCAATCTACGTACCGAATTTGATTGACAAAACAATCATAAATGAATTCTAATCTAACCCCCAACCCTAAGTCAGACCAATTTAACGGGCCTAATCAATCCAACTGTTTTGGTTTGTTCTTTTCTGAAATCGTAGTTGTCGATTTTGCTGAAATTGTGGTCAAAACCTGTTAAAACGGACCATAAACACCATGATAAGATGGCTATTTATTTATTTATTTTAAAAATAATAATAAGTCATATTTCGACTTAGTTAGTCATATGTATACTTGACTACTTGTTAGTTGTTATGCTCATTGAATAAAATGTCAAAAATATATATATATATATATATATATATATATATTCCATCTCAAATGTATTTATTGACCTGTTATCAAGCTTACTTACGATCATACATTTTTTTCTACTTAAAATGAATTTTCATCCTTCAACTACTTGATTGATTAACATTTCAAGTATATGTGGCTACCCGCTAGACCAAAGGTCTGGTTCGGCAACATGTCATCTTCAAATATCACATCTTAAAGAGCATTCACATCCATTCCACTAAATTGTGTGAGTGGGGTTTTTATAATATGAAGAGTATAAAAAGTGGTTGTGAGTGGAGGAGAGAGAAAATGTTACTGTTCATCTGTATATTTGAAAAGACACTGTTCACCCCCTATAATTTTTTAATATATTTTGAAAGTGGTTGTGAGTGAAGGAGAGAGAAAAGATAATGATAAAGGTATAAAAATATATTATTTAATTAAAAATGAGAGAGAAAATGTAGTGTATTTTAGTGTAATTTAAGGTGAAAAAATGGTGGAATGGATGTGAATGCTCTAATAAAAGTTTCAAGATTAGACCAACTAAAAACTCAATTACATGTTAGCCTTTGATGATTATACGACGATTATACTTTCAATTCAAGATGAGGACACATCATCATTAACTAGTTTAATACCTGTCCGTTGGACGGGTCGCGTTTATTTATTATATAGTAACAACGTGAATGAATCTATAAACACAAATATTTTTTCCTTTGAATTCTAAACGAAAAGATTATTTTTTTTTTAAATTTCAATAAAAAATATGTTATGATGGACCCAACTATTTCAACATTTTGCCGATTTTGACATGTTATGGTTGCCCATTTTGCCACCCATGTCCGTGCACCCAAACTATTTCAACATTCTATAAAGTGTTGCTCCTTAATATATTGTATATGCCCATATTTCTAAAAAAATCTATGAACATTTATACATTATAATCAAATCTCTTCAAACAAACATACAAGAGTCAAATGTTATAATATGTTATTTTGTTTACAAATATTGCTTCACATAAATACAATATTTTTCTCGCTGCGCGTTGCGTCGGCATAGAAACTTAAGTAACTTGATGGCAATTTAGCTTATTATACAAAGACTACCAAAAAAATCAAAAGCGGCGTAGAAACGTAAGTGAGTTGATTTTGATTTGGTTTATTAAACAAAGTCATAAACAAAAATCAATTAGCGCGGCTAGCCTGCTTAGATATATTACCTCTTCTTAAATCTGATATTAAGTACTTAATCCATCTTAATCTGCAACTCTTTCTGCATCTGAACAGTTCTAAAAAAGACATACATATATTGTATATCATATATGTACATGTTAAAAACGAAATGACATTAAATGTATATAAATTCAGTCTGTATACACATAAACGTACCAATATTTTCAATCAAACATCTCCATGGGCCTTCGCCATGAGCCTGAATGTAGTTGCTAATCAAGCAAATCCCTTGTAATGCTTAATCAAGTCTGTGAAATTGTAGTGGCAGCATATATGTGTAACACATTAGAAACAAATTCGAAAAGTAGCATGCATTAAAAAGATGTACAATAAGTTTAAAGAAATTA
Organism: Helianthus annuus; assembly: GCF_002127325.2. Lineage (NCBI taxonomy): Eukaryota > Viridiplantae > Streptophyta > Magnoliopsida > Asterales > Asteraceae > Helianthus > Helianthus annuus. Next base: position 127,563,575 of record NC_035440.2, read on the forward strand.
GGTTTGCCTTAAATAACAAATTCGGTATGTGTTAAGAAAGCATAAGAAGCTAAATGCTTTATAAATTACCTTCTTTAGGTCGACCTTTGGCGGTGGGCCCTCATGAAAGAAGGTGGGCTTTGGGTTTGCCTTAAATTACAAACTCTCTCTGAGTTGCTTGAGGGTTGCTTCCTTTTCGATACACAACATATAAACTTCAAGCTGGTATGGCATAACCATAAAGAAATTAAGAAAATAGATGAGGAAAACAAATGAACTGATAATGATCATAGAGATTTACCTTGGTTCTTGCCTCGCATTAAATTTTCTCAGCCTCCAATGGTTGTTGTTTCTCTTCTAATTTGGAATAAAACTGAAATAAAAAGAACACAAAATGAAATATATAGGGGAGTTGGCATCTGACGGGATATGGTCCCAAAAACCTTGCGCAGGCGCATCGGACCACACCACAGCCTTATTCCAAAAACATCTTGAACAAGACCCTGCGCGGCCGCGCAGCGACTCTAAACAAGATATGAAAGAAAATAGTCTTCGATAACCATGCACCGGAGAAAAGGAGAAGCAAACATTCAACTAACACCCTTGCGCGGGCTCACGCAAGGGAACAGAGACTTGAAGATAAACTCCTGAACATCTCCGCGCGTCTGAAAACAAGACTTGAACAAAGGAATCTTTTCTGTTACAACAAGATGGACACGTGGAAAGGGCCATTTGGTTATAACCGAAGATGACGTGGCATAATCCTAGACACTCATCTAAATCACAACGATGACGCTAACTTGGAGAAGGATCTACTGAAAACCACTTTCCACGTGGCAACTCCCCCACCGTTGATCAAGACCCACAATCCGTGTGTGAAGATTAACGGAAGGAAAAATAACTAACAAACGGAAAAGCACTTTCCGTTACTATCTCCATCGCACCAGTTTCCCGCCAAAAACCGGCTATAACTAAGGCACTGCAGGTATGATCTCACAAGTTACTTTCACTTCACTCTCACTTTTACTACTTCATCTTCTTCCTCGAGATCACCGTACTTATTATCACGCCGGAGGGTGGTCACGGAGAGAACCCCCATTCTCCCCGTGGCGAGTCTAATGGCTTTCTGTTTTGCAGTGATCACCGGAGAAGGAAACTAGCCAAACCCCCGAATCGACGAGAGGATTAACCCCTTTATGCAAAGACTCAACCCCTGGTCTGATTGACTCTGGTCCAATTAGATCACCGTTTCTTCATTGGCGCCCACCGATTCTTCAATTTTCATTTATATCTTCTCGTTTGATTCATCTCTTCTCTTCTGTTTTCCATGGCAGAAGCTCCGTCGAATCATCTACCAGGCCCTCGACCAGAGAACAGGGGCAATTTTGCTCATGCTTCCCGTGTCGAGGGGATTGTGGAAGAAGCATCCGATGATAACGATATCCAGAACAACATTAATCATGAGAATGATCTTGTTACACCAGGAGTACAACCTGAAATCCCGATCAGCTCAATTTTACCTCCTGGTGAAACTCCGATTTCGTGGTACGTGAAATCCCAAGGTGTGTTGAATGTAGTCTACGCACAGATCTGTGCACAAGCTGCTCAACCTGCACCACAAACGCGCAGATCTGCAGCTCAGGTGCGAGCTCCATCTGCACCTCAAGTGTTGCATTACGATGCACCGTCACACATGTCAGTTGATGATACGGAAGTCTATTCCAAGTCTACCACTAAGTATGAATCTACTCACTCTGAATCTAGGCAACTAGATCACCGTGATGAACAGTACTCTCACAAACGTCAATCGGTCCATTCACGTTTGGGCCTGCGTTTCTCACAGAAGCGTGTAGGTCCCGGTTTTCACTCCGAAAATGATTGCGAAACGACCGTGCGACGTGCGGAATCCGTGCACGAATGAGACCGAACACAAGAACATACAATTTAACGTGATTCTTTTGAATATTCAACAAGTACAAGCACCACGAATCACCTTGAGCTATATTTTCTCTCTCTACTTTCTCTCTCTAAGCACCAAGCTCCAAATCTCTCAAATGGCCAAAAAAATTCTCTAAATGGAACCCTAAGGCTCCTATTTATAGGCACAAGGCATAAGGGATTTCCCCTTATTTACAAGATTGCCACCTTGCCCTTTTACCTAAATATTACATCATAAAGTCTATTTTTTCTTCTATTTCGGCTACGGTTTTGATTGACGGAGGCGATAGACATTACTGCACTAACAAACTCCCCCTTGGATATTGCCGCAATCAATCTCGTAGCGTCTTGACTTTCTCTCTCTCTCTCTCTCTCTCTCTCTCTCTCTCTCAGTCTTCTTGAAAGTTTGATATCATCAGCAACCACAGACTCCCTCTTTCTAGAACAGAATCTCGGTGGATCTGTCTTCAGGCTTTCGTTGCTCTTCCTTTCTATCAGACTCCTTTTCTTCAGGCTCCCCCTTCGACAAGCTTCCGTGCTTTTGGGATCGACACCTAGCTTTCCAGATACACGCTCCTTCAGGATAGTTTCTTAGCTCCTCGAATGCACGCTTCCGTTTGCGTTGAGCTCGTCTTCAGACTCCCCCTTAGACTCGACTATCAGGATCATAGTCTGGAACACCATCTGCAAATCTCATACATTCATGAGTAAAACATTTTGAACCTCCAAGATTGATGACCTGGTTTTCTCATCATATGCTAGAATAATTTTACATTGAAAGCACTTTCAGTTGTTCAGGAACCGTAACCTGACACTTTTAAACATTTCAACTTCCCCTATCAACAAACTATACAGATTTGGCAGTTTTAGCAACCAAGATCGAACACTTGCTATATTACAAAAGATTTTAACAATCTAAGCATCCAAATCCCTCACAGTAAATCATCCAAGTCCAATTTAATGACCTTGGAGATATCACAAACTGTTTTTTCTTTTTCTTTTTTTTTAAATTTCAAGTTTCAAATTAATGAAGTTGTTTTATTTTCAGAAGCACATTCAGCATACTTAGATTTTGAAACTCAGCATTCAGACATCGGTTGTCGAAAATAAAGCAGAATCAAAAATCTTTTTGAATTTTTCTGAAACATAAAGCAGTAAAGAAATATTTACAGACAATATTTTTGTTTGAGTTCGTGTTTAGAGGATCATATCAGTTTATGACAAATCACTAGCACCGTTGAGCTTTAAACACTTTAAGTTTTTAAACGATTCACTTAGATTGTCAGTATACTGCTCCACTTAAATTTTCACACAAAGTTCAATCGAACCGAGATACGGATTAGTGTTTTAATGACTTAAACTTATTCGCGTGTCCCACCTCAGAATATACTCCCGTATCCAGATCCCAATATTCAGTCTTACAGGTGAGTATACCACAGATGATATCTGTAAAGGGGTTAGATGCGAAACCGTGAGAGCTCAGGCCAGAACTTCCGTTCAGCAGAGAGATGACGGTTCGACTTTCGGTGTGTCCCCTTTAGAGGATCTTTTTTACAACAACAATGATTATCAATTTTATTGTTTCATCATTTTTACTGAGGGTGGCGCTATATTTCAAGCAATGCGAAAAGTATTATACGGGGACTAGGCCATTGCTTCCGCAAAATCAGAAGTCCCGGGATAATACCCCAGATATCACTGAGTATAAAGACCTAGTATATCAGAAAGAGGGACCTTTCAAACAAGATTTCGGGGGTTACCCATATATCCGAGAGATGTTCCCACGAAATAAGTAAATTTGAAATTTAGGTTTATATCTCGAAAACAATTTACTAAGTGTGTAAAAATCTACTGGCATATCATCAGTGAGACCGTTTATCACATTAAAACATTCCATTTCTTTAGCGTACTGCGATTGTCTACTGATGTACTATCATTTCCTCTTTTCACACAAAAACTCAATTTTTTGAATTTTATCATGTTTTTGGCTTTTTCAAATTTTCTAATGTTTTTGTATTTTCTGACAATTTCTTACTCCCCCTAAAATGCAAAATCAATTAAAGAAAATTTGATAAACCGATGTAGATAGCATTGTCTCGCCATCCATTTTCTGCTTTTCGTGCACTGAATTGCAGAAAGCATAACATACCCCCATGATTTACAACCCACTGATTTTCGACAGTTTGAAAACCGTTTTTCAATCTTGTGAAATTAATCATTTTTGTTCCGCCGTGAGGGTTTCGGCATATTCAAGTAACATATTTTTTAAATTTTTGAATTTTTGACAAAATCTAAAACAAACATATTTTTGATTTTTCAAATTTTTTACAAAATAAAAACATATTTTTGGTTTTTTTAAAATTTTAAAATTTTTAGAGTTTTTAGAAATATGGTTTATTTATATACAAAAACTCATAAACTCCTTGTTCAACCAAACCAGGGTTCAGCAGCCTTCTCCTCCTGTGCCAGGCTGCTCATCAATTCTGTTTCTTGACAATCAAACTTTATGAACACCTGCACATTTACAAAAACTCAATTACTTGAACAATTTAGCCCAGGTCTGTTGGACCTTAGGCATTTCAACACAATAAGCTTCATTCAGTTTTGGAAAATCTTTGTCAGTTTTCACAAAAATTTTTCATCTTTGACTTTGACTTTTTCATCAGTCTCAGAAGTCACTTGTTTCTTAACCACCCAGTTCTGTCCTTTTGAGGCACTTCTTTTGTAAAATTGTGACTCGTTTTGATTATTTTGACTTTGAACAACAACTTTTGGTTTCCAAAATTGATTTGGCTTTGTCATATCAACTGATGTTTGCCAACTTTGTGTTGTTCTGAATCTGGGTGTGTGAGAATTCTGGGTTTGTCTTGAATCAGACCTAGTCTGTTTTGGTTTCCAAGTTTGATTCGAAGCAAACTTGTTTGTGTTGTACCTCCAAGTTTGTTTTGAATCAAATCTGGTAGACTTTTGTCTCACATCCTCAGACTTCTGTTTTTCAACATCAATAGGCTTTGTGTTTGGACACTTGTGTGCAACATGTCCAATTTGATCACATTTAAAACACGTTTTCTTTGAAACATCTTTAGCCTGTTGTTGTTTCTTTTTCTGATCATAGAACTCTTCATTAGACTGTCGTCTAAATTGGAGTTCTTTCTTTTCTTCCGAACTTTTCCCATGAACAAAATTCGTTTTCTTTTGAACATTTTGTTTTTCAAAACTTTTGTTTTGATTCTGTTTCCTTTTATAACCCAACCCTGCTTTCATATTCTTCCTTTTGTAACCTGGTTTGTTATAAAAAGTTTTCTTGCTCTTCCCAGCAAATTTTGAAATTTCAGACTTTTCAATTTCAACCATCTTAAAAACTTTATCAATCTTTTTCGAGATCACATTTTGAATCGGGAATACAATATCTAAGAATAATTTGTCCGATCCAATCATGGTATAAATCAATCCTTTTGAATCATCACTACTAGAAAAAGCACCTTTCTTGACATGCATTGCGTGTCATAAAAGGGTCTTTATGACACGCAAATGCGAGTCGTTGATTGAGGAGTCATAAAATTAACATGACATGCATTTGTGTGTCATGTTTTTATGACACACATTTAATGACACGCATTCATGACACACATTTAATGACACACATTCATGACACTCATTTTATGACACCTTTTAATGACACACATTCATGACACTCATTTTATGACACTTTTTAATGACACACGTTTATGACAAGCATTTATGACACATACGTATGACATTCATTTACGCGTGTCATGCTTTTAATTGTATAATTTTTTTTATAAAATTACTAATTTTCCCTGGATACATGTATAATAACAAAAACAATAAATCTTTTTCATAAAACAAATACACATATATATATATCAAAACAATCCATTACAAAATCATCTGTCTAGTATACTACAAATATTTTAACGTTAACAAAAAAAATAGAATTGTTTGTCAATATATCGTGAACACCTAAAATACAATTTGTCACTTAAAAATAGAGGTAACCGCATAAGTCGACCAATCTTCGCGAATGTCATCCATATCCATAGCCGAGTACTCTTCTACTCCTTTCCCAACCTGAGACAACAATTAAATAAAATAAATCTTAAAAATAAGAAGATGTGATCCTTCAAAAACAAAATAACATATCTTATAAGTGTCCAGCTATTGACTTCTAAAAATGTTAAAAATTAAGGTAACAATGTAGGTTTAAAGTTGTATAAAATATACATCAACCTCTGACAATAACATCACTAAGATGTGATCCTCCTTTGGGACGCTTGTTATGCCGTTCCATATCTAAAAAGCAAATAACAAAAATGAGATATATCAATTAAGTCAATAGTTCTGGTGTAACTAAGTCGATATATTTAATTAAATCTAAACCCAGTATTATCCGAACGCAAGTAACCCAAAATATAAAAAAGGTTTTCAATCACGTTGTAACAAACCGAAACACAAATAATTAACACAAAACCCAAATAATACAACCTTAAACCTTGTTATGCCTAACAAAATGCTTATATCAAAGTATGTAAATCGAAAAAAGAATGCTTACATCATTTGGAAAACGAAATCGCATGTCTAAAATAAAGTCGAGCATAAACCAAATAACCAGGTATCCATACTCCCAAGACCCATCTTATTGCATACACTGCATTGATTAGAAAAACAAATCAATTGTAAAAGATCACTTAATCTTACAAAATACAAGAGAATAAATCCATATAAAAGAGGTTGTCGTGATCGGCCTCCGTGCTTAGGTCCAAGCTACATACTTGGTAGATCTTCCGTCCCAGACCAATAAGTACCACCTGCCTTCATTTGCATTTCCAATTCGGCTTATTTAGTATACACCACTATTAAAACATTTTATTATAACATATATAACTAAATAAATATACAGTTACTTACTAGTTTAACAGATTCTGTGTGCGCATCTTCTGCAAGTTCAACATTAGGGCTCCAAACCGCAAACCCTTTGTGTCCTGAGCGAGTCGGGTATTTGTTCTTCTTTGCACTTGCTCGTGCCTTTTCAGTTTTGTTCTCACATAAATAAACAAATTGTTATTAACTAATAGTTACAAACATACAACGATAGTCTATACAATATTCCATTGTTTCTTGCATATTTATAAATAACAAAAGTTAACAAAGCTCAATCGATATAGCTCGGTTTGAAAGTAAGCCGAGCCAGCTCGGCTCGGTTAGAAAGTGAGTCTAGCTCGACTCGGCTCGTAACGAGCAGGATTGGCTCATTTGTTAGCTCGGCTTAGCTCGGATCATTTTACTTGTAATATATTTTATTTTATATACATTATAATATATTACAAAAACTAATTATTATTTACATGTATTTAAGTTTGTAATTGATATCTATAACTTATTTGAAGATTGATTACTATGCTAATGAACTAATATTGTATTTTTTGAAGTTAATTTAAAACTTATTTTGTGTTTGTTTAACTTGATTTTGGCTTGTGATGTATTAGGTTAAACTTATTTTGGATATGTTCTTTTGAAGTACTGAATAATATTTTAGACTACTTAATTTTTAGAGCTATGTACTAATTTTTAATTTTAAAACCGAGCGAAACCAAGCCGAGCCGAGCCAGCTCGGTTTAAAACCAAGCCGAGCCGGAGCTTTGATTTTCAGCTTGGTTTTGAATCCGAGCCAAGCTGAGCGGGCTCTGTTTATAATCGAGTCGAGCCCGAGCTTGCCCTAATTCGGCTCCGCCCGGCTCATGAACGGCCCTAGTCGTAGGCCCACGTTTTGGTTTCTCATGTTTATCTTCCATTTTACGCCCTAAACTACGAACCCATATGTACAAAACAAATCATACATGCTTACACATGAACTATCTAGACTATTAAATTAAAATATAAATATATATAAAAAACAACCATCATACATAAGTGACCACACAAGGAATCATATTCAATTTTAGGGTTCATAAACGGTTTAAAATCCGACATAAACATCGAATTATATATCTAGAAAAATCCAACATTTATTCAACTTAAGGTTCATAAACTACTCAATAGAGATATAAATGAAGATAGTATAACCTGCAAAACCCCTCAAACTTCACAGATCTCTTCAAAATAAGCTCCAAAACAGATCCACAAACTAAATTGCTGGAACAAAAATGAGTATCATTTAAATTTTTGCACTAGAAAAGAAAGATTTAAGATGAAAAGTAGGGTTCTTACCAGGTTTTGTGCGCTGCGATTTGGGAAGATTTAGGGAGGAAAGGTTAGGGTTTCTGGTCCCTGTAAGTTTTTTGTTGGAGTAATTATTATTATTATTTTGTGTGTGTTTGAAATTTTTGGCGGCCGCTAAAAGGATTCTGGTGTTCTTTTGAGTTTAAAATTTTAGAGTTAAATGCAATTTTAGTACCTGTGATTTGAGTTATTTTGTCAGTTTACTCCTAAAGTTTTATTTTTTCCCTGTGGGTTCAAAAAGTTTTCACCGTTACCATTTTAGTCCACTGGGTTAACTTCATCTATTTTTTCGGATGAGAAGGGCAATTCGGTCATTTTCTATGGCCGAATTGCCCTTCTCGTTAATAGAAAATACGGATGAAGTTGACCCAGTGGACTACAATGGCAACGATGAAACCTTTTGAACCCACAAGAGAAAAATAAAACCTTTGGACTAAATTGTCAAAATAACCCAAACCAAAGGGACTAAAATGGCATTTAACTCAAAATTTTATTTTGAGTTAACTGTCATTTTCGTCTATGTGGTTGGTTTACTTTTGTCATTTCAAACCAATTTTTAAAAAATGTACCAGTTTCCTTTCTGGCATACTAGAAATGTGCCACTTCATTCCAAAAATTAAAACTCAGTTAACTCAGACGGATTAAATGAAGGGTATTAATTTCAATTCATAAAATAAGGTGAAAATAAAATATATATGAATTGACAATAATACTATTCATTTAACCTGTCTGATTTAACTGGGTTTTAACTTTTGGACAGAAGTGGCACGTTTCCAGTATGTGAGGGAGCAAACCGGGTTAAGGTTATTTCCAAATTACAAATAAATGTTTTAGGGCTTTCGATCAGAATGACGATACAAGTCAATTGATGTAAAACTTACCTCGAAACAGTGCTCCAAACGACATGATTTTTGTTAATTGGAAGTTTAAACACCCGAATTGAAGCACCGTTTCGAGGTAAGTTTTATATCAAACGACTCCTATCGTCGTTCTGATCAAAAGCCCTAAAACATTTGTTTGTAATTCGGAAAAAAAAAAGAAAAAAAACTTAACTGCTTTATTTTTTTAACGGGTACGAGTGGAGGAAAAATACGTGAAAGGTTGGACTGGCAAGGGGAATATTCAAAAGTGGGACTACCAATGACGTCTACTAAGGATTATTACGGGGCAATTCCTCTAATTTGTATGGGGTTTATGTATATACTTCACAATCACAACATACAGAAATATAAATAATATTACATAATACATATTCCAAAAGAACATTTATGTTTTCATATAATGAACTTACTAAAATAAAACACTAATAGATAAAGGTTAAGGAAATATAAAATTATAAATAAAAAACACAAGGTATATGATTCTGGGTTTCAGTTTGGCTAAACGGGTATTTGATTTCGTCTAATTGGGTCGGGTATCACCGAATCCCATACCCGCCCTATACCCCACAAAAATTTCTAAGATTAGTCACATACCTGACCTATACCCGTCAAGCTACAGATATAACCGTCCCATATGTTTTAGGTTTCGAATATACCTGCCAGACTAGGGTTTTATTTGCCATCCTACTTGGGTAGTTAAAACCAAAAAAATCTAGGACTAAAAAAACAATTTCATCAAAATAAAATGTATTTTTAGGGTCCACTGAATCTTGTGGTGAAAAAAATATATATAATTTGGGCGATCTTCTAAAATTCTACTACATCTTAAAATAGAAAGTCGGTGCATAGCCACCGACACCCTCAAATTTCATAAATAGTTGAATACAAGGAGTAGTTATATATAATAATATCTATACACGTGGAAAAGTAATTGTATTATACTACATCTTAAAATACACCGGCTTTGCCTTCCAGTCCCTGTACTTTAACAATATTGCCATTTTAACCTTTCGATTTTGATACCTTTAAAGTTTTATAAAATGGCAATTTTAGTCCCTAAACCTTCTACTTTGAATTTCCAAAACCACAATCTCATCTTTCAAACTTTTCCAGCGCACCAACCCTCGACTTTGGTTTTCCACCATCACCTCCTTAGCTCTTACAAAGTTACGCCACCAACCATCTTCTTTTATATTTCCACCAACACCCCCTCATCTTTTACACATTTTCGCCACCACCCCTATACTTTTACACTGTCTTTTTTAGACTTTGTTTTTTTACCCCTTGCACTATTACTCCATATTTACACCCGCCCAACTTTAAGAAAAATTGCAATTGTAACTCCTAGACTACAACTCCTACTTTTCCAAATGCCAATGCTTTGTGTTTTACGAAATGTCTTAGGCATTGTGTTTTACACTTTGTGTCTACCTTTGTGCTTTACACTTTTTTGTAATTGTCTTTTACGCACTACATTTTACGAATCGTGTTTTGTCTTACTATATGTTTTCACCCGTCGCGCGCCGCCGCAACGCGCGGCAGGCAAAATACTAGTTGCTTTGAAAATACTACATTTTTTTTGGGTGTCCACCGATTTTTGTTGGAAAAAATACATATTTATTGAGCTAGACTAAATTTAGCTGAAAAAAAAAACCATTTCTTTGGGCTACACTTAATACCGCCCAGAATGGTAATGCTTTAGGCGGGCAATTCTATATTTTTGGACTATTAACTAATTTGCAAATGACAGAAGCAATACTTTAAGCGGTTTTAGGTTATGGTCGCTCGTAACACAATTTTCAACCACCCAAACTCTTATGTTTTCTGTTGAGCTATGACACACATTTAAATGTCATAAAATAAGCGTATGTCATTATTCGCGTGTCAAGATAGATCTTGTTTTTTTATGACGCTAAAAGGATGACACACAAAAAAGTGTGTCATAAATATATTGAATTTTGTAAAACCATGACAGTTTTTTTCTTGACAGACACTTTCGAATGTCATAAAATGAGTGTGTGTCATTGTTTGCGTGTCAATACAAATCTTGTTTTTTTATGACGCTAAAAACATGACACACAAAAAAGAATGTCATATATTTATTAAAGTTTGTAAATCATGACATCTTTTTCTTGACATACGGTTTTGAATGTCATAAAATATGCGCGTGTCATTGTTCGCGTGTCAAGAGAAATGTATTTTTTAGTAGTGCATCATTCACAACTTTCTTAGATTTTGTCTGTTTAAGATAGCCATCATGAAAATTTCACTCATTTTCATCATGTGAATCAGACATACCTTTGGTTGACTCATTGACGTGGGCGGTTAGATACATTTATTTACAGTATGTTCACGCGCCCGACGAAATGTGTTTTATATTTATAAAAATGTTTTATACCTTAACATTAAAACACACACAACAAAGGACAAGTGTATCCCGTCATATACGTAGCAAAGTATTGGTAAGAGCCAGATATCGATCCATGGAACACGGGCGTTATAATGTACTAAGTCTTTGTCATTAGATTACCAGATATAAAGAAAGGTGAATGGTTGTTAACTAAGTTATCTAAATTACAACTAAAACATAAATATACTACTATCTTGTTTCACAAACAACCTAAACATGTTATCTATCAGATATGTCACAAAAGCACTTAATCAATTTTCCAATTTCAAGACAGTTAGTCATCTGATAGGAGTTTTCTAACATGATGATTCTTCGGAAAGTTAACGCGATAAACACACGTTAACCACCTAAAATCATTATTTAGCGAGCTATTGATATTCATTCATGTAAACCTTTAAAGATAGATTAGTCATCCGCTAGGAGTTTTCTAACCTCACTTATCAAAGATAGATTAGTCATCCGCTAGGAGTTTTCTAACCTCACCAGAAAATCTGATGATTTTATTAGAAAGTTTTATTTTATGGAGTAAATAAATAAACTTGTGTACAAATAAATGAATGAAAAAGCAGTTAACTAAATAAACAAATGAACAAGAATGAATAAATGAAAAAAAATAACTGAAATAAAAGAATAAATGAATGAAATAAATAAATATATATATAAGTGGTTCGATTGCGAACACGGGCATAAATATAAATATAAATAGGAATGAAATGACTGAATTGAAATAAATGAAATACTGAAATAACTGTACTGGAATGAAATAAATAAATAAATAAATGAAGTACAGAAATGAAATGACTGAATTAAAATAAATGAAATACTGAATTAGAAATAACTGAATTGAAATAAATAAATGAATGGAGTACAGAAATGAAATTACTGAAATTAAAATACTGAATTAAATGATTGCCAGTAAATGGTTCGATCCCGAACACATAACTGAATAAAATAAAAAATGAAATAAATAAAAAAAATTAAAAAAAAATGTTAGTCGAACAATAAATAAAAAGTTAGTATGTTAGTAAGTTAGTAAAGTTAGTTGGTTAGTGGTTAGTTGGTTAGTAAAACAGAAAAGAAAAGTTAGTCAAAAGTTAGTCCTAGTAGGCGTGCCAGGCTAGGTATTTACATGTTAGTAACAGAAAAAGAAAAGTTAGTCAACCGGTTAAATAAAAGAAAATAAATAAATACAAAAATTTACAGGCATTAACAAATATTAACAGTTTGTACATCGGTAGAATAATGACTCGGATTGTTCCATTAATTTCACCGTGTTCCCCGGCAACAGCGCCAAAAACTTGACGTGGGCGGTTATATACATCTATTTACAGTATGTTCACGTGCCCGAAGAAATGTGTTTTATATTTATAAAAATGGTTTATACCTTAACATTAAAACACACACAACAAAGGACAAGTGTATCCCGTCATATATGTAGCAAAGTATTGGTAAGAGCCAGATATCGATCCATGGAACACGGGCGTTATAATGTACTAAGTCTTTGTCATTAGATTACCAGATATAAAGAAAGGTGAATGGTTGTTAACTAAGTTATCTAAATTGCAACTAAAACATAAAAATACTACTATCTTGTTTCACAAACAACCTAAACATGTTATCTATCAGATATGTCACAAAGCACTTAATCAATTTTCCAATTTTCCAATTTCAAGACAGTTAGTCATCTGCTAGGAGTTTTCTAACATGATGATTCTTTGGAAAGTTAACGCGATAAACACACGTTAACCACCTAAAATCATTCTTTAGCGAGCTATTGATATTCATTCATGTAAACCTTTAAAGATAGATTAGTCATCCGCTAGGAGTTTTCTAACCTCACTTATCAAAGAAAGCAATACCGATGGTCACAATACAGCCACGAGGATAAGCATTTAAGTAGATCATATAATAACATATTTCACCTTTACAAGTCTTGAACACAAATCTACCATGTCAGCAATTTCAGACCAAAAATACTAAACAAGGATCATAAACCGCATGCAAGAACATGTAATCAACACCATATAATTCGTTAGAACCCTTACGTGCAAGAAAGTATTCCTAATAAAAAAAAGATATATCTTGGATAAAACCAATACCCCTCTCGAGTTTCATGGTGTAAACAAGTTTACAAACAAGCGATTAATCAAGAAATAGTTACCATCCCACTAACCACAGATTCATTATCCAAAATAATCAAACATAATCAGGAACTCAACATCAATGAAATGTTCATTATATAATCATGAAGATTCAAACATGAAAAAGTACTTAAGTTTCATACAAACAAGATTACAACATCAAGATTATTCAAGAAACAAGTTTATAACTACTATTACATAAACTACATTAAACATAAACTAACATCATCTCAATACTTGCAAAATGATCAGAATACATGTTATAAGAACAAGGAATCGAACCATAAACAAGCAAGGAATTGATGGGTTAGATCGGTTATGCTTCTACTCGACCTTGAGGCTTCAAATGGGTCTGATCAGGACTGCTTCGGAACCCAGAAATTGCCCAGAAACATTGAGAAAAACCCAACATTTTGATCAGTAGCGAATGCTGCTATTTATAGGAAATTTTCAGTTTGGCACGGCCGTGCGGATTTGGCACGGCCGTGCGGTCAGGTCTTGTCGGGTAATGGCAGTTTCAGCGATCCCGAGTCAGCCAAGTGGACTAGTGGACAAGTTGTCTGAGTCGTCAGATCGGCACGGTAGTGCCGCTGGCTCAAAAATGTTGGTCAGAAGCCTTGATTTGGCATTGGCACGGTAGTGCCGCGGGTGGCACGGTAGTGCCGTTCATCAGAAATGTTGGTCAGAAGCCTTGATTTGGCATTGGTACGGTAGTGCCGCGGGTGGCACGGTAGTGCGACCCGAGAAACAGTCGGCACTCCTGGTTGCACCAGTAGTGCTTCCGAGATCGTAGCAGCGGCACGGTAGTGCCGCCGGTGGCACGGTAGTGCGGCTCGAGAAACAGTCGGCACTCCTGGTTGCACTAGCAGTGCTTCCGAGATCTGAGCAATGGCACGGTAGTGCCGTTGGTGGCACGGTAGTGCCAAACCTGGCAGTCATCAGAATTTTGCCCGTTTCATCAGAAATGCATCAGAATTTGTCCGTTTTCATCAGAATTTTCCTTTATGCTCTGTTTAAGACCTGAAAATATAAAAGTACCCATTTTGGTACCTAACCGTCGTGTTTTCGGTCAAAAATGTTTAAAACGGAAGTGTTTTGGGGTATAAAAACATGTATAATTTAACGTATATCAAACATCCCCACACTTGAACTTTCCTTGTCCTCAAGCAAACTTAAAATAAAATACGGAATCAAATCTGAATATTTACAAAATTACTAATTTGTTTGGTGGTCAAATTGGTTTTCAAAAAGTCATCATCAAAGATTTAAAACAAAACAAGTTTTGTTAGATGTATGAAAGGATAATTATAAAGCAATGATTTCACGTTCGATTGACTTAGCATGCAAACCCTTATATTTCTCACAATGTTCACACACACTCGGTTAAATTTCTGAATCATACATATAATGTGTGTTTTGGTCAAAAATCTGATGAGGATAATGCAACCAAACTCTTTGTTACGGGGTATGATGCTTGAAATGAGGAACAATGATAAGGATCACTTAGATGTAATTTGCACAATTGACACAAAGATTTATACGAGGAAAAAGCCCTTGATCAATGAATGATCTCCGGCATAAAAAACCTCGGGTGATGGAAACTACCGATCACCAAGTTCAAATTAACTAACAAATGTTTGCAACTTCGGATAGTAACGAGCTAGGTACAAGGATCACTATGGTATATCGTGCAAGAATGTGTGAAAACTGTTAAGTGTTCTGCTGTATGCTTGAGAGTGCAATTGTACGAGTGTGTGTAGCTGAAATTAGCCAAGTGTTCTAACTACTAGCTCGTTACCCTTTTAAAAATAGAAGTTAACTACGCTAACAAACTATCCGAAATTCGTGCCATGCTCCCACGTTCTCCACAACGTCCCTTTTCAGTCAAACGTGTGCGAAATAGCCGTGGAATATTCCATAGTAACGTTGCCAAGACCAGGTCCAACTTGTAACTCCTGCAAAACAATATGAAATTCAAAGAGAACAATCGTTAGTATAAGGATCCTTAGGGTGATCCATGATCCTGATCCTAAAGCACTTCTGAGGATCACTATCTGTCACAGAAGTAAGGATCACTAATAGGATAACAAGTGAGGATCACGGGCTATTAGAAAATCCTCCCCTAACAATTGCCCCCAAAATATAAGGAGTAATTTATAAAATGAACGAATTATATTTTACTGATCTTATCCGCAACTAACTAACGGATATATAGCCGTTGATATAGAACTATCCGTTGCAATTCTGACGTCACAGAAGTGACAACCCAACACGATCATGATTATAAATAGGAGATATAGATAGGATCAATTAGCATTTAAATTTCAGAGATACTCCCTTTATAATCTCATCCGAAGATCAAACAGGTATTCTCTCTTCACCTTCTCTTACTCTGTTTTATTTCTTTTTCTTTCATCTCGCAAAAAATGTTGCTCCGGAACTCTCCTGCTAAGGATCCCAAAAAGAATAGCCCCTTGAAGGGTCAAGGGATCATCAAGGATTCCCCACAAGAGAGGTGTTGCTTCACTGACCCCCAAATTGACAAAATCCGACACTATTTTCCGGCGAACACCTTCTTTAAACCTTTTAGTCCTACTGCCCTGAGCGATTACATCTCTGAGACTTGGGTTGCCTTCCCGGTCACTCCTTTCATGATAGGATACTCGTATCCTTTCCCTCAATTCACCCAATCCTTTTTCTCCCTCACCGGCATCTGCTATATCCAGGCCATGCCGATGATCTGGAGGGTTCTATATACCCTTGAAAGGATCATCGAGCAAGAAGGGATCGATCTTGGAATGTCAGAGCTTGGTGAGATGTATGACCTCACTACTTTCGGATCCCACCGTTATTTGTTCAAACGAAAAGCTGGTGAAGAGCACCCGATCTTCAAAGCCACCAAGAACGACACTAACTGGAAGCGACGCTTCTTCTTTGTCAGAAGAGACACTATCCCAAACGGAAAGGATCTGCCCAGGGAGTGGTGCACCCATGGTAGGATAGAGGATCCTGATAAGGATCACCAGACGATTTTCTTTTCACATAAGGATCACTAACACCCTTTTTTGTTTCTGATGTGCAGCTATCACTGTCTCACACCTCAGACGGTCCCCTGCCGCCAAAGAGAGACTTGCTGCTTTTAGGAGGCTTGATCCTGCAACAAGAACATTCAACACCAACACCCAGGACTCCCAAGAGATATCCTCAGGCTCAGTCACAATGTCAAGTAAGTATCCTGTTCTTGGTATAATTTAGGATTTAAATAGATAGTTAAATATAAATAGGGTAAGGATACTTATCTTGTTTTGAACGTATAGGTGCTGGAAAATCCTCAAAAGCTGCCTCCAAGTTCGGCATGGCTGATCTTGACACCGTCAAATCCAAGAAGAAGGCCATTGCAAGCCCGAGCGTCTCCATCCCCAAGGCACCTATCAAAGGAAGGGGTGGCAAAAAGAGAAAGAGTTCTGAAGCTGAGGACCTACAAGGCCTGCCCCTGCTCCGCCACCAGTTCCTCGAATATTTCAATGAGGTAAGGATCACTGATTCTGCTTACATATCCTGACCATATATCCTGCTCATATATCCTGCCCATATGAGGATCACCTGACCTTGAACTGCCTTGACTTCTTTGCAGAAATTTGCTGAGATTGAGGATTACGTGGGGAGCGTTGAGAAGCTGGATGAGAAGATCGCTGATCTCCAACAGGTTGCCGTGCTCAAGGATCTTAAGATCGATGATCTTGAAAAAGCTCTCCAAGCTGCTAGGAACGAGATAGCCAAAATCCTGATTGACATCGACTACGAGAAGCATGAAATCGTGGAAGGTGCAAAGGTCTTTTCTGCCATCACCATGTACAAGACAAAACTGCTGATGGCCCAGGAAGCCCAGGATCCTAACTTCGACAAAAGCAGCTGGGATGTTGAAGGGTGGAAGGCAAGGCTAGCTGATCTGGAGGATGATGAGGAGGCTGAAGAGATCCTGACAATTGAGGCTGGAGGCAGTGGCAAGGATCAAGGTGGAGAAGCTGGAGGTGGTGATGCAGTGAAGGTCTAGGCTGCATGATTGGGCGATGATGGAAACTTCTAGACATAGCCGGAGCCCAATTTTTTTTTAGTTTGATGGTTGTTTTGTTGAACAATTCTTGGTTTGTACTTAAACAATAGTTTTAGGGTTAAGGACCCAGGATCCTTCGAACAATAGGTGGGATGACAATCGGTGGAGGGATCCTCTGTTTGGGGGATGAAGCCATTGTTATCCTGCCGTCTTTCTATTCCTGCACTACTTAGAACTTATTATCATGGACACCCTTTACCTACCCCAGCGGACGGGCCACGTATTGCTGGTAGATGCTCGGGGTAGGTAATTTTTACAACCTTTTAAGGGTTAACCTTTTGTTAATAAATAAAACCTTAATCTTTTGTGGCTTATCTTGTGTTGTTATCCTTTTTTGTCTTTTTAATTTTCAATTATTTTGACGTATACTTATCTAAATATGAAATTTTGAATAAGTTAGATTGAAAATATTTAGGATATGATCCAGGATCAAATATCCTATAGTTGAAAAATCCCAAAAAGTAGAATATTTTAAGGATCACAGGTTTAGTTGTCAAGTTACAAGGGTTATTCAAATAAACAATGAACAAAATTAAAACAGTTAAGGATCATACCTGAGGATCCAAGTTAGGATCCTAACCCTTAATACCATAACCAGGATAACTATAAGATAAACCTTTGAGAGAAGTAAGGATCAAGGATCCTTAGTTGTCTAACTTCAAGGACCTGAAATAGAGCATAACTCGGGACTAAGCCAATATAAGATAAAAGTTAGCAACTGGGGACAAGCCCAAGGATAACTGGGGACAAGGCCAAGGATAACTGGGGACGAGCCCAAGGATAACTGGGGACGAGCCCAAGGATAACTGGGGACGAGCCCAAGAATCGTATGTAAACTGGAGTATGGCCCTAACTGGCGACTATCCAAACTTAGTGACATGAAAATGCCAAAACCTTAGCTAACGTGAAAACGTTAGAAACCTTAGGAACGGATGTATGGTACGTCTACCATTATACGTAGGATCCTAGGTATAGCCAGTACAATGGAATTATCAGCCCCTAAAGCGAGTATTGGTCCCACTGCCATGAACTATACCAGGATTATCATGCGCTACAGGCGGAACTGGGGTCAAGCCCAAATAACTGGGGTCAAACCCAAGGAACTGAGTGCTTCTGTGGATAATCAACATTTTGCTAAGGATACCTGAACTTTCAAAACTCAGAATCACGTGAGAAGTGGATAAAGGACATATGATCCTTATCCTTATATGAGAAAATAAGGAAACGAAATAGTTTGAATTTAGGATGTTATCAAAGTAAGGATCATTTGTGCTTTAAGGATCCTTCAAGGATACCCACAATGTAAGGATCATCTGTTCTATGAGGATCCTGCTCACATGAAATATTTCTTCAAGTGGACAGCATTCCAAGGTCTTGGTAGCAAATCACCTTCCATAGTCAGCAATCGATATGCCCCCTTTCCTGCCTCAGCTTCAATCAAATAAGGGCCTTCCCATTTTGGTGCCAATTTTCCATCAGCAGGATTGGTGGTATTCTGAAATGCTTTCCTTAACACCATATCACCAATTTGAAACTTCATGATCCTGACATTTTTGTTGTAAGCACCGGCCATTCTTTGTTGATAACTGGCCATCCTTATCCTAGCCAAATCCCTGATTTCTTCAATAGTATCCAGGTCTTGAACCAAGTTCTCATTATTTTCCTCAGGATCACGGATACTTGTTCTAGCAGTTGGAACCACCATTTCTGTAGGGATCACTGATTCTGCCCCGAACACCAAAGAGAATGGAGTCTGGCCTGTAGCATTCTTGGGGGTTGTCCTATCAGCCCAAAGCATATAAGGTAGTTCTTCTGCCCATTTCCCTTTTTTAGATCCAAGCTTCTTCTTCAAATTGTTGATGATGATCTTGTTGGATGATTCTTCCTGACCATTAGCTTGTGGGTGGACTGGTGTTGATGTTATCATCTTAATCCCCCAGCTATCACAAAAGTTAGTAGTTCTGCCCCCAATAAATTGGGAACCATTATCACATATAATTTCAGAAGGAATACAAAATCTAGTTATAATATTTCTTTTAATGAAGGATATAACTTCCTTTTCTCTGACTTGGGCAAAAGCTTCAGCCTCTATCCACTTGGAGAAGTAATCTATTAGGGCAGGATTTTAATGACCTGTGATCCTTACATGATATCCTAACAAGTGATCCTTGTTTCTTTGGCAGATAGTGATCCTCAGAAGAGCTTCAGGATCAGGATCATGGATCATCCTAAGGATCCTCATACTAACGATTGTTCTCTTTATATTTAATGTTGTTTTGCAAGAATTACGAGTTGGACCTGGTCTTGGCAACGTTATTAAGGAATCTTTCACGCTAATTTCGCACATGCATAACCAGAAATAGACGTTGTGGAGAATATGGAAACTTAGCAAAAATTACGGGCATTTAGTTAGGCTAAATTTACTTCTATTTCTAAAGGGGTAACGAGCTATTAGTTAGGTGACTTACCTAAATTCAACTACACACACTTATATAAAGGGCACTCTCAAGCATTCGGAAGACACAACACATTTCTTACACGTACTAGCATACTACACCATAGTGATCCTTGTACCTAGCTCGTTACCATCCGAAGTTGTAAACATTGTTTATTATATTGGAGTTTGGTGATCGGTAGTTTCCATCACCCGAGGTTTTTATGCCGGAGATCATTCATTGATCAAGGGCTTTTTCCTCGTATAAATCTTTGTGTCACTTGTGCAGTTTTCATTTAAGTGATCCTTATCTTTGTTCATCATACCAAGCATCATTCCCCGTTTACAAAGAGTTTGGTTGCATTATCCTTGTGTGATTTTTGACCAAAACAGTTTGGCGCCCACCGTGGGGCAATTGGTGCTTCATTCATAAGAAAGTTTTCCTGTTGGTGATCATTCCGGAGCGTTGCATGGCTTCATCGTTGAAGAACACCTCCACAGCGATGTTTGCAGTCAATTCATCCCAGGGCATTCCACCTTTGCCTCCACCAACTGCTGGATCTCAGAAAAATGCTGAGAAGAGACCAACTCCCATTTTCTCTAAACCTTCATCTTCTTCTGCTCCAACTTCTTCTGCTCCCAGTACTAGTGAGATATTTACTTTGATTTTGCAGATGAGGGATCGTATGCAGCGGCAGGATGAAACTAATGACAGGATCCTCAAGGAAATCGGAGATCTCAAGAGACAAAAGAGAACGGCAGAGGATCATTCCCCACTGGTGCCCAAATCTCTGAATTTTGATACTCCAATGATTACTTCTCAGCCATCAGAGGTCCCAGACATTCAACATGTGGGTGGATCAAGAGGAGTGCACTTCGGCTCAGCAGTAATGACTCAAGCATCAGGTTCATATTTCCAGCCAGCAGGATCCTATCCTCAGCATATGGAATCCTTCGTGAATTCAGGAGCCTACTCAGGAGCGCAACAATTTCAAGGATCCTCCTTTGTTCCAGGATCATCCCAGGTTCAAGGATCCTCCTTTGTCCCAGGATCATCCCAGGTTCAAGGATCCTCTTTCGTTCCAGGATTATCCCAGTTTCAAGGGTCCATCCAGATGCCAGGATCCTTGAAGAGTTTGCAAACAGGAAGTTCAGATGTCCATCAAGGAGATTTTATTCCAATGCAGACCATTGCTTCCACTGGTCCCTCCATCATCCCAGAATCCCAGCAATATGGATTCACATCCAATGTTCCTAACTTGAACCCGATGGGAGGTAACATTTTTAATAATTCTCTTACCACTAACCATGGATTCATGCAGGATACAGGTATCAACCATGCTATGGCCAGAGAACTGCAGAAACTGAAGGATATGATATCAAGTGTTCCAGGGGTAGTCAAACCTATCCCGGAGATTGCAGATGGAAGCCATAAGGTATCTCGTTTTGCACCACCAATTTGTGATGCTGAGATACCCAAAAGATTCCATATTCCAACTATGAAGCTGTATGATGGTACAACGGATCCTGAGGAACACATAGCACAATACAGGGAGAGGATGGAGATCAATCCGATTCCAGAAAGGTTAAAGGAAGCATGCCTATGCAAGGGATTTGGATCCACTCTTACTGGATCAGCTCTTAAATGGCTGCTAAGTCTTCCCCCTTACTCTATTACTTTGTTTGCTAATTTAGTTAACTTATTCAATAATCAATTTTCTTGTAGCAGAAAATTTGAACGATTGACTAGTGATTTATATAGAATAACTCAGGGTCATAATGAATCATTAAGGGATTATATAACCAAATTTAGTAAAGAATCCTTGGACATTCCCAACTTGGATGTAGCCACAGCTGTCGAGGCCTTCAAAATGGGGTTGCTTAGGGATTCATTGTTCTATGATGATCTTGTTATGACACCATGCATGAACCTAGACGAAGTAAGGACTCGGGCACTCAGGTTCATCCGGCTAGAGGATGATAAGAGGATCCAGGAGAGACAAGTAGGATCCTCAAAACAAGAAAAGCAAGGATCCTCTTTCAAGAACAACAAATTCAAATCCTACAACAGAACTGACAACCAGAACGTGCATGCTGTTGACCAAGAAGAGGATGATGAGGATTATCCTCCGATTTCTGAATACTGTTTTTTCCGTTGATAACCATGAACTAATCCTTGCAATGCAGAATCTAGGAGAAAAAGCCAGATGGCCCAGAAAAAACGACAAACCAGCCGCAGCTAAAGACAAATCAAAGTGGTGTGTGTTTTGGTCAAAAATCACACAAGGATAATGCAACCAAACTCTAGATAAACGGGGAATGATGCTTGGTTTGTTGAAAAAGTAAAGGATCACTTTAGTGAGAAATATGCAAGCGACACAAGGATTTATACGAGGAAAAAGCCCTTGATCATTGAATGATCTCCGGCATAAAAAACCTCGGGTGATGGCAACTACCGATCACCAAACTTCAATATAACAAAAAGTGGTTACAACTTCGGATGATAATGAGCCGAGTACAAGGATCACTATAGTATCGAGTGTCTAAGCGTGTGAGAAATGTGTTGTGTGTCTTCCGAATGGGGAAGAGTGTTATATATACAAGTGTGAGTGACCTATTTTAGGTAAATAGACTAACAATCAGCTCATTACCCCTTTAGAAATAAAAGTAAATCTAGCCTAAATTATCGCCCTTAAATCATGCCGAGTTTCCATATCCTCTACAACGTTCATCTCTGATTAAGCATATGCCAAAGTTGTAAAGACGCGTCCCTTGTTTGCGATGCTAAGAGCGGATCCTGCTAGACATTCCTGCAATATAACATTAAATTCAATGAAAACAACTGTTAGCCTGAGGATCCCTATGATGGTCCGTGATCCTGATCCTGGAACTCTGCTGAGGATCACTATCTGCCAAAGAAACAAGGATCACTGGTTAGGATCACATGTAAGGATCATGTGTTATAAAAATCCAGCCCTAACAATTGCCCCCAAAATATAAGGAGTGATATTGTAAATAAATGAGTTATATTTTGCTTGATCTTATCTGCAACGAGCTAATCGGATAACTAGCCGTTGGAGTCGGACTAGCCGTTGTGATTCTTACGTCACAGAAGTGACAGCCCTGCAGATCATCATTATAAATAGGAGATAGAGATAGGATCAATTCGCATTTAAAATCAAAGAAACTCCCTTTATAATCTCGTCCGAAGATCAATCAGGTATCTCTCTTCTTCCTTCTTCCTTCTCTTACTCTGTTTTTCTGCTTCTTTGTTTTTCTTCAACATTCTGCAAGCATGCTGCTACGCAACTCCCCTCATAAGGATCCTAAAAAGAACAGTCCCTTGAAGGGTCAAGGGATCATCAAGGATTCTCCCCATGAGAGGTGTTGTTTCACCGATGTTCATATTGATAGAATTCGTCATTGTTTTCCGGCGAATGCTATCTTTAAATCTTTCACTCCCACTGCTTTAAGTGACTTTGTCTCCGATACTTGGGTAGCTTTTCCTGTTACTCCGTTCACCATAGGCTATACGTATCCCTTTCCAGATTTCACCCAATCTTTCTTTTCCCTGACCGGCATATCTTACATCTAAGCCATGCCGATGATCTGGAGGGTTTTGTATACCCTTGAAAGGATCATTGAGCAAGAAGGGATCGACCTAGGAATGGCGGAGCTGTCTGAGATGTATGATCTCACAACGTTTGGATCCTGCCGATATTTGTTCAAACGGAAAGCTGGGGAGGATCACCCTGTTCTTAAGGTCACCAAGAATGACACGAATTGGAAGCGACGATTTTTCTTCGTTAGGAGGGATACCATCCCTAATGGGAAGGATCTGCCCAAGGAGTGGGCTACTCATGGTAGGATAGAGGATCCTGGAAGGATCACCATAAGGTTTGCTCCTTAGGATGAGGATCACTAATATTTTCTTTGTTTTTTTTTTTGTTTATTGTGCAGCTATCTCCATCTCTCATCTGAAGCTGACACCTGCTGCAAAAGAGAGGCTTTTGGCCTTCGAGAAGCTTGATCCGGAGACAAGGAGTTTTCAAGTTGCCACCCAAGATTCACAGGAAGTATCCTCCGCATCTGCCACAATGTCAAGTAAGTATCCTCAATTAAAAAGTAGTTTTACGTAGGATTTCTAAATCAGTTAGAATACTTATCTTATTTTGGTTGTGTAGGTGCAGGAAAATCTGCTAAATCTGCCTCAAAGTTTGGCATTGATGATCTTGCTAATGTCAAATCTGCAAGGAAGAAGACTCCTGCTGCCAGCCCAACTGCTTCAGCCCCTAAAGCACCTATTAGGGGTAAAGGAAAGAAGAGAAAGGCCTCTGAGGATCTACAAGGCCTGCCCCTGCTTCGCCAACAGTTTCTGGACTACTTCAACAAGGTAAGGATCGCTGCCCCTGTTCGTTATCCTGACAATTTTGAGGATCACTTGTTTCTGACGTTATGCCTTGTTTTCCTTGCAGAAATTTGCTGAAATAGAAACTTATGTTGGCCACGTCGAGGATCAAGATCGCCAAATTGCTGACCTCCAACAGATGGGTGTGCTGAAGGATCTCAAGATTGCTGATCTTGAGAAGGAGCTCCGGGCCACCAAGGATAAAGCTGCTAGGATGCTGATCAATTTTGATTATGAGAAGCATGACATTACCCAGGATGCCAAGGTCTCTGCTGCGATAACCATGTATAAGATCCAGCTGCAGATGGCTGCGGAGGCTCAGGATCCTTCCTTCGACAAGAGCACATGGGACGTGGAGGGCTGGAAGGCGAGGCTGGCAGAGTTGGAGGATGATGAGGAGGCTGAGGAGATCCCAATGCTTGAAGGAGGTGACGCTGGCAAGGATCAGGGGGAAGCAAGTGGAGCTGGTGGTGATGGTGCAGCGAAGGTTTGAGCTGCAGGATTGGGCGATGATGGAAATTTCGAGACTTGGCCAGAGCCCATTTTTTTTTAATTTTGGTAGTGGTTTTTTGTGGTTGTGATGTTTTAAACAATGATGGTCTGTAACTTAAACAATAGTTTTAGGATTGAGGATCCTGGATCCTTTGGACAATAGGTAGGATTGCAAATGGTGGAGGGATCCTCTGTTTGGGGGATGAAGCCTTTGTGATCCTGCCGCTTTTAATTTCCCTGCATGCTATGACCGCACAAACAATGGACACCCTTTGCCAACCCATGTGGACGGGCCACGTTTTGCTGGTAGAAACGTGGGTTGGCAATTTTGACAACTTTTGAAAGGGTTTAAAATCCTTTGTTAATAAAATAACTCTAATCTTTCTGGCTTATCTCGTGTTGTTATCCTTTGTTTATCCTTTTATTTTCCAATTGTTAAGCAAATCATGTTCAATCATTTTAGGATATGATCCTGGATCAAATATCCTGTAATCGAAAAATTTTCAAAAATAGTTTATGATCGAGGATCATAGGTTTAGTTGTCAAAGTCTAAGGGTTATTCAAATGAATAATGAGTGAAATTAAAAATAGTTAAGGATCATACCTGAGGATCCAAGTTAGGGTCCTAACCTTTAATCAGGATAACCATAAGTAAAACTTTAATGGATAATAAGGATTAAGGATCCTTAATTGTTTAACTTCGAAAACCTGAAAAAATGGAATATAACTTGGGACTAAGCCAATATAAAAGATAAGTTAGTAACTGGGGACATGCCCAAAGGATAACTGGGGACAAGCCCAAAGGGTCACTGGGGACAAGCCCAAAGGATCACTGGGGACAAGCCCAAAGGATAACTGGGGACAAGCCCAAGGATCGTATGCAAACTGGAGTATGGCCCTTACTGGCGACTATCCAAACTTGGTGACATGAAAATGTCAAAACCTTAGCTAACGTGAAAACGTTAGAAACTACGATGAGGTTGTCAGCCCCTAAAGTGGGTACTGGTCCCAAAGACGTGAACTATTCCAGGATCATCGTGCGCTACAGGCGAAAACTGGGGACAAGCCCAAGGATAACTGGGGTTGAACCCAAGGATCTGAGGTGCTTTTGAAGACTATCAATAACATGCTGAGGATACCTGTACTATCAGAACTCAAATTCTCGTGAGAGGAGGATGAAGGATACGTGATCCTTATCCTTAGGTAAAAATAAGAAAATGGAAAAGTTTTGAGATAAGGACTTTACCACAGTAAGGATCACTGATATCGCCGGGATCCTTCGAGGATGCTTTCATTGTAAGGATCATATGCTTGAAGGATCCTGTTCACATGAAATATTTCTTTAAGTGAATAGCATTCCAGGCTCTTGGTAACAAATTTCCTTCCATGGTTAGCAATCTGTATGCCCCCTTTCCTGCTTCGGCTTCAATCAAGTAAGGGCCTTCCCATTTTGGTGCCAATTTTCCATCAGCAGGATTGATGGTATTTTGGAATGCTTTTCTCAACACCATATCCCCGACTTGGAACTTCCTTATCCTGACATTTTTGTTGTAGGCACCATACATTCTTTGTTGGTAGCTTGCCATCCTTATCCTAGCCAGATCCCTGATTTCCTCAATAGTATCCAAGTCTTGAGCTAGTTTTGCAGCATTCTCTTCAGGATCACGAGTACTTGTTCTAGCAGTTGGAACCACCATTTCTGTTGGGATCACTGCTTCTGCCCCAAATACTAAAGAGAAGGGTGTTTGACTAGTGGCATTCTTGGGAGTTGTCCTATCAGCCCACAACACATAAGGCAATTCCTCTGCCCATTTCCCCTTCTTGGATCCTAATTTCTTCTTCAGGTTGTTGATGATGATCTTGTTGGATGATTCTGCTTGACCATTGGCTTGTGGATGGACTGGTGTTGATGTTATCATCTTAATTCCCCAACTGTCACAAAAGTTAGTGGTTCTGCTCCCAATAAATTGGGAACCATTATCACATACAATTTCAGAGGGAATGCCAAATCTGGTTATAATGTTTCTCTTAATAAAGGATATAACTTCCTTTTCTCTGACTTGAGCAAAAGCTTCAGCTTCTATCCACTTGGAGAAGTAGTCGGTCATGGCAAGCATAAAAACTTTTCCACCAGGTGCTTTAGGGAGCTTGCCAACTATATCCATCCCCCATCTCATGAATAGCCAGGAGGATGGTATAGGATGTAGAAATTCAGCTGGCTGATGAAGGATATTGCTGTGTCTTTGACAAGGATCACACTTCTTAGCATATTCTACAGCATCCCTTTTCATAGTTGGCCAGTAGTATCCTGTTCTAAGGATCCTTGAGAACAATGCCCTGCCCCCAGTGTGGTTTCCACAATCTCCTTCATGGAAGTCTCTCAACACTTCTTGAATTTCGGGATCCTCGATACATCTTAAATATGGTCCTGCAAGAGATCGCTTATATAATACATTATTTAAGATTGTGAATTGAGATACCTTAATCCTGAAAGCTCTAGGATTTTCTCCCATAGGAATCTCCCCGTGTTGTAAGTATCTCATGATTGGTGAGATCCATGATCCTGAGTGAGATTGAGTTTCCTCACTAGGAATCACTGCAGTATCCTCTTCTATTTCCATGGCCACCTGATTTTCAATAGCAGGAGCCAGGATATGGATGATGGGGATACTGTTAGGTCCGGTTTCGATACCGATTCGATTGCGTAACGACACGTTCGACGTGCGGAATCCGTGAACGTGCGTGACCGAACACACGAGATCGTACTAATGTCGTGATTCCATTGATGATGTAACGATTACAAGCTCCGTGAATCACGTTTTGCCACTTTCTCTCTCTAGTTTCTCTCTCTAAGCACCTAGCTTCTCCAAGCTCTAATGTGGCAAAAGTCTTCAACTCTAAACCTAAGGCTCCTATTTATAGGCACAAGGTTATAAGGGATTCCCCTTATTTACAAGTTTGCCACCTTGCCTATTTCTCTATTAATTACAATATAAAGCCTATTTTACTACAGTTTCAGCTACGGTTCTGATTGACGCAGGCGATAGACATCACTGCACTAACAGACTCCCCCTTGGATATTGCCGCAGTCAATCTGTAGTCAAACTCGTAGCGACTTGTCTTTCTCTCTCTTTCTGAGTCTTCTTGAAGGTTTGACAGTATCAGCAACCATAGACTCCCTCTTTCTCGAACAAAATCCCCGTGGATCTGTTTTTGAGCTTCCGTTGCTCCCCCTCTCGCTTAGACTCTTTTTCTACAGGCTCCCCCTTTCGTCAAGCTTCCGTGCTTTTGGGATCGACACCTGCTTTCCGATTACAAGCTCTTTCAGGAACAATACCTGTCTCTTTGAATCCACGCTTTCGTTTGCGTTGAGCTCGTCTTCAGACTCCCCCTTAGACTCAGCTGTCGGGATCGTAGTCTGGCTTTCATTGTTTCACAAGTTCAGGATCAATTCCCGACTTTGTTATGCATCTGCTCAGGATTTGAACCTGGTTAACCTGCATATCCTCTACCTCACAATAAGTTTCACAAATTTATAACCAATTAATTTCCGTAAACTTACTGGTAGATATCATTTACAACAAACACATTAGTTACATCAAGTTCAAATAAATGACCTTGACTAACCAATATACACAATCTTTCAAAGTACTTATATATGTCATTTAAAGTTTTTTTTTTTCAACATATTCTCCCAAACCTGTTCATCATGATTAGCACTCAAATTTTGAATATCAGCTCTTCAAAATCAGTTGTCAAAAATCTTTTTGACCTTTCAAAAATTTATGCTAAAACACTCCGAAAATCTTTTTGGATTTTTGTTTTTGAAAGAAATGAAGTAAACAAAAATATACAAATAATATTTTTGTGAGTTTGTGTAAGAAGATCATATCAGTTCATGAGACAAATCACTAGCACCGTTAAGCTTTAATCATTTTAAGTTCTAAACGATTCACCTCGATTGACGATATAATTGTCCTCTTAAATTTTCATACAATTTTCAATCTATTCAGGATACGATTTAGATGTTTTAGGAACTTAGCTCAATTCATGTGTCCCACCTCTTGAATATACTCCCGTATCCAGAATCTCAGAATTAAGATCTACAGGTAATTGTATTAAAATGATGTCTGTACATAATTTAGGGTATGCGAAGACTGAGGGATCTCAGGTCGATACTTCCGTATACGCAGAGAGATATCAGTTTTCGACTTTTGCAATTTGTTCCCTTTAGAGAATCTTTTTAGCTACAACAGATGATTATCAATTTTATTATCTAATCAATCTGAGGGCTATAATGCTATGTTTCAAGCATTTTGGTGAAAGCATTATCCAAGGACTAGGTCAGAACTTCCGTTCAGCAGAAGTCCCGGAATAATACCCCAGACATCAAATAGTATAGACACCTAGTATATCAGAATACGAGACCTTTCAAACGAGATTTCAGGGGTTACCTATATATCCAAGTAGTGTTCCCCACAAATTTCGCAAGTTTGAAATTTTAGGTTTATATCCCGAATAAATCTACTAAATGTACGAAAACCTATCGTCACATCATTAGTGAGACCGTTTATCACATTTGACATTACATTTCTTTAGCATGCTGTGATAGTCCACTGATGTACTATCATTTCCTCTTTTGTCAACAAAACTCATTTTTGCTTTTTCAATGTTTTTGGAATTTTCAAATTTTCAAATTTTTATAAAATTTTTTTTTCTCCCCCTAAAATCAAAATATGTTTCAATTTTGATTTTCTGGAAAATTTGAAAACTGTACAAATAAAATGACAAACTGATATCGAATCACTTCAATTCGCCATTCATTTGGCATAAACAATCAGAACTCCCCCTCACAACAAACAATTTTCCCATTGTGATTTCAAAACATTTAAGTTTGTTTTAATCAAAATGGTTTTTCCGGAAAATTAGTTTTGTGTGACATTTCATAAACTCGGGGTTTCATCACATTGTTTTTCATATTATCCCTTGTAGGAAAGATGAATCAAGTACAACTTAATGTCCCTGATTTATCTTTTGAAAGACGAAAAATCACCATAGTGAAATTTCTCAAGAAATGTGCCGATTCATGTTCCACGCTTACCAACCTGGGAACTCCGGCAATTCAGGGTTTTTCATTTAAACAGATTCACCCAAGCCTGACCAGTCTTGGGTGATTTTGACAATTTTACCTCAAAACTTGGCTCTTCTGGTTTTAACGAACCAGAATCATTGCCTGAATGTGGCTTGTCCGACTTTGATCTGTCAGATTCATCGCCGACATGTGGCTCCTTTGTTTCCGAAGAAACAGATTCATTGCCACTAAATGTTACCTTCTTCTTTATCTCCTCTTTTGTCCTCAGATTTGCATCTGACGAACTCTGCTTGCTTGACTTTGCAGTCGAGTAAAGCGATTCATCAGTACTCTTATTCTTACCAACAGATGAACCCGGGGACAAAATCTTCTCGAGATACTCTCTCGCCTTCTTCCTCTTCTTACGCAGTCTGTCTTTCTGCCCCTGAGAAAGTTTTACTTTTGTTTCCTGAACTTTAGGTTGTTGAACCTTCTGTTCTTTGGGCTTGACTTTGACTGGTTTCTTTGCCTTGCTTTGAGATTCAGCCCTCGATCTTTCCATTGATCTCCTTGGGCAATCTCTGGCAATGTGTCCTCGAATTTGACAGTTAAAGCATCTTCTCGTTTCATAACTCCAATTCTGGCAGTTAACAGCAATGTGACCTCTAACTCCACAAGAGTAACACACTCTGTTATCATACCATATATCACCTTCACTCCAAACGCTCAGATCATAACACTGTCTGGCTTTGTAGTAATCTGCACTCCTCCTCAATGTTGGATTTGGCTTTGAAGCACTGTGGTCAAACCTGCACCACTTATTACCAACACTTTGTAAGTTATCATTTTTAAATTTTTCTGATTTTTGAAAATGATTGGATGACTTATCTGATGAGCTTTTATTTTCTTTTTTAGGATTTTTCAAATTTTTATCCTTTTGTTTCTGTTCCACAATCTTCTTTACAGGTTTTTGCTTTGAGCATTCACCTTTCTCAGTAGATTGCAAAACAGTATTTTTAAATTTTTCTTTTAAATCTAAAAATATTTTTCTTTTCTTTTCTTTTTCTTTTTCATCATCAGATACATCATTACAATCTTCAATTTTGACTCTGTCAAAATTTGTGACCTTGTCACTTATTGGAACAGAATTGATCGGTTTTGGACAAGGAAAATTCAACCTGTCTGATGAAGTTACAAAACCTTTCAATTTCGTTTCAAGTTCATCAATCTTGATCCTTGAATTCTCAACTTCATTTTCAAGCTGTGATATTCTCTCAAGATAAAACTTGATTGATTTTTCATTTTCAATTTTAAGATTTTCAAGAACAGATTTTTCATTTTCCAAGACTTTTAACTGTTCTTGAAATCTTGTTTCATTCTCTTTTATATTTTTGTTTTCCAGTTTAATCCAGAAATCTTCAGATTCTGAAGATTTGCTTTTGCTTTCAAAATCTTTTTCAAACTCAGCAATTTTCTTTTGAGCATCTACAGCTTCATGCTCAAGTCGAATAATTTTAGCAAGATGAGAGTTTATTTCGCTTTGTTTTTCCAAATTATTCTTGCCAAAAATATCTCTCTCATCTTGTAAAATCTTCATTTGACTTTTGAAATCATTTTCCAATTTTTTAAAGTTGTTGTTTTCCAATAACAAACTCTCAAGACTCTTTAAGAGTTTGTCATTATCAGATCTCAATTTTTCACAGTTTGAACGTAAGCCCTGAATCTGTTCATCATCAGCTTTCTTCTCGTTTTTCAGGGTATTGTTTTCCAATGTCAAGCTCTCCACATCCTTCATGAGTTTCACACTGTCGGCTTCTGATTTTTCGCATTTCGAGCATACAACTTCACATTTTGAAGTTTCATCCTTCTTAGATTCTTCAATCTTTGTTATTCCTTCTCTAACCCTGTTGATTAATTCACTAAACTCATCCAAACTTATATTTTCTGAGTTTCTTTCTATTTCATCTAATAACTCTTTCTTTTTCTTTTTCTCTTCTTCATCTCCCCACCATTTCTTCTGCCAATAATCATCCTCTTCTTTGTATTCCTGGATAATGGCTTCAATGTCTATCTTCTTGTGGTCGACAGCAATGTTACCATATTCATCCAAATAACACTCTCTATCTGGATCCCATCGGTTTGCACGTTTTGCTTCCTCATAGACACCTGAGAGTCGGATGATCTTTGCTTCAGCAACCATTTTTCGATATTCGTACTTTTGTTGTTCTGTACGATTATCCTTCCACGGAATAGGTTCATTTTTCGCCATGAACTTATATTTGTGAATTACCTTGTAAATTCCCTCGTGTTACCTGCAAATCAACAACCAAACAATCAGTTTAAAAATATCAAACAACTGAATTTGACGAGAGATCGATCAGTCAAACAGAATGCTAGTTGATTCAAAACAAATACTCCTCAATTACCCAAGACAAAAACAATTTATCAAAGTCTTGTTGTTCAAAGAAATCGGGCCTGAACGAAGGCCCAACTGGCCCTTGCGGAACAGTTTGACTTGTTAACAAAACTTAAATGGCCTAGACAACTTAAATGGAACAATTTGCTTTGATTGGGTTGAATGGACGGTGACTTCAAGGAATTATGATTGGGTATTAACTGCAATGGGGCGGTGGCCTTCACATGGATTTAACTAGTAGTGGCCGACAAATGTATTTGAATCACAAACAATGATTTGACCTCAAGAACTTTGATTGGTTGATTATGGCGGTGGGTCGGTGAATCAGTGGTCACCTGTTGGGCGGTGCATATTAACAAATCATAAAGTGGGGCGGCACCGTTTTGAAATAAAAAGATGTATTTGACTTTTATTCAACCCCAAATAGTGTGCTTTTAACAGAGATAGATTCGTTATGACATCAGATCACATGCCCCTAAGATATTGTAATTAATGAAAACTGATAATGAATGATGTGCTGTGAAACAATTAGCTTGTTCGATTGAGATGTGTTGACACGTATTACTGACACCTTTCAAATTATCACAATTTCATTTGACCGTTCCATTCATCACATGCATTTCTGAAAATTTTCACTGAATTATGTTGTTCGATTGAGTAAATATGACGGTGTCACGCTGTTCGATTCAAGTTGTGAGTGATGCTAATCGTGCAGGTTACACGTGCTATTCGATTGGATGTTAAAGGCGGTGATGCTAGCCGTTCGGTTAGGCTAGCCGATCGGTTAGGCTAGCCGATCGGTTAGGCTAGCCGATCGGTTAGTAGCTTATTCCTGTTCGATTCAAAGCAACTTTGCTAGCCGTTCGGTTAGGCTAACCGTTCGGCTAGGAATATTCCTGCTGTTCGATTGAGTTGCTGTCCGAGCCAAAATCCTGTTCGATCGAATAGCTGTTCGATCCAAAATCCTGTTCGATCGAATAGCTGTTCGATCCAAAATCCTGTTCGATCGAATAGCTGTTCGATCCAAAATCCTGTTCGAGTGGGACTTTTCTGTTCGAACGATTAACTCCTTGCTAGCCGTTCGGCTAGGAATGCTATCTTATCAAGTTACACCTGCTGCTGTTCGATCAAGTATTACTAGCCGATCGGTTAGCAATTTGCTAGCCGATCGGTTGGCACAAATATTCCTATTCGATCCAAAATACTGCTGTTCGATCGAACAAGAACTGATGAACAATTTGACGAACGGTTTCAGCAAACACGTTCACAAAAACGCAGATTTCTCCCAAACGGCTTGGAATTTTGACCTGAAAATTTGTAGGATTATAGATCAGATATATGCGCACAACATATCAAAATTTCAGCCAATTTGAACCGTAAAAACCCGTTCAAATTTGTAAAATTCATAGAAAAACGTGAAGAACAAGAAAGTTAAGAAGAATTTGACAAATCTGGATGTTTTTGGCTCTGAATTTGCTGAAAACTTGTACGAATCTGTGAGTTTGATCTTCGCAACCGAGCACCTGCTCTGATACCACTTGTTAGGTCCGGTTTCGATACCGATTCGATTGCGTAACGACACGTTCGACGTGCGGAATCCGTGAACGTGCGTGACCGAACACACGAGATCGTACTAATGTCGTGATTCCATTGATGATGTAACGATTACAAGCTCCGTGAATCACGTTTTGCCACTTTCTCTCTCTAGTTTCTCTCTCTAAGCACCTAGCTTCTCCAAGCTCTAATGTGGCAAAAGTCTTCAACTCTAAACCTAAGGCTCCTATTTATAGGCACAAGGTTATAAGGGATTCCCCTTATTTACAAGTTTGCCACCTTGCCTATTTCTCTATTAATTACAATATAAAGCCTATTTTACTACAGTTTCAGCTACGGTTCTGATTGACGCAGGCGATAGACATCACTGCACTAACAGATACTTATATCCTCTGGGATCTTCAAGGATGATCCTAGATTAGCCAATGCATCAGCTTCTGTATTTTCCTCCCTTGGTACCTGTGTTAAACTGAAAGAAACAAAGGAGAGTGCCAATTCTTTGACTATCTCTAAATATTTGGTTAGTTTTTCACCTTTAACAGCATAGGATCCATTAAAGTGATTAGTGATCAGTAAAGAGTCTACGTATACTTTAAGATATCTGATCCCCATATCCTTAGCAATTTGCAAGCCAGCAATTAAGGATTCATATTCAGCCTCATTGTTAGTTGCTTGGAACTCACAAGCTATGGAGTGGGGTATTATGTCCCCCTGTGGCGATTTTAGTAGTATGCCGAGCCCTGTGCCTTTAGCATTTGAGGATCCATCAGTGTGTAGTATCCAAGGATCCTTGGTTTCATCTAGCTGCTGGACCTCCAATTCTGCTTCCTTTTGTAGATCACTACTGAAATCAGCCACAAAGTCTGCTAGTGCTTGGGATTTAATGGCTGTTCTAGGCTCATATCTTATATCATGGGCACTAAGCTTTACTGCCCACTTAGCCATCCTTCCGGACATCTCTGGTTTCCTGAGGACATTCTTGATTGGAAAATTAGTTCTAACAACAATAGTATGGGTTTCAAAATAATGTCTTAGCTTAGTAGATGCCATAATTAATGCAAGAATAAGTTTTTCAAGGTGTGAGTACCTGGATTCGGCATCAAGTAAACTTTTACTTACATAGTATATAGGATGTTGTGTACCTTCGTGATCCTTAACAAGGACTGCACTTACAGCGGTTGAGGATACCGCCAGATATATGGATAACACATCTCCTTTTCCGGGTTTCATTAATGCTGGAGCTGAGGACATATATTCTTTGAGGGCTTTCAAAGCATTCTCGTGCTTTTCAGTCCATTCAAATCTCTTGTTTTTCCTTAGGATATCATAAAATTCTTTAC
The DNA here is from genome assembly GCF_002127325.2 of Helianthus annuus. NCBI lineage: Eukaryota > Viridiplantae > Streptophyta > Magnoliopsida > Asterales > Asteraceae > Helianthus > Helianthus annuus. The sequence goes on from NC_035440.2 coordinate 127,598,993, forward strand.
ATCTTTCTGAGGATTTTGATATGAACCTCTTTAGAGCTGCTATCCTGCCTGTTAGCCTTTGCACATCCTTAGCATTGGCAGGGGATTTGATATTCACCAATGCTTTAATTTGTTCCGGGCTTGCTTCAATGCCCCTCTGAGTTACCATATATCCTAGAAATTTACCTGCTTTAACACCAAAGTGACATTTCGAAGGATTAAGCTTCATGTTATAATTATCAAGGATATCAAATGCTTCCTCCAAGTCCCTTAGGTGATCCTCAGCTTTCTTTGATTTTACTACCATATCGTCTATGTACACTTCCATAGTCTGTCCAATTTGATCTTTGAACATCATATTCACCAGCCTTTGATATGTTGCACCTGCATTTCTTAGTCCAAAAGGCATAGCAATATAGCAATATAAACCGGTTGGGGTCATAAAGGCCGTATCCTCTTGGTCAGATGGCTCCATCTGAATTTGTTGGAATCCAGATGATGCATCCATAAAGGTTAACAGTTCATGCCCCGCCGTTGCATCCACCATGGAGTTAATGTGGGGTAATGGGAAAGGATCCTTGGGACATGCCTTATTCAGGTCAGTGAAATCGACACATACCCTCCACTTTCCGTTTTTCTTTTGGACAACAACCACATTGGCTAACCATTTTGGATATTTTACCTCTCTGATCATACCTACTCGAAGTAGTCTTTCTACTTCTTCCTGGATAATGGCATTCCTTTCTGGTGCAAACTTCCTCCTTTTTTGGTGGATTGGTTTGATCGACCTGTCAATGCCAAGTTTATGAGTGATAATATCCTTAGATATACCTGTCATATCTTCATGTTTCCATGCAAAGGTAGATTTTCTTCTTTTGAGGAAGGATATTATGTCTTCTTTCATCTTGCCAAGGATCCCTGATCCGATATAGACTTTTGATTCAGGATCATTAGGATCCTGAAGGATTTCGTCCACATCCTGTTCCCTTGCCTCCAAGACATTCCTTGGAGGATACTGTAATTGCTATTGCTCCCTTGGCTTCGAGGTTGGTTTCATGGATGAGGTATAACAATCCTTGGCCTCCTGCTGATCACTGTCGATCTTGATTATCCCCCATGGGCTAGGGAGTTTCACACATTGATGGTAGGTGGATGGGACTGCTTTCATATCATGTATCCAGGGCCTGCCAAGGATAACATTACAACAAGATAAACAGTCAATAACACAAAATTTTTGATAATTATGTAATCCTTCCACGTAGATTGGGAGTTTGATGTCCCCCAGAGTTTTCTTAGTTTCTCCACTGAATCCCACAAGTACGGAGGATCTTGGTGTGATGTCTGATTCTGGGATACCCATCTTCTTTAGAACATCAAGCTGGATAATGTTTACTGAGCTTCCTCCGTCGATAAGGATCCTGCGGACAATATGGTTAGAAATAAATAGAGTAATAACTAAACTATCATGATGAGGATCCTGGATGTTAATGTGGTCATCCTCATCAAATGTTATCGTATTTCCTTCCGAGATACTTGATGTTCGGATAGGTTTTTCTCCATTATCCATTTTTGCTTCCTTTGCATGCCTTTTAGCCGCTGAGAAGGATGTACCACAGATGTCTGATCCTCCGGAAATAAAGTTGATCACTTGTGCATTCGCCGGAGGGGCTGGAGCCTTTTCAGGGATCCTTTCAGGATCCTGAGTCCTTTGCTTTTTTCTTCCCAACAACTCTTTTAGATGCCCCTTGCTTAGCAGATATCCAATTTCCTTTCTCAATGCGATGCACTCTTCAGTTAGATGCCCGAAATCCTCGTGGTATGCACACCACTTTGACTTGTCTTTAGTCCCGGATGGTTTATCATTCTTTCTGGGCCACCTGGCTTTTTCTCCTAGATTCTGCATTGCAAGGATTAGTTCATGATTGTCAACAGAAAAACAATATTCAGAAATCGGAGGATAATCCTCATCATCCTCTTCTTGGTCAACAGCATGCACGTTCTGGTTGTCATTTCTATGGTAGGATTTGAATTTATTGCTCTTGAAGGAGGATCCTTGCTTCTCCTGTCTTGAGGATCCTACTTGTCTCTCCTGGATCCTCTTGTCATCCTCTAGCCGGATGAACCTGAGTGCCCGAGTTCTTACTTCATCTAGGTTCCTGCACGGTGTCATAACAAGATCATCATAGAACAATGAATCCTTAAGCAGTCCCATTTTGAAGGCCTCAACAGCCGTGGCCATATCCAAGTTGGGAATGTCCAAGGATTCTTTACTGAATTTAGTTATATAATCCCTTAATGATTCATTATGACTTTGAGTTACCCTGTATAAATCACTAGTTAATCTTTCAAATTTTCTACTACAAGAGAATTGATTATTGAATAAATTAACTAAATTAGCAAATGAAGTGATAGAGTAAGGGGGAAGACTTAGCAGCCATTTAAGAGCTGATCCAGTAAGAGTGGATCCAAATCCTTTACATAGGCATGCTTCCTTTAACTTTTCTGGGATTGGATTGATCTCCATCCTCTCCCTGTATTGTGCTATGTGCTCCTCAGGATCCGTTGTACCATCATACAGCTTCATAGTAGGGATATGGAATCTTTTGGGTACCTCCGCATCACAAATTGGTGGTGCAAAACGAGATACCTTATGGCTTCCATCTGCAATCTCCGGGATAGGCTTGACTACCCCTGGAACGCTTGAGATCATATCCTTCAGCTTCTGCAACTCCCTGGCCATAGCATGATTGATACATGTATCCTGCACGAATCCATGGTTAGTGGTAAGATAATTATTTAAGGTGTTACCTCCCATTGGGTTCAGGTTAGGAATACTGGGTGTGAATCCATATGGCTGGGATTCTGGGATGATGGAGGGACCAGTGGAGGCAATGGTCTGCATTGGAATGAAATCCCCTTGATGGACATCTAGATTTCCTGTTTGCAAACTCTTTAGGGATCCTGGCATCTGGGAGGATCCTGGTATCTGAGACGATCCCGGAACAAAGGAGGATCCTTGAACCTGGGATGATCCTGGAACAAAGAAGGATCCTTGAATGGAACAAAGGAGGATCCTTGAACCTGGGATGATCCTGGAACAAAGTAGGATCCTTGAAACTGGGATGATCCTGGAACAAAGTAGGATCCTTGAAACTGCTGTGCTCCTTGATAGGCTCCTGAATTCACGAAGGATCCCATATGCTGAGGATAGGATCCTGCCGGCTGAAAATGTGAGCCCGATGCCTGAGTCATTATTGCCGATCCGAGGTGCAATCCTTTTGATCCTCCCACAATTTGAACGTCTGGGACTCCTGATGGCTGAGAAGTGATCATCGGAGTATCAAAACTTAAAGATTTGGGCATCAGTGGGGAATGATCCTCTGCCGCTTTCTTTTGTCTTTTGAGATCTCCGATTTCCCTGAGGATCCTGTCATTAGTTTCATCCTGCCGCTGCATACGATCCTTCATCTGCAAAATCAAAGTAAATACATCACTAGTACTGGGAGCAGAAGAATTCATAGCAGAAGAAGATAGAGGTTTAGAGAAAGTAGGAGTTGGTCTCTTCTCAGCATTTTTTTGAGATCCTGCCGGTGGTGGAGGCAAAGGCAGAGTGTTCTGAGACGAGGTGACTGCAGACATCGCCGTGGATGTATTCTTCAATGATGAAGCCATGTAACTCTTTGAAATGATTTCGAACAGAAAGTTTTCTTATGAATGAAGCACCAATTGCCCCACGGTGGGCGCCAAACTGTTTTGGTCAAAAATCACACAAGGATAATGCAACCAAACTCTAGATAAACGGGGAATGATGCTTGGTTTGTTGAAAAAGTAAAGGATCACTTTAGTGAGAAATATGCAAGCGACACAAGGATTTATACGAGGAAAAAGCCCTTGATCAGTGAATGATCTCCGGCATAAAAAACCTCGGGTGATGGCAACTACCGATCACCAAACTTCAATATAACAAAAAATGGTTACAACTTCGGATGATAATGAGCTGAGTACAAGGATCACTATAGTATCGAGTGTCTAAGCGTGTGAGAAATGTGTTGTGTGTCTTCCGAATGGGGAAGAGTGTTATATATAAAAGTGTGAGTGACCTATTTTAGGTAAATAGACTAACAATCAGCTCATTACCCCTTTAGAAATAAAAGTAAATCTAGCCTAAATTATCGCCCTTAAATCATGCCGAGTTTCCATATCCTCTACAACGTTCATCTCTGATTAAGCATATGCCAAAGTTGTAAAGACGCGTCCCTTGTTTGCGATGCTAAGAGCGGATCCTGCTAGACATTCCTGCAAGATAACATTAAATTCAATGAAAACAACTGTTAGCATGAGGATCCCTATGATGGTCCGTGATCCTGATCCTGGAACTCTGCTGAGGATCACTATCTGCCAAAGAAACAAGGATCACTGGTTAGGATCACATGTAAGGATCATGTGTTATAAAAATCCAGCCCTAACAGTGTGCATACCACGAGGATTTTGGGCATTTAACAGAAGAATGCATCGCATTAAGAAAGGAATTTGGATATCTGCTGAGAAAGGGGCATTTAAAAGAGTTGTTGGGAAGAAAAAAGCAAAGGACTCAGGATCCTGAAAGGATCCCTGAAAAAGCTCCAGCCCCTCCGGCAAATGCACAAGTGATCAACTTTATTTCTGGAGGATCAGACATCTGTGGTACATCCTTCTCAGCAGCTAAAAGGCATGCAAAGGAAGCTAAAATGGATAACGGAGAAAGACCTATTCGAACATCAAGTGTCTCGGAAGGAAAAATCATAACCTTTGATGAGGATGATAGAGTTGACATCCAGGATCCTCATCATGATAGTTTAGTTATTATTCTCTTTATATCTAACCATTTTGTCCGCAGGATCCTTATTGACGGAGGAAGTTCGGTAAACATTATCCAGCTTGATGTTCTGAAGAAAATGGGTATTCCTGAATCAGACATCACACCAAGATCCTCCGTGCTTGTGGGATTTAGTGGCGAAACTAAGAAAACCCTGGGGGACATCAAGCTCCCAATTTATGTGGAAGGATTACATAAATTCCAAAAATTTTGTATTATTGACTGTTTATCTTGTTGTAATGTTATCCTTGGCAGGCCCTGGATACACGATATGAAGGCATTCCCATCCACCTACCATCAGTGTGTGAAGCTCCCTAGCCCTTGGGGAATAATCAAGATCGATAGTGATCAGCAGGAGGCTAAGGATTGTTATACCTCATCAATGAAACCAGCCTCGAAATCAAGGGAGCAATAGCAATTAAAGTATCCTCCAAGGGATGTCTTGGAGGCAAGAGAGCAGGATGTGGACGAAATCCTCTTGGATCCTGATGATCCTGAATCCAAAATCTATATCGGATCAGGGATCCATGGACAAATGAAAAAAGACATTGTATCCTTCCTCAAAAGAAGAAAATCTACCTTTGCATGGAAACATGAGGATATGACAGGTATATCTAAGGATATTATCACTCATAAACTTGGCATTGACAGGTCAGTTAAACCAATCCATCAAAAAAGGAGGAAGTTTGCACCAGAAAGAAATGCCATTATCCAGGAAGAGGTAGAAAGATTACTACGAGCAGGTATGATTAGAGAAGTAAAGTATCCAAAATGGCTGGCCAATGTGGTTGTTCAAAAGAAAAATGGAAAGTGGAGGGTATGTGTCGATTTCACTGATTTAAATAAGGCATGTCCCAAGGATCCTTTCCCATTACCCCACATTGACTCCATGGTGGATGCAACGGCGGGTCATGAACTGTTAACCTTTATGGATGCATCATCTGGATTCCAACAAATTCAGATGGAACCATCTGACCAAGAGGATACGGCTTTTATGACCCCGACCGGTTTATATTGTTATATTGCTATGCTGTTTGGATTAAGGAATGCAGGTGCAACATATCAAAGGCTGGTGAATATGATGTTCAAAGATCAGATTGGACAAACTATGGAAGTATACATAGACGATATGGTAGTAAAATCCAAAAAAGCGGAAGATCACCTAAGGGACTTGGAGGAAGCATTTGATATCCTTGATAGTTATAACATGAAGCTTAATCCTTCAAAATGTCACTTTGGTGTTAAAGCAGGTAAATTCTTAGGATATATGGTAACCCAGAGGGGCATTGAAGCAAGCCCGGAACAAATCAAAGCATTGGTGAATATCAAATCCCCTGCCAACGCTAAGGATGTGCAAAGGCTAACAGGCAGGATAGCAGCTTTAAACAGATTTATATCCAAATCCTCAGAAAAGTGTAAAGAATTCTATGATATCCTAAGAAAGAACAAGAAATTCGAGTGGACTGAAAAGCATGAGAATGCTTTACAAGCCCTCAAAGAATACCTGTCCTCAGCTCCTGCATTGATGAAACCAGAAAAAGGAGATGTGTTATCCTTATATCTTGCGGTATCCTCAAAAGCAGTAAGTGCAGTCCTTGTTAAGGATCATGAAGGTACACAATATCCTGTCTATTATGTAAGTAAGAGTTTACTTGATGCTGAATCCAGGTATTCACACCTTGAAAAACTTATTCTTGCATTAATTATGGTATCTACTAAATTAAGACATTATTTTGAAACTCACGTTATTGTTGTTAGAACTAATTTTCCAATCAAGAATGTCCTCAGGTAACCAGAGATGTCCGGAAGAATGGCTAAGTGGGCAGTAAAGCTTAGTGCCCATGATATAAGATATGAGCCTAGAACAGCCATCAAATCTCAAGCATTAGTAGACTTTGTGGCTGATTTCAGTAGTGATTTACAAAAGGAAGCCGAATTGGAAGTCCAGCAGCTGGATGAGACCAAGGATCATTGGATACTGCATACTGATGGATCCTCAAATGTTAAAGGCACGGGGCTTGGTATACTACTAAAATCGCCACAGGGGGACATAATACCCCACTCCATAACTTGTGAGTTCCAAGCCACTAATAATGAGGCTGAATATGAAGCCTTGATTGCTGGTTTGCAAATTGCTAAGCATATGGGAGTCAGGTATCTTGAAGTATACCTGGATTCATTGTTAATCACTAATCACTTTAATGGATCCTATGCGGTTAAAGGTGAAAAACTAACCAAATATTTAGAGATAGTCAAAGAATTGGCACTCTACTTTGTTTTCTTTAGTTTGACACAGGTACCAAGGGAAGAAAATACAGAAGCTGATGCATTGGCTAATCTAGGATCATCCTTGAAGATCCCAGAGGATATAAGTATCCCCATCATCCATATCCTGGCCCCTGCTATTGAAAATCGAGTAACCATGGAAATAGAAGAGGATTCTGCGATGATCCCTAGTGAGGATACTCAATCCTGTTCAGGATCCTGTTCAGGATCCTGTTCAGGATCATGGATCTCACCAATCATGAGATACTTACAACACGGAGAGATTCCTATGGGAGAAAACCCTAGAGCTTTCAGAATTAAGGTATCTCAATTCACAATATTAAATAATATGTTGTTCAAGCGATCTCTTGCAGGACCATATTTGAGATGTATCGAGGATCCTGAAGTTCAAGAAGTTTTAAAAGACTTCCATGAAGGAGATTGCGGAAACCATACTGGGGGCAGGGCATTGTTCTCAAGGATCTTAAGGACATGATACTACTAGCCAACTATGAAAAGGGATGCTGTGGAGTATGCTAAGAAATGTGATCCTTGTCAAAGACACAGCAATATCCTTCATCAACCGACTGAATTTCTACATCCTATACCTTCCTCTTGGCCATTTATGAGATGGGGGATGGATATAGTTGGCAAGCTCCCTAAGGCACCTGGTGGAAAAGTGTTCATGCTTGCTATGACTGATTACTTCTCCAAGTGGATAGAGGCTGAAGCTTTTGCCCAAGTCAGAGAGAAGGAAGTTATATCCTTTATTAAGAAAAATATTATAACTAGATTTGGCATTCCTTCTGAAATTATTTGTGATAATGGTTCCCAATTTATTGGGAGCAGAACTACTAACTTTTGTGACAGCTGGGGGATTAAGATGATAACATCAACACCAGTCCACCCACAAGCCAATGGACAAGCAGAATCATCCAACAAGATCATCATCAACAATCTGAAGAAGAAACTTGGATCCAAGAAGGGGAAATGGGCAGAAGAATTACCTTATGTGCTTTGGGCTGATAGGACAACCTCCAAGAATGCTACTGGTCAAACACCATTCTCTTTGGTATTTAGGGCAGAATCAGTGATCCCAATAGAAATGGTGGTTCCAACTGCTAGAACAAGTACCCGTGATCCTGAGGAGAATGATGCAAACCTGGCTCAAGACTTGGATACTGTTTTGGTCAAAAATTACCGAAGCAATTAAGTGATCAAATTAGTTAAGTGAGGTAGTGTGCTAAAAAGTGTGTTGAAAATATGCTGGTTATGTTGTTTGGAAAAACAATGTTCAGGATATGGCCCAGGATATTGAGCTGTATCTACGATCAAACAATGAGCAAAAAGTAAAGGGGTTGACACGAGATGTACGAGGAAAGCCCTTGATCAATCTAGATCGCCGGCACAAAACCTCGGGAGCTGACAATTGCAGCTGCCTTGTTCTTCTTATTGCTTTAAACTTCAGGATACAGTGCAGGATATAGATCAGATTGCTAAGTGTTACAATGAATTTGTATGAAAGTGAAAATTGCTAGAGAGCAAGTGTTAGAGTGTAGCGAATGTGATTGTGATGTCCCAGTTGATCTGATATACCCACCTATTTATAGTGATGAATTACAAACAATAATCCCTACAAATATGGGCTACTCCGAATATTCCATTATGAACGTTATGGACCGAGTAACACGGCTTCAACGTCTTCATTTGAACGACTTGGACCGAGTCTTCCGTGGAATAAGTCTTGTTAACGTTGCTAGCTTCTAACCCACGTACCTGCACATAATCCATTAGTAATCCCGAGGATACCATTCAGGATGTTACCAATATCCTGAACTAGCATCCCGGATGTAAACAGATACTATATAAACAAGATATATATCAAGATATTTTCCAGGATATGGGCTCAGAATTTCACCCATAACAATTGTCCCCAAAAATGTTACCGTTAAGTATCCTGATACTAACAGTTACATTTTTTCACGAACAACGAGGTAATTAAGAGATAAGGCCTTGATGTGACTAGTTGTAACCGCGCAGCCTATAACTACTCATTTCACCCCTATAACTTCTCATCCTCATCATCATTTAACCTTTACCGAAGAGAAAAAGGTAAACATTTCTCTCTCAACTTCATCTTCCATTCTTCCCAATATTCCGGTAACAATATGGCAAGGCAGACAAGATCCAGCTCCGGCGATTCTGCTCCCACGTTTATCCACCAAAATATTCTCCAGGATCCGGAGAAAGAAATATGCACCTTTGATAGTGCACACTTGTCAGCCCTTAAAACCTCCGGCATCTTCCCAAAAGGGACGGTGTTCCAGCCGTTTGATCGGGAAATCCGATCAGATATGGTTTCCGACGAGTGGTTGTGCTTCAATGCCTTTCCTTTTACCTTAGGGTTGCAATTTCCTTTCTCGGACTTCATCACCGAGTTCTTTGTGACACTTCGGACTTTCCCGAACAATCCTTCGATGTAACTTACGTGTGTATATTTATTAAATGAAAACCCGTGAACTTCGTGTTACATGTTATGTGTATCTACGTGTTGGTGTATTTAGATATGTATATATATATATGTGTGCGTGTAATACACATGAGCCGAAACCACAAGCAACCCGACTCGAGACCACGGTCTCGAGTGAACATTAGTAATGGGCCGGCTAGGCCTTGGCCTTGTAGGAATTGAACCCAACCCGGAAACCCCCTAAGCCCATTCGGAACCTTATATAAACCAACCCACCCCTCCCTTATCCATTTTTACAACACTCACTACACTCTAACACCCTCCTCTCATCTCTCTCACTAAAACCCTAAAACCCTAAGCAACCAAGATCACCTCTTCTCATCTCCTTCTTCTCGGATCAAATCGGTGACCACTAGGAGCTCTCGGATCAACACACACACCCGTTAGAAGTTTCATACTCACCCTTGAACCTCACCAACCGGTTAGTGTCTTTAAAATATTTGTTGATTGTTAGATGATAGCATGAAGGACATAATTTAGCTAGTGTAGTTGTATACTTGGTGATGTGGTTTTGTGTGTAAAATGAATAATCGGCTAACATGTTTCTAGTTTCGGATAAGTTGCTAATGTGTTCATGACATTTTTGTGGCTAAAAATGACGCAAACCATTGACGTATGATGCTCATGAAAATCGGTTTGCATATGTGTGACACCATATGAATCGGTTTGGTTTAGAATTGATTCTTAGGATTTTCATGATAAAATGTTGTTTTGATAACTTGTTTGTGTGTTTTGATGTTGTCCGAGAAATATAAGATTTTGGTTAGTGGGTTTTAGGCATAGTATTTGGGTTAATGATGATGAGTGTTGTTGAATGTTGCTTGAATAATGATGAACAAGATGAATGTCTCATGAATATTTGAAAATGCCTTGTTTGATCCATTTTAGACAAAGGTTAGACAAGAAAACATGTTTTAGTGGCATAGTACAACCTGATTTCATGAAATTGCAATATCATTGGATAGTACGGTTTGCAGGTTCTAGAAGGTCTTCTTGTGCACGTAATCACGGTTGCGAGTCGCAACCTTTGGTTGCTACTCGAGACCGCACCAAGATTTGTCGAGACCGCCCGGTTGCGAGTCGTAATCAACGCGTATCGATCCGATTGCGAGTCGTAACCACAACTACTTTGTCGGAACTGCCGGTTGCGAGTCGGAATCTCTGATTGCGAGTCGCAACCAAAGCATGACGAACCGAGACCTCGGTTGCGAGTCGCAACCTTGGTTGCGAGACACCTCCGTCTCGACTGGACTGTTATTGGGCCGATATACTTGCTGGATTGTCTGTTAACTGGATTGCTTGTGTAACTGTTTAGGCCCAATACCCCACTGTTTGTATATTGCATGTTATACGTGACTGCTTTCTGTATTGTCATAAGTGTTTTATACGTGTTTACTTGTACCCAACTTGACCCATACTTGGTAACCATGCTAGGACGTGGTGACCAACATATTTAACCAAGTAACGTGTCATACCGAGCAACCCAAGGTGAGTTCACAACTTAAAAGCATGCGTCCCGGTGGTTTGGGACACGAGACTAAAACAACCCTATCCCCTTGTAAAGGGGATACCGTCTACACTCCTTCCCTAGTTATTGGGAAACAACTTACTTTATCTTCCCTTGTATTGGGAAACCTTTTTAGTTAATTACTGTTTATACGGATTGCAACTAACGGCACTAAACGCAACTCTATCACTCAAGTCCCTACTACATAATACCGATTAGTCGCCGGTGCCAGGCGAACGGGTTATTAGTTGATAGCGCTATTTAGGTTTTACCAGCCTCACACCGTGCCATGGTATGGGATCGGTCGTGAACTAATGTACTCAGGCATCCGTCAATGATGATAGAACATTGACATCGGGGCATCCTGCGGAAACGCAAACGGTTACCTAGTGTTCGGTATTGGAAAAACAGTTTAGTCGCTAACTTTTGGGGTAGCTCCCCATGGCATGTATAAACGGATAAATTAACTAGTGAAACAAGTTTTTGGTAATTAAAACTGGACAACTAGTGAACTCACTCAGCATTATTGTTGACCCCTTTACTGCATGCTTTGCAGGTGGCCAGTGACTGGAGCAGCTACTTGGGATGTGTAGTGGTCGTCTGCCCGTGTGTTGGGCATTTATTATGCTTACCTTATGAACACTGTTTAAAACTATTTAATTATGCTTCCGCTACTTGTTACTGTTTTAAACTTGAAACCTTAAACTCTGAACTTGATGTTTGCTAACCTTATGGTTAGTAAGTATTACTTTAATATTAACCAATGCTTAGTATAATTGGTGGCTGGATCCTGGTCAGTCACGCCCTCGAAGCGGGTGTTATCCGCGGGTGGATTTTGGGGGTGTGACATTCTTTAACGTCACCAAAATCTGCTTCAGTCAGACAATGCCAATGCTTTGGCGAGTCTTATCTGTTCTTGATCAAATCAAGAACAATCAAATCCCTGATCTTTCTGTTCATGACCTTCCTTTAGCATACCGACTTAGGTGCCACGGCTCCTGTCGATTCTTGTTTTACTCTACTTCCAGTGACCCATTAATCCTCCGAGCCACCAGGAATGAAGAGGAATGGAAATCCAAATTCTTTTTTGTAAAAAGAAATTCAATCCCTGGTGGAGCGGATTACCCGGTGAAATGGTTGAAGAAGGGTAGGACCTAGGTTTTTAGGAAAATCCTGTCTTATATCCTGCTGTACATTTTGGACTGACTTTGCCGTTTTCTTGTACACAGCCGATTTTAGGAAGCTAGCACCTCCCCTTGCAGATTCACAAAAAAGGATTGACGCTATCAGACTCCTTCCTGAAGCTGAAAGAAGTTTTAACCCGTCTCCACCGTCTCCAAGTCCTCTTTCCACTGTAAACATGTATGGTAAGGATCCTGTTCAATATCCTGCATACATGTTCTTATTTTGAAATATTTAGGAAAGAATTTTTACTCCCCGTGTGCAGACTCCAGCAAAGTTCCGATCCTCCTTGACCTTGATGAGCTTGACAGTTATCCTACTCCTGTCATGGTCAAGAAAGAGACACCTGCTGCTACCAGCTCCAAGCCACTGCCGGCCCCCAAGGCTAACCCTAGGACCCGTGCTTCCACAGCAAAGAAGAGGAAGGGCTCTGAAATCAGTGCCCCAGGCTCCGAGGGGTTCTCCTACGATGAACTCAGCTTTTCTGACTCCTTAGAGCCAATGACATCCTTCCTCAACAAGGTAATATCCTGCATATATATCCTGACAGGATATACTGATTAATATATTCTTACCCATACCTGAATTTAATGTGCAGGGTCTTCAACATTTGCTCCACCTGTATAATGATGCCTGCGGTACTGTTGCACTCCACGAAGCCAGAATAAAGCAGCTTGAAAGCACTGTTGCTGACCAAGGTGCCATTGCTGAAGCAAAGTCCCGGCACTACGAGAGCTTGATGAAGAAGATCACTCAAGAGGCTGAGCTCAAACTTGCCACCGCAGAAATGGACCACGAGCAGGCCATGGTTTCTTTTCGGGAAGGGATCAAGGCCTCTGCCATCGTCTCCTTGCTACAAGCCCGCATCAAGATGGCCTACGAGGCCAAGGAGACAGGCCTCGTGTGCCCAGCTTGGCCGGTTGACTCTTGGGTGGCCAAACTAAAGGAGCTTGGAGGAAAAGCTGTGCCACTCCCTGTAGAAGCCGGTGAGTCCTCTAAGTCAGCAGAGGTGGTGGATCAGGCTGGAGACAAGAAGGATGCTGGAGCGGATGTTGGTGAGGATGCTGGGTAGGATGCTAGGCAGGATGCTGGTGCTGAGAAGCCGGGGAAGGCTGGAGAGGATGCCGCTGTGTGAGGGCATCTGAGTGGGCGATGATGGATATTGATGCTTAGGCCGGAGCCCACTTTTTTGGATTCGATGGTTGATGTTTCGAACAATTTACTTTTCTTGTTTGTTGAACAATTTTAATTTCCTGCACGTAGACAATATGATGGCCAAAGGTGGAGGGATCCTGAGTTTCAGGACGAAGCCCTTGGTCATCAGTTAGTATGGTTTATTTTGAACGCTTTTAACAAGTGAAGGTGGAGGTATCTTGGGTTCCAAGACGAAGCCAAGAGCATAATCTTTTGCTATGTTAATAATATAACCCTTTTTGGTTTTATTCCTTCCATTACATGAATTTTACTTATGAAAATTGTTTTGTTTGAGAACTCTTGGAAATATTATGGGAACATCATCTAAGAATATCCTGATAAGTATTTTAAGGGATATCCTGGTCAGGATATCACCATATAACTTAGAAAACTTAAGTCTTTTAAGAAAGGGAGAGATCATACCAAAGACTCTTGGAGAGTCTAATCTTCCACCTTAGGAATGTCCCCAGTGCATAGTTAAAATCTTGGATCCAACCTTTGAGTAATATAATATATGTCCCCTGCATGTGACACAGGAATGCAAATGTACTCAAGTTCTGGCTTGAATAAATTCCAAACACCTCGAAGCAAAAACCTTGTTATCCTGAAATGAATCCTTAGTATACTGGGGATAAACCCTTAATATCCTGGGGATAAACCCTGATATCCTGGGGATAAACTCTGAGTTTCATGCGCTGCAGGCGAGAGTGTATAAACTCAAAATCTTAGAAAGGTGATAACCTTTAAACCTTAGAGAGTATGAAAATACCCTTTCGTGAGAGAGGGTGATCAATCCTCATATACCTTTAGGATTCAGGATATAGCCAACGGTAACGAAATTGTCAGCCACTTTTACATGGACTGGTCCCGCCACCTTGAACTATCCCTGAATAACTTGCGCTCCAGGCGGGGTGTTTAAACCCAATTCGGGAGAAAGGTGAATACCTTTAAACCTGTGAAGGGATCAGTATCCCTTAACCGTGAGAGAGGGGGCCAATCCTCTAATCTTCCGAGTTATCCTGAGTACATATCCTGGAGTTGTATCCTGAAACATATCTTGCAAAACAATTGTAAACTAAGGTGGGTGTCAGCTTGGCTAACACCCCTCCGATGCTTAAGTCAGTATTGGGTTACAAAGAACAAATTAAACCAAACATATTTAAAAAAGGTAGAATTCATACCATCCTGAGTTAGAAATTAAATTCTAAACTCACTTGAAATAGAGCTTTAGGTGTATAGCATTCCAAGACCTCGATAGCATATCCCCCTCCATATTCTTGAGTCTGTATGCTCCTTTCCCTGCTTCTGATTCAACTTCGTATGGTCCTTCCCATTTTGGAGCTAACTTGCCATCGGCAGGATTAGTAGTATTCTGAAAAGCCTTTCTTAGTACCCAATCACCAACTTGAAATCTCCTAGTCCTTATGTTCTTGTTATATGCTCTGGATATTCTTTGTTGATATGCTGCCATCCTTAGCCTTGCTGCGTCTCTTATTTCGTCTATAGTATCCAAATCTTGACATAAGGCTTCAGGATTCTGTTCAGGATTCTGTAGGATAGATCTTGCAGTAGGTATCGCCATTTCCGTTGGAATTACTGCTTCTGCTCCGAATACTAAGGAGAATGGGGTTTGGCCGGTTGCCTTTTTTACCGTTGTCCTGTCAGCCCATAACACAAAGGGTAATTCCTCTGCCCATCTTCCTTTTTAGCTCCTAGTCTCTTTTTCAGGTTGTTGACTATTATCTTGTTTGAGGATTCTGCTTGCCCATTTGCTTGAGGATGTACCGGAGTAGATGTGATCATTTTGATTCCCCAACTCTTGCAAAAGTCAGTAGTTCTCTTGCTTATAAACTGAGATCCATTGTCACAAATGATTTCAGCTGGTACTCCAAACCTGGTCAGGATATTCCTCTTGATGAAGGATACTACTTCTTGGTCTCTAACTTGGACAAATGCTTCAGCTTCAACCCACTTAGAGAAATAATCCGTCATTGCTAGCATAAAGACTTTTCCTCCCGGAGCTTTTGGTAACTTTCCTACTATATCCATGCCCCACTTCATAAATGGCCAAGGGGAAACAATAGGATATAACGGTTCAGCGGGCTGATGCAATATGTTACTATGTCTCTGACATGCATCACATCTTCGAGCATATTCTGCGGCATCTTTTCTCATTGTTGGCCAATAATATCCTGTCCTTAGTACTTTCGAAAATAATGACCTGCCCCCAGTATGGTTACCATAATCCCCTTCATGTATATCCTGAAGTACTTCTTTGGCTTCAGGATCCTCCAAGCATCTCAAATATGGTCCTGCAAGAGATTTCTTGTACAAAATATTATTTATAATAGTGAATCGTGATACCTTCATCCTAAATGCCTTAGGATTTTCATTTTCGGGGATATGTCCTTCTTTGAGATATCTCATGATTGGGGCCGTCCAGGATTTAGGATCCTCTTCAGGATATACCGTTCCAGGAACCTGAATATCTGCTACTTCTTTATCCTGAGAATTCGTCGCAGGATATAGGATATGCAATATCGGTATTGGGGTCCCTTCTGGTATCCTGATTGATGATCCCAAGTTTGCCAATGCGTCTGCTTCGGCGTTATCCTCTCTTGGTACCTGTTCAAGTGTAAAAATATCGAAATATCCTGCTAATTTTTTAAGAATACCAAGGTATTCAATTAGTTTCTCACCCTTGACTGCATAGGATCCATTAAAATGATTAGTAATCAACAAGGAAGCAACATATACTTGCAAATTCTTGACATTCATATTCTTAGCCTATTCTAATCCTGCAATTAAAGCTTCATATTCTGCCTCATTGTTAGTAGCAGGGAATTCACATCTAACAGCCTAGGGTATTATGTCCCCCTGTGGCGATTTTAGTAGTATACCTAAACCTACACCCCTTACATTAGATGCACCATCAGTATATAATGTCCAGGATTCTAAGTTTTCTCCTAGTTGTTGCACTTCTAGGTCTACTTCATTTTGAATATCACTACTGAAATCAGCCATAAAGTCTGCTAGAGCCTGAGACTTTATTGCATTTCTAGGTTCATATATTAAATCATAGGCACTTAATTTTACTGACCACTTAGCCATTCTACCCGACATCTCTGGTTTCCTAAGCACATTCTTGACAGGATAATTAGTTTTAACATGAATCCTATGTGTCTCAAAATAATGTCTAAACTTTGTTGATGCCACAACTAGAGCCAATATTAACTTTTCTAGATGAGAATATCTAGTTTCAGCATTTAACAAACTTTTGCTAACATAATAAACAGGATACTGCTGACCTTCGTGATCCTTTACTAGTACTACACTTACTGCATTCCCTGATACTGCCAGATACAGGGATAATGGTTCACCATCCTCAGGCTTCATCAATAGAGGCGCGGTTGAGAGATACTGCTTCAAATCCTGCAGGGCCGCTTCATGCTTCTCGCCCCATTCAAATTTCTTATTCTTTTTCAGGATATCATAGAATTCTTTACACTTTTCCGAGGATCTTGAAATAAACCTATTCAAGGCTGCCACTCGTCCTGTTAACCGTTGAACATCCTTCATATTCGAGGGGGACTTTATATCCAAGATAGCTTTGATCTGCTCCGGGCTTGCCTCTATCCCTCTTTTTGTTACCATGTATCCTAAAAACTTTCCTGCCCCCACTCCAAAATGGCACTTAGCAGGGTTCAGCTTCATGTTATACTGGTCCAGGATATCAAATGCTCCCTTAATATCCTAGAGGTGATCCTGAGCTTTCTTTGATTTTACCACCATATCGTCAATGTACACCTCCATGGTGTCCCCCAGTTTGTCTTTGAACATCATGTTTACCAATCTTTGGTATGTTGCACCTGCATTTTTCAAACCAAAAGGCATAGCTGTATAACAATAAATACCTGTTGGTGTCATGAAGGCAGTATCCTCCTGGTCAGAAGGCTCCATTTGGATTTGTTGAAATCCTGAGGATGCGTCCATGAAGGTCAGCATTTCATGCCCGGCAGTGGCATCTACCATTGCATCAATGTGGGGAAGAGGAAATGGGTCTTTAGGACAAGCTTTGTTCAAGTCTGTGTAGTCTACACAGACTCTCCACTTCCCATTCTTCTTTTGAACCACTACCACATTTGCTAGCCATCTAGGGAATTTGACTTCTCTAATCATCCTGGACTTCAATAATCTTTCAACTTCCTCTTGGATAATTGCATTCCGCTCAGGGGCGAACTTCCTTCTCTTTTGTTGTATAGGCTTGAATGACCTGTCAATTCCAAGCTTGTGAGTAATAATGTCTTTAGATATACCTGTCATGTCCTCATGCTTCCACGCGAATGTTGACATCCTGCATTTCAAAAAGTTAATTAATTGCTCTTCAATATCCTGAGGGATATTGGTCCCTACGAGCACCGAGATATCAGGATTATCCTGATCCAGGATAACTTTCTTCACATCCTGCTCCGGATTCTCCATGATATCCTGGGCCCGCATCTTTAATTGCTATGCAGCATTTGGCTTGGTTGAGGATTTCATTGAGGATGAGTAACATTCTTTCGCTTCTTGCTGATCACTATCGATTTTGACAACTCCCCAAGGGGTAGGGATCTTAATGCATTGGTGATTTGTTGATGGAACGGCCTTCATATCATGAATCCACGGTCTTCCGAGGATGATGTTATAGCAGGATAGAGAATCCATCACACAGAAACGTTGCATCTTGTTGACTCCTTCAATGTATACTGGCAACTTTATCTCTCCCACTGTGTTTCTAGCCTCCCCGCTGAACCCAACAAGCACGGTAGACTTTGAAGTGATATCCATTGGAGACACAGTCATTCTCTTTAGAGTTTCTAGTTGGATTATATTGATGGAACTGCCATTATCAACCAGTATCCTGCGTACAAAATGGTTAGCCACATATAACGTTATTACCAGAGCATCATGGTGAGGATCCTGGACAGCATCCCTGTCATCTGCATCAAAAGTGATCACTTTGTCAGTTGTGAGGGTAGTCATCCTGACAGGTTTGTCTCCCCTTTCGGCCTTAGCTTCCTTTGCATGTCTCTTTGCTGCCGAATACGAAGTTCCACAAATGTCGGATCCCCCTGAAATGAAGTTGATTATCTTGGCATCGGCGGGAGGTGATGCCGCTCGCTCAGGATCCTTCTCAGTATCCTGACCCTTATTCTTCTTTCTCCCTAAGAGATCTTTCAAATATCCCTTGCTTAGAAGATAGCTTATTTCTTTCCTCAGAGCGATGCAATCCTCAGTCATATGTCCAAAATCTTCGTGGAAAGCACACCATTTTGATTTGTCTTTCCAATCTGCTTTTTGTTGATTCTTTCGAGGCCATCTTGCCTTGTCCCCTAGACCCTGCATGGCATACATCAATTCAGGAATGTTAACAGAAAAGCAATATTCAGATAATTCAGGATACTCTTCAGGATCCTCATCTTCGACAGCATTCACTCTCTTGTTCTCATTTTTGCCATATGGCTTAGGCCGATATGACTTGAATGAGGATTCTGACTTCCTGTTAGTTGACTCATAAGTGTTAGATGAGTTCATCCTTTCTTGCATCTTTCTGTCATCCTCCAACCGAATATATCTTAGGGCCCTGTTCCGGGCTTCATCCAGGTTCCTGCATGGGTTCATTACAAGGTCTTGATAAAATTGAGAATCCTTTTGCAGCCCCATCTTGAAAGCTTGCACAGCTGTTGCAACATCAAGATAAGGAATGTCTAGTGATTCCCGGCTGAACTTGTTCACATAATCCCTAAGGGATTCCTGAGGCCCTTGTGTTATCCTGTAGAGATCACTTGTTAATTTTTCAAAGCTTCTACTACAAGAAAACTGACTATTAAATAAATTTACTAAGTGAGCAAAAGATGTAATCGAATGTGGAGGAACATTCAAGAGCCATTTCAAAGCCGATCCTGTCAAGGTTGAACCAAAACCCTTGCACAAGCACGCTTCCTTGAGATCTGGAGGGATATGGTTGATCTCCATCCTTTCCCTATACTGGGCAATATGCTCTTCAGGATCCGTGGTTCCGTCGTAGAGCTTCATGTTCGGAGTCTGAAATCGTTTTGGGATTTCAGCATCACATATAGGATGCACAAACCGAGATATCCTGTGGCTATCCTGGGATACTTCAGGAATTGGCTGCACCACCCCAGGTACACTGGATATCATATCCTTTAATTTCTGAAGCTCCCTGGATAATTCTGACGTTACAGTTGTATCCTGCAAAGATCCAACACTGTTAGTGGTAATAGCATTATTATTATTTGATACGTTACCCGTTAGAGGATTTTGCCCATATCCTGAAGCATATCCTGAGCTCCTCATGGTTGATATCCCGACCGAGGAGGGTATTTCAGGAGTATGATTCTGAGGAAGGCTGGGCACAATATTCCCCCTGTTATCCTCAGTATACACAGCTGAACTAAAGTTCAACGCTCTGGGGTGTAATGGAGTGACATTATACTCAGCAGATCTGCTCGAGCCAGACTTCAGGAGTTGTATTTCCCTTAAAAGCATTTGGTTTGTTTCTTGTTGCTGCCTCATTTGTTCCTGCACACTTCCAAATAAGGTTAGAATTTCATCGTTAGAAGCTAAAACAGGAGCAGATCCCTGGACATTCCGAGTAGGGATAACATCTTGAGATTGTGTAGAGGCTAGCATCCTTGGAGGAGGTGGTGGAAGCACCAAACCGGTAGTGGCAGAAGTCACAACAGACACAGTAGAGGAACTCATGTTTGATCTAGAGGCCATTATGGACAATGTGGCAAAGAGTTTTGAAAATAGAAAACCGATTAGCGATTTACCAAAAATTTTTAGCAAAGAGAGCACCACTTGCCCCACGGTGGGCGCCAAATTGTTTTGGTCAAAAATTACCGAAGCAATTAAGTGATCAAATTAGTTAAGTGAGGTAGTGTGCTAAAAAGTGTGTTGAAAATATGCTGGTTATGTTGTTTGGAAAAACAGTGTTCAGGATACGGCCCAGGATATTGAGCTGTATCTACGATCAAACAATGAGCAAAAAGTAAAGGGGTTGACACGAGATGTACGAGGAAAGCCCTTGATCAATCTAGATCGCCGGCACAAAACCTCGGGAGCTGACAATCGCAGCTGCCTTGTTCTTCTTATTGCTTTAAACTTCAGGATACAGTGCAGGATATGGATCAGATCGCTAAGTGTTACAATGAATTTGTATGAAAGTGAAAATTTCTAGAGAGCAAGTGTTAGAGTGTAGCGAATGTGATTGTGATGTCCCAGTTGATCTGATATACCCACCTATTTATAGTGATGAATTACAAACAATAATCCCTACAAATATGGGCTACTCCGAATATTCCATTATGAACGTTATGGACCGAGTAACACGGCTTCAACGTCTTCATTTGAACGACTTGGACCGAGTCTTATGTGGAATAAGTCTTGTTAACGTTGCTAGCTTCTAACCCACGTACCTGCACATAATCCATTAGTAATCCCGAGGATACCATTCAGGATGTTACCAATATCCTGAACTAGCATCCCGGATGTAAACAGATACTATATAAACAAGATATATATCAAGATATTTTCCAGGATATGGGCTCAGAATTTCACCCATAACAGATACTATTAAGGAAATCAGGGATCTGGCTAGGATAAGGATGGCTAGCTACCAACAAAGAATGGCTGGTGCTTACAACAAAAATGTCAGGATAAGGAAATTCCAAGTTGGCGATATGGTATTGAGAAAAGCATTCCGGAATACCACCAATCCTGCTGATGGGAAATTGGCACCAAAATGGGAAGGCCCTTATTTGATTGAAGCCGAAGCAGGAAAGGGGGCATATAGATTGCTAACCATGGAAGGTAATTTGTTACCAAGAGCCTGGAATGCTGTCCACTTGAAGATATATTTTATGTGACCAGGATCCTCCTGGCACGTATGATCCTTACATTAGAAGTATCCTTGAAGGATCCCTGAGGTGTCAATGATCCTTACCCTGGTAATGTCCTAATCTTGAACTATTTCATGTTCTTATTATTTAAGGATAAGGATCATGTATCCTTCATCCTTCTCTCACAAGATTTTGAGTTCTGATAGTCCAGGTATCCTTAGCGTATTGTTGATAATCTTCAGAAGCAATTCAGATCCTCGGGTTCAACCCCAGTTGTTTAGGCTTGTCCCCAGTTATCCTTGGGCTTGTCCCCAGTTTCGCCTGTAGCGCACGATGATCCTGGTATAGTTCAAGTCTTTGGGACCAGTACTCGCTTTAGAGGCTGATAATTCCATCGTACTGGCTATACCTAGGATCCTACGTATAATGGTAGACGTACCATACATCCATTCCTAAGGTTTCTAACGTTTTCACGTTAGCTAAGGTTTTGGCATTATCATGTCACTAAGTTTGGATAGTCGCCAGTAAGGGCCATACTCCAGTTCACCTATGATCTTTGGGCTTGTCCCCAGTTATCCTTTGGGCTTGTCCCCAGTTATCCTTTGGGCTTGTCCCTAGTTATCCTTTGGGCTTGTTCCCAGTTATCCTTTGGGTTTATCCCCAGTTACCCTTTGAATTGTTGGGCTTGTCCCCAGCTACTAACTTGTCTTTTATATTGGCTCAGTTCCAAGTTATATTCTATTTTCAGGTTTTCGAAGTTTAAACAACTAAGGATCTTCAATCCTTGTTATCTACTAAGGTTTTTCTTATGTTTACCCTGGTTACAGTATCAACGGTAAGGATCCTAACTTGGATCCTCAGGTATGATCCTTAACTATTTTTAATTTCATTCATTATTCATTTGAATAACCCTTATACCTTGACAACTGAACCTATGATCCTTAAAATGAACTACTTTTTGGAAGTTTTCGACTATAGGATACTTGATCCTGGATCATATCCTAAATTTCTTAAACATAATTTGATTAACTTTTCTTACTCAGACAAGTATAAATCAAAACAATTGAAAGTTTAAAAGATATACAAGGATAACATCACTGGATAAGTCGAAAGTTAAAAGTTTTATTCATTCACAAAATATTTAACCCTTTAAAGTTGTCAAAATTGCTAACCCACGTTTCTACCAGCAAAACGTGGCCCGTCCACGTGGGTTGGCAAAGGGTGTCCATTGTTCATGCGGTCATAGCAGTGCAGGAAATAAAGGTCGGCATGATAACAAGTGGCTTCATCCCCCAAACAGAGGATCCCTCCACCACCTATTATCCTACCTATTGTTCAAAGGATCCACGATCCTTACCCTAAAAACTATTGTTCAAAGTACAAACCATCAAACTATTCAAACAAAAACCACCAAACAAAAAAAATTGGGCTCCGGCTAAGTCTCGAAATTTCCATCATCGCCCAATCCTGCAGCTCAATCCTTCGCTGCACCATCACCACCAGCTCCGCTTGCCTCACCACCTTGGTCCTTGCCAGTGCCTCCACCCTCAAGCATCGGGATCTCCTCATCCTCCTCATCATCCTCCAGCTCAGCCAGCCTAGCCTTCCAGCCTTCAACATCCCAGGTGCTCTTATCAAAAGCAGGATCCTGGGCTTCCATGGCCATTTGCAGCTGGATCTTGTACATAGCTATGGCGGCAGAGACCTTGGCATCCTGGGTGATCTCGTGCTTCTCATAGTCAAAGTTGATCAGCATCTTGGCAGCATCATTCTTGGTGGCCTGGAGCTCCTTCTGAAGATCGGCTATCTTGAGATCCTTCAACACCCCAACCTGTTGAAGGTCAGCAATCTGACGATCCTGATCCTCAACATGGCCAACATATGTCTCTACCTCAGCAAATTTCTACAAGGAAGACAAGGAATGATGTCGGAAACCAAGTGATCCTTAGACTAGCAGGATACACAAGCAGGACAGTGATCCTTACCTCGTTGATGTAATCCAGACACTGTTGGTGGAGCAGGAGCAGACCTTGAAAATCCTCAGCTTCAGAGGCCTTTCTCTTCTTGCCTCCTTTTCCCCTGATAGGTGCTTTAGGGGCCGAAGCAGTTGGGCTAGCAGCAGGGGTCTTCTTCTTAGAGGATTTGACGTTAGTAAGATCAGTGATGCCGAACTTTGAGGAAGATTTGGTGGATTTTCCAGCGCCTGCACAACCAAAACAAGATAAGTATCTTAATTTTATTTGACTCTCACTATATAAATACTCCTTACATAAGGATACTTACTTGACATTGTGACAGAAGCAGAGGATACTTCCTGAGAATCCTGGGTGGTAATCTTGAAAGTTCTGACTTCAGGATCAAGCTTCTTAAAGGCCAGGAGTCTCTCTTTTGCAGCAGGAGTCAACTTCAGATGTGAAACGGAGATAGCTGCACAACAAGAAAACAATAGAACATCAGTGATCCTTATACTAAAGGGCAAGTTCTACGGTGATCCTTCCCAGGATCCTCTATCCTACCATGGGTAACCCACTTCTTGGGCAAATCCTCCCCATCAGGGATGGTATCTCTCCTTACAAAAAAGAACCGCCGCTTCCAATTAGTATCATTCTTGGTAGCCTTGAAGATCGGATGCTCCTCCCTGAGTCTACGTTTGAACAAATAACGATGGGAACCAAAGGTGGTCAGATCGTATAGCTCACCCAACTCGGCCATACCTAAGTCAATCCCCACTTGCTCGATGATCCTCTCAAGGGTAAACAAAACCCTCCAGATCATCGGCATGGCTTGGATGTAAGATATGCCGGTCAAGGAGAAGAAGGCTTGGGTGAAGGCTGGAAAGGGATACGTATAACCTAGGGAAAACGGGATCACAGGAAAGGCAACCCATGAATCGGAGGTGTGGTCACTCAGGGCAGAAGGATCATAAGCTTTGAACACCGTATTTGCAGGAAAACAGCACCGAATCCTGTCGATCTGAGGATCAGCGAAGATACAATGTTCTTTAGCAGAGTTTGTTATGATCCCTTGGCTCTTAAAGGGGCTTTCTTTCTGCTGATCCTTGGCAGGAGAATTCCGGAGCAACATTTTGAACGAAATAGACACAAGAAGAAAAACAGAGCAATCGAGAGAAAAGATGAAGGGAATACCTGTTCAATCCTCTGGTTGCGGTTATAAAGGGAGAAGTTCTTGATTTTAAATGCAAACGATCCTATCCCTATCTCTATTTATAATCATGATTTGTGCAGGGCTGTCACCTCCGTGACGTCAGGATTGCAACGGATAGTTCGTTCACAACGGCTATATATCCGTTGAGTTAGTTACAGATAAGATCAGCAAAATATAACTCGTTAATATTACATAATTACTCCTTATATTTTGGGGGCAATTGTTAGGGCAGGATTTTAATGACCTGTGATCCTTACATGATATCCTAACAAGTGATCCTTGTTTCTTTGGCAGATAGTGATCCTCAGAAGAGCTTCAGGATCAGGATCATGGATCATCCTAAGGATCCTCATACTAACGATTGTTCTCTTTATATTTAATGTTGTTTTGCAGGAATTACGAGTTGGACCTGGTCTTGGCAACGTTATTAAGGAATCTTTCACGCTAATTTCGCACATGCATAACCAGAAATAGACGTTGTGGAGAATATGGAAACTTAGCACAAATTACGGGCATTTAGTTAGGCTAAATTTACTTCTGTTTCTAAAGGGGTAACGAGCTAGTAGTTAGGTGACTTACCTAAATTCAACCACACACACTTATATAAAGGGCACTCTCAAGCATTCGGAAGACACAACACATTTCTTACACGTACTAGCATACTACACCATAGTGATCCTTGTACCTAGCTCGTTACCATCCGAAGTTGTAAACATTGTTTATTATATTGGAGTTTGGTGATCGGTAGTTTCCATCACCCGAGGTTTTTTATGCCAGAGATCATTTATTGATCAAGGGCTTTTTCCTCGTATAAATCTTTGTGTCACTTGTGCAGTTTTCATTTAAGTGATCCTTATCTTTGTTCATCATACCAAGCATCATTCCCCGTTTACAAAGAGTTTGGTTGCATTATCCTTGTGTGATTTTTGACCAAAACATAATCAGTTATAGCTAGCATGAATACTTTTCCACCAGGTGCCTTAGGGAGCTTACCAACTATATCCATACCCCATCTCATAAATGGCCAAGAGGAGGATATAGGATGCAAAAATTCAGCTGGTTGATGAAGGATATTGCTGTGTCTCTGACAAGGATCACACTTGTTAGCATACTCCACAACATCTCTTTTCATAGTTGGCCAATAGTATCCTGTCCTCAGGATCCTTGAGAATAATGCCCTGCCCCCAGTGTGGTTTCCACAATCTCCTTCATGGAAGTCTTTTAAAACTTCTTGGATTTCAGGATCCTCAATGCATCTTAAATATGGTCCTGCAAGAGATCGCTTATACAACATATTATTTAAAATTGTGAATTGAGATACCTTAATTTTGAAAGCCCTAGGGTTTTCTCCTGTAGGAATCTCTCCATGTTGTAAGTATCTCATGATTGGGAGGATCCATGATCCTGATCTTGAATGAGATCGAGTATCCTCACTAGGGATAATTGCATAATCCTCTCCTATTTCCATGGCCACATGATCCTCAATGGCAGGAGCCAGGATATGGATAATGGGGATACTTATATCCTCCGGGATCTTCAAAGATGATCCTAAATTAGCCAATGCATCAGCTTCTGTATTTTCTTCCCTTGGTACCTGTGTCAAACTAAAGGAAACAAAAGAGAGTGCCAATTCTTTGACTATCTCTAAATATTTGGTTAGCTTTTCACCTTTAACAACATAGGATCCATTAAAGTGATTAGTGATTAACAATGAATCTACATGTACCTCAAGATACCTGATCCCCATTTGCTTAGCAATTTGCAAACCAGCAATCAAGGCTTCATACTCAGCCTCATTATTAGTGGTTTGGAACTCACAAGCTATAGAGTGGGGTATTATGTCCCCCTGTGGCGATTTTAGTAGTATTCCAAGCCCTGTGCCTTTGACATTTGAGGATCCATCAGTATAGAGTATCCAAGGATCCTTGGTCTCCTCTAGCTGCTGGACTTCTAACTCAGCTTCCTTTTGTAAATCACTACTGAAATCAGCCACAAAGTCTGCTAATGCTTGGGATTTGATGGCTGTCCTAGGCCCGTATCTTACATCATATGCACTAAGCTTCACTGCCCACTTAGCCATCCTTCCAGATATTTCAGGTTTCCTGAGGACATTCTTGTTTTAGTCAAAAATCACACAAGGATAATGCAACCAAACTCTTTGTAAACGGGGAATGATGCTTGGTATGATGAACAAAGATAAGGATCACTCAAATGAAAATTGCACAAGTGACACAAGGATTTACACGAGGAAAAAGCCCTTGATCAATGAATGATCTCCGGCATAAAAAACCTCGGGTGATGGAAACTACCGATCACCAAACTTCAATATAACAAACAATGTTTACAACTTCGGATGGTAACGAGCTAGGTACAAGGATCACTATAGTATCATATGCTAAAGTGTGTGAGAAATGTGTTGTGTCCTCTGAATGCTTGAGAGTGCCCTTTATATAAGTGTGTGTGGTCGAATTTAGGTAAGTCACCTAACTACTAGCTCGTTACCCCTTTAGAAACAGAAGTAAATTTAGCCTAACTAATTGCCCGTAATTTGTGCTAAGTTTCCATATTCTCCATAACGTCTATTTTTGGTTATGCATGTGCGAAATTAGCGTGACAGATTCCTTGATAACGTTGCTAAGACCAGGTCCAACTCGTAATTCCTGCAAAACAACATTAAATTCAAAGAGAGCAATCGTTAGTATGAGGATCCTTAGGATGATCCATGATCCTGATCCTGAAGCTCTTCTGAGGATCACTATCTGCCAAAGAAACAAGGATCACTTGTTAGGATATCATCTAAGGATCATAGGTCATTAAAATCCTGCCCTAACAATTGCCCCCAAAATATAAGGAGTAATTATGTAATATTAACGAGTTATATTTTGCCGGTCTTATCTATAACTAACTCAACGGATATATAGCCGTTAAGAATGAACTATCCGTTGCGATCTGACGTCATGGATGTAACGCCTCATATTTTTCATATTTCTATGTTTTAGAAAACACGTATTCGTTTTCCTATTTTTGGAATCACGGTAAAAAAAACGGATTTAAAAACGGAAACCAACGCATTTTATGCGCTCTTAACGCAACCGACAACGGACGCGTCGCGCACTTATCTCCGACATCATTTACGTACCTCAATCCTAAAAATAATATCCTGCGATATTTACAAAGTTCAGGAACAAAAACGGGTTTTGGAAACACGTTTGGGCCATACAAGAGACTGGGTGTGCGCTAATGGGCCTTGGACCCAACCCACTTTAAAACCCTAACCTTGTAAACTAGCTTAACCCTTCATTCACTTCTTTTTTTAAAACCTCAAAACCAAAACACGCCTACAACTTTCCCTGATCCCTCATCTTCTCCACCTTCTTCAAGATTTGAAACCCTAGCCTACAATCAAACGTTCACACACACAAAAGAAAGACAAAGTGAACCCTCATCTTCATCAAACACACAAACACTGCCTCTCAACCTCCCTTCTATCTTCATTGAAAACCAACCTTGCAGCCCCCACACCCCTCGCGATTTCGTTTTCCGGCAACACCCACACCATCTCTCGTCTCTCTCGCTCACCTCTCCTTCTAATAACCGCCGGCCGGCCACCACTCCGAGTGGTGGCGGCGGTGGAGTGTTGGTTTTGCGACAGAAGACGGCGGCAGTGGTGGTGCGCGGTCATCGTGGTTGCGTGGCGGCGGTGACTGTGGTGGTTTTTTGATTCAGACGAGTTCAATCGGTAAGCACCTACTTTCTTTACATTTCTTTTTTTTTTCTCTGTTAACGGTGGTTTAACGGTGATTTGTTGCTGTTGTTGATGATGATGGTGGTGGCCTCGCCGGCAACAGGAGCCGACACCCGGTGACAGCCGGTGTCGGTGAGACGGTGGTGTTTTGTTGGCTTCTGGCAGAACCCCGATTTCATTCCGGGGATTCGGATGTTGGTTCAGCTCCGGGGTGGTCCAGGCTCGGTTCGCTCGGGTTCGTTACAAGAGCGGTTCGGGTGAAGCTTGTGTCAACATCAGTCAAACCGGTCATCATCTGTTTCGGTTCAGGTACAAGTTTTGGTTATTTCGGTTCAGTTGATCTCGGCTCAGATTCTTGTGTTCGATTTGCACAGATTCGGGTTCGGTTCACGAGGCGTGACGGGTCAGATGATAGCTTGGGTTACGGCTTGATGCTCGGGCTACGGTTCGGTCAGACGTGGTCAAAGCCAGTCATACCCGGTCAACCGTCGGGTCATCGGGTTAAACACGAGACACAAATAAAAGTGGCGAAAATATGAATTTTATTGCTTTGTATTAATTAACATTTTATCACGGAACTGAACTTTAAATAACTTGTATTTGCAAACATTCGTAGAATCATCCAAATATCTTGTTGTGCTTATTGTTGTGTTTGGAAATATATCGACACATTAGTTGTCGGGATCGTCCAAAAAACAGAGGAAACTCTGCCCGTTTTTCGTAAAATTCCGTAAAACAAAACATGTAAACTTTATTAAACGAGACCTATCAAATTCGATTAATTTTTATAAATTAGAGATAAATTTATAGTTATTTTGACAAAACTTATATAATATTTTAATAAAACCTTTATAATTTATGTTCTTTTAAAAGTTCTTTTAAAACCTTTAATTCTTAAATCCACTACTAACTAAACGAGTTTTCATCTAAAATTCTTTCCTTGTAAGAATCTTTATAAACCGTAAATTTATAAAAATAAATATTCCTTTCTATTTTATAATAAACTCCAAAAATAATAAATAATTCATTATAATCTCTTTTACAACATTAAAGGCTAATACTGAGATAAATTATCTAAATATATTAACTTATTTAACTATTTAATAATAGTAAGTTCGTGATATTTTAAATATCTTGGTTAAACTCTCTCGTTCGTTCACTTGAATTGTTCCAACCTTTACTCGTGCGTTATTTCACTAGGAGTCGCAATCGTAACCGCTCATAATCTCGAGACTTCGGTGTTCCATCCTTCTTATCTCGCAACTCGTCATACTTGGATAATCGGAAGACTTAGCAATCATGTGAGTATACTTGACCCCTTTTTCGTTTACCACTTTTTGGGGTATAACATGTTATTTATAAACTTACACACAAACTTTATCATAATACATA
Organism: Helianthus annuus; assembly: GCF_002127325.2. Taxonomy (NCBI): domain Eukaryota; kingdom Viridiplantae; phylum Streptophyta; class Magnoliopsida; order Asterales; family Asteraceae; genus Helianthus; species Helianthus annuus. The sequence goes on from NC_035440.2 coordinate 127,628,714, forward strand.
AACATTCCTATTACACGCATGCTTATTTGATTACTTGATACTTTAAACTTGGGTGATACTTATGTGTTGAACTTATCATTAACTTCGTACGAGCCTAACCGTGACATATGTAGCGCTATAGGAGTAACGCACCGCCCCCCTTAAACTTGGGTCATGTTGAATTAATTAAACTTTCTTGCGTAAACAGAGGTTGGCTAGAAATATTGCATGCCACGTTAGGTTGATCTCGTATAAACTAAGTTGCCATGTGGATTCGTTTTAAACTTTTAAACTTATACTTATACTTATGCTTAAACTTGTATACTCGCCTTTGCTTTTGCATTGAATTGTATTTTAAACATGTTACAGGTTGATGATGACGATGCTATGAAAAGAAGTAGCGTTGATGCCTAGATACACATATAGACGTTTAGGTTTAATATGTTGTATCAATTTTGCTTATGTTATGTACTTCTTTGAACTTGATGTATTTGAATTTCTTGTAATGTTGACAATTTACTTTATGAAATGAAACTAGTTTATTAAATATTGTCACAAATAGCGTTATGAAGTCTCTTGCAATCTTCACACTTCGTCTCATCCCGATGTTTCCGCCATTGGTTGGGGTGTGACAGATTGGTATCAGAGCCATAACTATAGGGAATTAGGAAAAGTAGGAATGCTTTAACCTAGTCTATAGTTTTAGAGCTTTATTCTCGTGTATTGCTTGAAACTACTTGCATGCTACTTTACTCGCTTTTCATTTATTCGCCTTAACTTTTAAACATGTAAGTCGCTTGTGTGCTAATACTTGAATTGCTATTCTTATGTGTCAATACTTGTTTACTATGTGTCGATACTTTGATTTATTGATCTATTCTTTGTGTGTTATTCTCAACATGCCTTTTTGTGTTTATACTTGTTTGCGTATTCCTTTAACATACTCCCCTTTTCTACAGCATTTTACTCGATTTTTCTTAAACTCGAAAACACTCGTATTGTACAAACGAGACGAGTTTGCCAAAATTGGCGTGAAACCCACAATTTGGTAAACGACTCTCATCCTCTTGGTTCTATTTTTGCACGAAATTCACCACTAAGTTAGGAGTGAAATCCACATCTTAATGGGAATTTCAAACTCTAGTGGACCCTCGTCAAAGTGTCGAAATTAAAATTTTGACCCGACGAGTACCAACCACACTTAGGATACGAAATGGTCAAGTTAGGGGTGAAACCCGCACCTTGTCGACTAGTTCCACTCCTTGATATTTTGTTTTTCATAAATCCCGCCAAGTCTCGAATTTTCGATGGATGGGGAACATGTAGTAACTGGAAGGGTAAGTACCGTTAGTCGAGATATCGGCAAGAGTATTCCACCTATTAGGCCAAAGCATGTTCCCTAATTCCAAAAGATCTTTCAACCACTTTGGTTAGTCAATGTTCCGTGTGGGACCCTCCAAGTTTTATTCGAGCTTACGCTTTATTATTTTCGATTTTTGTCAATTTTGGACAATTTTTTTGAGATTTCACTTTTGCGCATGCATCATGCTATTACTTTTCATACGATTATACATTATTTGCATGCATATTTTCACGTAATTTTATTTACACTTTTGTAACGAATGAAGACATATCATCGAGATAGGAGTGATTTCCTTACCTTGACGATTAACTCCGCTTTATTTCTCACCTTACAACGACCTCGCCAACGAGTTAGGGGTGATTCCCTTACCTAGGTGATCGTTACCAATGCTTTCTTCTAATATGCTATATTATGTAAACATAATCATGTTTGTACCTAAATCATTTATCATGTATTCCAAAATGCTTCGTTTATTTAAACGTACCTCTTATTTTATAATTTATTTACACATCACTCGCACACACAAAATTCTTAGCTTTTACCATAAACACTTATTCCCCGACATTCAAAATTTCACAAAATGCTACTCATCAACTTAATCGGTCCAACAAAACCATTGCTCACAAAATTTTGTATTCAACGTAACTATTGAAACAAGCTCATCACATATCATTAAACTAAAGATTTCCTATTTTAATTGGGAATCAAACCAACTTTTGCACACACCTATAAAAAAATATATATTACAACCATTATTAAACATTTACTAAAACTTCTCTCGAAAGCAATAAAACATTTCATTAAATGACGCTTTTCAACAGTCACTAAGTTCATATACCAAATTTCTTTTTCTAAGGATCAATTTTTTTTTTTTTCACAAGAATCTGCAAGTTTCAAAATTTTCCAATACAATGTTACTTAAAACGATGCAAACTTATTAATCTCTAGAACTTTTCAAAATCTCGCTCGATACTTCAATTAAATTCAAAACACGTGGGCAAGGAAACTTCATAAGGACGACAAATTTTCAACTATGTAAATTCTTTTAAAACCATAGTAGCATTTCCATTCCTTTACAAAGTAACTTTTCACATAACCAACAGACGTATTATACACTCTTTACATTCACAAACTAAAGCTTATATTTCGTGACAACTCAATTTATTTTAACTTCACGCGTTGCGCAAACAACTATATATGCATATCATTGTACACATTTTAGTCAATATCTCACAACAATCTCACGCGTGTCACTCGTTCTCTTTTTCCTTTCATACTCGAAACTTTTAAACCTTTTACGCGCATAAACTCATGTATTTTAATTTTATATTATAAACAAAATCAGTATTTCCTACATCCGCACTTATACACTTTATGCCTTCATTTATGTTCACACATACACAATTACGTTATACTCATGAATCAAAATTCATACGTTTTACGTTATACATACACCCACTATTATACATTTGCGATGTACTTACATTCATGTTTATATTACATTCATATTCATGTTCATACATTTTATGTTCTCATTCACACATGTACAACTTTGTTTACACTTATATTCATACACATATTTTATTCATACTTAAACTTATGTTTATGCTTTTATGCTTTCATTCACATTCATGATTCATACATTCGTGCCCATACGCGAGCGGAATCCGAGGAATTCGCTTGTGTGGGTCCCATACATACTTAAGCATGGACTTGCTTACATAATATATTCTTATACGTACATATTCTTATTTTTTTTATGTATACCCTGATTCATACACAACTAGTACAAGCTATGCGGATCATGCGATGATCAAAATAATCGCGGGTGCACACGGGATTATAGTGATAGACGTATGAAAACCATAGAGTGTACTAATGTGTATGGTAAGACACAGGACGTAACGTGACACCGAATACGAAACGGACGTAATGTGGTCAAAACATGGTGGATACGCCGCTGGTACTTCCAATATATAAGTGTTTTCACCATGTTACCAAACTTTCGTAAAACGTGCCATGAGAAATTCGGTGTTTTGCAGACCTACTTAGACTTAATACGCGAACTTTAACAACTCACAAAAGCATTGCTAAGCGCGCGATATCCGATTATTCACGACGAAACTTCATTCTTAGCACATCACTTTCGTCTATCCGATACTTATGCTATCCTTATACCCTTAATCGTTTATTAAATCAATCGTTCACCCTTATATCTCCATTATTCTTCGTTGCTCTTCATACAAGCCTCAACGTTAAACAAACCCTTTCTGTTTGCCAGAATCCTTTCAAGTCTTCCTCTCGAATAAATTTCGGGACGAAATTTCCTAAAGGAGGGGAGACTGTAACACCTCGTATTTTTCATATTTCTATGTTTTAGAAAACACGTATTCGTTTTCCTATTTTTGGAATCACAGTAAAAAAAACGGATTTAAAAACGGAAACCAACGCATTTTATGCGCTCTTAACGCAACCGACAACGGACGCGTCGCGCACTTATCTCCGACATCATTTACGTACCTCAATCCTAAAAATAATATCCTGCAATATTTACAAAGTTCAGGAACGAAAACGGGTTTTGGAAACACGTTTGGGCCATACAAGAGACTGGGTGTGCGCTAATGGGCCTTGGACCCAACCCACTTTAAAACCCTAACCTTGTAAACTAGCTTAACCCTTCATTCACTTCTTTTTTTAAAACCTCAAAACCAAAACACGCCTACAACTTTCCCTGATCCCTCATCTTCTCCACATTCTTCAAGATTTGAAACCCTAGCCTACAATCAAACGTTCACACACACAAAAGAAAGACAAAGTGAACCCTCATCTTCATCAAACACACAAACACTGCCTCTCAACCTCCCTTCTATCTTCATTGAAAACCAACCTTGCAGCCCCCACACCCCTCGCGATTTCGTTTTCCGGCAACACCCACACCATCTCTCGTCTCTCTCGCTCACCTCTCCTTCTAATAACCGCCGGCCGGCCACCACTCCGAGTGGTGGCGGCGGTGGAGTGTTGGTTTTGCGACAGAAGACGGCGGCAGTGGTGGTGCGCGGTCATCGTGGTTGCGTGGCGGCGGTGACTGTGGTGGTTTTTTGATTCAGACGAGTTCAATCGGTAAGCACCTACTTTCTTTACATTTCTTTTTTTTTCTCTGTTAACGGTGGTTTAACGGTGATTTGTTGCTGTTGTTGATGATGATGGTGGTGGCCTCGCCGGCAACAGGAGCCGACACCCGGTGACAGCTGGTGTCGGTGAGACGGTGGTGTTTTGTTGGCTTCCGGCAGAACCCCGATTTCATTCCGGGGATTCGGATGTTGGTTCAGCTCCGGGGTTGTCCAGGCTCGGTTCGCTCGGGTTCGTTACAAGAGCGGTTCGGGTGAAGCTTGTGTCAACATCAGTCAAACCGGTCATCATCTGTTTCGGTTCAGGTACAAGTTTTGGTTATTTCGGTTCAGTTGATCTCGGCTCAGATTCTTGTGTTCGATTTGCACAGATTCGGGTTTGGTTCACGAGGCGTGACGGGTCAGATGATAGCTTGGGTTACGGCTTGATGCTCGGGCTACGGTTCGGTCAGACGTGGTCAAAGCCAGTCATACCCGGTCAACCGTCGGGTCATCGGGTTAAACACGAGACACAAATAAAAGTGGCGAAAATATGAATTTTATTGCTTTGTATTAATTAACATTTTATCACGGAACTGAACTTTAAATAACTTGTATTTGCAAACATTCGTAGAATCATCCAAATATCTTGTTGTGCTTATTGTTGTGTTTGGAAATATATCGACACATTAGTTGTCGGGATCGTCCAAAAAACAGAGGAAACTCTGCCCGTTTTTCGTAAAATTCCGTAAAACAAAACATGTAAACTTTATTAAACGAGACGTATCAAATTCGATTAATTTTTATAAATTAGAGATAAATGTATAGTTATTTTGACAAAACTTATATAATATTTTAATAAAACCTTTATAATTTATGTTCTTTTAAAAGTTCTTTTAAAACCTTTAATTCTTAAATCCACTACTAACTAAACGAGTTTTCATCTAAAATTCTTTCCTTGTAAGAATCTTTATAAACCGTAAATTTATAAAAATAAATATTCCTTTCTATTTTATAATAAACTCCAAAAATAATAAATAATTCATTATAATCTCTTTTACAACATTAAAGGCTAATACTGAGATAAATTATCTAAATATATTAACTTATTTAACTATTTAATAATAGTAAGTTCGTGATATTTTAAATATCTTGGTTAAACTCTCTCGTTCGTTCACTTGAATTGTTCCAACCTTTACTCGTGCGTTATTTCACTAGGAGTCGCAATCGTAACCGCTCATAATCTCGAGACTTCGGTGTTCCATCCTTCTTATCTCGCAACTCGTCATACTTGGATAATCGGAAGACTTAGCAATCATGTGAGTATACTTGACCCCTTTTTCGTTTACCACTTTTTGGGGTATAACATGTTATTTATAAACTTACACACAAACTTTATCATAATACATAAACATTCCTATTACACGCATGCTTATTTGATTACTTGATACTTTAAACTTGGGTGATACTTATGTGTTGAACTTATCATTAACTTCGTACGAGCCTAACCGTGACATATGTAGCGCTATAGGAGTAACGCACCGCCCCCCTTAAACTTGGGTCATGTTGAATTAATTAAACTTTCTTGCGTAAACAGAGGTTGGCTAGAAATATTGCATGCCACGTTAGGTTGATCTCGTATAAACTAAGTTGCCATGTGGATTCGTTTTAAACTTTTAAACTTATACTTATACTTATGCTTAAACTTGTATACTCGCCTTTGCTTTTGCATTGAATTGTATTTTAAACATGTTACAGGTTGATGATGACGATGCTATGAAAAGAAGTAGCGTTGATGCCTAGATACACATATAGACGTTTAGGTTTAATATGTTGTATCAATTTTGCTTATGTTATGTACTTCTTTGAACTTGATGTATTTGAATTTCTTGTAATGTTGACAATTTACTTTATGAAATGAAACTAGTTTATTAAATATTGTCACAAATAGCGTTATGAAGTCTCTTGCAATCTTCACACTTCGTCTCATCCCGATGTTTCCGCCATTGGTTGGGGTGTGACAATGGAGGTGACAGCCCTGCACAAATCATGACTATAAATAGAGATAGGGATAGGATCGTTTGCATTTAAATTTCAGAAGTTCTCCCTTTATAATCTCATCCGAAGATAAACAGGTATTCTCTCTTCATCTTCTTTCTTCTCTTGCTGTGTTTTCTTTCTCTTTCCATCATTCTGTCAAAAAATGCTGCTCCGGAACTCTCCCAGCAAGGATCCTAAGAAGAACAGCCCCTTGAAGGGTCAAGGGATCATCAAGGATTCCCCCACCGAGAGGTGTTTTTTTACCGACCCTCAAATCGATAAAATCCGTCATTGCTTTCCAGCGAACACCCTTTTTAAGTCTTTTAGCCCTACCGCTTTGAGTGATTACATCTCTGAGACTTGGGTAGCTTTCCCGGTCACTCCTTTCATGATAGGATACTCGTATCCTTTCCCTCAGTTCACCGAATCCTTTTTCTCCCTTATCGGCATCTGCTATATCCAGGCTATGCCGATGATCTGGAGGGTGTTATACACCGTTGAAAGGATCATCGAACAAGAAGGGATTGACCTCGGCATGGCGGAGTTGGCTGAGATGTATGATCTCACAACTTTTGGATCCCACCGATACTTGTTCAAACGAAAAGCTGGAGAAGAGCACCCTGTTCTCAAAATTACCAAAAATGACATGAACTGGAAGCGGCGGTTCTTTTTTGTAAGGAGAGATACCATCCCTGATGGGAAGGATTTGCCCAAGAAGTGGGCTACCCATGGTAGGATAGAGGATCCTGGAAGGATCACCATAGAACTTATTCCTTAGTATAAGGATCATTGACATTCTCTTGTTTATTGTGCAGCTATATCCGTTTCTCATCTTAGGTTGACTCCTGGTGCAAAAGAGAGACTCTTGGCCTTTAAGAAGCTTGATCCTGAAATAAGGACTTTCCAGGTTACCACCCAGGATTCTCAGGAAGTATCCTCTGCCTCTACCACAATGTCAAGTAAGTATCCTTATTTAAAAAGTAATTCTATGCGGGAATTCGAATTAAGTTAGAATACTTATCTTATTTTGGTTGTGTAGGTGCTGGAAAATCCTCTAAGTCTGCTTCGAAGTTCGGCATCGATGATCTTACTAATGTCAAATCCTCAAGGAAGAAGACTCCTGCTAGCCCAAGTGCTTCCGTCCCCAAGGCGCCTGTCAGAGGGAAAGGAGGCAAGAAGAGAAAGGCCTCTGAAGCCGAGGATCTTCAAGGTCTGCCCCTGCTCCGCCAACAGTTTCTGGACTACTTCAACGAGGTAAGGATTACTGCCCCTGCTTGTGTATCCTGACAGTTTTGAGGATTGATTGTTTCTGATATTATGCCTTGTCTTCCTTGCAGAAATTTGCTGAGATAGAGACGTATGTTGGCCACGTCGAGGATCAGGACCGCCAGATTGCTGACCTCCAACAAGTTGCTGTGTTGAAGGATCTCAAGATAGCTGATCTTGAAAAGGAGCTCCGAGCCACCAAGGATGATGCTGCCAAGATGCTGATCAACTTTGACTATGAGAAGCATGAGATCACCCCAAGATGCCAAGGTCTCTGCTGCAATAGCTATGTACAAGATCCAGCTGCAAATGGCTATGGAGGCTCAGGATCCTGCTTTCGACAGGAGCACATGGGACGTGGAGGGCTGGAAGGTGAGGCTGGTAGAGCTGGAGGATGATGAAGAGGCTGAGGAGATCCCGATGCTTGAGGTTGGAGGCGCTGGCAAGGATCATGGTGGAGAGGCAAGTGGAGCCGGTGGTGATGGTGCAGCGAAGGATTGAGCTGCAGGATTGGGCAATGATGGAAATTTCGAGACTTAGCCGGAGCCCAATTTTTTTGTTTTTTTGTGGTTGTGATGTTTTAAAACAATTATGGTCTGTATTTGAACAATAGGTTTAGGGTTGAGGATCTAGGATCCTGTGAACAATATGTAGGATTACAAATGGTGGAGGGATCCTCTGTTTGGGGGATGAAGCCATTGTGATCCTGCCGCCTTTAATTTCCTGCACTTGCTATAACCGCATAAACAATGGACACCCTTTGCCAACCCATGTGGACGGGCCACGTTTTGCTGGTAGAAATGTGGGTTGACAATTTTGACAACTTAAAAAGGGGTTAAATATTTAATGAATAAAACTTTTAACTTTTGGCTTATCCTGTGATGTTATCCTTGTATATCTTTTAAACTTTCAATTGTTTTGATTTATACTTGTCTGAGTAAGAAAAGTTAAGCAAATTATGTTTAAGAAATTTAGGATATGATCCTGGATCAAATATCCTATAATCGAAAATTTTCAAAGTAGTTTATTTTAAGGATCATAGGTTCAGTTGTCAAAGTATATGGGTTATTCAAATAAATAATGAATAGAACCAAAACAGTTAAGGATCATACCTGAGAATCCAAGTTAGGATCCTAACCTTTAACACTGTAATCAGGATAACCATAAGAAAAACTTTTAATGGGTAATAAGGATTGAGGATCCTTAATTGTTTAACTTCGAAAACCTGAAAACAGAATATAACTTGGGACTAAGCCAATATAAGAGATAAGTTAGTAACTGGGGACAAGCCCAAAGGATAACTGGGGACAAGCCCAAGGATAACTGGGGACAAGCCCAAGGATCGTATGTAAACTGGAGTATGGCCCTCTGGCGACTATCCAAACTTAGTGACATGAAAATGCCAAAACCTTAGCTAACGTGAAAACGTTAGAAACCTTAGGAACGGATGTATGGTACGTCTACCATTATACGTAAGATCCTAGGTATAGCCAGTACGATGGAATTATCAGCCCCTAAAGCGAGTACTGGTCCCAAAGACGTGAACTATACCAGGATCATCGTGCGCTACAGGCGAAAACTAGGGACAAGCCCAAGGATAACTGGGGACAAGCCCAAACAACTGGGGTTGAACCCAAGAATCTGAGTTGCTTCTGAAGATTGTCGACAATATGCTAAGGATACCTGGACTATCAGAACTCAAAATCTCGTGAGAGAAGGATGAAGGATACATGATCCTTATCCTTAAATAAGAAAATATGTAAATAAGAGTTCAAGCTTAGGACATTACCAGAGTAAGGATCATCGATACTTCAGGGATCCTTGAAGGATACTTCTAATGTAAGGATCATATGTGCCAGAAGGATCCTGCTCACATGAAATATTTCTTCAAGTGGACAGCATTCCAGGCTCTTGGTAACAAATTACCCTCCATGGTCAGCAGTCTATATGCCCCCTTTCCTGCTTCGGCTTCGATCAAATAAGGGCCTTCCCATTTTGGTGCCAATTTCCCATCAGCAGGATTGGTGGTATTCTGGAATGCTTTTCTCAATACCATATCCCCAACTTGGAATTTCCTTATCCTGACATTTTTGTTATAAGCACCAGCCATTCTTTGTTGGTAGCTAGCCATCCTTATCCTAGCCAAATCCCTGATTTCCTCAACAGTATCCAAGTCTTGAACCAAGTTCTGATCATTTTCCTCAGGATCACGGGTACTTGTTCTAGCAGTTGGAACCACCATTTCTGTTGGGATCACTGATTCTGCCCCAAACACCAAAGAGAATGGTGTTTGACCAGTAGCATTCTTGGGAGTTGTCCTATCAGCCCAAAGCACACAAGGCAATTCCTCTTCCCATTTCCCCTTCTTGGATCCAAGTTTCTTCTTCAGATTGTTGATGATGATCTTGTTGGATGATTCTGCTTGACCATTAGCTTGTGGGTGGACTGGTGTTGATGTTATCATCTTAATCTGTCACACCCCCAAAATCCCACACGCGGAGTACCACCGCTTGGAGGCGTGACATGACCAGGATCAAGCCATCAATCATATCAAACATAGTATTTAATAATCAACAGTAGTTAATACAATTCATAAAGATATGACTGATGTTTCAAAACCAAACATTGTTTAAGTAGCGGAAGCATAGTAATAAAATTCTCAAATGTAGTTATGAGTTCAATTAACGTTCGCGATCCAATTCCCACAACGACCTGCTCCTTCCTTGTGCAAGCTCCAATATGTACCTAAGGTCCTGCAAGGCATGCAGCAGATAATCAACAAACTAGTTGAGCGAGTTCACAGTTAATAGTTTAGTTTGGGTAATAGAGCGTTTGTTCAATTAAGTTTCATATCATATCAGTTCCATCGCGGCCTCACAGGCATGTGTGCGAAGATTAGGTTCGTTAGTTCGCGACCGTAGTCTTTACCGACCAGGGTGTGTGCGAAGGCAATTGATCAGTTCGCGACCATAGTCTTTACCGACCAGGGTGTGTGCGAAGGCAGTTGAGTAGTTCGTTCGCGACCATAGTCTTTACCAACCAGGGTGTGTGCGAAGGCAGTTCGACAAGTATCATTTAAGCATGCACAAACAATCATCCAACCCATTCCCACCCTGGGAACCCATGCCTTGGCTGTGTGAACTCACCTTGGGTTTGCTCGGTATGCTAACTTAAGTGCTTACAGATAATCAGTCACGACCTATAGTACGTACGCATATGTAATCAGTTTCGTTCGTAATGACTCGCATGCAAATTTAACATCACATATTGCTTTGCAGTTATCATCGTGTAACACGTATCAGTTAATCAAATCAACCTCATGTAACTCATGCTTCATATACAAGTCCTTCACAATTTATTCTATCATGATTATTCTCTTTCACACTTGACAGAATTAACAAGTTTAACAAGGTTAACAGTTTAATAAGATTTATATACGTAGCAGAAATAACAAACAAGAATCTAACTTAGTTAATAAGGTTAACTGAGTTAATGAACTTAACTCAGTAAATACACTAATCATGATTACATACTTAACAGAGTTAATAAATAACGGGGTTATCAAGTAACAGTTTAACATTCGAGATATCAAGTTACATAATACCAATCGAAATCACTAAAGGGCCGAAAACCAAGCTTGGGCCGAAAACCAAGCTTGGGCCGAAATCACTTATGGCCGAAAACCACTGGGCCGAAATTAAACTTAGGCGAAAACACATTGGGCCGAAAACACTTATTACCGAAAACCATTTGTGGGCCGAAATTACAGTTGGGCCGAAAACACTAATGGGGCGAAAACCAATTTAAGCGGAAACAACACTGGGCCAATTACCACTCTTGGGCCGAAAACACTTTTGTGTTTTCGTTGGGAACAGGGATTTCGTGGGGGGGTTTTCATCGGCCAGAATTCATCAACAACAACAGTTACACAACAAAACAAATCATCATCAATCATCATCATCGGCAACAGTTACAACATAGAACCCTAGTCAGATTTCTAGTAGTTTCTACGGTTCGATGTACACGTGATCAATCATCATACTTGACACACTGCATCAACTACTCAATCATCAAAACAATTATTATCAACACTCATGTATCATGAAATCGGAATTTATAACAATCTGTTATCATCAAGAATCCACTCTTAATCATGATCTAATCATTTAGTTCTACTATCCTACCAACCACATAACCAGATCATCGACACTAGCAAGATTATAACCGATCCCTTACATACAAATTCATTCAACTCATAAGATTCACTAAACAGTCTAACGCATGCATACAAACACGAATTTCATTCATAGTTCTAACATTAGTGCCACTAACCGTGATGATAGATCACAAGGTTGATTAGCGGAGAGGATGAAGTCTTGTGGTTGCCGTCGCACGAGTGAGTAAGGTTCTAGGGTTTTCGATTAAACTCTAGTGGTAAGGGTTATAACAGAATATCATAGTTCGCTACTGGGCCAAAAGCCCAGTTTGTTTTCGTTGGGCATTCTTGGACGAAAACACTAATGTGTTTTCACCACTAGGGTGTTTTCGGGTGGGGTATTTCACAAGTAAGGGTTTTCGGCTAAGTATCATAACTCTCATACTCATATATCAATACACAGTATATATATAACACATATATAATTAACATGCATATCACAAATCTATCAACCCACTTAATACATACCGTATAACGCATATCAATCACAATACAGTTTAACATGTTACCAAAAGTGTACTGGTCGAAACAAATTAACAACTAACCATTCAATGCGCAATAGATGTGAAAATGAAATGTCGGAAACTCGAGTTGTCACATTATCCCCAACTTAAAAGAAATTTCGTCCCGAAATTTGGTACGCACTCACTGAGGAAGCTAGGTAAGTTACATCGTTCACTGGTTTTCCTGGGGTGTCACATCATCCCCCCGTTGATTTGGAATTTCGTCCCGAAATTCAGTAGTAGTAGCTTCAGCCTCAGAAGTGGATGCATTGGTTTCGAATAGCTGGGGGTACTTTTCTTTCATCTGGTCTTCGCGTTCCCAGGTATACTCTGGGCCACGCTGGGAGTTCCAACGAACTCGAACAAGAGGGATTCTCTTGTGTTTGAGGACCTTAACATCCCGGTCCGTGATTTCAACTGGTTCCTCGACGAACTGCAACCGCTCGTCGATAATGAGTTCCTTAAAAGGAACTATAAGGGTCTCATCTGATAGGCATTTCTTCAGATTCGACACGTGAAATACATTGTGAACTGCACCGAGTTCAGCTGGTAGGTTTAATCTGTAGGCTACTTTGCCAATCTTTTCTAAGATTTCGAATGGTCCGACGTACCGCGGATTCAGTTTGCCTCGTTTACCAAATCGAACCACACCCTTCCAGGGTGAAACTTTCAATAAAACCCGGTCCCCGACCTCAAATTCCAATGGCTTTCTACGCTTGTCCGCGTAGGCTTTCTGACGGTCGCGTGCTGCCGCCATGCGTTGTCGTATCTGCGCAATCTTTTCTGTGGCGTCCACTACAATCTCTGGACCCGTAATCTGACTATCCCCCACCTCTGCCCAACAGAGGGGTGACCGGCATTTACGTCCGTACAATGCCTCGAATGGAGCGGCTTGAATGCTGGTGTGGTAACTGTTATTGTATGAAAACTCCACTAAAGGGAGGTGTTTTTCCCAGCCGTTGCCGAAATCGATAACGCACGCTCGAAGCATGTCTTCTAGAGTTTGGATAGTTCGCTCAGACTGCCCATCCGTCTGAGGATGATATGCTGTGCTCATGTCTAATCGTGAGCCGAAGGATTTGTGCATCGCTTGCCAAAGCTCTGACGTGAATCGTGCATCGCGATCCGAAATAATGGAAGTGGGCACTCCGTGCCTCGAAACAACTTCTTTCAAATAGATGTCTGCTAGGGTAGAAAACTTATCCGTTTCTTTGATCGGCAGGAAGTGTGCAGACTTGGTGAGTCGATCAACTATGACCCATATTGTATCGTTCCCACGCTGAGATCTAGGTAGGCCTGTAACAAAATCCATGGAAATTTCTTCCCATTTCCATTGAGGTATCTTGGGCTGTTGAAGTAGGCCTGATGGTTTCTGATATTCAACCTTGACTCTCGCACAGGTTAAGCATTTTCCAACGTATGTAGCGATGTGAGCCTTCATACTAGGCCACCAATAAGTGGTACTGATGTCGTGGTACATTTTATCCGACCCTGGATGTACCGAATAGCGAGACTTGTGAGCTTCATCCATTACTAGTTCGCGTAAACCGCCATAAAGTGGGACCCAAATACGCCCCGTTACATAGTAGGCGCCGTCTTCCTTTTGTTCCATGCGTTGCCTTGAGCCGCGTAAGGCTTCAGCTTTGACGTTTTCGGGTTTCAGTGCTTCTATCTGAGCAGCTCGTATCTGTGCAGGAAGACTGGACTGAATGGTAAGCTGTAGCGCTCTCACGCGCTTAGGTAGAGTGTCTTTCCGACTGAGGGCATCAGCCACAACATTGGCCTTGCCTGGATGATACTTGATGGCGCATTCATAGTCGTTTAGAAGTTCAACCCATCTCCGTTGACGCATATTCAAATCCTTTTGCTTAAGAATATGCTCGAGACTCCTGTGATCGGTGTAAATCGTGCACCTGGTACCGTACAGGTAGTGTCGCCATATCTTAAGCGCGAAAACAACAGCTCCCAGCTCTAGATCGTGCGTCGTGTAGTTCCGTTCATGAACCTTGAGTTGCCGCGAAGCGTATGCAATAACTTTATCCCGCTGCATCAATACACAACCAAGCCCCTGTATCGATGCGTCACAATAAACCACGAAGTCATCCGTGCCTTCGGGCAGTGAGAGGATAGGTGCGCTGCATAATCTATCCTTCAAGTACTGAAAAGCAGTTTCCTGCGTATTACCCCATCTGTAAACGACGCCTTTCTGTGTTAGCATAGTAAGCGGCTGCGCGATCTTGGAGAAGTCTTTGATAAACCGCCTGTAGTATCCCGCCAAACCCAAGAATTGGCGTATTTCTGTTGGTGTACGCGGTGCTGGCCAGTTTCTGATCGAATCAACCTTGGATGGATCGACATGAATCCCATCCTTGTTCACCACATGGCCTAAGAAGTGGACTTCACGAAGCCAGAAGTCGCATTTTGAAAACTTTGCGTACAGTTGCTCTTTTCGAAGAAGTTCCAAGATAAGACGTAAGTGCTGCTCGTGCTCCTCCTGACTCTTGGAGTAAATCAAAATGTCGTCGATGAAAACGATAACAAACTTATCAAGATAAGGTTTGCACACCCTGTTCATAAGATCCATGAAGACTGCAGGCGCGTTCGTAAGCCCGAATGGCATGACAAGAAACTCGTAATGACCGTAGCGAGTTCTGAAAGCGGTTTTGGAGACGTCCTCATCCCGGACTCTCAGCTGATGATACCCTGACCTTAAATCAATCTTGGAATAGTAACACGACCCTTGCAACTGGTCGAATAGGTCATCTATGCGCGGAAGAGGATAACGGTTCTTCACCGTCACCTTATTGAGTTCGCGGTAGTCGATGCACATCCTGAACGTACCGTCTTTCTTCTTCACAAACAACACTGGAGCTCCCCAAGGCGAAGAGCTTGGACGAATAAAGCCCTTTTCCAAGAGCTCTTGTAGCTGCTTCGACAGTTCTTCTAGTTCGGTTGGAGCTAAACGATACGGTGCGCGGGCTATTGGTGCTGCTCCAGGAGCTAACTCAATCTGAAACTCGACTTGACGATGAGGAGGTAAACCAGGTAAATCTTCAGGAAACACTTGAGGAAAATCACGCACAACTGGTATATCCTCCAGCTTCTTTTCCTTTGCTGATGCGTCAGTGACAAGTGCCAGAATGGCAGTATGTCCCTTTCGTAAACATTTCTGCGCCTTTAAGAAAGAGATGATGCCAACCACAGCACCACTCTTGTCACCTTGTACTTCGAGAGGTTCTTGACTGGAGCGAGGAATACGAATAACTTTTTCTTTGCATAAGATCTCCGCGTGATGTTGGGATAACCAATCCATACCGATGACGACGTCGAAACTACCCAAAACTATGGGTATGAGATCAATCGAGAAAGTCTGACCCGCTAGAACAATACTACAACCCTTGACTACCTGTGCGGCTTCTACACTTTTACCATTGGCTAGTTCTACGACGTGTTTGGTGTCTAGG
Organism: Helianthus annuus; assembly: GCF_002127325.2. Classification (NCBI taxonomy): domain Eukaryota; kingdom Viridiplantae; phylum Streptophyta; class Magnoliopsida; order Asterales; family Asteraceae; genus Helianthus; species Helianthus annuus. The sequence goes on from NC_035440.2 coordinate 127,644,652, forward strand.
GGTGTTGGTGTACGTTTTAATAATTTACTCATTTTCAATGACATATAGCTTGTATCAGCACCCGAATCAAATAAGACAGTAACATAAATATCGTCGAGAAGAAACTTACCCATAACCACATTGGGATCATTCACTGCGTCACCCCGACCTAGCACAAAAGCACGTCCACGAGCTTCATTGCCGTTGTTGTTGTTTCCCCCGTTGTTCTGGTTATTGTTGTTATTTCCGTTGCCCTGGTTGTTGTTGTTGTTGTTGCGATTCTGGTTCAACTGAGGGCAATCGCGTTTGTAATGACCTTCAGCCCCACACTGGAAACATCCCCGATTTCCACGCTGTGGCTGCTGCTGCTGATTCTGTGGAGCTGGCGGTGGGAGTTGCTGGTTCTGGTTTACTGGTCGCGCGCTTCTACAATCTTTGGCCTCATGGCCCATCTTGTGGCATCTTTGACAGCGATCTTTCCGACACCTTCCACTGTGGTGTTTGTTGCACCTGTTGCACCACGGATGATTTCCCTGATAACCACGTTGTCCCTGACTTCCCGATGATTGCTGACTCGGACTCTGGTAATCGTTGGTGCGACGTTGCTGAGTTTGGGACTGAACAGACACCGATCCCCTGCTGGAATCCCCATCCCATTTTCTCTTGTTGTCGCTGGGTGTAGCAGAAGTAGCAGCTGGAGTGACTGTAGCAGTAGCGCCGACACGCTTTGGCAGTTTATTCTGATCCACTGCCTGATCGGTGATGCGATGAGCGAGACGCTGTATTTCCTGGATATTGTTGAGGTTAGCCGAGGTAACGTGGCTCTGTATTTCTGGCGCCAAACCTTTGAGATACAACTCAATACGCTTGTATGGAGGGTCCACCATAGTTGGACATAACACAGCCAACTCATTCGATCTCTTGGTGTAAGCTTCGATTTCCGAACCAACCATTTTCAAGTTATACAACTCGTCCTCCAACTTGTGAATGTCTTCTCTAGTGCAGTATTCCCTCTTGATCAGTTCTTTGAAATCATTCCAGGGTGTGGCGTTAGCAGCTGCCAACCCTAAGATCTGCACTTGTGCGTTCCACCAAGTGAGCGCAATCCCTTCAAGTGTGCCAGTGGCGAACTTCACCCTGCGAGCCTCAGGGCATTCACACATTTCGAAAACCGACTCGAGCTTTTCAAACCAATGGAGGAGTCCAACTGCTCCCTCCGTGCCACTGAACGAACTAGGACGACAATCCATGAAATTCTTGAAGGTGCACCCAGGTTGTTGCTGAGCGGGTTGACCTATTGTGTACGAATAGGGCAAAGTTAAGTACGAGAATTAATGTAGGATCTAAAGATCCTAGTGTCTATACTGCAGGGTATACTACCTGCTTGGGCGGCTGCAACTGCCGCAGCAACGAGAGCCTCTAGCTGGGCTTGAGTCATGGTAATTCGTGCGGCCATTGATCTTCACATCAAAGGCAACATAAGTGAGAAAGGTTCGCGAATAGTGCGATGACAGAAGAGTGTAAGCACATAAGTATTCTCATGCAATGACAAGTTGTGAGCAAGGTAATGTAAGCATACTACGAGCAAAGTTCTATGCAAATTCTAGCATGTAGGCAATAAACATAAACCTTATTACCTAGGAAGTTGAGTCTTGCACGTGGAGCGAAGCGTCGTTGTGGATCGTTGAGAGCACTGTTCTGGTTATAGTCTGGTTTTAATAAAAACGTTTTTCCATATTAAAACCAAGTTCTCTATAACCAATGGCTCTGATACCAATCTGTCACACCCCCAAAATCCCACACGCGGAGTACCACCGCTTGGAGGCGTGACATGACCAGGATCAAGCCATCAATCATATCAAACATAGTATTTAATAATCAACAGTAGTTAATACAATTCATAAAGATATGACTGATGTTTCAAAACCAAACATTGTTTAAGTAGCGGAAGCATAGTAATAAAATTCTCAAATGTAGTTATGAGTTCAATTAACGTTCGCGATCCAATTCCCACAACGACCTGCTCCTTCCTTGTGCAAGCTCCAATATGTACCTAAGGTCCTGCAAGGCATGCAGCAGATAATCAACAAACTAGTTGAGCGAGTTCACAGTTAATAGTTTAGTTTGGGTAATAGAGCGTTTGTTCAATTAAGTTTCATATCATATCAGTTCCATCGCGGCCTCACAGGCATTGTGCGAAGATTAGGTTCGTTAGTTCGCGACCGTAGTCTTTACCGACCAGGGTGTGTGCGAAGGCAGTTCGACAAGTATCATTTAAGCATGCACAAACAATCATCCAACCCATTCCCACCCTGGGAACCCATGCCTTGGCTGTGTGAACTCACCTTGGGTTTGCTCGGTATGCTAACTTAAGTGCTTACAGATAATCAGTCACGACCTATAGTACGTACGCATATGTAATCAGTTTCGTTCGTAATGACTCGCATGCAAATTTAACATCACATATTGCTTTGCAGTTATCATCGTGTAACACGTATCAGTTAATCAAATCAACCTCATGTAACTCATGCTTCATATACAAGTCCTTCACAATTTATTCTATCATGATTATTCTCTTTCACACTTGACAGAATTAACAAGTTTAACAAGGTTAACAGTTTAATAAGATTTATATACGTAGCAGAAATAACAAACAAGAATCTAACTTAGTTAATAAGGTTAACTGAGTTAATGAACTTAACTCAGTAAATACACTAATCATGATTACATACTTAACAGAGTTAATAAATAACGGGGTTATCAAGTAACAGTTTAACATTCGAGATATCAAGTTACATAATACCAATCGAAATCACTAAAGGGCCGAAAACCAAGCTTGGGCCGAAAACCAAGCTTGGGCCGAAATCACTTATGGCCGAAAACCACTGGGCCGAAATTAAACTTAGGCGAAAACACATTGGGCCGAAAACACTTATTACCGAAAACCATTTGTGGGCCGAAATTACAGTTGGGCCGAAAACACTAATGGGGCGAAAACCAATTTAAGCGGAAACAACACTGGGCCAATTACCACTCTTGGGCCGAAAACACTTTTGTGTTTTCGTTGGGAACAGGGATTTCGTGGGGGGGGGTTTTCATCGGCCAGAATTCATCAACAACAACAGTTACACAACAAAACAAATCATCATCAATCATCATCATCGGCAACAGTTACAACATAGAACCCTAGTCAGATTTCTAGTAGTTTCTACGGTTCGATGTACACGTGATCAATCATCATACTTGACACACTGCATCAACTACTCAATCATCAAAACAATTATTATCAACACTCATGTATCATGAAATCGGAATTTATAACAATCTGTTATCATCAAGAATCCACTCTTAATCATGATCTAATCATTTAGTTCTACTATCCTACCAACCACATAACCAGATCATCGACACTAGCAAGATTATAACCGATCCCTTACATACAAATTCATTCAACTCATAAGATTCACTAAACAGTCTAACGCATGCATACAAACACGAATTTCATTCATAGTTCTAACATTAGTGCCACTAACCGTGATGATAGATCACAAGGTTGATTAGCGGAGAGGATGAAGTCTTGTGGTTGCCGTCGCACGAGTGAGTAAGGTTCTAGGGTTTTCGATTAAACTCTAGTGGTAAGGGTTATAACAGAATATCATAGTTCGCTACTGGGCCAAAAGCCCAGTTTGTTTTCGTTGGGCATTCTTGGACGAAAACACTAATGTGTTTTCACCACTAGGGTGTTTTCGGGTGGGGTATTTCACAAGTAAGGGTTTTCGGCTAAGTATCATAACTCTCATACTCATATATCAATACACAGTATATATATAACACATATATAATTAACATGCATATCACAAATCTATCAACCCACTTAATACATACCGTATAACGCATATCAATCACAATACAGTTTAACATGTTACCAAAAGTGTACTGGTCGAAACAAATTAACAACTAACCATTCAATGCGCAATAGATGTGAAAATGAAATGTCGGAAACTCGAGTTGTCACATAATCCCCCAGCTGTCACAAAAGTTAGTAGTTCTGCTCCCAATAAATTGGGAACCATTATCACATACAATTTCAGAAGGGATGCCAAATCTGGTTATGATATTTCTCTTAATAAAGGATATAACTTCCTTTTCTCTGACTTGGGTAAAAGCTTCAGCCTCTATCCACTTGGAGAAGTAGTCAGTCATAGCAAGCATGAACACTTTTCCACTAGGTGCCTTAGGGAGCTTGCCAACTATATCCATCCCCCATCTCATAAATGGCCAAGAGGATGGTATAGGATGTAGAAATTCAGCCGGCTGATGAAGGATATTGCTGTGTCTTTGACAAGGATCACACTTCTTAGCATACTCCACAACATCCCTTTTCATAGTTGGCCAGTAGTATCCTGTCCTTAAGATCCTTGAGAACAATGCCCTGCCCCCAGTGTGGTTTCCACAATCTCCTTCATGGAAATCTTTTAACACTTCTTGAACTTCAGGATCCTCGATACATCTTAAATATGGTCCTGCAAGAGATTGCTTATACAGCATATTATTTAAGATTGTGAATTGAGATACCTTAATTCTGAAAGCCCTAGGGTTTTCTCCCATAGGAATCTCTCCGTGTTGTAAGTATCTCATGATTGGTGAGATCCATGATCCTGAACAAGATTGAGTATCCTCACTAGGGATCATTGCAGCATCCTCTTCTATTTCCATGGCCACCTGATTTTCAATAGCAGGAGCCAGGATATGGATGATGGGGATACTTATATCCTCTGGGATCTTCAAAGATGATCCTAGATTGGCCAATGCATCAGCTTCTGTATTTTCTTCCCTTTGTACCTGTGTCAAACTGAAGAAAACAAAGGAGAGTGCCAATTCTTTGACTATCTCTAAATATTTGGTTAGTTTTTCACCTTTAACAGCATAGGATCCATTAAAATGATTAGTGATTAACAATGAATCCACGTATACCTCAAGATACCTGATCCCCATATGCTTAGCAATTTGCAAACCAGCGATTAAGGCTTCATATTCAGCCTCATTATTAGTGGCTTGGAACTCACAAGCTATGGAGTGGGGTATTATGTCCCCCTGTGGCGATTTTAGTAGTATACCAAGCCCCGTGCCTTTAACATTTGAGGATCCATCAGTATGCAGTATCCAAGGATCCTTGGTCTCATCTAGCTGTTGGACTTCCAATTCGGCTTCCTTTTGTAAATCACTACTGAAATCAGCCACAAAGTCTGCTAATGCTTGAGATTTGATGGCTGTTCTAGGCTCATATCTTATATCATGGGCACTAAGCTTTACTGCCCACTTAGCCATCCTTCCGGACATTTCTGGTTTCCTGAGGACATTCTTAATTGGAAAATTAGTTCTAACAATAATAACATGGGTTTCAAAATAATGTCTTAGTTTAGTAGATGTCATAATTAGTGCAAGAATAAGTTTTTCAAGGTGTGAATACCTGGATTCAGCATCAAGTAAACTCTTACTTACATAATAGACAGGATATTGTGTACCTTCATGATCCTTAACAAGGACTGCACTTACTGCTTTTGAGGATACCGCCAGATATAAGGATAACACATCTCCTTTTTCTGGTTTCATCAATGCTGGAGCTGAGGACATGTATTCTTTGAGGGCTTGTAAAGCATTCTCATGCTTTTCAGTCCATTCGAATTTCTTGTTCTTTCTTAGGATATCGTAGAATTCTTTACATTTTTCTGAGGATTTGGATATAAATCTGTTTAAGGCTGCTGTTGATGCATTTATTGTCTATCGCCTTCGTCAATCCGAGTCGTAGTGAAAAGCCGGAAGGAATCAAGCGCATAATGTCATATTTAGTTAGAAATGGCAAGGTGGCAAACTTGTAATTAAAAACAAGATGATGAAGTAACCCCGTACCTAAATTGTTTGGTAAACAAACTTATATTTTCCGGAAAAACCATTTTGATTAAAACAAACTTAAGTGTTTTGAAATCATAATGGGAAAATAGTTTGTTGTGAGGGGGAGTTCTGATTGTTTACGCCAAGTGGATGGAGAATTGAAGTGATTCTCATCAAGTTGTCAACTTTGTACAGTTTGTTTCAAATTTTCCCAAAAAATCAAAATTGAAACATATTTTGATTTTAGGGGGAGAAAAATTTTAAAAAAATTAGAAAATTTGAAAATGTCAAAAACATTAAAAATTTAAAAATAAGTTTTGTTGTGAAAAAGAGGAAATGATAGTAAATCAGTAGACTATCACACCATGCTAAAGAAATGTAATGTCAAATGTGATAAACGGTCTCACTGATGATGTGACGATAGATTTTTATACATTTAGTAAATTTATTCGGGATATAAACCTAAAATTTCAAACTTGTGAAATTCGTGGGGAACACTACTTGGATATATAGGTAACCCTGAAATCTCGTTTGAAAGGTCTCGTATTCTGATATACTAGGTGTTTATACTCTATGATGTCTGGGGTATTATTCCGGGACTTCTGCTGAACGGTAGTTCTGACCTAGTCCTTGGCTAATACTTTCCGCAAAATGCTTGAAACATAGCATAAAGCCCTCAGCTGATTAGACAATAAAACTGATAATCATCTGTTGTAGCTGAAAAGATCCTCTAAAGGGGACACACTGCTAAGTCGAAGCTGATATCTCTCTGCTGAACGGAAGTTCTGACCTGAGATCCCTCAGTTCTCGCATTTAACCCCTAATTTATGTACAGATATCATTGTAGTATTCTTGCCTGTAAGACTGAATATTGGGATTCTAGATACGGGAGTATATTCAAGAGGTGGGACACATGAATTGAACTAAGTTCATAAAACACTTAAATAGTATCCTGAATAGATTGAAAATTGTATGAAAATTTAAGAGGACAACTATATCGTCAATCAACGTGAATCGTTTAGAACTTAAAATGTCTAAAAGCTTAACGGTGCGTGTGATGTGTCTCAAATACTGATATGATCCTCTTACACAAACTCACAAAAATATGTTTGTACATATTTCATTTTTGCATTTAATTTCTGCTATTCCTTTTATGTTTCATAGTATGAAATATCCAAAAAGATTTTCGACAACTGATGTTGGAGAGCTGATTTTCAAAATCTCAAAGGCTAAACTTGATGAACAAATGGTTTGGTTAATTGGTTTGAAATGTTTAAGATGATACATTAATTTGAATCAGAATTGGAATGTTTCAAATTTTTAATCAGTTTTAAATGTGTTAATTCTCAAATGTTTAGTTGATTCATTTAGTTGAATCACAATATTGTTTGTTATAATTGTGTGTTTGAGATGTGCAGGTTTCTAAATCTGTTGATACGGAAAGCCAGGCGTCGATCCCAAAAGCACGGAAGCTTGATGAAAGGGGGAGCCTGAAGAATCTGAAGAAAATACAGATCCACCGGGATTCTGTTCGAGCAAGAGTATTTGAAGACTCTCACTAAAGATTCCGTCAACATTCAAGGGGGAGTTTGTTAGTGCAGTTGTCTGTCGACTACATCTTCGTTCGAGTTTTAGAGAGAGAGAAAGTCAAATTGCTACGAATTTCACTACGAGATTGACTACGACAATATCCAAGGGGGAGATTGTTGATGCATTTATTGTATATCGCCTTCGTCAATCCGAGTCGTAGTGAAAAGCCGGAAGGAATCAAGCGCATAATGTCATATTTAGTTAGAAATGGCAAGGTGGCAAACTTGTAATTAATGTGAACTTTCATTAAATAGCCTTGACCATATAAATAGGGGATTATGTCACTAGTTTAGTTAGTTCTTGAAAGAGTTTAGGAGGAGACTTGGAGGAGAAGACTTTCTAGAGAGAGAAAGTAGAGAGAGAAAGTTGTATATTTGTGATTCTTGTACCGTACACGTCAAATTTAGCAATGGAATCACGTTAAGTAGTACGTTATCGTGTGTTCGGTCACGTTCGTTCACGGATTCCGCACGTGAAACGTTCGTTACGCAATCGAACGGTCGAAAAACCGGTCCTACAGCTGCTATCCTGCCTGTTAGCCTTTGCACATCCTTAGCGTTGGCAGGGGATTTGATATTCACCGATGCTTTGATTTGTTCCGGGCTTGCTTCGATGCCCCTCTGGGTTACCATATATCCTAAGAATTTGCCTGCTTTAACACCAAAGTGACATTTTGAAGGATTAAGCTTCATGTTATAACTATCAAGGATATCAAATGCTTCCTCCAAGTCCCTTAGGTGATCCTTAGCTTTCTTGGATTTTACTACCATATCGTCTATGTATACTTCCATAGTTTGTCCAATCTGATCTTTGAACATCATGTTCACCAGCCATTGATATGTTGCACCTTCATTCCTTAATCCAAACGGCATAGCAATATAACAATATAAACCGGTTGGGGTCATAAAAGCCGTATCCTCTTGGTCAGATGGTTCCATCTGAATTTGTTGGAATCCAGATGATGCATCCATAAAGGTTAACAGTTCATGACCCGCCGTTGCATCCACCATGGAGTCAATGTGGGGTAATGGGAAAGGATCCTTGGGACATGCCTTATTCAAATCAGTGAAATCGACACATACCCTCCACTTTCCATTTTTCTTTTGAACAACAACCACATTGGCCAGCCATTTTGGATACTTCACTTCTCTAATCATACCTGCTCGTAGTAATCTTTCTACCTCTTCCTGGATAATGGCATTTCTTTCTGGTGCAAACTTCCTCCTTTTTTGATGGATTGGTTTAACTGACCTGTCAATGCCAAGTTTATGAGTGATAATATCCTTAGATATACCTGTCATATCCTCATGTTTCCATGCAAAGGTAGATTTTCTTCTTTTGAGGAAGGAAACAATGTCTTCTTTCATTTGTCCAAGGATCCCTGAACCGATATAGATTTTGGATTCAGGATCATCAGGATCCAAGAGTATTTCGTCCACATCCTGCTCTCTTGCCTCCAAGACAACCCTTGGAGGATACTTTAATTGCTATTGCTCCCTTGATTTCGAGGCTGGTTTCATTGATGAGGTGTAACAATCCTTAGCCTCCTGCTGATCACTATCGATCTTGATTATTCCCCAAGGGCTAGGGAGCTTCACACATTGATGGTAGGTGGATGGGACTGCCTTCATATCGTGTATCCAGGGCCTGCCAAGGATAACATTACAACAAGACAAACAGTCAATAACACAAAATTTTTGATAATTATGTAATCCTTCCACGTAAATTGGGAGTTTGATATCCCCCAGGGTTTTCTTAGTTTTGCCACTAAATCCCACAAGCACGAAGGATCTTGGTGTGATGTCTGATTCAGGAATACCCATTTTCTTCAGAACATCAAGCTGGATAATGTTTACTGAGCTTCCTCCGTCAATTAGGATCCTGCGGACAAAATGGTTAGAAATAAAGAGAGTAATAACTAAACTATCATGATGAGGATCCTGGATGTCTACGCGATCATCCTCATCAAAGGTTATCATTTTTCTTTCCGAGACACTTGATGTTCGAATAGGTCTTTCTCCATTATCCATTTTAGCTTCCTTTGCATGCCTTTTAGCTGCTGAAAAGGATGTACCACAGATGTCTGATCCTCCGGAAATAAAGTTTATCACTTGTGCATCTGCCGGAGGGGCTGGAGCTTTTTCAGGGATCATTTTAGGATCCTGAGTCCTTTGCTTTTTTCTTCCCAACTACTCTTTTAAATGCCCCTTGCTCAGCAGATATCCAATTTCCTTTCTTAATGCGATGCATTCTTCTGTTAAATGCCCAAAATCCTCGTGGTATGCACACCATTTTGATTTGTCTTTAGCTGCGGCTGGTTTGTCATTTTTTCTGGGCCATCTGGCTTTTTCTCCTAGATTCTGCATTGCAAGGATTAGTTCATGGTTATCAACGGAAAAACAGTATTCAGAAATCGGGGGATAATCCTCATCATCCTCTTCTTGGTCAACAGCATGCACGTTCTGGTTGTCAGTTCTATTGTGGGATTTGAATTTGTTGCTTTTGAAAGAGGATCCTTGCTTTTCTTGTTTTGAGGATCCTACTTGTCTCTCCTGGATCCTCTTGTCATCCTCTAGCCGGATGAATCTGAGTGCCCGAGTCCTTACTTCGTCTAGGTTCCTGCATGGTGTCATAACAAGATCATCGTAGAACAATGAATCCCTAAGCAATCCCATTTTGAAAGCCTCAACAGCTGTGGCCACATCCAAGTTGGGAATGTCTAAGGATTCTTTACTAAATTTGGTTATATAATCCCTTAATGATTCATTATGACCCTGAGTTATCCTATATAAATCACTAGTCAATCGTTCAAATTTTCTGCTACAAGAAAATTGATTATTGAATAAGTTAACTAAATTAGCAAACGAAGTAATAGAGTAAGGGGGAAGACTTAGTAGCCATTTAAGAGCTGATCCAGTAAGAGTGGATCCAAATCCCTTGCATAGGCATGCTTCCTTTAACCTTTCTGGAATCGGATTGATCTCCATCCTCTCCCTGTATTGTGCTATGTGTTCCTCAGGATCCGTTGTACCATCATACAGCTTCATAGTTGGAATATGGAATCTTTTGGGTATCTCAGCATCACAAATTGGTGGTGCAAAACGAGATACCTTATGGCTTCCATCTGCAATCTCCGGGATAGGTTTGACTACCCGTGGAACACTTGATATCATATCCTTTAGTTTCTGCAGTTCTCTGGCCATAGCATGGTTGATACCTGTATCCTACATGAATCCATGGTTAGTGGTAAGAGAATTATTAAAAGTGTTACCTCCCATCGGGTTCAAGTTAGGAACATTGGATGTGAATCCATATTGCTGGGATTCTGGGATGATGGAGGGACCAGTGGAAGCAATGGTCTGCATTGGAATAAAATCTCCTTGATGGACATCTGAACTTCCTGTTTGCAAATTCTTCAAGGATCCTGGCATCTGAAGGGATCCCTGAACATGGGATGATCCTGGGACAAAGGAGGATCCTTGAACCTGGGATGATCCTAGAACAAAGGAGGATCCTTGAACCTGGGATGATCCTAGAACAAAGGAGTATCCTAGAACCTGCTGTGCTCCTGAGTAGGCTCCTGAATTCATGAAGGATCCCATATGCTGAGTGTAGGATCCTGCCGGCTGGAAATACGATCCTGATGCCTGAGTCACTGTTGCTGAGCCGAAATGTACTCCTCTTGATCCACCCACATGTTGAATGTCTGGGACCTCTGATGGCTGAGAAGTAATCATCGGAGTATCAAAATTCAAAGATTTGGGCATCAGTGGGGAATGATCCTCTGCCGTTTTCTTTTGCCTTTTGAGATCCCCGATTTCCTTGAGGATCCTGTCATTAGTTTCATCCTGCTGCTGCATACGATCCCTCATCTGCAAAATCAAAGTAAATATATCACTAGTACTGGGAGCAGAAGAAGTTAGAGCAGAAGAAGATGAAGGTTTAGAGAAAATAGGAGTCGGTCTCTTCTCGGTATTTTTCTGAGATCCAGCTGGTGGTGGAGGCAAAGGTGGAATGCCTTTAGATGAATTGACTGCAGACATCGCTGTGGAGGTATTCTTCAACGATGAAGCCATGCAACACTCCAGAATGATCACCAACAGAAAAGCTTTCTTATGAATGAAGCACCAATTGCCCCACGGTGGGTGCCAAACTGTTTTAGTCAAAAATCACACAAGGATAATGCAACCAAACTCTTTGTAAACGGGGAAGGATGCTTGATATGATGAACAAAGATAAGGATCACTCAAATGAAAATTGCACAAGTGACACAAGGATTTACACGAGGAAAAAGCCCTTGATCAATGAATGATCTCCGGCATAAAAAACCTCGGGTGATGGAAACTACCGATCACCAAACTTCAATATAACAAACAATGTTTACAACTTCGGATGGTAACGAGCTAGGTACAAGGATCACTATAGTATCGTATGCTAAAGTGTGTGAGAAATGTGTTGTGTCCTCCGAATGCTTGAGAGTGCCCTTTATATAAGTGTGTGTGGTCGAATTTAGGTAAGTCACCTAACTACTAGCTCGTTACCCCTTTAGAAACAGAAGTAAATTTAGCCTAACTAATTGCCCGTAATTTGTGCTAAGTTTCCATATTCTCCATAACGTCTATTTTTGGTTATGCATGTGCGAAATTAGCGTGACAGATTCCTTGATAACGTTGCTAAGACCAGGTCCAACTCGTAATTCCTGCAAAACAACATTAAATTCAAAGAGAGCAATCGTTAGTATGAGGATCCTTAGGATGATCCATGATCCTGATCCTGAAGCTCTTCTGAGGATCACTATCTGCCAAAGAAACAAGGATCACTTGTTAGGATATCATGTAAGGATCATAGGTCATTAAAATCCTGCCCTAACAATTCTTAATTGGAAAATTAGTTTTAACAATAATGACATGAGTTTCGAAATAATGTCTCAATTTAGTAGATGCCATAATTAAAGCAAGGATAAGTTTTTCTAGGTGTGAATACCTGGATTCGGCATCAAGTAAACTCTTACTTACATAATAGACAGGATGTTGTGTACCTTCGTGATCCTTAACGAGGACTGCACTTACTGCTTTTAAGGATACTACAAGATATAAGGATAGCACATCTCCTTTTTCTGGTTTCATCAAGGCCGGTGCTGAGGATAGGTAATCCTTGAGAGCTTTTAAGGCATTTTCATGCTTCTCAGTCCACTCAAGTTTCTTGTTCTTCCTTAGGATATCATAGAATTCCTTGCACTTCTCTGAGGATTTGGATATAAATCTGTTCAAAGCTGCTATCCTGCCTGTTAGCCTCTGGACATCCTTAGCATTGGCAGGAGATTTGATATTCACTAAGGCTTTGATTTGTTCTGGACTAGCTTCAATGCCTCTCTTGGTCACCATGTATCCTAATAATTTCCTCCAAGTCCCTTAGGTGATCCTCAGCTTTTATGGATTTTACCACCATATCATCTATGTAAACCTCCATAGTTTGTCAAATCTGATCCTTGAACATCATATTCACCAGCCTTTGATAAGTTGCACCTGCATTCCTTAGTCCAAATGGCATAGCAATATAACAATATATACCGGTTGGAATCATAAAGGCCGTATCCTCTTGATCAGATGGTTCCATCTGAATTTGTTGAAATCCAGATGAAGCATCCATAAAAGTTAACAGTTCATGACCGCCGTTGCATCCACCATGGAGTCAATGTGGGGTAATGGGAAAGGATCCTTGGGACATGCCTTATTTAAATCTGTAAAATCGACACATACCCTCCACTTTCCATTTTTCTTTTGAACAACAACCACATTGGCCAACCATTTTGGATACTTGACCTCTCTAATCATACCTGCTCGGAGCAATTTCTCTACCTCTTCCTGGATAATGGCATTTCTTTCCGGTGCAAACTTCCTCCTTTTTTGATGGATTGGTTTGAATGACCTGTCAATGCCAAGTTTATGAGTGATAATATCCTTAGATATACCTGTCATATCCTCATGTTTCCATGCAAAAGTAGTTCTTCTCCTTTTGAGGAAGGATATGAGGTCTTCCTTCATTTTGCCAAGGATCCCTGATCCGATATAGATTTTGGATTCAGGATCACCAGGATCCATGAGGATCTCTACTACATCCTGCTCTCTTGCCTCCAAGACATCCCTTGGAGGATACTTTGATTGCTATTGCTCCCTTGACTTCAAGGCTGGTTTCATCGATGAAGTGTAACAGTTCTTAGCTTCCTGTTGATCACTATCAATCTTCACTATTCCCCAGGGACTAGGGAGCTTCACACATTGATGGTAGGTGGATGGGACTGCCTTCATGCATGGTTGTAAAAGTCGCTAGGCGCTCCCTAGTCGGTCGACCGGGGAGTTGAGAGTACTCGGCCTAGGCGGAGAGTACACGGGAAGTACTCGGAGATGCCAAATTATAAAGAATTAGTTTTCGGAAATTAAATATATGTCAAATAACGTAAATTTACTAATATTTATAACAAAATACGTGAAATTGATATTCAATATTTAATATGATAGGCATAGAAATTATATTTTATTTTATTTTAAGTCAAACTTAGCCTTAGTTGACCTACTAGATCCGATTTTGGCCAATGTTGACCGCATTTGATCGATTCCGAGTAATTAGTCGGAGTTGATGAAAGTCGCCTCGGTAGCCTACCTTGTAGCGATTACTCGGGGAGTACTCGGCCTTGGAGACCTTGTTTTACAACCATGCCTTCATGTCATGTATCCAAGGCCTGCCAAGGATAACATTACAACAGGATAAACAGTCAATAACACAAAATTTTTGATAATTATGTAATCCTTCAACATAAATTGGGAGTTTGATGTCCCCCAGAGTATTCTTAGTCTCGCCACTGAATCCCACGAGCACAGAGGATCTTGGTATGATATCTGATTCGGGGATACCCATCTTCTTTAGAACATCAAGCTAGATAATGTTCACTGAACTTCCTCCGTCTATAAGGATCCTGCAGACAAAATGGTTAGAAATAAAAAGAGTGATAACCAAACCATCGTGATGAGGATCCTGGATATCAACACGATCATCCTCATCAAAGGTTATGACTTTCCCTTCGGAGAAACTGGATGTTCAGACAGGCCTGTCTCCATTATCCATCTTGGTTTCCTTTGCATGTCTTTTAGCTACTGAGAAGGATGTGCCACAAATGTCTGATCCTCCAGAAATAAAGTTTATTACTTGTGCATCTGATGGAGGGGCCGGAGCTTTCTCAGGGATCCTTTCAGGATCCTGAGTCCTTGACTTTTTTCTACCCAATAGTTCTTTTAGGTGCCCCTTGCTCATTAAGTATCCAATTTCTTTTCTCAGTGCAATGCATTCTTCTGTGAGATGCCCAAAATCTTCATGGTATGCACACCACTTTGATTTATCTTTAGTTGCAGCTGGTCTATCATTTTTCCTAGGCCATCTAGGTTTATCACCTAAATTCTGCATCGCAAGTGTTTTGGTCAAAAATCTAATGAGGATAATGCAACCAAACTCTTAGTTATGGGGAATGATGCTTGAAATGAAGAACAATAATAAGGATCACTTCGATGTAAATTGCACAAGTGACACAAGGATTTATACGAGGAAAAAGCCCTTGATCAATGAATGATCTCCGGCATAAAAAACCTCGGGTGATGGAAACTACCGATCACCAAGCTCAAATAAATCAATAAATGTTTACAACTTCGGATAGCAACGAGCTAGGTACAAGGATCACTATGGTTAATTGTGTAAAAGTGTGTGAAAACTGTTGAGTGTTTGCTGAAAGCTTCAAGAGTGCACTTGTACGAGAGTGTATGTAGCTGAAAATGGCTAAGTGTTCTAAAAATAGCTCGTCACCCCTTTAAAAATAAAAGCTCACTAAGCTAACAAACTGTCCGACTTTTGTGCCATGCTCCCACGTTCTCCACAACGTCCATTTCCATTCAAACGTGTGCGAAATACCCGTGGAATATTCCATAGTAACGTTGCCAAGACCAAGTCAAGCTCATTACTCCTGCAAAACAATACGAAATGCAAACAGCCAATCGTTAGTATGAGGATCCTTAGGGTGATCCATGATCCTGATCCTGAAGCTCTTTTGAGGATCACTATCTGTCACAGAAGTAAGGATCACTATTAGGATAATAAGTAAGGATCACTAATTGTTAGAAAATCCTCCCCTAACAGCAAGGATTAGTTCATTGTTATCAACAGAAAAACAATATTCAGAAATTGGAGGATAATCCTCATCATCCTCTTCTTGATCAACAGCATGCACGTTCTGGTTATCAGATTTGTTATAGGATCTGAACTTGTTGTTCTTGAATGAGGATCCTTGCTTCTCTTGTTTTGAGGATCCTGCTAATCTCTCCTGGATCCTTTTGTCATCCTCTAGCTGGATGAACCTGAGTGCCCGGGTTCTTACCTCATCTAGGTTCCTGCATGGTGTCATAACAAGATCATCATAGAACAATGAATCCCTAAGTAATCCCATTTTAAAGGCCTCAACAGCCGTGGCTATATCCAGGTTGGGAATGTCTAAGGATTCTTTACTAAATTTGGTAATGTAATCCCTTAATGATTCATTATGACCCTGGGTTATCCTATATAAATCACTAGTTAAGCGTTCAAATTTTCTACTACAAGAAAACTGACTATTAAATAGGTTAACTAGGTTAGCAAATGAGGTAATAGAGTAGGGGGAAGACTTAGCAGCCATTTGAGAGCTGATCCAGTAAGAGTGGATCCAAATCCTTTGCACAGACATGCTTCCTTTAATCTCTCTGGGATTGGATTGATCTCCATCCTCTCCCGGTATTGTGCTACGTGTTCTTCAGGATCCGTTGAACCATCATATAACTTCATAGTTGGCACGTGGAACCTCTTGGGTATCTCAGCATCACAGATTGGTGGTGCAAAACGAGATATCTTATGGATCTCATCTGCCATTTCCGGGATAGGTTTGACCACTCCTGGAACACTTGATATCATATCCTTTAACTTTTGCAATTCTCTGGCCATGGCATGGTTGATACCTGTATCCTGCATGAATCCATGGTTAGTGGTAAGAGAATTATTAAAAGTGTTACCTCCCACCGGGTTCGAATTAGTAACTCCGGATGTGAACCCATATTGTTGAGACTCTGGAATGATTGAAGGACCAGTAGAAGCAATGGTCTGCATCGGAATAAAATCTCCTTGATGGACATCTGAACTTCCTGTTTGCAAACTCCTTAAGGATCCCAACATCTGGAAGGATCCTTTAAACTGGGATGATCCTGGAACAAAGGAGGATCCTTGAACCTGGGATGATCCTGGAACAAAGGAGGATCCTTGAACCTGGGATGATCCTGGAACAAAGGAGGATCCTTGAACCTGGGATGATCCTGGAAACGGCCAGAACCCTTGAATCTGTTGTGCTCCTGAGTATCCTCCTGAACTCGTGAAGGATCCATATGCTAAGGATAGGATCCTGTTGGCTGGAAATATGAACCTGGTGCCTGAGTCATTGTTGTTGATCCGTAGTGCACTCCTTTTGGTCCTCCCACGTATTGCACATCTGGAGCCACTGAAGGCTGAGAAGTTATCACCGGAGTATCAAAATTTAGAGATCTGGGCACCAGTGGGGAATGATCCTCTGCCGATTTCTTTTGTTTCTTGAGATCTCCGATTTCTTTGAGAATCCTTTCATTAGTCTTATCCTGCTGCTGTATATGCTCCTCCATCTGCAAAATCAAAGTAAACATGTCACCAGTAGTAGGAGTATAAGAAGCAGAAGAAGTTGGAGGTTTTGAGAAAATGGGAGTTGGTTTCTTCTCAGCATTTTTCTGAGATCCAGCAGGTGGTGGAGGCAAAGGTGGAATGCCCTGGGATGAATTGACCGCAGACATTGCAGTAGAAGTATTCTTTGATGATGAAGCCATATACTTGAATGCAATGAACCGGAATGATCACAAACAGAAAAACTTCTTAGGAATGAAGCACCAATTGCCCCACGGTGGGCGTCAAACTGTTTTGGTCAAAAATCTGATGAGGATAATGCAACCAAACTCTTTGTTACGGGGTATGATGCTTGAAATGAGGAACAATGATAAGGATTAGTTAGACGTAATTTGCACAATTGACACAAAGATTTATACGAGGAAAAAGCCCTTGATCAATGAATGATCTCCGGCATAAAAAACCTCAGGTGATGGAAACTACCGATCACCAAGTTCAAATTAACCAACAAATGTTTACAACTTCGGATAGTAACAAGCTAGGTACAAGGATCACTATGGTATATCGTGCAAGAATGTGTGAAAACTGTTAAGTGTTCTGCTGTATGCTTGAGAGTGCAATTGTACAAGTGTGTGTAGCTGAAATTAGCCAAGTGTTCTAACTACTAGCTCGTTACCCCTTTAAAAATAGAAGTTAACTACGCTAACAAACTATCCGAAATTCGTGCCATGCTCCCACGTTCTCCACAACGTCCCTTTTCAGTCAAACGTGTGCGAAATAGCCGTGGAATATTCCATAGTAACATTGCCAAGACCAGATCCAACTTGTAACTCCTGCAAAACAATACGAAATTCAAAGAGAACAATCGTTAGTATAAGGATCCTTAGGGTGATCCATGATCCTGATCCTAAAGCACTTCTGAGGATCACTATCTGTCACAGAAGTAAGGATCACTAATAGGATAACAAGTGAGGATCACGGGCTATTAGAAAATCCTCCCCTAACAATGTGTATGTTAAACACTCGATGCCTAGTCAATGAATATGCAATATCATAAGCTTGTCAAAATATAAAATCTCCACCAATTAATATGTGAAAAACATAAATCAAGAGGTCTTTGATGGGTTGTAATGTTAGGCTAAGGTTAAGGGTATGGAATGGATATCTAAAAGTGGCTAAATGGTTAAAACTCGGCGGTTATTTGTAACTAGCGTAAATGAATCAACAACTATACATAAATAACGCTTAAAGACGATTTTACCCTTTTCGAGCTATACAACATATCTTGTACTATTAAGTGCTTAAAATTGCTCTAATTTGATCGTCTTTTGATCTGTTTTTCGATCGCTATTTTCTTTTTTTTTCTCTTTTTTATATTTTTTTTTCTTTTTTTTTTCTCTTTTTTTTCTCAACATCAAGGAAATAATTACAAACGGGCTAGTTGGAAAATAACTTTGACCGAGTTTTACCAAAAAAGTATAAAAATAAAAAGGCTGAATTTGGTTTAGTAGGCTAAATAGTTGGGTAAATTTTGAAAAATACGAAAAATAGGCTCAACATGGCGAACTAATGGATAATGTTGGGTGCGAGATATTAACAAAGAAAAAGGCTAACACAAAAGGGTATCCTAAGTGCCTCCGTCATTTTCATGCAATTTCACATATTCATGATCTTGAAAAGTATACAAATGACAAGTTCTAAATTACATGAAACACCCGGCTCACTCATTTTTCGCAAAAACAAAGAAGCATTGAAGAAAGCAGTAAAGGCTCAAAAATATGCTCACGTAAACAGAAGGAATGGGTATAAATATAAAGATAAACATGCAAGTCTTTCTTCTTGTTTTATCACGCTTTTAGTTATCTTTTTCAAAAATCAATTTGGCTTGTTGGTTTTGATCAAATTTGATGCTTTCTAAAGAACACAAGTGACCATTTTTGTATTTTTAAAGCTCTTTTTTTTTTCAAAATAAATATATACAAAAACGAGGACACTCAAGGACAAACAAAGTTAACCTTAACCCCTCCCCACACTTGAACTTCACAATGTCCCCAATGTGAAACACGTATTAGTTAAGCGATTATGAAGAGCTAAACTAATAATGTGGAAAAGGATAAAGATACTCCCTCAGAGTTGGAGTAGACTTGTATGAATAGACTTTGAATATAAGTCTTCTCAACTCTGTGTGCATTCCTTACAAACCTGCCAAGTACGTCACTTAACTAAAACAGCAAACAATACTATTGATCAAACCGTTAGATGAGTAAAACCAAATCCATTATTCAAACAAAATTAAACACACACTAAAAACAAGTAAGGAATCATACCTTGATGGAAGATTCGAGTTAAATTCTTGCAAAAATTGGTTGTTTTTAGGAGTAGGAGAGCCAAGAACGGGTGTGCGGCCAGAGTTAGTAATTTTGAAGGGTTTTTTTTTTTTTTGAAGAAAAGTCGTTTTTATACCCTGAAAAATTACTGTTGCTAAAAAGTCGTACACAGACGTGCCATCAACCTGTGTACAGTGGTTCGCAACGTTGTGTCGCTGTGCACGGTAGTGCAATCGGTTCACACGGTATTGCGTGTCCGACGACCACCTTATGCACGCTGTTCTTGGTCAGATGTGATTATGAAGTGCACAGTCATGTGGATCTGGTGCACGACTGTGTTTTATCTATACATTCTGCAGACAGAACTAACAGAATGCTCTCACTCCGTTTTCTCAATAAATTTTACCATTTTTGCAAGGTTTTACATGTTTTAACTTTAACCCAACTTCAAAACTTCCTAAGACATGAATCAATCTTGTTCAATCCTACTGAAAACAGGAAAAGTTAACGAACAAGGAAATAAATGCGAGAAATTAAATATTTACAAAAAATACCCTTAGCATGTGAAAACACGCTCGCTAAATTTGTCAGCGAGTCGATAGCTAGAATCCTTCTCCCCCACACTTGTTATGCATGTGGGGCATTGACATGCCCTCTCGGATTCAGCTCTGTGTTTCCTGGAAGACCACCCGGGGGTCTCTCAGACAACATTTTAGCCAACTGTCCAACCTGATTCTCAATGGTCTGGATGGAAGCTTTCTGACTTTTCATCTCCCCTTCTTGGACCAAGAAACGCTCCTCATGTTGCTGGAAGCGGTTCTCGGCTATCTGATTAGCACAATTGAAGTTTCCTAACAGCTGTGTCATCATCTCCTCCAGCTTAGAGTTACTTTGAGAGGCGTGCGGCTGGGAACTGTTCCCGGAGCTTTGATGATGGTATTATGGTTGGAAGGACTGACCTTGAGATTGGTAAGGCTGTCCCTGGGGCTGTTGTGGCGCGGGAGCACGTTGAGCATATCCGAGTGGGTTTTGGTTATTTGAATTAGATTTCCACCCAAAGTTTGGGTGATTTCTCCAACCCGGATTGTATGTGTTGCTGTAGGGGTTATTTTGGGGCCTTATTTGATTGCCGAGATAGTCCACTTCTTCGTGGCCAGTAAACATAACACCCCACTCACATGTACCTGGCTCGTGTGACACTCCACACTGCTCACATGATGATTGTACCTGCGAAACGTTCTGAGCTTTGTCAAACCTTGCTGCCAAAGCTCCAATCTGTGCTGCAAGAGCCGTGTATGTATCCACTTGATGAACTCCAGGAATAGATAATGCTTTATTTCGCACTCCACTGTGACGCGAACTCGACTTCAAGGTAGCTTTCTCTATAATTGCGTAGGCTTTCGTTGGTGTTTTAGTTTCAAGATCA
The DNA here is from genome assembly GCF_002127325.2 of Helianthus annuus. Lineage (NCBI taxonomy): Eukaryota > Viridiplantae > Streptophyta > Magnoliopsida > Asterales > Asteraceae > Helianthus > Helianthus annuus. Next base: position 127,665,580 of record NC_035440.2, read on the forward strand.
CCTCCTGTATATACGTCTATGCGTTCTTGTGAGTCGTAGTTAAGTCCTTGGTAGAAGTTCAACACAAGTTGTCTTTTGGACAACCCATGATGTGGTACATCGATTAGAAGATCTTTGAACCTCTCCCAAGCTGCATGTAGAGATTCTCCTTCATCCTGTTTGAATGTCATAATACGGTTCTTAAGCTTAGCTGTCTTTTCCGGCGAAAAATATCTTTGCATAAAAAGATCTGCCATCTCGTTCCAAGTCGTGATGGACCCTGCTGGAAGTGACAAAAGCCAAGATCGGGCTTTATCTCGCAAAGAGAATGGAAAGACCCGCAAACGGATTGCGTCTTCAAAAACGTCTCGTATTTTGAAAGTCGAGCACACTTCGAGAAATGAAGCGATGTGTCGACCCGGATCTTCATGATCCTTCCCATCAAACTGCACAGAATTTTGTAACATGTTAATAATACTGGATTTTATTTCAAAACTCGGTGCTGCTATCGTAGGTCTGATGATGCCGGGTAGCAAGCCCTCTCCTCCTGGACGGCCGGTCTCATTCAAAGGCTGGTCATCCTCCGCCATTATGCTTCCTCTATCGTCCTTTGAACTCTCACTGTCAGAAAGTATCACTGGTTCGTCGATTGCGGCCGCAATCCTTTGTGCAACAACAAGTGATCTTTCGCAAAGCCGCCTACTTCTTCTTAGGTTATTTTCTGGTTCGTTGGCTAGCTCAGCGTTAACGGGTGCAGGGGTCGTGGACATTAGCCTGCACGTAAGAAGGAATGCATTATACGGAAAAATAACAAAATAATAATATAAGTAATATAAATATAAATAATAATACTATTATATTATATACATATATATACAATTTATTATACATAACTATATAACTATCTACCTGTTTATTTACTTATTTACATCCGAAAACTCTTTTTTTTACCATAATTTCTGATGAAAATTATCAGAAATCTGAGGAAACTTCGTTTTTTTTTGTTCAGAAAATCTGATGAGATCTGATAAAAATATGATGAAATCTGGTTATCTCACTGAAAATCCGAAATTTTTATATTTTACCAGAAATTCTGATAACTTCATCAGAAGTCTGGTAAATTTATCAGAAATCTGATGATTATATCAGAAAGTCTTTTTTTTTTAATTTAATTTTTTTATATATCAGAAAATCTGATAAGATCTGATAAAAATCTGATGAAAATTATTCTTTCCATCAGAATTTCTGATAAATCCATCTGAATTTACCAGAAAATCCGGTAAATTCATCAGAAGTGAAAATTTTTGTCTCAGAAAATCATACGGGTTTATCAAAATCCATCAGAAAATCTGATAAATTCATCAGAATTTCCAAGAAAATCTGATGATTTTATCAGAAAGTTTTATTTTATGGAGTAAATAAATAAACAATTGTGTACAAATAAATGAATGAAAAAGCAGTTAACTAAATAAACAAATGAACAAGAATGAATAAATGAAAAAAAATAACTGAAATAAAAGAATAAATGAAATAAATGAATGAAATAAATAAATAAATATATATATAAGCGGTTCGATTGCGAACACGGGCATAAATATAAATATAAATAGGAATGAAATGACTGAATTGAAATAAATGAAATACTGAAATAACTGTACTGGAATGAAATAAATAAATAAATAAATGAAGTACAGAAATGAAATGACTGAATTAAAATAAATGAAATACTGAATTAGAAATAACTGAATTGAAATAAATAAATGAATGGAATACAGAAATGAAATTACTGAAATTAAAATACTGAATTAAATGATTGCCAGTAAATGGTTCGATCCCGAACACATAACTGAATAAAATAAAAAATGAAATAAATAAAAAAAATTAAAAAAAAAATGTTAGTCGAACAATAAATAAAAAGTTAGTATGTTAGTGAGTTAGTAAAGTTAGTTGGTTAGTGGTTAGTTGGTTAGTAAAACATAAAAGAAAAGTTAGTCAAAAGTTAGTCCTAGTAGGCGTGCCAGGCTAGGTATTTACATGTTAGTAACAGAAAAAGAAAAGTTAGTCAACCGGTTAAATAAAAGAAAATAAATAAATACAAAAATTTACAACAGTTTGTACATCGGTAGAATAATGACTCGGATTGTTCCATTAATTTCACCGTGTTCCCCGGCAACAACGTCAAAAACTTGACGTGGGCGGTTATATACATCTATTTACAGTATGTTCACGCGCCCGAAGAAATGTGTTTTATATTTATAAAAATGGTTTATACCATGGAACACGGGCGTTATAATGTACTAAGTCTTTGTCATTAGATTACCAGATATAAAGAAAGGTGAATGGTTGTTAACTAAGTTATCTAAATTGCAACTAAAACATAAAAATACTACTATCTTGTTTCACAAACAACCTAAACATGTTATCTATCAGATATGTCACAAAAGCACTTAATCAATTTTCCAATTTTCCAATTTCAAGACAGTTAGTCATCTGCTAGGAGTTTTCTAACATGATGATTCTTCGGAAAGTTAACGCGATAAACACACGTTAACCACCTAAAATCATTCTTTAGCGAGCTATTGATATTCATTCATGTAAACCTTTAAAGATAGATTAGTCATCCGCTAGGAGTTTTCTAACCTCACTTATCAAAGAAAGCAATACCGATGGTCACAATACAGCCACGAGGATAAGCATTTAAGTAGATCATATAATAACATATTTCACCTTTACAAGTCTTGAACACAAATCTACCATGTCAGCAATTTCAGACCAAAACTGCTAAACAAGGATCATAAACCGCATGCAAGAACATGTAATCAACACCATATAATTCGTTAGAACCCTTACGTGCAAGAAAGTATTCCTAATCAAAAAAAGATATCTTGGATAAAACCAATACCCCTCTCGAGTTTCATGGTGTAAACAAGTTTACAAACAAGTGATTAATCAAGAAATAGTTACCATCCCACTAACCACAGATTCATTATCCAAAATAATCAAACATAATCAGGAACTCAACATCAATGAAATGTTCATTATATAATCATGAAGATTCAAACATGAAAAAATACTTAAGTTTCATACAAACAAGATTACAACATCAAGATTATTCAAGAAACAAGTTTATAACTACTATTACATAAACTACATTAAACATAAACTAACATCATCTTAATACTTGCAAAATGATCAGAATACATGTTATAAGAACAAGGAATCGAACCATAAACAAGAAAGGAATTGATGGGTTGGATTGGTTATGCTTCTACTCGACCTTGAGGCTTCAAATGGGTCTGATCAGGACTGCTTCGGAACCCAGAAATCGCCCAGAAACATAGAGAAAAACCCAACATTTTGATCAGTAGCGAATGCTGCTATTTATAGGCAATTTTCAGTTTGGCACGGCCGTGCGGTCAGGTCTTGTCGAGTAACGTCAGTTTCAGCGATCCCGAGTCAGCCAAGTGGACTTGTGGACAAGTTGCCTGAGTCGTCAGATCGGCACGGTAGTGCCGCTGGTGGCACAGTAGTGCCACTCCTCAAAAATGTTGGTCAGAAGCCTTGATTTGGCATTGGCACGGTAGTGCAGCGGGTGGCACGGTAGTGCCGTTCATCAGAAATGTTGGTCAGAAGCCTTGATTTGGCATTAGCACGGTAGTGCCACGGGTGGCACAATAGTGCAACCCGAGAAACAGTCGGCACTCCTGGTTGCACCAGCAGTGCTTCCGAGATCGTAGCAGCGGCACGGTAGTGCCGCCGGTGGCACGGTATTGCGACTCGAGAAACAGTCGGCACTCCTGGTTGCACTAGCAGTGCTTTCGAGATCTGAGCAATGGCACGGTAGTGTCGTTGGTGGCACGGTAGTGCCAAACCTTGCAGTCATCAGAATTTTGCCCGTTTCATCAGAAATGCATCAGAATTTGTCCGTTTTCATCAGAATTTTCCTTTATGCTCTGTTTAAGACCTGAAAATATAAAAGTACCGATTTTGGTACCTAACCGTCGTGTTTTCGGTCAAAAATGTTTAAAACGGAAGTGTTTTGGGGTATAAAAACATGTATAATTTAACGTATATCACTCATCTTTCAAAATGCTTTCAACAACCTTACTTAACACCTCTGAATCATCAGCTTCATCAGATTTGGCGTAAGTCACATCGATACTTTTAGGTAATTGGTCAACTAAGTTCAGACCTTTTGCCACCTTTTCCTCATCATAAAAAGTATAATTGTTTCTCAATGGTGGAGGTACCTGATGAAATTCTGAACCAATACCTTTTTTATTCTTGTCAGTATCTTTGTCATCTGGTATGATGTTGAAATGCGTTCGAGAATGTACGAAGAGTTATGATAACTTTGAAGTTTTGTAACAATCTTTTCTTTTTCAACCAGAACTTGTTTGAGATTAGCAACTTCATCAACACACTTGTTTAATTCAAGTTGCTTTTCTTTGAACTTTCTCTCATACAATTCTTTGGTTGTTAAAGTTTCAGACAATCTTTCGTCAAAACATTTGACTTGTCTCTTCAAAGTATCATAAGCTTCTTGTACTTTCTGATTTGATCACTTCAAATTATCATACTCTTTTTGAAAATCTTGAAACTTATTATCTTTTTCATCGCAACCAACACATTTTGCTGTACACAGTTCTTTCAAAATCTCATTTTCCTTTTCAAGATCTTGACATTTCTGTGTCAGCTTTTCAAACCTTTGTTTCAAAATTTCTTCTTTTTCAATCATTTCTTTACATTTTATTTTGAAAACATTTTCAAGCTTATTTGTTTCAATTTCTTTTGTTTTTATCATTTCATCTTTTTCAGTACAGACTTTGCACATTTTTATGCAATTCCTGCACTTGTTTTCATTTTTATCAACAGTTTCAACATTTGAAATATCAGAAGATTCATTTACCTCATTTTCTTTCAGCACCGATGATTCTTCTGTTTCAACTTTCTGGACTTCTTCTTTTTTCTGTTCTTCTTCCATCTTCTGTTCTTCTTCAACATCATTCTTTGCCAGAACCTTCACCTCTTCTACCAGCTTTTTCAATTCTTCTTCTTTCCTCTTCTTCATTTCCACCACCTTTGGCAGATTTTCTTCAAAAATTTCTTTTATTTTGTTCATCAACTCAGCTTCATACCCTTTTTCAGACAACCTTCTTGTATTATAAGTTCTCTCATTTGGAAACAGATTTGTTACTGCATCAAAATCCACCTTTGACGGATCAACCACTGGATTACCCTGTGGATTCGTGTAACATTCCAGTTCAGCATTCCAACTCTTGGCTCTCTGTGCTTCTTTGAATGGTTCTCTCAACTTACTAATCTCATATCGAGCACAATCCTTACGCCACCATTCATCGTAAGCAACATCGGCTACAAATGCATGTCCAACATAATCTTCTTCGGGAAGAATTTGACTCCAGTCATAACCTTCATCATCATGAATAACCGCCATCGCCCTAGATTTTGATGACCCTTCATCGATCTATTTCTGATTCACATTTGATGATCCACTGGAACGATGATAAATTGCTTTCTTGTAGTAATCATCTCTAAATGGATTCGTGGGTTCGTCAGTTTCCCTGTTTGTACACTCTCTCTTGAAGTGTCCTTTTTGTATGCATTTGAAACAGGTAACTTTTGCCTTATCATACCCCAATTTCGAATCACTAGATGCCAAAGACGATCTTCCAGTGATCTCCATGAAGCGTTGTGCTCTCCTTATTGTGCTAGCCATGCACCATTTAATATCCATTAGCTCCATCTCCTCTGGATCGATCTGATCATAATCTTCTTTTGTCATTTTTGGGTTTCCAACTTTTCCCGCGATCAGACTTTCGTAGGATTCCAGGACGGATGCTAAGAACACCATTTGTTGCTTGGCAGCATCAGCATTTAGACTTTGAGAGTTTTTCAGATCTATGGCGATATTGCAATGGACTATGTTTGGATTTGATGAATTAGAACCAAATGAATGAAATCCCGGATCTCTTGAAGAACTTTGCTGAGGTGAATCCTTTGAGCTTCCAGCACTAAAACCTGATTTTGACTTTTGATCAAACATATTTCCTCTGTAATATAGCTCCACATTCTGTTGGTATGATGTGTTGTTGACTTTATTGGTTTTTCTGATCTCCAATTCATGGCTTTCAAGTCTTTCAATCAACAAGTCAACTGTAAGATCCTCAGACTTGATTGTATTCTTTAACATCAAAGCATAATATTGCCAATTCATCTCATCTGGCAACGAGTCAAACAATTTGTCGACTATCTCTTCTTGAGAGTATACAATCCCATGTCTCGCCAGTTCCAACTTCAAGTGCCCAAACCTCTCAATCATTTGACAAACTGATTCATTCTTTAAACAAGCAAATAAATCAAACTCTTTTCTTAGCAATTTCTTTTTGTTCTTAATGATTTCGGCACTACCCAAACATTTTCTTTCAAGAGCTTCCCATAAACCCTTAGATGTTTTCTCATGTTCAAGTAATGAAATAATGTCTTCTCTCACTGACTGATGTAACAATGTGATCATTTTGTTTTCAGCTACAACATTTTTTACATCTCTTTCTGTGAACTCTTCTTCGGTTAATAACTCACCTCCTTCTTTTGCTGATTCTTTACATTTCTGTTTTAATTTTAACCAACTTTCAGGTGCAAACGCTTTTACCCAACCCTCAAACCGATTTTTCCACCAGTTATAATCCTCAACTTTCGTTAATTTCGATAGTTTCTGTAGGTTTCCATACATGTTATCATACTTCAAATGATCTGAAATCTCTTTCGAATAATTTCTTATTTCGGATCTTCTCTCGGATAATTCTGAAGTGAAAGCGTTGTAAAACGTGTTATAAAATTCTTCACCGCTGCTCGACATCTTCAAATAATTTCTTGAAATTCGCACTTTGTAAATCTTGAATCACCTTGAATCACCTGCAAGCAAACAAACAAATGATCAGTTTAAAAATATCAATCAACTGAATCGGACGGGAGGTTGATCGATAGAACAGTATGTTGGTCGTTCGGACAGAGTGTTGTTCGATCGGACGGGAAAGCTATTCGATCGGCTGGGAGGATATATTGTTCGATCGGTTGGGAGGATATGGTAGTCGATCGGTTGGGATGATATTGTTGGTGCACTGAATGTCTGCTGACTATGTCTTATCGAGTCTTATGTCTAGATAGGTTAAATGAATGCACAAAAGTGATTAAAATAGGGTTTGTATAGGTTTTAGGAAGCCTGTCCGTTTGAAAAGGTGCTGGCCGTTTTAAACATGCTTGGCCGTTTGAAGATGCCTGATCATTTGAGGCATGTTCGTTTGAACAAGACATGTCAAGTTCAAATGGTAGGGCTGGCACTATAAATAGTGGTGTGTTCATTTCAAACGGTAACAGTGCATGTATGTGTGTGTGAGCGAAGGTGCTGCCGGATTTCTGTCAAAATCATTGTAAAAGCTCGCAACCAGTAATAGAAAAGAAAGATTGAAAGGAACAAGCTGTTTTTGACTTGGTTTACTTTGATTCCGCCTCTGTAAACTAAGATGAACTACTTTTACTGACATTTAAGGTCACCGAATCGGTCCAACAAGTGGTATCAGAGCTCAGGACGAGGAGTTCATACCAAATTCAGCTTGAAATCATCGGATTATCTCTCTTCTACCTTTCTTTTCTGATTTGAACTAGTTGTCATGGTTAAAATGGTCTAAAACTCTCACATATCAAACGAAATACACTATTAACGAATCCTTGAAAGTTTGGACTCAAAATTCGACGTAAAAATGGTAAAAATGGACTAAAAATACGGTTCCGTTTGAAAGAAGAAGGTATTCCGTTTGAAACTATCGTTTGAAAAATAGACCTTTCGTTTGAAAAACAGTTCTTTCGTTTAAAAATGGATTCCGTTTGAACTGATCGTTTGAAAGTGGTGTATTTCCAAACGGTCAAGACAGATTCCGTTTGAATTTGTATCGTTTGAAGAGCTTACGTTTGAAACTATTGTTATCTCAAACGGAATAGTCCATTCCGTTTGAAGAGAAGCAGTTCGTTTGAGGAGAACCCTTTCGTTTGAAACCATTCCGTTTGAATCTGTAATTTTTCAAAATCTTGAAATTTTTTCTTAAGTGTTTGTTGAATTTTCAGGTAATTCACAAATATAAGTTCATGGCGAAAGATGAATCTATTTCGTGGAAAGATAATCGTACTGAAGAGCAGAAGTATAACTATAGGAAAATGATTGCCGAAAACAAAATCATTAGAATTTCTCGTATCTTTCTGGAAGCAAAGCGAGCAAAAAGATGGGATTCGAAAAGGGAGTGTTATCTTGATGAGTATGGAAACATTGCCATCGACGACAAAACACTAGATATTGAAGCCATCATCAAGGAATACAAAGAAGAAGATGAGTACTGGCAGCACAAATGGTGGGGTACACCAACTGAGAAAATGATAGAAGAAGAGAAAGAGAAGAAAGAAAAAGAAGAGAAAGAGAGGAAAGAAGAAGAAGTGAAAAAGATGAATGGAAAATGTTCGAATTGTGAAAAATCAGAAGTAGACAGTGTGAAACTCTTGAAGAATGTGGAGAGTTTGACATTGGAAAACAATACTATGAAGATCGAGAAGAAGGCTGATAATGAACAGATTCTGGAGTTACGCTTGAACTGTGAAAAGCTGAAATCTGAGAATGATAAACTGTTAAACGATTTGAACAGTTTAACTTCAGAAAACAAAATTTTGAAAGAAAAAGAAAAAGATTTTGGAGACAAAAAGAAATCTTCAGAAAATGAAGATTTCTGGATAAAACTGGAGAACAAAAGTTTGAAAGCTAATGAAACAAAATTTCAAGAACAGTTAAAAGTTTTGGAAAATGAAAAATCTGTTCTTGAAAACATTAAGAATGAGAATGAAAAATCAATCAAGTCTCATCTTGAAAGAATATCTCAGCTTGAAAACGAAGCTGAGAATTCAAGAAACAAGATTGATGGACTTGAAAAGAAATTGAAAGGTTTTGTGACTGCATCAGATAGGTTTAATTTTCCCTGTCCAAAACCAATCAATTCTATTCCAATATGTGGCAATGTCAAAAATTTTGACAAAGTCAAAATTGAAGATTGTGATGACAAATCTGATGATGAAAAAGAAAAAGAAAAGAAAAGAAAAATATTTTTAGATTTACAAGAAAATTCCAAAATACTGTTTTGCAATCTACTGAAATAGGTGAATGCTCAAAGCAAAAACCTGTTAAGAAGAATGCAGAACAGAAACAAAAAGATAAAAATTTGAAAAATATTAAAAAAGAAAATAAAAGCTCATCAGATCAATCATCCAATCACAATAAAAAATCACAAAGAATTAAAAATCAAAACTCAAAAATAGTTGGTAATCAGTGGTGCAGGTTTGACCACAGTGCTCAAATGCCAAATCAAGGATACAAGAAGAGAAATGACTACCACAAGGCAACTCAATGCTATAATTTAAGTGTGTGGTATGAAAATGGTGTACGATATGAAAGAGAGAAGAGGTATGATAACAGAGTGTGTTACTCTTGTGGCTATCAAGGACACATTGCTGTTAACTGCCAAAGTCAGAGATTTGAAACGAGAAGGTGTTATGAATGTCATATCAGAGGACATATTGCCAGAGATTGCCCGAGGAGATCGATGGGAAGATCAAGGGTTGAATCTCAAAGAATGGCAAAGAAACCAGTCAACGTCAAGCCCAAAGAACAGAAGGTTCAAGAACCTAAAGTTCAGGAAACAAAAGTAAAGCTTTCTCAGGGGCAAAAAGATAGACTGCGAAAGAAGAGAAAGAAGGCGAGAGAGTATCTGGAAAGGATTTTGTCCTCGGATACAACAAGTAAATCAGATAAGAGTTCTGATAAATTGTTTTGCTCTCCAAAGAATGACAAATCAAGCAAAAAGAATTCATCAGATACAAATCTGAGGACAGAATGTAGTGTTAAGAAAGAAAAAGTTCCTGGCGATGAATTTGTTACTTCGGAAACAAAGGAGCCACGTGTTGGTGATGAATCTGACTCATCAAAGTCAGATAAGCCACATTCAGGCAATGATTCTGGTTCGTCAAAACCAGAAGAGCCATCTGTTGAGGTAAAAACCGTCAAACCCAAGGCTGGTCAGGCTTGGGTGGATCTTTTCAAATGAAAAAACCCTGACTTGCCGGAGTTCCCATGTTGGTAAGTGTGGAACAGGTATCGGCATCTTTCTTGAGAAATACACAGGTTGATAACTGTGATATTTCGAATTACAGAAGACTAATCAAGGACATTAAATTGTACTTGATTTATCTTTCCGACAAGTGATTAAAGGAAAACAATGTGATGAAAGAACCCCGAATTTGTGAAATGACACACAAAACTAATTTTTCAGAAAAACCATTTTGATTAAAACAAACTTAAGTGTTTTGAAATTTAAATGGGAAAATAGTTTGTTGTCAGGGGGAGTTCTGATTGTTTATGCCAAATAAATGGCGAATTGAAGTGATTTGATATCAGTTTGTCACTTTATTTGTACAGTTTGTTTTCAAATTTTCCTTGAAAATCAAAATTGAAACATATTTTGATTTTAGGGGGAGAAAAATTTAAAAAAAATTAGAAAATTTGAAAATGTCAAAAACATTGAAAAAAAACAAAAATGAGTTTTGTAGAGAAAAGAGGAAATGATAGAAAATCAGTGGACTATCACAGCATGCTACGGAAATGAAATGTCAAATGTGATAAACGGTCTCACTGATGATGTGTCGATAGGTTTTTACACATTTAGTAAATTTATTCGGGATATAAACCTAAAATTTCAAACTTGCGAAATTCGTGGGGAACACTACTTGGATATATAGGTAACCCCTGAAATCTCGTTTGAAAGGTCTCATATTCTGATATACTAGGTTTTTATACTCAATGATGTCTGGGGTATTATTCCGGGACTTCTGCTGAACGGAAGTTCTGACCTAGTCCTTCGCTAATACTTTCACCAAATGCTTGAAACACAGCATAAACCCTCAGCATGCAGATGAAACAATAAAATTGATAGTCGCTGCTGTTGTAACTTAAAGATCCTCTAAAGGGGGCATACTGAAAAGTCGAAGCTGATATCTCTCTGCGCATACGGAAGTATCGACCTGAGATCCCTCGGCCCTCGCATACCTAATTTATGTACAGATATCAATGTAGTATACTCACCTGTAAGACTGAATTTTGAGATTCTGGATACGGGAGTATATTCAAGAGGTGGGACACATGAATGAGTTAAGTTCCTAAAACATCTAAATCATATCCTGAATAGATTGAAAATTTGTGTGAGAATTTAAGATGGATCAGTATATCGACAATCAAGGTGAATCGTTTAGAACTTAAAATGATTAAAGCTTAACGGTGCTAGTGATTTGTCTCGTGAACTGATATGATCCTCTTTCAAAAACTCTCAAAAATATTGTTTGTTTATTTTTCGTTACTGTTTTTCATTCTAAAACAAAAAGTCAAAAAGATTTTCGGCAACTGATGTTGAAGAGCTGATATTCAAAATTCGAGTGCTAAACATGATGAACAGGTTTGGGAGAATATGTTGAAAACTTTGAATGTCATATATAAATGGTTTGAAAGATTGTGTGTTTAGTTAATCAAGGTCATTCATTTGAACTTGATGTAACTAATATGTTTGTTGAAAATGTTGTCTACCAGTAAGTTTATTAAATTCAATTGTTATAAATTTGTGAAACTTATGTTGAGGTAGAGAATGTGTAGGTTAAGCAGGTTTTGGACTTCATCATTCCCAACGGAAGCTAATTGTCAAAGCTTGAACTAGATTAAGACCTCAGATCCCAGCATACTGAGAGGGGGAGTCTGTGAAAGGGGGAGTCTGGATCAACAGTTCAAGGGAAGATTGAAGAAAGAGCTAGGTTGTGATCCTAAACCTGTGAAGATAGAGTGCTTATGATGAGAAGACAGAGAGTTGAAGAAAAGATCAAGACTGAAGACTCGACGCCGAAGACTTCGTCAACATCCAAGGGGGAGTCTGTTGGTGCACTGAATGTCTACTGACTACGTCTTATCGAGTCTTATGTCTAGATAGGTTAAATGAATGCACAAAAGTGATTAAAATAGGGTTTGTATAGGTTTTAGGAAGCCTGTCCGTTTGAAAAGGTGCTGGCCGTTTGAAACATGCTTGGCCGTTTGAAGATGCCTGATCGTTTGAGGCATGTCCGTTTGAACAAGACATGTCACGTTCAAACGGTTGGGCTGGCACTATAAATAGCGGTGTGTTCATTTCAAACGGTAACAGTGCATGTATGTGTGTGTGAGCGAAGGTGCTGCCGGATTTATGTCAAAATCATTGTAAAAGCTCGCAACCAGTAATAGAAAAGAAAGATTGAAAGGAACAAGCTGTTTTTGACTTGGTTTACTTTGATTCCGCCTCTGTAAACTAAGATGAACTACTTTTAGTGACATTTAAAGTCACCGAATCGGTCCAACAGATATGCTAGTCGATCGGCTAGCTTGTTCAATTAATGGCACAAAAAGACAAAAACGCTAGATCGATCGGCTGGCACGTTGACTTCTTTGACATGAATCATATGCTAACTGTCAACATCATCCACTTGCAATTGTCAATGGCCGACAATTCTTATTTGAAATAAACTGTGATTGGGCCGAGATATATATGTCTATATATAAAAAATGATTGGGCCGCTTGTTGGTGGATCTTTACACATAAACCACTGATTAGACCAAGGATTATAATGGTCAAATAAAGCACATGGGTTGAAACAATAACCGACAACTTTTGACATGCAATTAGTAATGGATTACACTTTACTGAGTTGATTAAAGGTGTGTTTTATCTATTGGACCGTTTGTATTTAAAGAACTGACATATCATGTGAAGTAATAGATGAGTCACTAAAAGTTATTTAGTATGGATGTGTGACACGTGACTTGGTAATTAATGAAAGCTGAGAACGGTTGACTAAATGACCTAAATGAGTGATGTGCTGTGAAACGATTAGCTTTCCGAACGGTTTACGTTGACAAGTTAACTCTTTAAAAGTATGGCAGACTTGCAGTGGAACGAACAGGCTGTTAGATCGCACAGCGTGTTCGATCAGTCAGCAGACAACAAGTCAACAACTTTTAAAGTGTGAAGTGAGGAGCTATTGAACGGTTAGGCTGTTCGATCGAACAGGCTGGCCTACGGTTGGGAACCTTTGCTGTTTGATTAAATGAAGATGTTGGTCGAACGGGTGATGATTTGACTTGTATCACCTCAACAATGAACTTTGATATTCAAGCTATACTCTCATGCAAACATCAATTATATGGCCGACAAATCATTTAATATGACACATGCAAACTGATCACACACACATGCAATGATATTTGTAAACAATGACTAAATTCACATGAGCTATTAATGAATCTGACAATTCACATGGTTCTTGACTTTAGTTAATAGATCATCATATTCATACTGACATCTAACAATTCACGTGTAGCAATGATACCAAATATCCCACCTATTAATTTTAACTCACATGCAAAATGGCCGACACACTTGATTCACAATTCAATCTCATTGGGCCGTGTAATTTGATTCTATCTAATTCATATGCATCTTGTGATTAATGAATTAATGACTGCAGTTTACTTTGTTGACTAAAATTTGACTAGAAACAGAACAAGTGAGGTGTTTTGAAACGATTTGCTGACCGTTCGGCTGGGATGCTAACTGTTCGGTTAGGTCAACAGATCAATGTTTCTAATGAATTGTAGAGTGACGTTCTGACAGGCTTGCTGACCGTTCGACTAGAGATGCTAGCCGATCGGCTTTAATGATATGTAAAGTATGAAGTGATGCTGTTCGATCGAATATGCTAGCCGAACGGTTAGGCTGTTCGATCGAACAGGCTGGTCGAACGACTGGTGACGAACAGTTTCAGCAAAGTCGATCACAAAAACGCAGGTTTCTCCCAAACGGCTTGGAGTTTTGTCGTGAAAATTTGTAGGGTTATAGATCAGCTCATTTCGCACAACATATCAAAAAATCAGCTAATTTGGACCATAAACACCCTGTCAATTTTGCAAAATTCAGAGAAAAACGTGAAGAACAAGAAAGTTTAAAAGAAATTTGACAAATCTGGATGTTTTTGGCTCTGACTCTGATCAAATCTTGTACGAATATGTGCGTTTGTTAGGATCTGAGGCTGTCATGATTGTGCTTGTTTGTATGAATTTGACAAATCAATGAATATAAACTAAGAATAAGTGCAGCGGAAATGAAAAACAAACTTTGCAAACACAATCAAGAGAGAAAATGGTTTAGTAAACAAATGCTTCTCATTAAGTCGAATGATTGAATTACAAAGCAAATGATTACAAGCATGCTTACAATACTAAACTCCCCCTCAGCCTGATGCCCCAAGGTTGATTGCTCAAGATGAAAGGATTGGACTGGAGAAGAAGAATCCACTCAGTCAATCAAATGTAACAGTACAGGGTACTGTTCCATTTATAGGCAAAACAAACCACTGAGGCATCTAAGCTGACGTCACCATGATAGTGACATCTAACAACCTATAAACATTGTTCTATACAAACTACTGATGCGTAACAACTGATTATAAGTACAATACAAAACAAGAGATAACTATTGCTTCACGTTCCGCTGTTGTAGCCTGAGCACTGATGTTGAGCATCAGTGCTTTCTTCAAAGGTGATCAGTCCTTGAATAGGCAGTGCTTGTGTCTTCAGCAGTACTTAGGAAACAACAGTAGATAGAGCGTCAGTGTTTCTCTTCAGCAGTCTTTGGAGTTTCATCAGTGTTTGGTTCATCAGTTGTTTTATTGAGCAGTACTTTGAAGTCTTTCAGATGTTAGATGACCACTGTCAAGGGGAAAGCTTAATGTAAACAACTGCTTATTGTGAATCCACTGTTCTGACCCGGTTTTGGCTTTACATCATCTGTTCCTCTGTAGGGTTCAATCCCAACAATCTCCCCCTGGAACAGATGATGCCAAAACCCTTCATTATTCTGGATCTTTATTGCTCATCACCAGTTCCCTAACTTGTCCTTTGAATTGTAATTCAAAGCCAACGGAACTTGTATCATCCTCATCCCTGCACAGTGTAAGCTCAAGGAGATCTTGCAAATCTTCAACACCCAGGCCAAGTGCTGTTTCCCTTGATATATGCTTCACTTCACCATTGGATCTGAGCAGAGTCAATACATGGGTCTTTTGATCAGACATCCACTTTAGTATTTTTGAATCCAATGGGTTTCTTGGGAGAGATTTATTTGAAAAGATGAGTTTGGAGATTGAGGCCTAGTGATGAAAACTTTGAGCAGTGTCTTGCACAAGCAGAGGATACACTTTGTCAGTGGATAGATTTTATTATTTAACAGAGTTTTAATGTCATCAGTGCTTTGAACAGACTTTGAGGATTTATTGAAAAATTCAATTTGAAACTATTTTTAAGGTTATTTTTGATTTTTCTAAAAACATTTTTATGCTATTTACACATGGAACACAAGAAAGCTTGCTTTAATCCATGTTTAGCACTCCAATCATAGGGATCAAGTTTTTTAACAGTAGATGAATCCAATTCATAAGTTTGTACATCTACCAACTGATCTTTAGGATGGACATGTTAAAGATGAAATCAAACCTTTTTATAGCAATCCCTCACAAAGTGATGTCTGATAATAAATGATGGTGAATCAATGAGATATTGAACTTTTGATGATATATTTCAGCTACTTGACTGCCCTGCATAAAAACAATCTTTTGAGCAACTATACCAAAATTCAATAACATATTTTGAAGTTACAAACAGTTGGACTTTTCAGCAACAGCAGCAGCATCATAATATTCTTCAATCAGTGATTGGAAATATATGCTGCATGTGCACAGTCAATAACACCTTGATGTTTGTACTTGTTTTGAGTTTGATAAAACTTGACAACCATGCTTCAACATATGCAATGTTCTTTGAGGACCCACTTTTTTCCAAATAGATTCTCATCCTTTGGCTGTGGCACAAGATTTTCAAACTTGTTGTCACTGAACCGCTGAAGCTCCTCTTAAATGACAACTACCCAACTTTCTGTCTTTCGGTGCTATAAGGCACATGACTTGTTACTGGAATGGTAGAAAGCCACCAAGAGAACAAGTGTTTCAGGATTTGACTTTTTGAAAGAATCCTTTTTCATTGATGTTGTCAAGTGTATGGTAAAATGGATGTGATTAAAAAGGATTGAGGTTTAAAAGGTGAGGCTGCAGATGTGAGTCGTCTGAGCTAACAACTGTTGGTGACTTTAATGATCCAACAGCTGTTTGAAGGTGAAAGTGGAGGAATAAAAGGAATTGGTGATAACCAGTGTTGATTTTTATCCACTGTTAGTAGATTTTTATCAACAGTGGTTGTGGACATGGAAATAGAGGTGAAGGGCTACTTTGGTCAAGCAATTGTTGAGGTAGCAGTCAAGTGATTTCTATCCATTTTTTTGTGGACTTCTATCAGCAACTGTTGGTGGATCAGTGGGTGAGCTTTACCAGCTGTTTTGTACATCTGCTGCTCAGATGAAGGAAATGATTTTGTCCTTTGTTACCTGAATTTCCTGATACAGTGATTGTACATGGTTGATGGATGACAAATGTTTGACTAAGTATGTGGATCTCTTGTGGACTCTTAAGTGTTTTGGATTTATACTCTTCTCTTTTGATTTAAAAAGTTTTGAGATAAACACACTTTAGAGTTTTTGTAATTTTTCTTCTTTCCCTTTTTACCCATTCCATAGAAAAGTATTGAAACTTTTACTGGAAGGTTTTCAAGGAAAGAATACTCAATCCAAAATCATTTTCAGCAATGTTTTGAGAGATTTGGTCATTTTTGCACATGCTTATGCCCATTTTTCACATTACTCATGATTTGGACACCATAGACTACTGAATTTCTTAATGTATACTTAACACGATTGATTTTGGTCCTTTTAGAGGATTCTCAACCTGTTTTTCAATACATAAGATCTAAATAACTAAAGTTTTAATTTCCCTCTTTTTATGTTAACAAAAACACTAATGCTTCTATGTGAGCATAGATCTCTGTTGACATGAGGTAAACACCTTAGCAACAGTCATGATGGAATCAACATAGTTTTTCAAACATAAACACTGAATTTATGGTGATTTGATTCACAATAATCCAGCATTACGTAACACCTATGTGATAGATGACATCTTGGTTGGTTTACACAAGTTTTTCTAATAACCAACTTTAAACGTAATTATCCTTTACTTTTGTTTTTCAACAAAACGATCAACCTTAGTATCAATAAATTTTGAGCTGAACTGTTATGTCAAATTGATTGTTAGATCGAATTTGACTGTCCAGGCTCTGATACCAATTGTTAGGATCTGAGGCTGTCATGATTGTGCTTGTTTGTATGAATTTGACAAATCAATGAATATAAACTAAGAATAAGTGCAGCGGAAATGAAAAACAAACTTTTGTAAACACAATCAAGAGAGAAAATTGTTTAGTAAACAAATGCTTCTCATTAAGTCGAATGATTGAATTACAAAGCAAATGATTACAAGCATGCTTACAATACTAAACTCCCCCTCAGCCTGATGCCCCAAGGTTGATTGCTCAAGATGAAAGGATTGGACTGGAGAAGAAGAATCCACTCAGTCAATCAAATGTAACAGTACAGGGTACTATTCCATTTATAGGCAAAACAAACCACTAAGGCATCTAAGCTGACGTCACCATGATAGTGACATCTAACAACCTAACAACCTATAAACACTGTCCTATACAAACTACTGATGCGTAACAACTGATTATAAGTACAATACAAAACAAGAGATAACTACTGCTTCACGTTCCGTTGTTGTAGCCTGAGCACTGATGTTGAGCATCAGTGCTTTCTTCAAAGGTGATCAGTCCTTGAATAGGCAGTGCTTGTGTCTTCAGCAGTACTTAGAAAACAATAGTAGATAGAGCGTCAGTGTTTGTCTTCAGCAGTTTTTGGAGTTTCATCAATGTTTGGTTCATCAGTTGTTTTATTGAGCAGTACTTTGAAGTCTTTCAGATGTTAGATGACCACTGTCAAGGGGAAAGCTTAATGTAAACAACTGCTTATTGTGAATCCACTGTTCTGAACCGGTTTTGGCTTTACATCATCTGTTCCTCTGTAGGGTTCAATCCCAACAGCGTTTGATCTTCGCAACCGAGCACCCGCTCTGATACCACTTGTAGGTCCCGGTTTTCACTCCGAAAACCATTGCGAAACGACCGTGCGACGTGCAGAATCCGTGCACGAACGAGACCGAACACAAGAATGTATAATTTAACGTGATTCTATTGAATATTCAATAAGTACAAGCACCATGAATCACCTTGAGCTATAGTTTCTCTCTCTACTTTCTCTCTCTAAGCACCAAGCTCCAAATCTCTCAAATGGCCAAAAAAATTCTCTAAATGGAACCCTAAGGCTCCTATTTATAGGCAGAAGGCATAAGGGATTTCCCCTTATTTACAAGATTGCCACCTTGCCCTTTTACCTAAATATTACGTCATAAAGTCTATTTTTTCTTCTATTTCGGCTACGGTTTTGATTGACGGAGGCGATAGACATTACTGCACTAACAAAGCGGGACACCCAAATCGATGAATATGACATGACGTATAATGAGGATGACAACACCAGCGTTTTAATTAAATAAAGAGAGATCATGCAAGTTACAAACCAAAAATCCGTGCGGTTTACAACCAAGAAGCGGAGTACGACTACAATCTGATTTATCGACCAGCAGAAGCTGCTGGAACTCCAAGTTTGTCAAAGAGATTGCACTGGCTCTCCTCGAGCGGGCAAAATTACCTTCAAATGTGGGAAAGTTCAATGGACTGTCAGACCCTGATGATCACCTACGCGTGTTCACTAGCGCAGGACTAGTCGGTGGATGGACACTACCTATGTGGTGCCATTTGTTTGTCCAGGCCCTTACAGGCTTCGCGCGCCTCTAGTTTGACAATCTACCAGTAGGTAAGTTAACATCCTAGGTCGATCTGAAGGAAAAATTTCTGGTTCATTTCAGTAAACAGCGCCGATCTATTCGAGACTCCGCGGATGTTATGAACATTTGGCGGAGGGACGATGGAAGTTTAGAAGATTTCATCACAAGGTACAATAAGGAAGTGTTGGAAACCGGTGATGTGCACGAGCACTTAATCCGCGCACAGTTCATATACGCGGTGAGGTGCGATGATATGATCAAAGTATTGTCAGGGACTGAAGGTTTGCCAAAAAGCAGGGAGAAGTTGATGGCAGCAGCCAAAGTCTACGC
The DNA here is from genome assembly GCF_002127325.2 of Helianthus annuus. Taxonomy (NCBI): domain Eukaryota; kingdom Viridiplantae; phylum Streptophyta; class Magnoliopsida; order Asterales; family Asteraceae; genus Helianthus; species Helianthus annuus. The sequence continues at coordinate 127,684,912 of NC_035440.2, forward strand.
TCAAACAGAGCGCAATTTAAGTTCCAACAGACCACCACTGCCCCAGAACCGCCCTCAAGACATGAGCAGAAGTAGTGGTAGGAAATTCAAGAAAAACTGGAAGGACTCAACTTCAAGCGCATACTCTTCAGACGACACCCGCGCGACAATCAACAAGATCACAGCGCAAAAAGAGACCAAACAAGAAAACCGCGAAAGGTAGTGGACGCCTCTTACCAAGACACCCGCAGAATTGCTTAGCACTGAAGATTACCAGTTCAAAACACCACCACCAATGAAAAACAAAAGAGGACAAGATCCGAACCTCTACTGCGAGTACCACAAAGACAATGGCCACACCACGAACAACTGCATCAGTCTTAGCACGGAAATAGAAAAAGCACTCAGGAGTGGAGAGCTTACCCATCTAGTTCAGAACGTGCGCAAAGAAATCAAGCAGATCACACGTGGAGACGAGGGGCTAAGTAACAAAAAAGCTAAACAAGCCTAAAGGCCCACGGCAGTTCAGCCTGCATAGTTCCTTCATATCTGGCAGGTTCGTCAACTTGTCAACTTATGGTACAAGGACTATTTACGTGCGCAGTAACTTAAGTTTCATTATTTATCCTAACAACAGCTTTGTAATACATGGCCTCAGCGCCCTATCCGAATCAATACAAAGTTAGTTACATTACCTCTATGTTTTATTACAAAAGCATGCAATTCCTTTTGGTAAGCACAAAAACGCTATGGTAAAATAACACAAGTCTCATGAACGGTCCGCGGTCACAAGTACCGCGTAAGGTCCCGCCCTACGTTCACACACGAGCTTTATACCATCTTCATTTGTCTTACCTAAATAAAGTAATTGTACTCATGCAAAACATTGTAACTAAAACATACTATTCATAAAAGTTACTTGCGCAGCAGCGCATTAACAAAAATACATGCGCGGCAGGGCATCCAGAAAAGTTACTTGCGCAACAGCGCATTAACAAACTATCAAACGGGATCAGCATCCCAAACCTATTCATCAAACATGTTCAAATATCAAATACAACACAACCTACTCTAGGTCTTCATCATCATCCGCTTCATCTGGAAACACCACCTTTAGTCGCGCCACAAAGTCATCAGACTAAAGTGGAGTAGTGACCAAGTCCATCACTGGAAGGCGCAACTTGTTATACTCTGTCTTTGCAGGAGCATTGGCAGCCTCTGTATCAACTCCACGCGTGGCAGATCTACTGTTGTCCCAGTCAACCTTTAGCGCATCATTAACGTGTTGGGTACACTCTGCGTAACCCTGATTATATCCGTCACTACACGCCGTGACCATCAGATTGGCAACAGTCTAATCTAAGTCAATGGAGTTGAGAATCAAATTTGCGACCTGCGCAGACAAAAAATCGAAATAAGAAGATGTGCAAACTTATCAGAAATCTTACAAGGGGGTTGACTTACATTAATAATCCCATGATGCCTCATCCAGAGCATATCATCCTTCAGAGGTTCAACCAAACTTTCCGCCGTCACCCGAGCAGTTTCAGAATTTTCTAACTTTTCTTCAATTTCGGCCAAAAGGCGGGAAGTCTCAGCTTTCTCAACCCTCTCAAGTTGCAAGTCTTTTTTGGCACACTCAAGATCCGCCTTGGTTTATTCCTGATCATATAATAAAGACGTGAGTTCTTCTATCTCTTAATTTCTAAGGGCAAGAGTGGCGTAGGTTTGTACCTTTCTCTGCTCGCTCCTCTCTCGATGAGAACGCGCTTCATCACGGGCCGCCTCAACCTCTGTCTTCTCCTTTTTAGCGTCTCAATCTCCGCCTTGAGATTGTTGATACTGTTCCAAAGAACCATCTTCTCATTATTATCCTTATCACAAATTTCCATCCAACGTTTACGCTCTTCTGAAAGAAGAGCAGCTTCAGACTCAGCTTTTCTTTTCTTTTCCATCTCGCAGTAGACCACTCCTCAGTCTTCTGCTCGCTCTCAAACTTGGCTAGATCAGCCTCCAACTTAGATCTCAACATGGCAACCTTTGCCTTCTCTTCAGAAACTTCCTTTTTCAAAGCTTCAAAAGCAGTCCACTCCTTGTGCACACTGCGCCATTCGCGCACTATACGGCAGGTGGTGGAAGTTGAGCTAGCAGTTTCTTCAAGATAAGCATGATAAGTTTGATCATGGGAGCGATCCTCTTGAAATTTAACCTCAGCGGGAGGAAAAACACCTTGCAACCAGTCTCGACAGATCTGCCAGTCTGAAAAGGTGTCGCCTTGCTTAAGCTTCCACACAGGCGCATGAATTTTAGAAGCCTTCCTCTCTGAATAAGATCCATAATAGTAATCCCCCAGAGTTTCCTCTGGGCGGATAGGCGAATCTTCCTCATCATGGTAAATAAAGCCCTGATCAATACCAGTTGGGCTTTGCTCAACATCATCCCTGGGGGAGCAGAAGTAGTCACGGATAAAGGAATGGATATCAAAGGATCCTCTTGGATGGATTTCCCTTTCTCAGGCTCATGTGCCACAACTTCAGGAGACTTGGACGTGGTAACACCAACGTCAACAGTCTCCGCTTCCGCAACCTTCTCCGCCTCAACTTCAACAGGCTTATCCACTTCAATAACCTTCTCCGCCTCAACTTCAACAGGCTTCTCCACTTCAACAGCCTTCTCTGCCTCCGCCTCTGCAGCCTTGGTACCTTCTAACTGTTCTTTAATAGATGCGCGGGGAGGTGATGGTGGGAGATCATCATTAAAAATAGATGACGATTCCACACGGACAGAAGGAATAGGCTTTTCTATAAAATGGAAGTCCATGAATAACATAAAACTTTGAGAAAGCAAAAGTTAAAGAGGCACTCACCCGGAGACAACTTCATGGAAAAAGCAACCAGGTTACCCTTCTTGCTGATTCTCTTCCTGATGATCTTCTTATCAGGATGCGCCACAGCTTCGCTCTCAGATTTCTTCTTCACCGCCTTAGTCCTCAGCAAAGGCTCAGGACTTGAGTCCATCTCAATAGGATCATCAGGATTTGGCACCGGAAGGTCCGCGGTATCCCGAGGCTCCGCCTTTGGTTTCCATAGAGCTACAGGCGTAAATCCTTCCAATGTGTCAGACACTACTATATTATCACACCAGGATTCAGAGAAATGGCGCGTACCTTTCTTCTCTTCCCTTGGAACTTTTGCCTTCGTCACATCAAGCTTCTTCTGCGCAGTAGTAACAGCCGGAGCACGTTTCTTCTTCTTTGATTCTGGGCCTATGCCCAGATTTGTCAATTCACCTATTAAACAGGAAAATATTACAGTATTATCCAAAGCGCATAAGTCAGCAGAGAGTAATATTTCAATATTGCTCAAACATCTAAGCCAAAATTACCAGCACCAGTAAGAGGTTTTGCCGATAAGTCTTCATCTCTCGGAAGCGCAAAGTTCCTCACTATTTGGTGATACCAGGGGTCCTCATTAACACCCTTTTGCATGGTTGTCGGCTTTCCATGCTCTCTCTTGTACGCCACAACGTACAACAAAACAACTGCAACAAGAAAAGTGAGAAACAAAATGATTTCATAAAATAAAGTAGAAGATCTAATGACTTACTTTTATCGTCTTCCACATAAACCGGCTTGTCGTGACGATCTGCCTTCCAGTGCAGTCTCATGGCAGCAGCATCCAAAGCCCTCTTAGGAAATTCTATGGAAGGAACATCCTTCATATCTTGATACCAGATCTCTGACTCCGGAGTCTTCAAAGTTTCCACCTCAATATCTTCTGAACCTCGGAAAGTTATCTGCACCGGAATTACTCCGGCCTTGATAAAGAAGAATTTAGATTTCCAATCATGAAAAGACTTTGGTGGGAATAACAAAATCTTCTTAGCTGACGGTCGTTCGGCAAACGAATAAAAGCCTTGTGAACAATGAAGTTGGTAGAACACCCGGAAACGGTCAAGAGTAGGCTAATATGCATTGATCTACAAAGAAATTCGAAATGCCGAATCCGAACCATCCCATGGGATGAAGCTGAGAAATATGAAATTTGTAGTAACCAAGAATGTCGAGGACAAATCTTGTGACTAGCAATCGGAAATTACCATCAGTAAAGTAGTCCCAAAACAGAGTGATGTAACCGGCCAGAGCTTGTGCCGCCGTTTGTCCCTCTTCTGGGTATACTACTTCCCAACTCGTGGGGAACTTGAAGTTCTGCACCAAACCATCAAAGATTTCCTTTGACCACTAAACCGGTGGTAATGAAGCCGACATCTCTTCTGAAGAATCGTCAGGATGTTCTCCGGTAGACATAAAGGGTAGAACACACAAGTTGCAGGTTTCTCTCTAAAGAAAAATCGGAGAAGATGAAAGGATTCAACGACAACTAATGAAAAAAGATGCCACTCATAGGGTTTATATACCCATCGCCATTAGTGCTCTCGAAAACCGCAAAACCCCTTTTTCAGGAAAACGCGGTTACCAAGACAATAAGGGTGAGTGGGGAACAAGTAACAACCCCACGCACGCGTGTGAACCACGTTTGACAACGCCCAATTAATGTTTGACGTCTGACAAGTGACAACCTGTCATCTAACCATCACATGTCAACAATCAGCACGGTTAGGCCTGTAAACGAACCGAACGAACACGAACATAGGCATGTTCGTGTTCGTTCATTTAACTTTAACTGAATACGAACACGAACACGAACATGAACACATAATCGAACACAATTTTTTGTTCGTGTTTGTTCATTAAGAAATCGGGCATGTTCGTGTTCGTTCATGTTCGTTCATTTAAAGCCTAAACGAACAGTTCACGTATATTAATGAACGCAAACGAATATAAACAAAAAAAAATTAACTAAACATATTTGAATAAACATAAACAAACATAAATTAACATGATTGAACAAACAAGTGTAATATATTAAAATTCATCCGAAAACATATCTAAATTAAAGTTCATAAATATATTAATTAGTCATATTAATATAAGTAGTTAAAAAACCTAATATTTATATAAATCTAACTATTTATGTATTTACTAAAATTTAAACGAACGTTCATAAACGAACATAACCGAACGTTCATGAACATAAATGAACGAACACAAGGTGTGTTCATGTTCGTTCATTTAATTAAATGAACAAATTTTTTGTTCGTGTTCGTTCGTTTATTAAATAAACGAACATAAACGAACTTCCCGCCGAACAAGTTCATGAACGTTCAGTTCGTTTACAGGCCTAAGCACAATACCTTTTACCTGCTACATGCCATGAGTCAAAATTTTCAAAATTTGAAATCATGGAAACCTCAACTTGAAGAAACAAAGAAAATATCTTCCACAAGAAGATTCTTCATACTTCGCGCCAAACAAGCCTGCTACTTCTCAAAGCAAAAAGCGCACACTTCATTTTATGTAGTCAAGTGCTCCACCTACTTGCGTAGAAGCAACATTGGACTGGTGGGACTTGAAGGGGTATGGTTCCAAAAACCTTGCGCAGGCGCATAGGACCACAAACGGAAAAGCACTTTCCATTACTATCTCCGTCGCACCAGTTTCCCGCAAAATACCGGCTATAAATAAGGCACTGCAGGCATGATCTCACAAGTTACTTTCACTTCACTCTCACTTTTACTACTTCATCTTCTTACTCGAGATCACTGTACTTATTCTCACGCTGGAGGGTGGTCACGGAGAGAACCCCCATTCTCCCTGTGGCGAGTCTAAAGACTTTCTGTTTTGTAGTGATCACCGAAGAAGGAAACTAGCCAAACCCGCGAATCGACGAGAGGATTAACCCTTTTTTATGCAGAGGCTAAACCTCTGGTCTGATTGACTCCAGTCCAATTAGATCACTGTTTCTTCAGCATCCTGATAACATATTTAAGATATGTTAACAAGTCAAAAGATGTGACCATACAGGTTGAAACGTGTTGGTCGAGTATACCAAAAACATTTTTGTTGAAAAATTTGAACTTTTGTTTATAACTAGTGCAACACATATGGTTTTGTTCACTAAAAATACACCTTTGAGCATTTCTTTTCTAGCTAGTTTTTGTTATTATATAACCATTGGACCCATTAAAAATAATACCAGAATTATATCGAACCATTCATAGTTAAACAATGATGTAGATTTTTGTAGAAATAATCAACTATATATGAAACTAAAAAAATGGATAAAAGTGTTTGCGGGTGAATCCAACCCAGCCCAACGCATATTGATCCCAACCCTTTTGGCCCCTTACCAACCCGTCAATTTTACCCCTCTAAAATTGAATAACAAATAGGTCATTCGGCTAGAAGACACCAATGAGGCAAGAAACTCACCTTCTCACGGTTCCAGTAACCCTAGCCGCATTGAACGGGTATTGCTGAGCATGTCGAACACGGTGATAACTCGAAGGGATGTAACCAAACTGAAAGAAAATATTAATTCTGGTAAATAAAAGAACCAAAACTTTAATAACTAAATTAAAAAAAAATATAAAAAGGGTGTACCTCCTCATCTCTGTGCATGAAGTTCATATGCCCATCATATTGTCATATGCATCCAAACAAGTATAACAATCAGGCATACAAATAAATAACGGTAACACCTCATATGAAAATAATAATAATAAATAAAACGTACTATGTGTTGTACTGAAATTGTCCACTCCGCCGCATCGCGAGGGTTCGCTGATCTAGTAATAGCTGAAAGTAGATCTTTTGATGGCTTATTTTGAAAAAAAAAACAATACGGTGAAAATTATACTTGAAGAATTAAAATTAAAGTTATAACCTTAGCCAAAATCTAAATAATAATACAATATTTATACCAAAAAAGATACTTATCTGATGGTAATTAAAAACCCTTACTCGGACTCTATCTTTAACTCCCAACAAACTCATCAAGCATATCGTTTATGTACATTTTTTGACAAATATTCATCCCGTGGAAGAAAGACCATTCCTACCCCTGAATGCAATTGATCAAAGGGAGCAATACCCTCTTTTCCATCCTAGTTATTGAAAAATTTCCATGCAATTGAAGTCATCACATCTGACCTATCACCCGAACCATTATCGGGCCCCCACCCACCCCTATGTTCCCTACATCCAAGAGCCATAAGTGCGTGTTAAACTATTTAGTCAGACCCCTTGTTGTCCAAATTACCGATAAACACCCCACATCCCCCTCTTTCGGCTAATATGTCTTTCAAATTTGCAACCTAAAAAGTCAAATCACAACAGTCAAAAAATCATTTAAAGAGAAGCAAACCATAATGAAAATGTTATAGAATTGCTTTCCGATTCTTCTAATTAATAGAAAGCAATATAAGATAAGATGCATTTGTAATAGAAATGGACCAAAAATTGTTGTTATCTGTCTGAAATGAATCAGGTTTGGTCCAAGTTTCATGAACTTCATCTTAAGCAGCCTTTGTTATCCCATACTGGCTTCACTCCAAAACTTATCTATCCCAACTTTTAACAATGTAGAACCTCATAAATGCAAAAGAAAAGCATCCTCAAGAAAAAAAATTCTAATATTTTCTTGAATAAAACTTGGAAGACATATATAACATGGTTTTTCTTCCAGGATTTCTCTCGAATGAAACTTTGAAGCAGTAGTGTCAAGATTCAAGAATTCTTCATGGGTATTTTTATGAGATTTTATGGGTTCTTTTAAGGGGAGACGTGGCGCCACGTGATGACATCTCCACCACGCGTGGAACCATCACGCGCACCGCCGCCCGTCATTTCCACCACGCGTGGAACATATAACGCGTCAACTTTTTCACGCGTGGAACTTTGAAAAATTGGAACGTTGTTAAGTTACCGTTTGAAATAAAAAAAACTTGCACAATATATATATATCACACTTTCTTCCCATTTCACCCACACAAAAAATACATATCACACATTCTAGATATTTCACAAATGGATTTTCCTATGGTTTCGACGTTTCCGATGGATAGCAATAGCGATAGCCAGACGTCTTTCGACAATGAGACGCTTGAATTTTTCAAGACGGTGTATAACGAACTTGAAGCAAGTTCGAGCCGCCCAAAGAAGAAAATGGTGGATCGTGATCGTATACATGCCAACGAAGTGTTAATGAACGATTATTTTGTGGAGAACCCGGTCTACAATGCCGAGACGTTTAGATATCGGTTTCGTTTTCCAAAAGATTTATTTTTAAAGATTGTTGGAGTCATCGAAGCAACTGATGAATGGTTTCAAGAACGTTACGACGGGAGGGGCAAACCAAGTTTCACGCCGATACAAAAATGCACGTTCGCCATTCGCCAACTAGCTACAGGTAACCCTCCCGATCAGTTTGATGAATACATAGTTATGTCAGGCAGAACTTCAAGTGAAGGTCTGCAATTTTTTTGTAACGCGATCATTAAATTGTATGGTAAAGAGTTTTTACGTAAACCGACGAGACACGACATCCCACTAAATTAAAACGAAAATATAAAAAGGGTGTACCTCCTCATCTCTGTGCATGAAGTTCATATGCCCATCATATTGTCATATGCATCCAAACAAGTATAACAATCAGGCATACAAATAAATAACGGTAACACCTCATATGAAATTAATAATAATAATAAATAAAACGTACTATGTGTTGTACTAAAATTGTCCACTCCGCCGCATCGCGAGGGTTCGCTGATCTAGTAATAGCTGAAAGTAGATCCTTGATGGCTTATTTTGAAAAAAAAAAAAACAATACGGTGAAAATTATACTTGAAGAACTAAAATTAAAGTTATAATCTTAGCCAAAATCTAAATAATAATACAATATTTATACCAAAAAAGATACTTATCTGATGGTAATTAAAAACCCTTACTCGGACTCTGTCTTTAACTCCCAACAAACTCATCAAGCATATCGTTTATGTACATTTTTTGACAAATATTCATCCCGTGGAAGAAAGACCATTCCTACCCCTGAATGCAATTGATCAAAGGGAGCAATACCCTCTTTTCTATCCTAGTTATTGAAAAACTTCCATGCAATTGAAGTCATCACATCTGACCTATCACCCGAACCATTATCGGGCCCCCACCCACCCCTATGTTCCCTACATCCAAGAGCCATAAGTGCGTGTTAAACTATTTAGTCAGACCCCTTGTTGTCCAAATTAGCGATAAACACCCCACATCCCCCTCTTTCGGCTAATATGTCTTTCAAATTTGCAACCTAAAAAGTCAAATCACAACAGTCAAAAAATCATTTAAAGAGAAGCAAACCATAATGAAAATGTTATAGAATTGCTTTCTGATTCTTCTAATTAATAGAAAGCAATATAAGATAAGATGCATTTGTAATAGAAATGGACCAAACATTGTTGTTATCTGTCTGAAATGAATCGGGTTTGGTCCAAGTTTCATGAACTTCATCTTAAGCAGCCTTTGTTATCCCAGACTGGCTTCACTCCAAAACTTATCTATCCCAACTTTTAACAATGTAGAACCCCATAAATGCAAAAGAAAAGCATCCTCAAGAAAAAAAAATACTAATATTTTCTTGAATAAAACTTGGAAGACATATATAACATGGTTTTTCTTCCAGGATTTCTCTCGAATGAAACTTTGAAGCAGTAGTGTCAAGATTCAAGAATTCTTCATGGGTATTTTTATGAGATTTTATGGGTTCTTTTAAGGGGAGACATGGCGCCACGTGATGACATCTCCACAACGCGTGGAACCATCACGCACACCGCCGCCCGTCATTTCCACCACGCGTGGAACATATAACGCGTCAACTTTTTCACGCGTGGAACTTTGAAAAATTGGAACGTTGTTAAGTTACCGTTTGAAATAAAAAAAACTTACACAATATATATATATATATATATATATATATATATATATATATATATATATATATATCACACTTTCTTCCCATTTCACCCACACAAAAAATACATATCACACATTCTAGATATTTCACAAATGGATTTTCCTATGGTTTCTACGTTTCCGATGGATAGCGATAGCGATAGCCAAACGTCTTTCGACAATGAGACGCTTGAATTTTTCGAGACGGTGTATTACGAACTTGAAGCAAGTTCGAGCCGCCCAAAGAAGAAAATGGTGGATCGTGATCGTATACATGCCAACGAAGTGTTAATGAACGATTATTTTGTGGAGAATCCGGTCTACAATGCAGAGACGTTTAGAGATCGGTTTCGTTTTCCAAAAGATTTATTTTTAAAGATTGTTGGAGTCATCGAAGCAACTGATGAATGGTTTCAAGAACGTTACGACGGGAGGGGCAAACCAAGTTTCATGCCGATACAAAAATGCACGTTCGCCATTCGCCAACTAGCTACAGGTAACCCTCCCAATCAATTTGATGAATACATAGTTATGTCAGGCAGAACTTCATGTGAATGTCTGCAATTTTTTTGTAAAGCGATCATTAAATTATATGGTAAAGAGTTTTTACGTAAACCGACGAGACACGACATCACACATGAGGCTAGATGGCATTTTCCAGGGATGCTCGCTAGCATCGATTGTACACATATAAAATGGAGAAATTGTCCAAGAGAGTTGCGAGGGGCGTATGTTAGGGGTGACGTCAAAACACCAACCATCATACTTGAAGCGGTGATGTCGAATGATTTATGGTTTTGGCATTCATATTTTGGTGTTCCAGGTTCAAACAATGACATCAATGTTTTGCACACGTCGCCATTGTTCCAAACCGTAACGGATGGTACCGCACCCTTCTATCCATTCTATGTTAACAGACGAGGCTTTCTTCTTGTGGATGGTATCTACCCATCATGGTCTGTTTTTGTAAAAGCTCCTTCATTTCCTGTCGAGGCTAAAGAAAAGGCGTTCAAAAGGTTGCAAGAATCAACAAGAAAAGATGTTGAGAGGGCTTTTGGTGTTTTAAAGGGTAGATGAGGCATACTAAACCGACCGGTTCGTGCGATGAATAAGAAAACAATACATAGCATAGTATATGCATGGCCCAATATGCTAATCAAAGAAGACGGACGTGCAATATCTCCAGATAGGGTGCCAGATCCTCCTACACAAGTTCTCGTTCCCGAAAATATCCAACAATACTTCCGTGATGAAGAAATTCACTTTCGGTTGAGATACGATTTAATTGAACTTGTAGGTTCTTTAGGTGTGGAATTTCCTGATTCAGACGAGGAGTAGGTTTTCTTTATGTATGTTTTTATTTTTATTGTAGTCTAAAATATTTCTAGAAATATTGTTTTTAATTTAAATGAAATTTATAATTTTATTGTTTTATTGTTAATTTATAATTTAAAAAAAATAGGTTGTGAGTGATTGAATTCCATCACAAGTGATGGGCATTTCCACTAAAATCCATCACTAGTGATGGAATAATGCTTGATGACATGGCAGAACTTGATTGGAAGTTGTGAGTGATGAGTGGGTGATGAGTGATGGGCGCCCCTACCCCCAAATAATAAAAGAAATAAGATCCGAGTAATGTGATAAAGAGGGAGTTTCCTGGTTTCATTTGCTTAACAATCTCTAAATTCTAATGACCGACAATCAATAAACAAATATCAGCCTCTTGGCCAATAAGAAAAACCAAGAAAACAAAAAACAAAATGGAAACCAAACACAAAATAAAGTACCTGCAGAAATTTAGCCCCAGCAACGTAAATTCCACAGATGACGTAGAAGTCCCTTACAAATTTGTTTCAAAAATCAAAATTACAACACAATCAAATAACAATAACGATAACACAAACTTTAAACATACCAACCAGATTGAAACTGTTGGTGCACTGAATGTATGTTGACTACGTTTGTATTGAGTCTTAGGTCTAGATAGGTTGTACGGAGTCGAAAAACAGGATTTGAGATGTTAGAGGTGATTTCACTTATAATGACATATGTGTCATTAGAAGCGAAATTAGTTCATGGGATTTCGCTCATATGTACATTAGAGTAGGGGGTTTCGCTCTTAGGTCACCTGGTGATTTCGCTTTTGAGACACATGGTGATTTCGCTCATACGGTAGGAGCGAAATCAGCTGCACTATATAAACCTCATGTGTGATCTTCATTTGTAACCATTGGAGCGAAATCAGGTCATGCTATAGGTGTCGAAACTCTGTCAAAATCTACTCAGAAAGCATTAATAGAGAAGGAAATTGAAAGGAAAAGCTGTTGTTACTTTGTCTACACTGATTCCGCCTTTGTACGCAAAGATGAACTGCCTTAACTGACTTTTTCGGGTCAAACAACGGTCCAACAAGTGGTATCAGAGCTTAGGACGAGGAGTTCATACTACTACAGCTTGATTCTACCAGATTCTCTTACTTCTACTCACTTCTTCTCATACTTTTCTGATTTGAACTGGTTCCTACGGTTGAAATGGACTGAATTTCGAGTATAACGTGTAAAACACAGAAATAACAAACCCTAGAAAGAATCAGGTTAAAATTCGGACTAAAAATGGTGAAAATTAACTAAAAATCTGATTTCGCTTTTACGGACATCGAAGGATTTCGCTTGTAATTCCTTGATTTCGCTCATAAGGACTTAAATTTCCTGATTTCGCTCTTAGACATTGTCTGGTTTCGCTCGTAGGGACATAATTTGTTGATTTCGCTCGTAATCAGTTAACATCTGATTTCACTCGAGTGTACATCTGATTTCGCTCGAGTGTACATCTGATTTCGCTCGAAATTGCTATTCGCTCGAAATCATAGTTTTTCAAAAATTTCGAAAATTTTTCTAAGTGTTTGCTAATCTTTCAGGTACATTCAAGATGGATGACATTTTCATGAACCCGTTTAGCAACATGTACGCATTTGCTGGAAATTCGGGAGATGATACATCTACAAGCAACAACAATGAGAACCCGCCAAACGCCAAGAAGAAATTATCGGATGCTTTGGAGGTTGAAAGTGCTTTCGGAACTTACAACAAACCACCGAAGTTGATGGCTATCGAGGAGTATAGTCGGTGGGCAAAGAAATTCGAAGATTGGTTGATGGCTTTTGCGTTTCCGAGCTGGAAGAGTCTAAAAAATGGATACAATAATGGAGGCAAAAAGGGTGAAACTTTATCAACATCTGATGAGATAGAGTCGTTTGTTGCTGAGCAGAAATGTATTGCGCTGTTGTTTCACTCTGTTCGTGAAGATATAATCTCTCTGATCGAATACTCTAGTGCAAAAGATCTCTGGGAAAAGTTGAAAAACAAATGTTTAGGAAGTAAAGAAATTGTGAAAAACAAAAGGAAACTTCTTAAAAAAGAGTTTGATCTGTTTGGGTGTTTAAAGAATGAGTCAGTCTGTAAAATGATTGAGAGGTTTGGGCATCTAAAACTAGAACTAGCGAGACATGAAATTTCTTATTCTCATGATGAGCTAGTTGATAAGCTGTTTGATTCATTACCGGATGAAATGGATTGGCAGTACTATGCATTGATGCTGAAGAATACGATCAAGCCTACAGATCTTACTGTGGATTTGTTGATTGATAGACTTGAAAGTCATGAGTTGGAATTGAAGAATACACACAAAGTCAATCACTCATCGTACCAGCAGAACTTGGATTTGTATTATCCAAAGAGCATGATGCCAAAGAACAATTCTCCCAAAACTGCGTTTTCTGCTGAGAATGTGTCCACAACTAACAAAGAAAGTCAAAGTAGTGAATATCACAGTGGTTATCACAGTGGGTCGTCATCAAATTTAAACCAGTCTGAGGCAAAGAACTTGTTTCATTGCAACATCGCTGTAGACATGAAGAATGCTCAGAATTTCAGCGAGGAGTCGGCTAAGCAGCAAATGGTTTTCCTAGCGTCAGCATTGGAATCGTATGAAAGCCTTGTAGCTGGGAAGATTGGCAACACCAACCTAACAAAAGAGGACTATGACCAAATAGATCCTGAAGAAATGGAACTGATTGACACAAGGTGGTGCATGGCCAGTGCTGTTCGTCGAGCACAGCGTTTCATGGAAATAACCGGCAGAAAGTCAATTGGTGGACCATCTACCAAGTTGGGGTTTGACAAGTCCAAGGTGACATGCTTCAAGTGTAAGCAGAAAGGTCACTTCAAACGTGAGTGCAGAAACGCGTATGCTGATGAGTCTGAAAACCCGTTCAGGGAAGATTACTACAAGAAGGCGATATATCATCAAAACAAATCAGAGCCGCCAAGAATGAAGCAGATTGAAGGTAACATAGAGAAATCTAGAGCTCGTGCGGTGATTTATGATGTGAGGGTTATGACTGGAGTGAACTGCTACCGGAGGAAGATGCGGTTGGTTACGCGTTCATGGCAAAGAATGAACCTGTTCCGTGGAAAGACAACAGAACTGAAGAACAAAAGTATAATTACAGAAGGTTGTTGGCCAGAAACAGAATGATCAGAATATCTGGTATCTTTTCGGAGGCAAAAAGAGCAAATAGATGGGATCCAGACAGAGAGTGTTATCTTGACCCATATGGAAACATTGCTATTGATCACAACACTCTTGATTTAGAGGCCATAATCAAAGAGTTAAAAGATGATGATGATTACTGGCAGAATAAATGGTGGGGAACTGGAGATGAGAAAGAGAAAGAAGAGAAAGAGAAGAAGGAGAAAGAAGAGAAAGAGAATTCAAAGAAGGTTGATACTGGGATCATTGACACTACCCAGGAGTTGACTGCTGAAAATCTCGGAAAGATGGCTGACAAGGTGCTGGCAGCTAAGGCGATTGAGGTAGATTCTAAATCCGTCTCTGAGTCTAAAAGACAGGTCAGTTCAAACACGTCAACGACTGAATCAGGTAAGAAAGTCAATGGGAATGTTGATTGCAAAAATTGCATCAAAGAATGCAAATTTTGTAACACTGTCACGTATCTCAACGGTAAGAAGGTTGAGGATCTGACAGAGAAGGTCAGAAAAGTTGAGGATCAAATTCTTGATCGTGACAAGATGGTTAAAGCTTCAACTGAACGGATAAAAGAGTTAACTAACAAAATTGAAAATGATAAAACTGATCTTGAGAGGATTAGACAAGAAAATGAAAAGTTAGTTCTTGAAAACCGTCAAATCATTGAAAAATTTGAGAAGCTTAAAAGCACAATGAAAGATAATGATGATCGAAATGGTAAAACTTATAAAGAAAATGTTCAACTGAAAACTATGCTTAGATTAAAAGAAGAATCAATCAACTAACAACTGGATGAAATCGCTAAATTGAAACTTAAAGTTCAGAGGCTGAATTTGAAAATGAGCGAATCCAGTTGAAGCTTAACAGTTACAACTCCGCAAGCTTTGTTTTGCAACACATTGTTCCAAAACCAATCGGGAAAAACAAAGCAGGCGAAGATGTTTATTCTGATGGAACTGGGGTGGGTTTTCATAGAGTTCCACCGCCGATTCTGGAAAATTATACAAAAAAAGCAATCTGGGTTGGTTGAAATTGAGGAAGAAAGTGAAGTAAAACTTCCGGAGAACATTGATGTTACTTTTACTGTAGGATCGTACGCTGACCCAAACGAGTCGTTCAGAGGTAATCTCCTGTGTTTCAGATGCGGAATTATAAGAAACAAAGGTAGAAATAGCACACACTTCACTCTAACTGCTTGTTTTATTGATTTGACAGTTCAATCGTCACACCGGCAGAGCTTCGGTGCGGAAATCAACACCTTCTTCGTTCTTATCAGGTTCGCTAATAAGACATCTATATATAGGATGTTTGGTTCGCTTTTGTGACCAGTGTCCATATAAGCGAACCTCACAAGTGTCACAAAAGCGGACCTCTATCAATTGTCCCTAAAAGCGAACCTAAGTCACAAACATCATACACACTCGCATTTTCTCGTATTTCGAGCCCTAATCTATACATTACTATGTAAGATCCAATCCTAGACGAAATCAACAGATGTAGTGCACCAACAGACTCCCCCTCAGATGTTGATGCAGTCGACTATCGAGCACTGACGCTGTGCCTTTAAGATTTCTTGTCTTGATCAGTCTCTGGGCATTTCTTTCTCTCTATCTTCAGACTCCCCCTCTTGATTTACTGGCATTCTTTTGTTCTTCAGCAACATCTTCAGGATCTTTTTCTGACTCTGCACAGGCTTTCAGGATCGATCAACCTGGCTCCAACAGAGGTCTTCAGGAATTGAAACCTGACACTCTATCTTCAGATCCAAAATCGAAACCTGGCTTTCTTGCACATTCTTAACCCAGAAATAAATTTTCTAATTTTATCAATTTTAAGTGCACCAACACTAACATGTAACTGTGCATCAACACAGACTCCCTCTCAAACCAAACCCAAATTCTGATAAACCACATAAAAGGTTATATTATGAAAGCATTTAATTTCACACAAACACTCCCTCTCAAATGCTGCTCATCATGTTTAGCACGCGAAATTTTGAAAATCAGTTTTCCAACATCAGTTGTCGAAAATCTTTTTGACTTTTTCAAAAATTTATGCTAAAACACACTGAAAATCTTTTTGGATTTTGAAATAAATAAAACTGTAATGCAGTAATGAAAATATTTACAGACAATATTTTTGTGAGTTCATGTAAGAGGATCATATCAGTTTATGAGACATGTCACTAACACCGTTAAGCTTTAAACATTCTCAGTTCTAAACAATTTACCTAGATTGTCAGTATATTGGTCCACTTAAATTTTCACACAGATTTCAAATGATTCGAGATACGATATTAATGTTTTAAAGACTTAAACTTAATTGTGTATCACTCCACTTGAATATACTCCTGTATCCAGATCCCAAATATTCAGTCTTACAGGTGAGTATACCACAGCTGATATCTGTAAAGGGGTAGATGCGAAACCGTGAGAGCTCAGGTCAGAACTTCCGTTCAGCAGAGAGATGACGGCTCGACTTTTGGTGGGTCCCCTTTAGAGGATCTTTTTTACAACAGCAATGATTATCACTTTTTATTGTTTCATCAATTTGCTGAGGGCGGCGCTTTTTCAAGCATATGCAGAAAGTATTATCCGGGGACTAGGTCAGTACTTCCATACAGCAGAAGTCCCGGGATAATACCCCAGATATCACTGAGTATAAAGACCTAGTATCTCAGAATACGGGATCTTTCAAACAAGATTTCGGGGGTTACCCATATATTCAAGAATAGTTACCCACGAATTAAGCAAGTTTGAATTTAGGTTTATATCTCGTTTCAATTTACTAAATGTGCGAAAACCTACTGACATATTCGTAGTAAGATTGTTTATCACATTTTGACATTACATTTCTTTAGCATGTTGTGACAGCCTACTGATGTACTTATCATTTCCTCTTTTTCACAACGAAACCCATTTTTTATTTTTATCATGTTTTTGGCTTTTTCAAATTTTCAAATGTTTTTGGATTTTCTAAAAAATTTCTTACTCCCCCTAAAATGCAAACACATTTCAAAGAAAATTTGAAAACTTCTAGACTCTTGACCCACTAGAAACATGAAAAGTAAAACAAACTGTACAGAAACTTGACAACTGACATCGAATTACATCAAATCGCCATTCACTAGGCATAAACAATCTGAACTCCCCCTATCACAAACCATTTTCTCATTTAGATTTCAAAACACTTATGTTTGTTTTAATCAAAATGACTTTTCCGGAAAATGGGTTTGTGTTGATAAAAACCACTTGTAGGTTTATCATTTTTAAGTACGGGGATGTGGTTCATCATCTTGTCTATCTTTTACCCATATGTAGTAAATCAAGTACAACTTAATGTCCCTGATTTACCATTTGCAATCAAGCAACCTCTAAACCAATTGTAAAAATAACCACTTGTAAAAACACACAATACCACTTGTAGGAATGTTACGTCTACATCACCATTTTACCAATCAGGATGCCGATTCCTGCTTCGCACTTACCAACCTGGAAGCTTCGGCATAGTCCTTCAACCTGTAAAATCCAAAACACTATTCAAATTCTTTCAAACAAACTATTCAAACACTAGAAAGATGCCGATTCCTGATCCATGATATAAACTTGGGATCTCCGGCATAGTCCTTCGACTATCATGGAAAACATACATCCATCCAAGTCTTCTCAGACTTGATGGATTTCAACTCCTGAGCAGTAGGGTTGTATGTTGCCTTTTTCGTGGCATAAAAATCTTTAACCCCCTTTGCTCTCCCACTCAACATCTTTCCAAAAATCTTATTAACATTCCCGTTGAATGTTTTCTCGACATCAAAATCATCTTTTTCTTTGTAAAACTGATTTGAAATCTCAGTTTTTCCAATTTTCTTCTTAACTTCCTCAAATTTTAGTGACGGAAACTCTTCATCATTCACTAAAATTTTCTTCTCAACTTGTGGCTCTTCTGGCTTTGTGGAACCAGATTCATCGCCGACATTCACATCAACCTTTTTAACAACCCACACCTGGTTGTCTTTTCTTTCTTTTTGTAAAAATTCTTTTCCGAACACTCACCAACCTCATATTTAGAATTTTCAAAACATTTAAGTCTATCGGTTGGTGGTTCAACATCAACAACTTTTTCTTTTAGTTTCTGAGAAACTCCCTGATTTGTTTTTGCATTTGAAGAACAGTTCCATGCAATGTGACCAGTTTCATTGCATCTGTAACAGGTACGAGTCTCCCTTTGATAAAACACTTCAGTTCCATTCTTCTTTCGCTCAGCAAGAAACTCTTGGTTTGACTGTCTCCAGAATGGTTTCTTCTGTTCTTCATCTGAGCTTCCACCTGACACAAATTCTGTTTTTGTTTTAGATTTTTTATCATTTTTATAATTTTCTGGTGGAACAAAGCCTAAACCTTTCTTTTTGTAGCTACGATTTTGGTTAGGTTTCTTTTGAAAACCAGAACCAGAATTGTAACCCTTTTTCTTGTTTAGACGTTGTTAAACTCTAGAAGTATACTTTTTGGGTTTTTCAAAATTTTTTAAAACTTTTAATTCAGGAATGTTAATCTCTAATAGTTTGAAAGTTTTGTTAATCGATTCTGTTTTAATACTCATTATTGGAAACTCTTTGTTGTAATATAATTTGTTAGAACCATTCAAAGTATAAACAACTTTGAATGTTTCATCATTCAAATTTGACTTTGATAACAAAAATTCTAAACTATAAGACCGTTTGACGGACGAATTTGGACTGTTGACTGACGAATTTGACCCTCCAGACTCAGATTTCGACTCGGACTCCTCATTAGTATCCAACACCTGATCGACCACCTTTTTAATTAACTCAGACTCATGATCGGTATCGGACGAGGTAAACGTGATATCAATGTTATCTGGTAAAACGTCAGTTGTGTCGGATTTTAACTTTATATTGACTGCTTTCTCAAGTTGCTCCTCGTTTGGTTTCCTAGGAGAATACCCATCCCAAATTGGAGGCGGACACTTGTTATAGCTAACAGTCGGTTTCTTACCACAGTCTTTCTTCTTCTTTGGCTTCTCGTCTTGAAAAGCTTCCAATCCTGCAACAGTTGGGTAAACATGATCAATGAGATAATCAGAAGTAGAATAGCTTAACAATAACCGCCTAATTCTCTCATTTTCGATCTTTTCAGTTTCCAATTCTTGCTTCCATTTGGCACTCTCTTCAATGTAGAAATTGATCGCTTTTTGTTTTGACATCAAAGTTGCATTCATCATTGTCAGTGCCTGTTCTCTTTCTGAGTTTGTCGTTTGGAGACCAGTTACTGTTTTGTTCAAGACATCGTACGATTCTTTCACATAATTAAGGTTGAACAGTAACTGCTCCTTCTTCTTCTCGTACTCAGCTATAATGTCGTCTTTTGTTGCACATTCCTTGCAGGCTTCCAAACACTTTTCACAAGGCTTGACGACTTCAACAATTTTCTCAACCTCGATTGTTTTCACAACTTCAATCACCTTTTCTACTCCGATCACCTTTTCTTCTTCTTTCTCAACCTCGGTAATTTTTTCAGCAGCACTTTCAACATTCTGAACATCATCTTCATATTCTTTCTGTTGTTCTCTAGCAGCTCTTTTCTCCTTTAGTTTCTCCATGCGATCTGCAAAATAAACATGAAAACTTTTAGGAGAAAGATGAGTTTCAGCAACATTTATATATTTTTCTTCTTCATCATCACTGCTTTTGTTAACCGGTGATTGATCAAACTCTACAAATTTTTCAGAATCAGCATCTGATACACCAAAATCAGATGGTGTTTGATCAAATACAACTTCCTTTTCTGAAGTAACATCATTCTGTATACTCTCATCTGAACTCTCTGAAACCTCCCCAGATCTTTCTGAAAGTTCATCAACACTTTCTGTATTTTCATCAGAACTATAAGAACTTTCATCAGAAGCAACTGATTTGACAGTTTCACCGATAGACTTCATCCAGGTGGCAAACATGTCTGGCTCCCTCATAATCTTGGCAATGAAAGCTTTAAACTCTCCCTTCTCATCAACAAACATATCCCAACTAAAACCTTCTGGTAGTTTCTCATCATCTTGATCGATTATGCGTGCTGCTTTGCCTTCAGATGATATGTAATCACTCCAGCTGAAATCTACCAAACATGCTCTTTTGGGATCTTCAATCTTCCTCCCATGAGCCGTCTGTGGTTCTTGAGATTGACCAACTTGTTGATAGATAGCTTTGCGGTAATAATCATCTTTCCCAAATGGATTATGTGCTCCGCTAGCTTCTCTTCCCTTGCACTCCCGTTTGAAATGGCCTTTCTCCCTGCATCGAAAACAAGTAACTTTAGATTTATCAAAACCTAAAGTAGATACATGAGCATCAAGAAAGTCATTTCTCCTGGTAATTGTTTTGAACTTCTCAGCACGTCGAAGAACACTTGCAAGACACCATTTGATATCCATAAGTTCCATCTCTTCGGCGTTTGATCGTAATCCTCTTTGGTGAGCATAGGATTTCCGATCCGACCAGCAACCAGACCTTCATAGGATAACAGAACAGAACCCAGAAGTGCCATATGGTCTTTTGCAGTGTCTTCAGAGAAGCTTTGACCTTCTGGAAGGTTGAGAGCTATGTTGCATTGAATCACATATCCATTTCCTGTTTTTGTACTCTGAGACTGAAAACTTGTGTTTGTCTCTTTAGGATTTACACTTGGAAATGATGAAAACCCGCTGCTACTAATGTTTGAACCCTGATCAGCTTTGTCAGATGAATCACCAGCACTGAATGCCGTCTGAATTTTCGGACTTCTCTCAGACTCAGTGGCTGAAATGCTACCCCTGTAGTACATTTTCACATCTTGTTGACCACTCGGACTATTCATCCTGATGATCTTTTGCTGTCCAGATTCTGAGCCTCTAATTTTTCGATAAATTGTCCAATTGTCAGTCCGTCATAAACACCCGTGTTTTTCAATATCATCAAATACGTTTCCCACTCCTTCTGAGGTAATGCATCAGCCAACTTATCCACATACTCTTCACGACTTTTATCAACACCAATCATTGTCAATGATCGCACTAAGTGACAGTATCTTTCAATCAGATTCTTAGTATCCTCTCCTGGTAAGCTGCTAAAAAGATCAAACTCTTTCTTAAGCAATGCCTTTTTGCTTTTAATCATACTCTCACTTCCCTCGAATTTGACTTTAAGAGCATCCCATATCGACTTAGCAGTTTTGGCGTGTTCTAACAGAATGAATATATCTTCATTAATCGCTTGTTGCAATAAACTGATCATCATTTTCTCCGCTCTGTACATTGCACGTTCTTGATCTGTGAATTCGGATATCTGTTTGATAACATTCACCTCCGTTCTCGGTAACACATACTTCTTCAAGATACATTCCCATGATCTAAGATGATTTGCTTGAACCCAGTTTTCAAATCTATCCTTCCACCTGTAGTATTCTTCGATACTCATCAATTTCGGGGGTTTCTGGGTGGTTCCCGTTTCGTTTTCTAGATTCATGGCTTGAGCAATCGCAGCTGGTGACGACGATGTTGCAAACGCATTGTAGAACTCGGTATCCATGATGACACGTTTTTTAAGGCAAGTGACTTATAAGCGAACTAAACTTGAACACAAAAGCGGACCAGTAATGTTCACAAAAGCGAACCGGATGATCAATTCGAGCGGACCAGTAATGTTCACAAAAGCGAACCGGATGATCAATTCGAGCGGACCAGAAAACAGTCTTTCGAGCGGACCAGACAGCAACCTCTCGAGCGGACCCTTCGAGCGAACCAGAAATCAAACAGACCAGATGCACTATAAGCGGACCTTCCGAGCGGACCAGATGAAAACCTTAAAAGCGAACCTGATGATTGTCTTTCGAGCGGACCAGGTGCAATTTTGGAGCGGACCAGCACCAAATTCGAGCGGACCTGTTGGAAATTTGGAGCGGACCAGTGACTTACGAGCGGATCTCTCAACTGTCCGTAAAAGCGAATCTCAAAACAAAGCTGTTTTGACCCATTTCTCGTCCATATTTTTGCTTGAAACTTTCAAGGGTTTGCCTTTGATTGATAATACACAATCTGTGAGCTTTTGAATCAATTCTGACCGTGAAAACTTCCCGAATCAAGAAAAGAAGGTGTAGAAGTAAGAAATGATGACGAAAACCGGCTATATTCTGCAGAAAACCTCCTCCCAGGCTCTGATACCAATTGTAGGATCATACGCTGACCCAAACGAGTCGTTCAGAAGTAATCTCCTGTGTTTCAGATGCGGAATTATAAGAAACAAAGGTAGAAATAGCACACACTTCACTCTAACTGCTTGTTTTATTGATTTGACAGCTTTTACAGTTCAATCGTCACACCGGCAGAGCTTCGGTGCGGAAATCAACACCTTCTTCGTTCTTATCAGGTTCGCTAATAAGACATCTATATATAGGATGTCTGGTTCGCTTTTGTGACCAATGTCCATATAAGCGAACCTCACAAGTGTCACAAAAGCGGACCTCTATCAATTGTCCCTAATAGCGAACCTAAGTCACAAACATCATACACACTCGCATTTTCTCGTATTTTCGTGCCCTAATCTATACATTACAATGTAAGATCCAATCCTAGATGAAATCAACAGATGTAGTGCACCAACATTTACATCATCTGATGATAGTGTTCAGACAGAGATTGCTAAGAGCACAGCTGAAAGTGTTTTGATGTCTGATTCAGCTGAAGATGATGGATGTTTCTTGGATAAATACATTCCGAAACAAAAGTCCAAAAACAACTTAAATGATGAACCTACTCTTGTCATGTACAAGATGTCGGGATCTGATAAGTTGTATTCGGATTCAGAGTTTCCCATTGAGAATGTGAATGTGAAAAAGTTAACAAATGTTTTCAAGTTGGTTGAAGTTGAATTGTCAGAAGTGAACAGTCTGAGTCAAACAAAGAGACAAATGAATTTTGAAAAAGATAAATCATACTACAAAAAACCTGTTGTTCCACCGCGTTTCTATAATAACAAAAATCCAAAACAATTGGTCGGGTGGATATCAGGGTGGTAAGAGTTATCAAAAGAGAAATGTTCAAAACAAGAGGTTTGTTGAAAAGAAAAGGTTTGTGAGCAGTTCGAGTTCACTTGCAGATGAAGAGAAAGAATTTTTTTTTCAAAATCGAATGAAGAATTCTTTGAGAAGAGAGCTTCACAGGCTCAGTCTGAAGGCACGAGTCGGGTAGTTGATACTCGAACTTGCTTTAGATGTAATCAAGTTGGTCACATTGCACGAAAGTGTACCAATGTGAAGCCTAAGATTGAAACTGTGAAGATTCAAAAGAAGAAAGTTGACGAGAAGGTTAAAGCACCAATAGTTCTTGAGAAAAAGAGTGTGAAAAATGACAACACCAAAGTGAAAAATGAACCCGTAAAGAAAGTGGTAACTAAAAATGACAAATTTTACAAACGGGTAGCATTATCTCAACAAGTATGGAAACCGAAAACTGAGAAAAAGATTTCACCTTCTGAGGATTCAATTCCGATTGATTATGATGCAAATTTTCCACCTTTGAAGGCTGAAAACTTTAAAATTCAAATTGCGAGAGTTAAAAATGTCAAGGTTACACCCAAGGCTGATGAGGCTTGGGTGGACACAATGTTTGACTAAACAGTTTGAATTGCCGGAGCTTCCTTGATCGCGAAGCATGAATCGACATCTTTATTGAAGTGTGTAAATCATGTTGTTATATGTGCAGGATCTTCCGAGATTAGTCTCACACTGGATTATGGACAGTGGAGCGTCTCGACATATGACAGGAAAGACTGCATTGTTCTATGATGTGAAGAATATCAATGGAGGTTATGTTGGTTTTGCGGGTAATCAAGGAGGAAGGATTATTGGTGAAGGAACGTTATCCAACAGGATTGTGACGTTTGAGAGAGTTAACTACATTGCTGAGCTGGAGAACAATCTGCTGAGTATCTCGCAGATCTGTGACAGGATGTATACCACTCACTTCACTGTTAAAGAATGTTTGATCTTGAAGCCAGGATTTGTTATCCCTGAGGAATGGATTATCATGAGGGCACCGAGAGTTAATGATCTGTACGTGTTGGATATGAGCGTAGCTTCTACAACCACGGGTCAGGCTCATTGTTTCGTGTCCAGAGCAACTGAAAAGGAATCGAGATTGTGGCACCGGAAAATGGGACATATATATATCTTAGAAAAATGAATCACTTGGTGCACAATGATTTGGTTACAGGAGTTCATGTCAAAGGTTTTCATCTGGAAGGGGAGTGCATTAGTTGTGTTAAAGGCAAGCAGAAGAAAAAGTCACACCCTACAAAGCAAGTCAATTCAGTCTCAAGACCCCTGGAGAGACTTCACATGGATTTGTTTGGTCCGGTGAATGTCAAGAGTATTACAGGAGACAAATATTGTCTTGTGGTTACTGATGAATATTCCAGATTTTCGTGGGTTTCTTTCTTGAAGACGAAAGACGAAACGTTTGACAGTTTGATGGCGTTGTTCAAGAAGATTGAGAATCTGTAACAAAGGCATAGCAAAAGAATTCATAGTGATAATGGTACTGAATTCAAGAACAGCAAAATGGAAGAATTTTGTGATGAAAGAGGTATTTTGCATGAGTTTAGCACTCCGTACACTCCGCAGCAGAATGGAGTAGCAGAACGCAAAAACCGAAAACTAATCGAGACGGCCAGAACTATGCTCGCAGATTCAAAGTTACCGATTAATTTTTGGGCTGAAGCTGTTTCCGCCGCATGCTATACGCTCAACAGGGTTCTCACTGTCAAAAAGTTCAACAAAACATGCTTTGAGTTGATCAATAACCGCAAACCGAATTTGAAGTATCTTGAACTGTTCGGGTCACCCTGTACTGTTCTAGAGCCTTATGGAAAGTTTGGTCCGAAGTGCATTGAGGGTATATTTGTTGGATATTCAAGTCCTTCGAGACGTGTCTTCGTTCCAAGTGAGAAGCGGATTATTGAAGCTGCAAATGTTGAATGTCAAGGTTATACAATGCCGCCACAAAATCTAGGAGATTCATGGCGATATAATTATGACAAATTGTGGGATTCGTTTGATATGAGAGAAGAAGAAGAAGAAGAAGATTTCTTTGATGAGTTGGATATTTTGCGTGAGTACGAGTCACAGCAAAGGTTCCCAGCTGAGTATTCGAGACGACCACGGGAAACTTCAAATGACGATGAAGCAGGTCCGAGTAATGCTGGTGAACACGATGATGTCCAACAGAATGAAGTTGCTCAAGATAATCAGTCGGTTGAGAATGATAATCAAGAAGCTGAAAACATGCCGATCTTTGATCATGGAGATTCAGATTCTGAGGGGGAGCAGATTCAGGATTTAAGTCAAATAAACCAAATTGGTGAATAAGGTGCAAATCAAAATGTTACTAATCTGGAAGGCGATGTGGATGTTCCAAGCGAAGTAATGCCGCGAACTCTTTCATATCATCCAGAGGAGTTGATCATAGGAGAATTGCAAGCAGGCGTTCGCACGAGACGTCAAATTGACCAGGGCCTTACATGTTTTTATTCTACAGTAGCACCTTTACAAACTGATTTTTCACTAAGTCGTTTTATCTCGCAGATCGAACCGAGAACTTACAAAGAGGTGCTCACTGAAGACTCTTGGGTCATTGCGATGCAAGAAGAGTTAAGTCAGTTTGAAAAGTTGGGAGTGTGGAAGCTAGTGGATTTGCCGGATGGTCACAGAAAAATCAATACAAAATGGGTATTGAAGTGTAAGAGAGACGACAGAGGAGTTGTTGTAAGGAATAAAGCTTGACTCGTTGTTCAGGGCTTTAGTCAACAGGAGGGGATTGATTTTACAGAAGCCTATGCTCATGTGGCACGACTAGAGGCAATTAGAATTTTCCTTGCATTTACGTCTTGGAAGAACTTCAAAGTATATCAGTTAGATGTAAAATCGGCGTTTCTTTATGGGAAGGTTAAAGAGGAGGTTTATGTCGGTCAGCCGCCGGGCTTCACCGATCCAATCCACAAAAACAAGGTCTACTTATTGGACAAAGCGCTATACGGTTTACACCAGGCCCCGAGAGCTTGGTACGAGACTTTGTCTCAACACCTACTAGCCAACAGTTTCATACGTGGAAAAGTGGATGCCACTCTCTTCACTAAAGAGGTCGACGGTCATCTTCTGATAGTTCAGATTTATGTGGACGATATAATCTTTGGGTCGACAAATGAGAATCTATGCAAAGATTTTGAATCAGTGATGAAGCAAAAATTCGAAATGTCATCAATGGGGGAGATGAAATTCTTTCTGGGTCTACAAGTTGAACAACTACCTGAGGGAATTTTCATTCACCAGACGAAGTACGTGCATGATATTCTAGAGAAATTTGGAATGTCAAGTTCTACTCCAGCTGCAGCCCACTTGCAACAAATCATGGGATTCACCCAGATCTCACCGGAGACAGGGCTGATGAAACGTTTTATCGATCCATGATAGGTTCTTTGATGTACCTAGCTGCTTCACGTCCTGATATCATGTACCCAACGTGCCTCGCAGCAAGATATCAATCTAACCCGAGAGCTTCGCATATGATTATTGTGAAGAGGATGTTACGCTACCTGAAAGGAACTCCTTCATTAGGGTTGTGGTATCCTAGGAAAGGCGACTTTACGCTCGAAGGGTATTCCGATTCGGATGCTGCAAAGTCAATTCAAAATCAACGACTGCGGGATGCCAGTTTTTTGGACCTAGATTGGTTACCTGGCAGTGTAAGAAACAAACGTCTGTGGCGCTATCTACATGTGAAGCGGAGTATGTTTCTGCTAGCAGTTGCTGCTCTCAGATCCTGTGGATACAGCAACAGATGCGTGACTATGGTTTGCAGTTTCTTAACACACCTCTTTTTGTTGATAATGAGGCCGCTATAAATATAACAAAGAATCCAGTATATCACGCTAAAACTAAACACATAGAAATTCGTCATCACTTTATTCGCGATTGTTTCGAGAAAAAGTTGATACGAATTGAGAAAATCCACATTGACGAACAGAAAGCTGATTTACATACCAAAGCTTTTGATAAAAATCGGTTTAAATATTTGTTACAACTGAATGGTATGAAGCTTCTTTCGGTGTCGGATGGCATTATTGGCGTTGATGAGAGTACTGTTGCGGATGAAGATGAGAAACAATCTGCAATGGTTTGTCGATTTTTTACTTGTTTTGGTATTTAGGGGGAGTAGATGTAAATAGTTTATTTTCAGAAAAATACAAAAACAGTAAAAAATGCAAAAACACAAAAACATGATAAAATTTTCAAAATCCAAAAACAATAGAAAACTGAAAAAGAGCTTGTGTAAAAAGGGAAAATGATAGTACATCGGCTAGACAATTACAGTATGCTAAAGATTTGTAAAGAGTAAATGAGTTAAACAGTCTCACTGATGATGTGTCGATAGGTTTTCGCACATTTAGTAGATTTATTCGGGATATAATCCTAAAATTTCAAACTTGCGTAATTTGTGGGGAACACTACTTGGATATATAGGTAACCCCAGAAATCTCGTTTGAAAGGTCCCATATTCTGAGATACTAGGTCTTTATACTCAGTGATATCTGGGGTATTATTCCGGGACTTCTGCTGAATGGAAGTTCTAACCTAGTCCCCGAATAATACTTTCTGCAAATGCTTGAAACATAGCATCGCCCTCAGCAAGCTGATGAAACAATAAAATTGATAGTCGCTGCTGTTGTAACTAAAAGATCCTCTAAAGGGGACACACCGAAAAGTCGAAGCCGTCATCTCTCTGCGTATACGGAAGTATCGACCTGAGCTCTCACGGCCCTCGCATTTAACCCCTGATAGATATCATCTGTGGTATACTCACCTGTAAGACTGAATATTTGGGATTCTGGATACGGGAGTATATTCAAGAGGTGGGACACATGAATGAGCTAAGTTCGTAAGACATCTAAATTGTATCTTGAGTAAATTGAAATGTGTGTGAGAATTTTAGATGGATCAGTATATCGACAATCGAGGTGAATTGTTTAAGTCTGAGTATGAAATGAAGCTTAACGGTACTTGTTATTTGTCTGATAAGCTGATATGATTCCCTAACACGTTCACAAAAATATGTTTGTAAATAGTTTAATTTCTTTAATTTCTGCAATTTAAGTTTCTGTATTTCATTTCTTAGTTTAGAATACTTTATTAAAATCCAAAAAGATTTTATTTCTGCTTTATTTTTTGACAAACCAAAGTGGAGAGTTAATCGTTGGATTCTCAAAGATTGAAGCAGATGCAGGAAAAGTTCTGAGCTGAAGAATGAGGAGAGCTTACTTTGATAGAGTTTGTGTGATTTACAAGTTAAAACAAGTTCATTAATTTGATGCTTGTTATATTTTCAGAAAATGTTTGAAAATGATAAACAAATTCAGTCTGTATTATCAAAAGATCAACCAAGGTCATTAATTTGGACTTGGTAGATTAATTGAGTAATCAGGGTCATTAACTTGGACCTGAATACTTGAGTGGATTTCTAGAACTGATAGAGTGTGTGTTTTTGTGAAAAGATAGTTTGTAATGTTTGATGTTTGAGACACAGGTTTTGGACTTCATCATTCCCACGGCATCAAAGTGTTAAAGCTTGAACCAGATCAAGACCTCAGATTCTAGCATACTGAGAGGGGGAGTCTGTGAAAGGGGGAGTTTGGATCAACATTCAAAGGGGAAGTCTGAAGATGGAGCTAGGAAGTGAACCTGAACCTGTGAAGATAGAGTTTTTCGATGAAAAGACAAAGTTGGAGAAAAGACCAAGACTGAAGACTCGGAGCTGAAGACTTCGTCAACATCCAAGGGGGGGTATGTTGGTGCACTGAATGTCTGTTGACTACGTTTGTATTGAGTCTTAGGTCTAGATAGGTTGTACGGAGTCGAAAAACAGGATTTGAGATGTTAGAGGTGATTTCGCTTATAATGACATATGTGTCATTAGAAGCGAAATTAGTTCATGGGATTTCGCTCATATGTACATTAGAGTAGGGGGTTTCACTCTTAGGTCACCTGGTGATTTCGCTTTTGAGACACATGGTGATTTCGCTCATACGGTAGGAGCGAAATCAGCTGCACTATATAAACCTCATGTGTGATCTTCATTTGTAACCATTGGAGCGAAATCAGGTCATGCTATAGGTGTCGAAACTCTGTCAAAATCTACTCAGAAAGCATTAATAGAGAAGGAAATTGAAAGGAAAAGATGTTGTTACTTTGTCTACACTGATTCCGCCTTTGTACGCAAAGATGAACTGCCTTAACTGACTTTTTCGGGTCAAACAACGGTCCAACAGAAACAAACGCTATGGTATAACCTGGGTCAAAGAAACAACAATATCTTTTCAAATCAATCAGATTAACAAATAGACTTTTTATCAAACACTTGGTGTGCATACATTAATACACCATCTTGAAATCAATCAGATTAACAAATATCTTGAAATCAATCAAAACAGATACCTTTCTGCTGTTTATATTCCAGTTGCGACTCACTATAGGTACCAAATAGAAAAGTGAAGAATTAATGCATTTTGAGAAGAAAATATTGAGAAAAGATAAGGAAACGATGTACTGGTACATACAGGTTCATGATGATCGACTTTTGATGTTCCGGTTATTCCTCTTGTTCTTGTTTAGAAACCCTATAAATCTGCCATATGGTATTGTCCACCTCATAATCTTTTAATCATACTCTTGTTCTTCTCCTAATTTCACTGTGAGAGAAGAGGCGGTAGAAGCACAGGGCGTAGAGCAGATGGGGCGGTAATGATCTCGCCGGAGTTCCTACTCACTATTTCTCTCTCTCTCTCTCTCTCTCTCTCCCTGTCTCTCCTTTCTTCTTCATCAACACATCCACAAAAAGTGAGACGTGGAGAGTTTATATTGGATGGAGGTTACCGGTGATGCGGGAGGTAAAAAAGGGCACCGTAACTGCTTGTAAGTTGTAACTTGTCCGGAAAGGGCGGAATTATTAACATGCAACAAAACTGCTACCATAGCAGTTATTTGTGGGGAAGATGGACAGAAAAATTTGGAGCTAACCGCCAACCAAAGAAACTGCTGAGAAATGCTACAATAGCGGTTAAAAACATGAGTTTAAATGGATTGGATTTCATCCCACCAATATCTAAGGGCCAAATATAATTTAGAAGTTGGTTAGAATTAATGGGCACAATATATATATATACATATATACATATATATATATATAATGTTGGTCCCTCGTAAAGGATCTGATTGATGCAAACGTAGATGAACCGCTCTTGATCAAAGTGCGGAATCCTTTGAATCAAGTCACAGATGTACGACACACAATTCAACGTTTAAATATTGTCTGAATCTTTCTATTAAGATACTGTGAAAGTACAAGAGCCAGAAGAAAGTCAGACTATGACAGAGTACATGAAGGTGTCAGCAGATCTAGAGATGCAAAAGTCCTAAATGACATACCCTGATGGGGTATTTATAGGCAACTCAGGAAGGCAAGTAGTGTTGTCCGATCGGATAGCATGCTGTCCGATCGGCTGACAATTCTTTCCGATCGGATAGCCCATCCGATCAGCTGGCAACAATCAACAAAAGTCAACACTTTACAATCCAATCCCGTTTCCCGAGTTTTCATACTACGTACATACAAATATAAACATTAATTGTTCACTAAGATACAAAATATGACTAAATGCTGACGGAAGCTCTGATACCATTTGTTGGTCCCTCGTAAAGGATCCGATTGATGCAAACGTAGATGAACCGATCTTGATCAAAGTGCGGAATCCTTTGAATCAAGTCACAGATGTACGACACACAATTCAACGTTTAAACACTGTCTGAATCTTTCTATTAAGATACTGTGAAAGTACAAGAGCCAGAAGAAAGTCAGACTATGACAGAGTACACGAAGGTGTCAGCAGATCTAGAGATGCAAAAGTCCTAAATGACATACCCTGATGGAGTATTTATAGGCAACTCAGGAAGGCAAGTAGTGTTGTCCGATCTGATAGCATGCTGTCCGATCGGCGGACAATGCTGTCCGATCGGATAGCCCATCCGATCGGCTGACAACAGTCAACAAAAGTCAACACTTTACAATCCAATCCCGATTCCTGAGTTGTCATACTAAGTACATACAAATATAAACACTAATTGTTCACTAAGATACAAAATATGACTAAATGCTGACGGAAGCTACAGACGTAAGTACTAACAGACTCCCCCTCGGATGTAGCTGCAGTTCCTTCCAGCATAGTCTTCAATTCTTCCGGTTACGCCTTCGTTCTTTTGCTCTCTGTCTTCTCTTTTCAGCTTTATCTTCTAACATTCTTCGCCTTATATGTCTTCCTTCATCGATCCACCATTTTCTGTAAACCGGATCACCATCACGCCTCCGATCCCATTTGGGAATCTTGTTTTCCTCTGACTCGATTGGCGTTTGGTCCGTTGGTATCGGTTTTCCCAATTTACGCTTTCCAAGCTCAGCTGCTCTTTCAGCAATCTTATTTAAACTTCTGGTTACGCTTGTATCGTTTCAGGAATTCATCAATCTCAAGATCTCTCCATTTTGACTTCCAATATCTTCCTGAGTTGATGTCTTGAGCAAAACACACATCCACAATCGTTTGATACTGCAATGCTTGTTCTTTGTCAGGCCTTTCATAGACTATTTTGTTGTAAAACAAGCAATCTATGTCTTTCTTTGAACAGTTAACTAGCCACATAGGATCTAACACACAGATCCTTCTTGCTTCTTTAGTGGACTTGTTATATAAAGAGATTATTGCTTCAGCCATAGTCTGCTTATATAACCATCCTTCAAACTCTTCATGGAAATCCTGTTCCATTGCTCGTAAAGGCATATTCTTTAAGCAACGAGAAGGCTTGATATCCAGAGTGATGTCTTTCTCACCATTCTCCAAGTATGTAACAATTTGCTCTGGAAAGTGAGGTTTCCAATCAGGATACCTTGCTTTTGCTTGCAACTTCACATAATTCCATAAACGTTGATCGTGCTGCTTCACATCCAAACCATGATAAAATTCTTTAATGTTCTTTGTTTTCACCAACTAATCTATATCCCACCACGGAAGGGTTTTAATATCTGACAAAAACTCGAAGTACTGTACCCCCTGTTCCCGTCTGATGGCGTAGACTTGTAAATCTTCCAGATAACCCCATGATAAGATATCACCCCATGAGATGTCTTTGCTATGAGTGAAATACTGAAGTGCTCTAAGAGTCTTCCTCTCTTTCGGCATTACTTTGAACCATTTCTTCCGTTCTTCAGCAAGGATTTCTCATGGGGTGGTCTCTGGAACACCTTCACTTGAAACTTTTTCCACAGTCTTTCTTCTTATTTCATCTTCATTTCGATCCTTGAACATTTCCGCAAAAGAAGGAAATGTCTCATCAACTCCGGAATAATGAAAATCAGTTTCTTCATCAGAGGAATCTGATCGAAGTGTCTTCAACAATAACATCGTTGTAATGATTAGCTTCATGAGCATACCTAGGCTCAAATACATCTTCAGATGACTGAGGTATCTCATCTTCAATATCGAACTTAAATTTCCCATCATTCAATCCCAATTCTTCCAACATCTCTTCTCTTGACCTCTGAACCTCAATTTCCCCCTCATGTTGAGTATTCAGATAGATAACCGTAGGGTTAGTAAGGAATACGTGATCTGCAGGTTCTTTTCCAAATGTTGTGGCTTCATGATGTGGATTATCCTCCTGTTCATTGATTTCATCGTTTAGCAACTCTTCAATCTTTTCTAGTACATTAGGATTCTCAACCAATAACCCAGAAGCACCCTGATCATCGTCATCATTACCCTTATCATCTTTATCATCCTTGTCATCTTTCTTATCAGACTTGTCATCATCATTGTTTTCATCTTCATCTTCATCACCGAGAATTTCCAAATCAGAATCACTATCCACAATTTCTCCACGAGCCCTCTTTGCCTCTTTTCGCCTTTCTTCAATTTTGACTTGGCGAACAATCTCTTTTATGCTGTAAGGCACTGTGGATGGTTTTCCAACAAGAACAAACTGTTGTGTCTTCCATTCTAACAACAACATTTCTTTTGCCTTCTTTTTCTTCTGAATAGCACTAACTCGGAGAATAATTTCATAATGATTAAATGATTCAGAAGACTCACCAACTAGTACGAATCCAGAGGATCTGCTTCAGCTTCAGTCATTTCAACATCAGTTTGGTTTGAAGAACCACCAGCCTCTTGTGTTTCCTCAATAATACTTTTCCTTCGCTGAGTAGCTTCTTCGGCCAATCGCCTTTCTCTTTCAATTCTTCTCTCTTCAGTTCGTTTAACTTCAAGATCATTGAAAGCAGCATGAACATCTATTTTCAGGTAACTTTCCATGACAACATATAGCATACTAAGCTGATTGTCTTTCATCACTTTGTCTGCTTTCATTGCTTCCATTTCTAACTTCATGGCTTTCATTTCGTTTGATGAAGCTTCACTGACTTCACTTAGAAGCTGGTTTAATGTCTGATTTATAGCATTCATCTTTGCTAGCTCTTTATTCATCTTAGAAATTTCTTCTTGCATGACATTAAACATCTTTGTGTAGTCTTCACCATCCTCTTCCATTTTATTTATCTTTTCTTCTTGATCTATCAAGACCATTCTGATCTAATGATTTGCTTTCATCAGCTCTTCAATCTGCACCTTTAATGCATCACGCTCTGCTTCAGTTTTAGCTTTCTCTTTTTCTATATTGGCAACCTGCTTTAGTAATTCTTTCACAGCTTCGTTGTTAAACATATCGTAATCATCTTCTGGAATATCTTCTCTGAATATCCCAGTTGCAGGTGGAAGACCTTCGAACAGATAATCAAAAGTTGTATCTTTAGGATGTGAGGATTCTGGTTGATCTTGTGGAAGTGGACGTGGAGGTGTAGCAACTTTATAACCTGTGATCTCAACATAATCATCATCACCTCCTATCTTCTTCCGAACCTCAACCTCAACTTCAGGTACTTCAACATTCTGCACCTCTAGTTCTTTTGGAATTTCCACACTCTGAGTTTTTTCAGGTTTTTTGAACATGTTTTTCTTTCTTTCCACCTTTGTCTTTCGACAATTCAGCACCAGATTTCTTTGCCCGTACTCTCCTTGGAATTATTCCAGCTTGAACAGCTTTACGCTTTTCTCTTTGTTTCTTTGGCTCATCAGGAATATAGGTAGAGTCTTCTTCATCCGATGCTTTCTGCCTCTTTGTAGGCCATTTTTTTAGTTATGCTTTGCCTCTACCAAGTGTTGTTGGATCCAATTTTGATTCTGACTGAGTTGCCTCAGAATCTTCTTCACTTGAATCATCCTGAACCTCACCTTCAGGTTCTGTGGCTTTGACACCTTCAGCTTGAACACTTGATCCTTGATCCTTTTGAGCTGCAACTTCTTCATTTCTTTTTAGATAACTTTCGAGTGATTGTTTCAGAAGACCAGCTCCTTGTTCAATAACTTTAGATGGCTCTAACACAGTCTCATCCACCAACCTTTGTTGTGGCTCTTCAGAAGCCCCTGCAAAACAGATATTGACAGAATTATTAGAAACTTATAACAGTTTAAAGTTCTAATTGCTTTATGACTCCCCCTTTCACTATACCCTTTACTACAATTTTCGGAATAGAAACTGCAGGGGACGTCTTCGGCGTTCTTTTTCTCTTTCCATCTCTTACGAACCACCATCTGGTTTTCTTTTCAACCATCAAACTCATCTTCTCATCCTCCTTATCAAAATCACTCTTTTCATGTCTCCATCTATCATTTTCTGGAGCAACATATGCTGGCTTGCTGATTTTACATATCATTCCCTTCGTTCTTACATCATCTTCTTTGGTAATTCTAGCAATAGTATCAGTTGACATGTTTCTCAGATCCATAATATCATTATTATTCTTCAGAAGATCCTTGAACTGATCATTAATCATCATCATGATGAATCTTGGTTACATGATATACTTGTCACTTTTAGCCTGGCAGTTCTCCTTCATATACTCAAAAATCACTTAAGAAATGTTGTAATGTCTGTTCAGCACCAAACTTGTGATGATGTTCATGATGTAATCTGATGTTTCATCATATGATCCCTTCCTGTGGGATAATGAGTGTACTACACAGTGCATCAAGAACCTGCAAGCCTTAGAAAAACTTGTTTTAGTCATCTTTCCATTAATATGACCAATAAATCCCATTCTGCATAATAGTTGGATCATCGTCAAAATCTTTCAAGTCTAAACTCATCTAAGGTCTCCAACACCAAACTTAAACTCCACATCTATGTCCTTTCCTTTCTCATCCTTCTTTCATAACACTGGATGTATCATTTTATCAGATTCTTCGTATCTTGCTGTATTCCAGAAAGTGCTTACATGAGATTCATACACAATAGTTTTGTCAGATAGAGCTTTCCCAATCCCGCTTTCTCTTAAAAACTTAGCCATTTCTTCAACCACAGTATTCTCTATGCTAGTTGCATCGAGCAAACCGTATACATTATGTCCCTTATCCGAATCCTTTCCTTTTCCCTGTAAACATATTCATTTTTAATCATTTGCACAGGGTTTGAGACACAGATGAAAATTTTGAAAAATTTTCTAACACTGGAATACCCTATGTGACAGTACTAAGGAATCGGATGGCTGTCCGATCGGATGACATTGCTGTCCGATTGGATGGCTTTCCTCGTGTGATAAATAAAGTCAACATGGTCAACAACAATTGAAAAGGATGACCGCTCGAACGGATTGCTATCCGTTCGAGTTGCCACTCGAATCATGTGACATACAAGAGAATTCCTTTTACTAGTTGACTGGATGAAATGTGTTTACAAACGGATGACTACCCGATCGGATTGCTATCCGAACGGTTTGTCATTTTGCACAGATTTTAAGATATGATAAGAAGGTTGTCCGTATGGTTAGCAATGTTGTCCGAACGGTTAGCAATGCTGTCCGAACGGTTAGCAATGTTGTTCGAACGGTTAGCAATCCTGTCTATGTTATGTGATGAATAGTGATAAAACATACTAACAAAGAATCAAACATGTTAAACACTTAAGACACAGATTCCTAGGCACCAATCTTCTTAAAAAATTTCAACAGTTCTATGCATAGAATCAGGTGGTTGTCCGTTCGGACTGCTGTTCGTTCGGTCAGCACCTCGTTCAAAGAACATACAAGAACAAACATGAATCATGAAAATTTTTTCAGTCAAATCCTCAAATTGAACACAGATTCATATAAAAAAATTATATGAATAAAATCCTATGTTCATTGTGATGTAAATCGGCCTATTCAGAGACTAATTTGACATAAAAAGCACCACAAGTTTTAATCATTAGATCTACTCATTTAAAAATGTTATTTCACAAATTGAACCGGTAAATCTGTAGATCTAACCCTCGTGATCAAAGCCTAGTGTTCAGATTTCATCGAAACATCATGTATCTACCTAGATCTAACATTTAATGTTCCGAACAGTGACGTCATACACGAACAGTTAATAAACATCAAGTTTGATCAGATTTGATTATGAGAAACATACCTTTGCCATTATGAACGATGAGCAAACCAACGATCTAATGTATTTGCGCAAAGAGAATCAAGTGAAACAAAGATTAGATGAAAAAGTGAGAGAGGATAGGTCGGCTAATCGAACGAGTAAAAGAATGACTTGAACATTGACCTCCTATTTATAGGCAACATTGAATCGGAGTGCTATCCGATCGAACAGCTGTTCGATCGGCCTGCTGTCCGAGCCAAGTACACCTTTGACTTTCAAAATTTCAACTCTTTGACCTTTTGACTTTTCAATCTTGATTTTATCAGTGTTTAAAAATCCACTTAAGTATCTACGTCCAAATTAATAACCCTAGGCACTTAATTTGTCGACCAAGTCCAACTTAATGACCTTGGTTGACGCGAAACCAAGCGTACTGATGTTTTGTTCAAACTTTTTCAAACATTTCTTGAAAATTACAAGTTTCAACTTAATGAACTAGTTTTGACTTTTCATTTTCACAGGTTTAACATAATAAGCTCCCAACTCAACTTCCAGTTCAGAAACTTCTTGCATCTGCCTCAAACTGCGAATCTGAAGATCAGCTTTCCACTATGGTTTGTCGATAAAACAAAACATAAATATAAAATCTTTTCGGATCTTGAATAAAGTTTCTAGACTAAAATGCTAAACAGAAATGAAATGTAGTAAATGTAAACTATTTACAAACATATTTTTTTATGAGCGTGTTAGGGAATCATATCAGCTACCGACAAGCTACACGTACCGTTAAGCTTTAATTTCATACTCAGAATTAAACAATTCGCTTAGATTGCTGATATACTGATCATCTTAAGCTTTCACACAAATTTCAAATTGTTCTGGATACGAATTTAGAGTTTTAAGATCTTAACTTATACGCGTGTACCACCTCAGAATATACTCTCATATCCAGATTTTCTATATTCAGTCTTACAGGTGAACATGTGATAATGATATCTGTAAACGGGTAATGCGAGGCCATGAGAGCTTAGGCTAGAACTTCTGTTCATACAGAGAGATGATGGCTCGACTTTTGGTGTGTCCCGTTTGGGGATCTTTTCTTTCAACAGCACATGATTAGCATTTTGCAATGTTTCATCATTTTTTTATGATGAGGGTTGGCTTTAAGAATAAAGCAAGTTCAGAGTATTATACGAGGACTAGGCTATTGCTTCCGCAAAATCAGAAGTCCTGGTATAATAACCCAGATATCATTACACACATAGACCTAGTATGTCAGAAATAGAAAAATCTTTCAAACGAGATTTCAGGGGTTAACTATATATCCGAGAGATGTTCCCCACGTACAAGCAAGTTATGATTTAGGTTTATATCCTGAACAAACTTACTAAATGTGTAAAAACCTATCGGTATATCATCAGCGAGACTGTTTAACACTTTTAAACTTTCCATTTCTTTAGCATACTGCAACTGTCTAGCTCATGTACTATCATTTTCCCTTTTTACACAAGCTCTTTTTCGGTTTTCTATTGTTTTTGGATTTTTGAACTATTTCATGTTTTTGGGTTTTTGAATTTTTTATTGTTTTTGTATTTTCTGAAACAGTAAGCTATCTCCCCCTAAATACCAAAACAGCTAAAAAATCGACAAACCATTTCAAATTGCTTTTCAACATCATCTACAGAGGTACCTTCATCTACGCCAATAATCCCATCCTCAACCGATTGTAACTTCATACCATTAAGTTTCAAAAGATATTGAAAACGATTTTTGTCAAATGCTTTGGTATGTAAGTCAGCTTTTTGCTCATCGGTGTGGATTTTTTCTATTCGAATCAACTTCTTTTCGAAACAATCTCGAATGAAGTGATGTCGAATTTCAATGTGTTTGGTTTTAGCGTGATGAACAGGATTTTTTGTTATGTTTATAGCTGCCTCATTATCAACAAAGATAGGGGTGGTAAGAAATTGCAAACCGTAGTCGCGCATTTGTTGCTGGATCCATAAGATCTGAGAGCAGTTGCTGCTAGCATATACATATTCGGCTTCACATGTGGATAAAGCGACAGAGGTCTACTTCTTACATTGCCAGGTGACCAATCGTGGTCCGAAAAACTGACATCCCGCGGTTGTTGACTTAGCGTTAACTTTGCAGCATCCGAAGTCGGAATCAGAATACCCTTCGAGCGTGAAGTCGCCTTCTTTTGGATATCACAACCCCAATGATGGAGTTCCTTTCAGGTAGCGCAATATTCTTTTCACAATTACCATATGCGAAGCTCTAGGGCTTGACTGAAATCGTGCTGCAAGGCAGGTTGGATACATAATATCCGGTCTTGATGCCATCAAATACATTAACGAACCGATCATGGAACAATACAAAGTTTCATCCACCCTTTCTCCGGTGAGATCTGGGTTTATTCCATGGTTTGTCGCTAATGGGGTGGACATTTGAGACATTCCTGACGTCCTGAATTTCTCCAAAACATCATGAACATACTTCGTCTGATGTATGAACGTTCCCTCGGGTAGTTGATCAACCTGAAGCCCCAAGAAGAACTTCATCTCACCCATTGATGACATTTCATATTTCTGCTTCATCACTTTTTCAAAATCTTTGCATAGATCTTCATTTGTTGACCCGAAAATTATGTCATCCACGTAGATCTGTACTATCAGAAGATGGTCGTCGACTTCTTTTGTGAAGAGGGTGGTGTCTATCTTGCCTCAGATGAAGTGGTTGGCTAGCAGATGTTGAGACAGAGTCTCGTACCAGGCTCTCGGGGCCTGGTGTAAGCCGTATAATGCCTTATCCAAGAGATAAACCTTGTCCTTATGGATTGGGTTGGTGAAACCCGGTGGCTGTCCGACATATACCTCCTCCTTCACTTTACCATAGAGAAATGCCGACTTAACATCTAGTTGGTACACTTTAAATCCTTTCCAAGATGCAAATGCGAGGAAGATTCTAATTTCTTCGAGTCGAGCTACCGGAGCATATACTTCGGTGAAATCTATACCCTCCTGCTGACTGAAACCCTGTACTACAAGTCGACCTTTATTACGAATAATAACCCCTCGATTGTCTCTTTTGCACTTAAACACCCATTTGGTGTTTATCTTCCTGTGACCATCAGGCAAGTCTACCAATTTCCACACTCCCAACTTCTCAAAATGACTCGGCTCCTCCTGCATTGCGTTGACCCAAGAATCTTCGGTTAGTGCTTCCTTATACGTTCTCGGCTCAATCTGCGAAATAAAACAACTAAGTGAAAACTCAGTTTGTAACGGAGAAAATGTAGAATAAAAACAAGTAAGGCCTTGGTCAATTTGTCGTCTGGTACGGACGCCTGTTTGCAACTCTCCGATAATCAACTCTTCTGGATGATATGAAAGAGTTCTCGGCATCACCTCTCCTGAAACATCTACATCACCTTCCAAGTTTGTAATATTCTGATTCGCTGCTTGTTCACTGACTGGAATTGTTTGATCTGAATTATGGATTTGCTCCCCCTCAGACTCTGAGTCACCATGATCAAGTATTGGCCTATTATCATATTCTAAATTCTCATTGACTGCCATCTGATTGTCAAGAGCATGTTCACGTTCTGAAGATGTCGGAGTTTGCTGAATATCTTCATGTTCTCCAGCATTGCTTGGACCGACTTCATCATCAATTGAAGTTTGTCGTTGTCATCTAAAAGGTTCTGCTGGGAAACTTTCTTGTGATGATTCATATTCTCTTAGAATATCCAACTCGTCAAAGAACTCTGGTTCTTCTTCCATGTTGAATGAGTCCCACAGAGTGTCATAGTTCTTCTTCCATGTTGAATGAGTCCCACAGAGTGTCATAATTAAAGCGCCATGAGTCACCGGGATTCTGAGGTGGCATTATATAACCTTGGCATTCAACATTATGTGCTTCAATGATCCGCTTTAAGCTTGGAACAAAGACTCGTTTTAGTGGACTTGAGTAACCCACGAATATTCCTTCGATGCTCTTTGGACCAAATTTTCCAAAAGGCTCTAGAACAGTGCAGGGAGACCCAAACGGTTCCAAATACTTTAGGTTAGGTTTGCGGTTGTTGATCAGCTCGAAACACGTCTTGTTGAATTTCTTCACTGTAAGAACCCGGTTGAGTGTATAGCAAGCGGCTGACACTGCTTCTGCCCAAAAGTTGACTGGTAATTTCGAATAAGCAAGCATCGTCCTGGCCGTTTCAATTAGTGTCCTGTTCTTTCTTTCTACTACTCCATTTTGTTATGGAGTGTAAGGAGCACTAAATTCATGCAGTATACCTCTTTCATCACAATATACTTCCATTTTGCTGTTCTTAAACTCTGTACTGTTGTCACTTCTTATTCTTCTAATACGAGCTTGGTACAAGTTTTCAATCTTTCTGAACAGCGTTATCAAACTCCCAAATGTGTCATCTTTTGTCTGCAGAAATGTTACCCACGAAAATCTCGAGTAATCGTCTGTTACTACTAGATAGTAGAGATCACCAGTAATGCTTTTGACATTCACTGGACCAAAAAGATCCATATGAAGTCTCTCTAACGGTCTCGAGACTGAGTTAACTTTCTTTTGAGGGTGTGATTTCTTCTTTTGCTTGCCTTTGATGCAACTAATGCACTCCCATTCCAGATGGAAACCTTTCAAATGAACACCATTCACTAAGTCATTGTGTACCAAGTAGTTCATCTTTCGTAGGTGAATATGACCCATCTTTCGATGCCATAATTGTGACTCCTTTTCGGTGGCTCGTGACATGAAGCAGTGAGTCTGACCCGTGGTAGTGGTGGCTACACTCATATCTAACACGTACAGATCGTCGACTCTTAATGCTCTCATGATTACCCACTCTTCGGGAACAACAAACCCTGGTTTCAAAATCAAACATTCCTTATCCGTGAAGTGCGTTGAATACATACGATCACAGATCTGAGAGATGCTCAAAAGATTGTTCTCAAGCTCGGCGATGTAGTTTACTCTTTCAAACGTGACAATACCATTAGATAGCGTTCCTTCACCAACTATTCGACCACCTTGATTTCCTACAAATCCCACATATCCTCCATTAAACCCTCGAACATCATACAGTAGGGTTTTCTTCCCCGTCATGTGCCGAGAAGCTCCACTATCCATAATCCAACGTGAAACGGATCTTGGAAGCTCCTGCACATATCATAAACACTTAGTTGGATTTTGATGCCACCCAAGCCTCTTTTGACTCAGGTAGCTTGACATTGAGGTGTGTTTTAGCAGTGTATAGTGGCGGAAAATTCTTATCATTCATCTTCAAGCTCTCTTCAGATCCAATCTCAACCTCTGTGTATAGAAAGAAATCCTTTTTCGGAGGTTGAGCAGATGATTGATCTTTCTTTACCACATACTTCTTTCAGAAGTGAACTTTTGTTTTTCAAGTTTCTCATAGTAATCCAAAGGTACATACATCTTCTTAGTTGAAGATGATGATTTTGTAGTCTCAGACACCTTTGGTTTTGGAGAACTTGCTTTCTTTACTTAGATTTTGGCTTCCAAGTTTGTTGAGACGAGGCAACCCATTTGTAAAATATGTCAGTTTTAGTTACCACATTCTTTACGGGTTCAGTTTTGAATTTGGTGTTGTCATTTTTCAAAACTTTCTTCTCAACAACCATTGGAGCTTTGCCTTTTGCATCAACTTTCTTTTTCTGACTCTCAATAACTTCAGACTTAGGCTTTAAGTTAGTGCACTTTTGTGCAATGTGTCCAACTTTGTTGCACTTGAAGCATGTACGGGTATCCACTTCCCGACTTGTGCCTTCGGTCTGAGGCTGTGAGGCCTTCTTTTCAAAGAACTCTTCATTTGATTTTGAAAAAAATTCAGATAATTGCTCAGAAAGTGAGCTTGAACTTGAGCTTTTCACAAACACATTTTTCTCAACAAACTTTTTGTTTTGAAAGTTCCTTCTTTTATAGTTCTTACCACCCTGATATCCACTCGACCATTTGTTTTGATTGTTGTTAGAAAATCGTGGTAGAACAGCAGGTTTTTTGTAGTAAGCTTTATCTTTTTCAAAGTTTAATTGCCTTTTGGAACATTTCAAACCTTCGATTTCAGACACATCAATCTCAACCAACTTGAACACATTTTTCAAATTTTCAACATTCACATTCTCCAAAGGAAATTCTAGATCCGAATACAACTTATCAGATCCCGACATCTTGTACATCACAAGATTAGGTTCTTCACTTAAGTTGTTTTTGGATGTTGATTTCGGAATATATTTGTCCAAAAAGCATTCTTCATCCTCAGTTGAGTCACTTTCAGATTTCAAAACATTTT
This sequence comes from Helianthus annuus, assembly GCF_002127325.2. NCBI lineage: Eukaryota > Viridiplantae > Streptophyta > Magnoliopsida > Asterales > Asteraceae > Helianthus > Helianthus annuus. The sequence goes on from NC_035440.2 coordinate 127,728,220, forward strand.
CAACCACACTTTTAACAACTTCGGACTGAACACTGTCTTCATCGGATGATGAAGTGAATGTGATATCGATTGATTCAGGAAGTTTAACCTCATTTGTTTCATCATCATTAACCAACCTGGACTTTTTCTTTGAAAAGTTCTTTAATACTGGCGGTGGAACCTGACCCTACCCCAGTTCCATCCGAGTAAATATCTTCTCCGGCTTTGTTCTTCCCAATTGGTTTAGGAATGATATGTTGAAGAAAAAAACTTGCGGAGTTATAACTGTTGAGTTTCAGATTGATTCTTTCATTTTCAATCTTAGCTTCCTGAAACTGAAGCTTCAGATTAGCAATTTCATCCAACTATTGGTTGATTTGCTTTTCTTTTGACTGAAGTACTCCTGATAACTGAAAATTTTCTTTGATTGTTTTGTCGTTTCTTTCATCAGAATCTTTTATCGTTCTTTTTAGCTTCTCATAATTTTTGGAAAGTTGACGATTTTCATGAATTAACTTTTCATTTTCTTTCCTGATTCGCTCTACGTCAATTTTATCTTTTTCAAGTTTATCAGTTAATTCTTTTATTCGATCATTTGAAGCTTTTACCAATTTGTCACGACTTAAAATCTGATTTTCAACTTCTCTGACTCTATCAGTCAGTTCTTCAGTCTTCTTACCATTGAGATAAGCATGTGTACTACAAACCTTGCAATTTTCATGCAATTTTTGCAGTCACTTTCAATTTTGGGTTTATCAGTCTTACCTAACTCATTTGTTGAATCATTAGAACTGACCTTGCTCTTTGACTCAGTTCCAGACTTAGAATCTACCTCTAATTCTTTTGCTGCTAGAACTTTATATGCCATTTTCTTCAGATTATGTGCTGTGAACTCTTTCGTCGTGTCGATTATTCCATCATCGACCTTCTTCGACTGCAACTCCTTTTCTTCAGCTTCTTTTGACCACCACATTCTCTGCATTGCTTCTTCCTCTTCTGCTATTTGCTCGATGAGAGTTTCAACACTGATTGATGAAGGTTCAACAACTATGTTTCCTTTAGGATCCAAAAAGCATTCCCGATCAGCATCCCATCTTTTTGCGCTTTTTGCCTCTTTCCATGTTCGATAGATTTTATCTTTCATGTTTTGGGCTAACATCTTCCTGTTGACATATTTTACTTCTTCTGTTCGGGTATCTTTGAAAGGAATAATTTTTGTCATAAAGGCATAACCCACTGCATCTTCTTCCGGTAACAACTCACTCCATTCAAATCCCTCATCATCATGAATAACAGCTAATGCTCTCTACTTTTCTTTGGGAGCATCTTCTAACTACTTCATTTTGGGAGGTTCTGTCTTGTTTTGATGATAGATGGCCCTTTTATAATAGTCCTCTCGGAATGGGTTGGCTGTTTCATCAGCAGCTGCATTTCAACATTCTCGTTTAAAATGCCCCTTTTGCTTACATTTAAAGCATGTAACCTTCAATTTATCAAAACCTAGCTTTGTTGAAGGTCTACCAATGGAGTGTCTGCCTGTTATCTCCATAAATCTCTGAGCCCTTCTGACCGCACTCGCCATACACCATCTAATGTCAATCAACTCCATCTCTTCGGGGTCGATTTGATCATAATCTTCCTTGGTGAGGTTGGTGTTTCCAATCTTTCGAGCAACAAGGCTCTCATATGATTCCAAAATGGATGCCAAAAACACCATTTGCTGCTTGGCTGCTTCTTCGCTGAAGTTTTGTGCATTGTTGAGGTCTACAGCAATATTGCACTGGAACATGTTTTTCGGAACCGATTTTTGTTGTTGACTTGAGCAGTTGAAGATTATCCTCCATGATAACCACTGTTTGGACTTTCTTGATTTGATATGTTTGAATTTTCTGCTAAGAATGCAGTCTTCGGTGACACAGTTTTTGGGATCATACTTCCTCGATAATATAAATCAACATTTTGTTGATACGAGGAGTTGTTGTCTTTGTTCATTTTTCTGAACTCCAATTCATGACTCTCCAACCTTTCGATTAGCAAATCAACTGTCAACTCAGTCGACTTCACTGTGTTTTTCAACATTAAAGCAAAATACTGCCAATCTTTCTCATCAGGCAGTGAGTCAAACAACTTATCAACCAATTCTTCCTGTGTATACACAATTCCATATCTTGCAAGTTCCATCTTCAAGTGACCGAATCTTTCTATCATCTTTGACACAGATTAATTTTTTCATACACCCAAACAAATCGAATTCCTTTTTCAACAATTTTTTCTTGTTTTTAACAATTTCGGCACCACCCACACACTTTATCTTTAGTTTCTCCCATAAATTTCTGGTATCTTTGTAGTCAATTAATGATATAATATCATCCCTTACTGATTAATGCAATAAGGCGATGCATTTTTGTTCTGCAATGAAAGTGTCTTGTGTAGTTTCGGATAAATTTTCATAGTCAGTTCTTCTGATGTCAAAACCATGTCTCATACTCTTCCAGCTTAGATAGGCAAATGCCTGTAACCATTCCTCAAATCTACTTGCCCATCTGTTGTAATCTTCTATAGCCATCAACTTGGGCGGTTTGTTGTAGGGGCCATAAGCGTTATCAACGCTCAGAGAGTCAATAATGGCCTTTTTTGGACTCGGGTTCGGAGCCATTTCATTTGTGTTGCTTGTCGTGGCATCTCCTGTGTTGCTGGTGTAAGCAAATACGTTACAGAAAGGATTGAGAAAATCGTCTCCCATCATGGTGTACCTGAAACAGTTTTTCAAACACTTAGAAAAAAATTTTGTGATTTTCAAAAATTTCACAATCGTGCACTTGAATCGAATGGTTGTTCGATCGAGTGGCACAGAAATGAGATCAAGACAAGAGTTCACGAACCGGATAGCTGCTCGATCGAATGATTATCCGATCGAGTGGTTGTCCGACCAGGTAGCACAAAGGTCTAAAAACTTTTGACTTTTCAACCTCCTGTCCGATCGGTCGACTATCCGATCGGATAACTAGATGACGTAAGTGGATGAAAACAGATAACAACGATGCTGTCCGATCGGTTGACTATCCGATCAGGTAACACTGATGATGTCAGCAACACTATCTATGAACAATCTAAGCCAAATCGTTCGAACACCTGTTCGAACGAGTACATGACATCATCAAACAAGAACAGCTCAACATAGTTTTTGATGATTTTGATCTGGTTTTTGAATGAATTTTGTTATGAAATCTTGAAGGATTATACTATGAATGATTACGAACAGATTGATAACAAATTTGTCAAATTTTAACCGTATTTTCACGTTCAATTTTAGGTTTTTCTAATTTTAGTGTATGAAAGTGAAGAACAATGTAAGAAGTGAGTAGAAAGTGAGAGAAATCGTCAAATTTCCGGTGAAATTTGACTCTGATCAGCAAAAAAAAGCATGAATTCCGGCGAATTCGTTGTCGTAAATCTTGATTCAGCTCCCTGGATGCTCTGATACCACTTGTTGGTCTCTCGTAAAGGATCTGATTGATGCAAACGTAGATGAACCGATCTTGATCAAAGTGCGGAATCCTTTGAATTAAGTCACAGATGTACGACACACAATACAACGTTTAAACACTGTCTGAATCTTTCTATTAAGATACTATGAAAGTACAAGAGCCAGAAGAAAGTCAGACTATGACAGAGTACACGAAGGTGTCAGCAGATCTAGAGATGCAAAAGTCCTAAATGACATACCCTGATGGAGTATTTATAGGCAACTCAGGAAGACAAGTAGTGTTGTCCGATCGGATAGCATGCTGTCCGATCGGCTGACAATGCTGTCCAATCGGATAGCCCATCCGATCGGCTAACAACACTCAACAAAAGTCAACACTTTACAATCCAATCCCGTTTCCTGAGTTGTCATACTACGTACATACAAATATAAACATCAATTGTTCACTAAGATACAAAATATGACTAAATGCTGACGGAAGCTACAGACGTAAGTACTAACATATAATTATTTTGTCTATTTTTAATTTTGAGAATTTCAAAAAACATGAGAGCAACTAAAGTTGCCTTAATATATGGAGCCACGATATTGTATAAATGTGTATTAAAATACAAATGAGGTAGGTCGAGGCACTCGTGGGTAAGGGGTTTCTGGGTTCGAACCCAAGCTAGAACACCACCGCCACCCATGCGGGTTAGATGGGTGGGTTCGGCTAGCTAGCTACGAGGGGAACCTGTGCTACGTTGTTGTTGTTCGATGAAGGGTTTGACCATTCAAATGGTCATTTGACCGTTAACTTAAATAAACAATATTTTATTTATTAAATTACCTTATAAATAACCACCCCATTCCTCATTTCACCCTAAAATCTTATACCATTCCCACTCAAATCTTAAACCATTTTCACTCTAATCAATCTCTTTCTCAGTGGCTAGTTTCTCATACGAAGACTTGGGCAGTTATTTACTGCCCGACGATTATGAAGACGATTTTTCAACTGATAGTAGCTTACTTTTTTTTCGTAAAGAAGCTTGAGGAACTCGAAGCGGGAGACACAACAATGTCTTCAGGCGTTCCAAAAAAAAATCGTCAAACGTTGTCGCGTACAAGGTAACGAAAATCTTAAGAATGATTATTTTGTTGATGAACCAAAGTATGATCATGAAACATTACATTATCGTTTTCTTATGTCGAAAGAATTGTTCTTAAAAATTGTTGGTGATGTGGAAACACAAGAGGGATTTGATGGGTGGTACAAAAAGAGTTTTACGACGATACAAAAAGTTACATCCACCATTAAACAACTCGTGAGCGGTAATACTCTCAACGAGAAAGACGAGTACTTACAAAATCCGAAAGGACTTCGCGAGATTGCCTACAACTTTTTTTCAATGAAGTTTAATTTTTATCTAATATTTGACTCTAGTTAAATAAAAAAATAGTTTATGGCATGGGTAGGCATTGTCAATGTTTTATGGCAAATGGGTACTTTAAAAGAAAATTGACATAACGGGATTTGGTTGGTTGGGGTAAAGTTACTAGTGTACTACCCTTGAGTGCTCATTCCTCCATGAGTTTTAACATTATGAGAGATTTTTTTTTTATTTTAATATTTTTCACATCTTGTTAAGCACGTATTTTGGTACCAGAATCTAAATTTTTTTTATGTATTTACATTAATCGAGTAAATACACGTTTTTTTTTAATATTTTGCAACTAAACATTTTAATTTAAAAAAAAAAAGTCTCTCTTCACTTTCTGATGTTAAAGACTTATTTTTATTTCATCTTTAATCTTAATATATATAATTTGTAGAATTGCTCATTCTAATATATCACTACTATTCCTTCTTCCTTTATGTAATTTAGGTGTTCATGGTTTGGATTGAAGCCATACAACTTCTTATTTGTATGATTTCGTGGTTGGGTTTTTAAAAACTTTTTCGGTTAGTTTATATAAGTATTTTATAACCGTTCCGAATAGTTTGGCTTATGGTTTATACACAAAACCTCGAAAAATGAATTTGAGATTTTATTCTATACAACTTTTTGCATTTTAGTTGTGCCTTTAATTATATTAAATTGAAGTATACATATGGGTTGGACTTTTGCTTAACAATACAACGCATGGATTTAGTGTTTTAAGTTCAAATTGTGTAACAAATATGAGGGAACGATATTAAGGGCCGGTCCAACAGCCATTCAAGTGAAGCAAGGGCTTTGAGCCCTTCAAATTTTAGGGCCTCCATATATATATATAGGGGACCGTTAAAATGAGAACCACCTCGAGTTGTAAAAACCGTGAGAACTACACCGTACGAGGCGAGATGGACCAAATTTTTTTTTCATAAACGTAGATGCGTGTATTATAAACACATTTGTAAAAAAAAATTAAAAAAAATGTCGTCTGTGTAGTTTTGAGCACTACAAGTTTGTGTTTACGGGTACCGTAAATCTTACCGGAAAATTTATTAGTGACATAAGATGCTAAAAGTTAAGAATTTACATAAAGAGCAAGGCCGGCTCAACCTATTTGGAGGCCTAAAGCGAAATAAAAATTGGGGCCATTTCCAAAAACTTTTAACATTTTTAAATGACCAACTTCATACTTTGGATTTTGATTTTGATTTTACATAGAAATATAGAAACAAAAACATACGAAAAGGAGGAGGAACATAACTACAGTGAGAAACTCTCGGTTTTGATTTTGATTCAGTATTGATAATCATGAAACAACCCAACATTATAGTCATTAAAACTTAAAAATATCAATTAAAAATTATGCTCTTAGGATTCGAACCAGTGTCGGTAGAGAAAAAGTTGTCATTCTTACCACTAAAATACAATGTTAAGTGTGCTGAAACTACATATTAAATGTTCATATTAAATTTATATATATATATATATATATATATATATATATATATATATATATATAGAGGGCTGCTAGAATGAAAACCACCTCGAGTTGTAAGAACCGCGAGAACTACACCCCACGGGTGGGCGTTCACCATGATTTTTTTTTTTACAACTAGATGTGTATATTATAAACACAGCCGAAAAAAAAAAAAATTTTAAACGCCGCGGCCGAGGGGGTAGTTTTTACACCACAAGTTTGGTGTTTTTAATTTTTTTTCTTTTTTTCTTTTTTTTTTTCACCAAACTTGTGGTGTAAAAAACTACCCACTCGGCCGCGGCGTTTAATTTTTTTTTACAGCTGTGTTTATAATATACACATCTAGTTGTAAAAAAAATCATGGTGAACGCCCACCCGTGGGGTGTAGTTCTCGCGGTTCTTACAACTCGGGGTGGTTTTCATTCTAGCGGCTCCCTATATATATATATATATATATATATATATATATATATATATATATATATGTAGAGCTTCCTGTAAAAAAAAGGTTTTTTTTTATGAGAAAGATAAGAAAGAATCTACACCATTAGATCTTTGATCTAATTGTTGAGATCATAATGGCAAAATTGTAAATATTGTTTACTATTAAACATATTAATTTTCTAGATTAAGGGTATACAGGTAAATCTAACATTTTTAAATTAAGAAACTAACATTAATGCATGTGCGACTTCCCCCCGTCTTTTTTAAACGTCAATAACTCTTTATACCATATTGCTATACTTATATAGAGAAAAAAATATGTTTCGATCAGATGTTTTGTCTATTTTCATACAGTGGTGTTTTAATTGTATTGTGATTCAAAGCGTGGTGTTTTAAACACATACTAGAATGCAGGTGTAAAACACTATACGATGGACATGCGAAGAACATCTACTGGAATGTAGGTTTAAAATATCATGGTGTTTTAACATATGGAATCTGGACCATCTACTAGCATGCAGATGTAAAACACCATGCATGCAGGTTTAAAACACCATGTACAATAACCATACTATGAACATTATACTAAGAACATATTCTGGAAATGGAGGTAGTGTCTTTAATAGTGTTATATACTTATTGAATTGTGTTATATACTTATTGAATGGTGTTATATAATTATTGAATGGTGTTATATATGTGCTGAATGGTGATTTTGCAGTGTTTTTATAAAGATCTTTAAAATGGTGTTATATATTTATTGAATGGTGTTATATACTTATTGAATGGTGTTATATACGTGTTGAATGGTGGTTGCAGTGTTATTCGTAGTGTTTTTATAGAGATCTTTAAAATGGTGTTATATACTTATTGAATGATGTTATATAATTATTGAATGGTGTTATATACGTGCTGATTGGTGGTTGCAGTATTATTCATAGTGTTTTTATAGAGATCTTTTAAAAAAATCATGTTTCTATAAATAAGGTGACGATTATGGAAGGTTTTTGATTTAATTGAATCAATGATAAAATTTGAGAACATATGTCATCACCACAATATTTCTCACACTTCTCACACTTTTAACATTTTTTACAATAACCTTACCCTATATATATATATATATATATATATATATATATATATATATATATAGGGGCCGCTAGAATGAGAACCACCTCGAGTTGTAAGAACCGCGAGAACTACTTGATCCGGGGCGAGGTGGACCAATTTTTTTTTTCAAAAACGTAGATGCATGTATTATAAACACATTCGTAAAAAAATTAAAAAAAAATGTCGTGCGTGTAGTTTTTTACACCACAAGTTTGTGGTCTATGAGTTCCGTAAATTTACGGAACTCGTTGACCACAAACTTTTGGTGTAAAAAACTACACGCACGACATTTTTTTTTAATTTTTTTTTTACGAATGTGTTTATAATACATGCATCTACGTTTTTGAAAAAAAAAATTGGTCCACCTCGCCCCGTACAGTGTGGTTCTCGCGGTTCTTACAACTCGAGGTGGTTCTCATTCTAGCGGTCCCCTATATATATATATATATATATATATATATATATATATATATATATATATATATATATAGAATTTCGCTAAAATAAGAACCACCTCCAGTTGTAAGAACCGTGAGAACTACATGATCCGGGGCGAGTTGGACCAAATTTTTTTTCCATAAACGTAGATGCGTGTATTATAAACACATTTGTAAAAAAAATTCAAAAAAAAATGCCGTGTGTATAGTTTTGAGCACCACAAGTTTGTGTTTACGGGTACCGTAAATTTTTCGGTAAGATTTACGGTACCCGTAAACACAAACTTGTAGTGCTCAAAATTACACAGACGACATTTTTTTTAATTTTTTTTACAAATGTGTTTATAATACACGCATCTACGTTTATGAAAAAAAATTTGGTCCATCTCGCCTCGTACGGTGTAGTTCTCACGGTTTTTACAACTCGAGGTGGTTCTCATTTTAGCGGTCACATATATATATATATATATATATATATATATATATATATATATATATATATATATATATAGGGGAAGGTTCAAATGAAAACCACTAGTTATTGTGAAAACTCGAAAACTAATTAAAAGAAGCCAAAAAAACATACAAAAAATTTTTTTTCTAATTTTTTTTTGCAATCAAAATTTCGCAGGTTTTTTAATATAAAAAAAAATTTTCAAAAAAAAAAAATTTTTTTTTTGTGTAGTGCACATGTGTAATACTGCACATATGTATGTGTACTACACATGTGTATTATTACACATGTGCACTACACAAATTTTTTTTTTTTTTTTTTTGAAAAAAAGTTTTTTTTATATATAAAAACTAGCGATTTTTATAAAAAAAAATTGAAAAAAAAATTGTGTGTTTTTTAGGCTTTTTTTAGTTAGTTTTCGAGTTTTCACAATAAAAGTGGTTTTCATTTCCTAAAATTTGAAGGGCTCAAAGCCCTTGCTTCACTTGAATGGCTCTTGGACCGGCCCTTAATATCGTTCCCTCATATTTGTAATTTGTTACACAATTTGAACTTAAAACACTAAATCCATGCGTTGTATTGTTAAGCAAAAGTCCAACCCATATCTATACTTCAATTTAATATAATTAAAGGCACAACTAAAATGCAAAAAGTTGTATAGAATAAAATCTCAAATTCATTTTTCGAGGTTTTGTGTATAAACCATAAGCCAAACTATTCGGAACGGTTATAAAATACTTAGAGTAAATTACTTTTTGAGTCCATGTGTTTTAGTGGTTTTAACCACTTGAGTCCAAAATCAAAATGTTTAACGCCCTGAGTCCCTAGCCATTTATTTTATAACGTTTTGAGTCCAATTTTGTTCATTTTATAACGATTTGAGTCCAAAAAATTGGACTCAAAAGGTTAAAATTTGGACTCAAAAGGACTCAAATGGTTAATGAAAATGCTTATAGGGACTCAGGTCGTTAAACTTTTTGCTTTTGGACTCAACTAATTAAAACCACTAAAACACAGGGACTCAAAAAGTAATTTACCCAAATACTTATATAAACTAACCGAAAAAGTTTTTAAAAACCCAACCACGAAATCATACAAATAAGAAGTTGTATGGCTTCAATCCAAACCATGAACACCTAAATTACATGAAGGAAGAAGGAATAGTAGTGATATATTAGAATGAGCACTTCTACAAATTATATATATTAAGATTAAAGATGAAATAAAAATAAGTCTTTAACATCAGAAAGAGAGACTTTTTTTTTAAATTAAAATGTTTTAGTTGCAAAATATTAAAAAAAACGTGTATTTACTCTATTAATGTAAATACATAAAAAAATTTAGATTCTGGTACCAAAATACATGCTTAACAAGATGTGAAAAATATTAAAATAAAAAAAAAATCTCTCATAATGTTAAAACTCACGGAGGAAGGAGCACTCAAGGGTAGTACACTAATAACTTTACCCCAACCAACCGAATCCCGTTATGTCAATTTTCTTTCAAAGTACCCATTTGCCATAAAACATTGACGATGCCTACCCATGCCATAAACTATCTCGAAATGGTGCTCTAAACGATGAAAACGACGCTTCAATTCGGGTGTTTAAATTTCTAATTAACAAAAATAAGTCATTTGGAGCACCATTTCGAGGTAAGTTTTACATCAATGGACTTGTATCGTCGTTCTGATCAAGAGCTCTAAAAATCTGTTTGTAACTTGGAAAAAAGCTTAACTCCGTTAAGTTTTTTTTTTTTTAACGGGGGACCGGTGTGGTAAAAATATGTGAAAGGTGGGACTACTGGAGGGATTATTCAAAGGTGAGACTGTCAATGGCCAATAACCTCTAGTTGGGATTATTACAGGCCAATTCCCCTTAATTAAATAGTTAATTTCATTTTTTTTCCGATACACATATAATTTTATTCTACATACATCCTACACATTATCGAATTTTATAGTACATATGTCGAACTTTATCCTACACCTTATCTTATACAAATCGTAATTTATCCGACAGTCAATATATATATAAGGGTTGGTTAAGTACAATATTCCTTAACGTACGATGCGTACCAGATGAAATTACACATGTTATAAAACTCAAACTCTTAATCACGCATCTTGAAAAAACATAATCACGCATGTTGAAAACCATAATCATGCATGTACAAAATCAGAAATCACGCATGGGTAAAACCCTAATCACGGATGTTATAAAACTAAACACGTATGTTATTATTTCCTCTAGTACGTATTGTACGTTAAGAAATATTGTATTTTACACTTTCACTGTATATATCTATATTGAAAATAAGTTACAAATTTAATGTAGTAGATATTAAAGAGGAATACTCGTAATTTATCCTACTCACCTCGTAATTTATCCGACACTATATATATATATATATATATATATATATATATAGGATACAGATCCGTTAGGAACCACCCTTTATTGCGAGAACCGCGAGAACCAGTGTGAACACATGGCATTTTTGTAATTATAATATGTTTATGATAAAACACGCACATTCCTTTTTTTTGTTACTGTTCTCTGTTTTAGGGTTTCAAGAGCTTCATCAGTTCTCAGTTTTCACAAGTGGCAGAGAGGCGTCCATGGTGGTTTCACGGCGGCGAAGGGGCGTTCACGGCAGAGAGGTAGTCGCCGTTCACATATTTCACGGCGGTGGCAGTCGGCACGGTGTTTACGGTGGTATATGGCATCTTCTGATTCATCATGTGTCGATCCTTATACATCTGATGATCCTCCTCATACATTGTTCCTCCTGTAAGTCTAATCATGCCATTCATCCTACCATTGTTCCTCATGTAACCCTAATCGCGCCACACTCCTCGATTATTCTGATCGTGATGCCCTAATTACGAATGGAATACTCGATTACGAATCGATGAAGAATATATGATCTATGATTATGTTCTTACTGCAACAATATCGATTATAATACGAATTTTGTAGCACTAACCTCAATTATATGACGAATTTTGAAATATTTGATGGTAAAATCCATATGACGAACAATTTATGGTGTATTGTTATCGTTATGACGAAGACGAACTACTGATGTAATCGAGACAAAGACGAACTACAGAGAATTGCTGATGCTTGAGAACTGAGAACTGCTGATGCAATTCGATTGTCGGACTTGATTATTGTATAAATACACCATCCTGCACATGTGCAACACTTTACCATTACCCTATAACCATCACCAATAATCTACATCTTGCACATGTGCAGCACGTTACCATTACCAATTCACGGCGGCATCCGTGGCTACCTAATCGATGTTAACACATCACACCCACCACCACAACGACAACTACTCTTACTATAACTCCATCATCGACGTACTTCAGTTGACTAACCACCGTTCACGGCTAGTTCATGTGAGTATGTTTTATTATTGAATCTGCATTAATTATATTATTGCTTGATTTAGTTTATGTTTTTAATCACATGTATCTTTACTGTTTACTTTGTTTTTAAGTTTTATTTACATGATTATTTTACATCATGCCAGGGCTGTTGGAGGCTATTGAAAGTGGTGACCATAGGTGTGAGATAGTGGTGACGGTGGCATGATGTGTTTTGAATTGGGCCAGTAAACAAAACTGATGCCACTGATGTGTTCGACATTGTGCCCATTTGAATAGAATATCAAGCATGTCCTGTACTACTCTTAGTAGTAGCCTAGTAGGAAAGTGTGATTTTATTTTGACACGTATGCGGTTGTGTAGGTATGTGATGGATGAAATCGGGTTCAACACTCAGAGATGAACCAGATTTCAGAGTATCACCATTCATGTACATGGCTGAAGGGACATGGGAGTCTGTTGTGAGGTGATCTATTGTTAACATTCTGTTTCTTTTTTCTAATCCTTTTAAGTACAAAAGTATACATATATATCATATTAAACAGGTCAGATACATAACATAATAAAACAGTAGATAATGTTTGGCCGTGTTTGCATTTCCTATCTTAATGTTTGAGATTGGTAAGAAGTCCCGAGGTTTCAACAGCCGAGCTCTCTACACTTTCCTCGTTCATTGCATATTAGGTAAGGCCGATTTTAGTTCACTATGATCTTTTGAGCTTTTCTTTTTTTTTTTTTTTTTAAAAAAAAAGAGGGAATACGAGTGTGTGAATGGTTCACTTTTATTACTGAACCATATTAGAAGTTTCAGTTATATGGAAAACTATTAATTCGTTTATTTTTTTTGTTTTTAAGAAATAACCTTTTACAGTTAATGAAAACCTTCGCATTGTAGGTACTAAAGTGCAAGAACTAAATAATATACGACTAGTGTGAGTATATGTTTTTTCATGCTAATTTTTTACTCTTTTGGCTTTCTATTTTTTATGTTTTTTTGGATGAGCTTTATGAGACAAGACTCGAGGTGCATCAATCAAAGATGTTTTAGAGGAACACTTTTGACATCAGATATTGGAACACAATATCTTTAGGATGCTTCAATTAAGCGGGCTCTCTCTAAATGTTTTATGTCTCAAGTATTATTGTATATCCGAAGAGAAACATATCTGCATCAGTATGTGTTTAGTAGTAATCGAACAATGTCTATGATGATGATACACTTCATCGCTGCCCGCCGCAAAGCGCTAGATTATTTTAACATTAGTTTAAAGATAAAAGAAAGAAATTGAGTTAGCTTGGTATTGTATTTGAACAAGTTATGAAAAACTATGAATGTTAATTAAACAGAAGTACATATTTGGTTTGTTTGTTTTGGCGTAAATTGTAGCTGGTTAATTTTTTTCATTTTAATAAAAATAATTATTTATTTTATCTGTGCATTTTGTGCGGATTAGGAATATGGTATTCACTTTGCGTGGGTGGGTCATGTTATTTGTTTTGGACTTTCATTATGCGCGGTTTATCTGTTCATATTAGGTGGCTCACATGGAGTTTACTTTGGTGTTTTTGGGAGGTGGGATGATTCATTTTTGGCGTTTAATTACCCGCCTATAATACATTTTCATTTTTTTCCCGTCGAACAATGCACATGTGTATACATGTTTAATGTTTCATTACACATTGTTATTGTTTCGACCAATGCACATGTGCATACAGGAATATATTAACTGCATATAATCTGTTTCCTTTACATATGCATCAACATATGTAATGTGGTACCCCATACGTAATAGGGTACCACATACACTCCACATGGTTATTATTCCGAACAATGCACATGTGCATACATGTTTAATGTTTCACTACATATTATTATTGTTTCGACCAATGCACATGTGCATACTTGGATATTTTAACTACATGTAATCCGTTTTCCTTTACATATACATCAACATATGTAATGTGATACCCCATACGTAATAGGGTACCACAACATATGTAATGTGGTACCCCATACGTATAGGGTACCACATACGTAATATGATATGAACAAATATACAATATTTCAAAATATACACATATTCATTACTAACATGTTTATTGTTTTTTACTAATGCACGTGTGCATTACCAACATTAACACACTATCATACAACTTTTGTGTAACAACCAATATATATAACACCCTTATCATAAGGAATCACATAATCCGAGCAACAATCATTGTTGCACATATGCATCACCGGCATATACTATACTAAACAACATATTACATCCTAAAAACAAATATAACCATTGTAATACATTATATGATGTGTGTAAAATGCAACATATAAAACACATCAATTAAGGCATAAAACTAACCCTTTTTAAGTACTAATGTTGGAAAAATAGTGTTTTTGTCTTCCTTTTGTATTTTCAGGATGAAATGAGCTCAAAATCACAAAAGAAGCAAAAAGACTACTAATTCTACCATAAATACAAGAAAAGGAACAAAAGTGGACTGCCCGGACCCTCAACGGCACCTCCCAAGGCAAAGAAGAAGAAACAGAGTCTGAACACGCCCCGTGTCCAGCGAACACGGGGGCGTGCCCAGGAAGCAGCAGAAAAGACAAACCAGTAGAAGCTTCCATTGCCCACCACGGGGCCGTGTCCAGCGAGCACGGGGGCGTGGTGAAAGTACAGCAGGCGCATTAATTGTAATTTGCAATTACAATTAATGAGGAGAGAGAGTGTCAGGCGGGCACGGGGCCGTGTCCAGCCTTCTGTTCAGCCTATAAATAGAGGAGCTTGGCTTCATTCTCTCTCATCCCTTGGCACACCACCTCTCTCACACCTCATCCACCACCCACCACCACCATAACACCATCATCCACCACCATCATCCATTGTCCATCGTAGAGTGTGTGAGTCGTCTCGGGATCCAAGATTGATCGTAAGAGTTCTTGACAATCAAGGCCATGTTTGCCTAAGTCTCTTACATCACTTGGTGAAGACAAGTGTTTAGTATAATACTTTTTATTTTTAATCTTTTGCACTTTTTATTTGGTTTTGTATTAATGACTTTAATAACTAGTTACTTATGTTGAAGGTGATCTTTCCTTATCGTTTGTCCGTGGTGTCTTGGCATTATTTTACTGTCTATATAAAATAAAAGATTTTCACCATTCATATCTCCACGGTCTATATGGAGGTATGTTGGCTACCTGGTCGGGGGTTAAGGGAACGGTTTGGTAAGTGTCTTGCCCTTGTTCAGCGTTTAGAGGTCCTGCTTGGGACCTGGGTCAAATTTAGTAGGATCTCCTTCAATGCCCATAGGTATTGGATGGCGGGGATCCAAACTCTTTGACCCCCTCATAAGTTAACTACTATTAATACTATAACCCGGCTATTTAGGACTGTATCCCTGCTGACTCAGACTACTTAGCCGAGGGTAACGTCACCGCCAAAAGCGGGGCCTACCACAATTTGCATTAATAACTTAATTATTATCTTTCAATAATCCGACCCTTTAGGATTGTATCCTTGCTGACTCAAACTACTGGGTTGAGGGTAACGTCACCTTCAAAAGAGGGGCCTACTACAATAACTAAGATAATCTCTTAAACAAGTGCAAAAGTGCGAAAATAATCAAAGGTTATACTAATACACGTGTCGGATCCAAGTGATTCATCTTGTCTATCTGTTTTTTATTTTATTTTTATTTTTCAGCATTTAGTTAGTTTTTATTTTTCTTAGTTTAAAACATTTTTCTAACCTTTTTGATTTGATTAGACGTTGAGGATAAACCGGTATTAAAAGCTCTTGTGTCCTTGGACGACCTCGGTATCTTACCAACACTATACTACGTCCACGATGGGTGCACTTGCCCATATGTGTGTTTAGTGTTAGTGAATATCGTGTTTTATAAATTTAAAACTTGGCTAAAAGTGTAAAAAGGGCTTAAATATATATCTAAAAACATATATACACTGACACGCATCAAGTTTTTGGCGCCGCTGCCGGGGACACAAGGATTTTAAGAAAGTTAGGAATCAACGGCCTAATCATATTTTTAATTTTCTTTAATTTTTTTAGGATTTTTCTTAGATTTTTAGCTTCTGCAGAGCTCAGCACGGGGCCGTGCCTGGTCGGACACGGGCCGTGCTCAGCAACGTTACTGGCAGTTTTTTGTTTTTCAAGTTACAGAAGGCTGACCACGGGGCCGTGCCGGTGCAACACGGGGCCGTGTCCAACTTCCAGTAACTGGGATCTGAAAAACAATCACTGTATTTCCGATCACGGGGCCGTGTTCGCTCAACACGGGGCCGTGGTGAACCTTCTGACCAACATTCCTTTTTGTTTTTATTGCAGGACTTGGAACCCGACGCCATCCTCACGTAGTGTATGAGCTCCAGTTCCAATAAAGACATAAAGGAACCGCTAGAAGAACCCGAACGCTTTCTCAGAAAAAGGTTAAAAGCCAAAAACCAAGAGAAGGTTTCGGGTGATCCACCCCCAATGGCGGACCAACGTACCCTTATGGATTATCTACGGCCCACCGTAGGTAATCTAGGCGCCGCTATCAATGCTCCGAATGTCGAAGCCAATAACTTCGAACTTCGACCGCATTTGATACAAATGCTCCAAAACTTCGCAACCTTCCACGGGCTTGCGGACGAGGATCCTCATCTACATATAACTAATTTCTTAGAAATATGTGATACCTTTCGGATCAATGGAGCATCAAACGACGCCATCCGCCTCCGTATGTTTCCATTCTCACTAAAAGACCGAGCGAAAGCTTGGCTCAACACCCTCCCAGCTGGATCGGTAAACACCTGGGATGAACTAGCCCAAAAGTTTCTATATAAGTATTTCCCTCCTTCTAAAACTGCTAAATTAATGGCTGAAATTAATACATACTCGCAAGAGGACGGGGAATCCTTATATGAAACATGGGAAAGGTTCAAGGAGCTATTACGCAAGTGTCCCCATCACGGCCTCGCAATATGGCAACAAGTATCCACTTTCTACAATGGATTGTTGCCACACACTAGGCAGACACTTGATTCTAGCTCCGGGGGACTTTTAGGTAATCGACGCCCACACGAAATATATAATCAGATTGAGGAAATTGCTCAAACCAATTTTCAATGGCACACTCCCCGGGGAAATAAATCTATCGCCCCGGGCGCCCATAAGGTCGACGAAAGCACCTCTTTACAAGCCCAAATCGAGGCCCTTTCTTCAAAAATAAAAAAATTAGAAATGACAAAAACAGTCTCGGTTATGGCTTGTGAAGGGTGTGGTGGGTCACATGAAAATTGGAGATGCATGAAAGAAACGGACGATCAACAAGAAATGGTAAACTACATTGATAATAGACCTAGGCCGTCGGGTCCTCCAACGGGAACTTACAACCAAGGATGGCGAAACCACCCAAACCTTGGTTGGAGGGAAACCGGCAATAGTAGTAACCAACAAACCCAACGAACAAACTTTCAGCAATCAAGAAATGAGTCACAAAATTTCACTCAACAACAAGGTGGACGAGAAAGGCTCGAAGATACTATATCTCGCCTCGTCTCCGACACTGATAAGACAAACTCGGAAAGATTTCTACAATTAGAATCTAATTTTAGGAATCAACAAGCTAGCATTCAAAACATAGAAAAACAAATAAATCAACTAGCACAAAATTTTTCCGAGAGACCGCAAGGCGCATTACCTAGCAATACCGAAACAAACCCAAAGGCGCAAGTTCACCTCATCACACTACGAAACCGCACCGTGGGGCCTGCAGAAGTACCTCCACCAACGGAAGAAACAATGCCAACGCATCTGCAGGAAAAGAACTCTCCCCCATCACCCGAGCCTACCAAGGCTCCTCGAGTTCCATACCCCGGTAGGTTAATTCGTCAAAAGACCAATGAGCAATTCGCAAAATTCGAAAGCCTGTTAAAACAATTGCATGTCAATATTCCTTTTATCGAAGTCCTAACCCAAATGCCCAAATACTCTAAATTTATGAGGGACTTCCTTACACATAAAAAGAAAATTGAAAATTTGCAATTAGTTAATTTAGGCGAAGAATGCTCTGCCCTCGTACTCAATAAACTACCCCAAAAGAAAATCGATCCCGGGAGTTTCACGATTCCATGCTCAATAGGGGAATCACCCGTTCGCAATGCCTTGGCCGACTTAGGGGCTAGCATTAACCTCATGCCCTCATCGATGTTCAAAAGGCTTGGCTTGGGAACCACGAGCCCTACAAAAATAAGCATACAACTCGCTGATCGATCAGTCAAGTTCCCACAAGGTGTCATCGAGAATGTCTTGGTAAGGGTAAGCAAATTCGTTTATCCTGTTGACTTTGTCATACTCGACATGGAGGAAGACACCGAGGTCCCCCTTATCCTAGGGAGACCCTTCCTTGCCACAGCACAAGCAGTGGTAGACATGAATGAAGGGACACTAACTTTGAGGTATGGGGACGATGAGGTGAAGTTCGGAGTTGGGAAGAAAATAGAGGACGACGACCCAGTCAATTACATGAAGGTTATTGATTCAAGCTTGGATGCCGCTCTCCGACGGTGTAACTTGGGAAGCAAGGCACTCCACTCAGAAGATATATAACCGGGAATCGGGTCTAGCCAAGGACCCTTATAAACGTGGCGCACCACGGAGGCATTCCGCGGATCTATCCTTAGTTTAGTTTAGTTTAATCTTTTAGTTTTTGCAGAATAAAACACACTCACGGTGGTAATGGATGAAAAAGGGAACGAGGAAAATGGAACCATGCACAAAGAACAGAGCAACCCGACAAAAATCTCCATCACAGAAGGCTCAACACGGGCCGTGCCCAACCAACACGGCCCCGTGCTGAGCCCCTGCAGAAAATCACCCAGTTCAGGTAACTGGACACGGGCCGTGTTCAGCGGACACGCCCCCGTGTCCAGGCTTCTGTTTCAATTCTGTAATTTTTGTTACTGGCACTTGACCACGGGGCCGTGCCCGGTGAACACGGGGCCGTGTCCAGGATGCCAGTAACATAAATCTTTGCTTTTTAACCCACTTTTATACATTCTAATCAACCAAAAACATTATTTTTGGACACATTGAGGACAATGTGTAATTTAAGTGTGGGGGGGATGTTAAAACCTTGAAATTTTGCAAAATCCTAAACACAAGCCTTACACAAAACTCTATTGGAACCGCTAAACACCCCAAATTTTTTTTTTTTCAAAAACTTTTTCAATTTTTTTATTTACTTGTCTTAGTTTAAGTTGGGAATAACAAGTTCTAAAAAGGTTATATTTTTACAAGTTTACAACCGATAGCGTCGTGATAAAAAAGGAACCAACATAAGAAAATTATGAAACGGCATAACAAGTCTAGTTTAAAATTCGATTATATATGCTTGGTCACATTAAAAACCCATTCCCACAAAAGTGAGTTTTGAGCCTTTATTGAGCATAAAAATACACATATTTAGATTAAATGCTCATTTTTCGTTTCTTGTGTGAATAGCCGCTCGGTCCTTACAAATCTAGAACTTGCCACGACGATACATTCCCGGTCCTTACCAACTTAAACCCAAGTAAGTAAATGATGGAGGCATTAGGACTAACCATTTTTTCTTTCAAAACCATTATTTTTCATTTTTTTTACCTACCCAAAATCCCCCTAGATAGCCCCTTTGAGCCTAAACCTTTCATTTCATTACCCCAAAACCCTTTTTACCCACCAAAAACCTTTTTATTTATTTTTTTTAGTAACAAGTTCGCTTTTTCGTAAACTCACCTTTTTATGTGACGATCAAAAAAAAAAAAAATATGATGAAGTCAAAAACAAACAAAAGCTATAAAAGCTTGTTTGGAGAAATACTTCAAAATAAAAAGTCACTAAAAACGAGGTACTTCACGAAAACCAACGCTTGTTACGATTTTCGCCCTTTTTACTAACCACTAACCAACCACCCACCTTTAAACCCAAGCCTTCACCCAAAAAGTCCTCTTGATATTTACAAAGGTAAACAGTTAAAAAGGAGGAGGATTGATTGCTTGGCAAGCCTATGGAAGACGTAAGTTCCGTGCCGCTCTCGAGTGATTCACTAAAATATACACCTTCGGCCGAGTGTTGAGTGATCTCCCGTGAGGTATGTGAACTTGTATATAAATAGGAATTTTAATAAGGCATGCTATGCCCAAATAAGTAATTCATCTTATGAAAAGTTCAAAATAAATCATAACAAATAGGATTGTAAATAAATAAAAATAAAACCTATAAAAACCTTGGACCCCCGACACTCTAGGACAAGCTAAAAAACTTCTCTTCTACCTATTCCATTTGGGAGTGTAAAGCCACATTTAAAGAGTTTTGCTTGAGGACAAGCAAAAGTTCAAGTGTGGAGGTATTTGATGTGTGTAAAATGCAACATATAAAACACATCAATTAAGGCATAAAACTAACCCTTTTTAAGTACTAATGTTGGAAAAATAGTGTTTTTGTCTTCCTTTTGTATTTTCAGGATGAAATGAGCTCAAAATCACAAAAGAAGCAAAAAGACTACTAATTCTACCATAAATACAAGAAAAGGAACAAAAGTGGACTGCCCGGACCCTCAACGGCACCTCCCAAGGCAAAGAAGAAGAAACAGAGTCTGAACACGCCCCGTGTCCAGCGAACACGGGGGCGTGCCCAGGAAGCAGCAGAAAAGAAAAACCAGTAGAAGCTTCCATTGCCCACCACAGGGCCGTGTCCAGCGAGCACGGGGGCGTGGTGAAAGTAAAGCAGGCGCATTAATTGTAATTCGCAATTACAATTAATGAGGAGAGAGAGTGTCAGGCGGGCACGGGGCCGTGTCCAGCGGACACAGGGCCGTGGCCAGCCTTCTGTTCAGCCTATAAATAGAGGAGCTTGGCTTCATTCTCTCTCATCCCTTGGCACACCACCTCTCCCACACCTCATCCACCACCCACCACCACCATAACACCATCATCCACCACCATCATCCATTGTCCATCGTAGAGTGTGTGAGTCGTCTCGGGATCCAAGATTGATCGTAAGAGTTCTTGACAATCAAGGCCATGTTTGCCTAAGTCTCTTACATCACTTGGTGAAGACAAGTGTTTAGTATAATACTTTTTATTTTTAATCTTTTGCACTTTTTATTTGGTTTTGTATTAATGACTTTAATAACTAGTTACTTATGTTGAAGGTGATCTTTCCTTATCGTTTGTCCGTGGTGTCTTGGCATTATTTTACTGTCTATATAAAATAAAAGATTTTCACCATTCATATCTCCACGGTCTATATGGAGGTATGTTGGCTACCTGGTCGGGGGTTAAGGGAACGGTTTGGTAAGGGTCTTGCCCTTGTTCAGCGTTTAGAGGTCCTGCTTGGGACCTGGGTCAAATTTAGTAGGATCTCCTTCAATGCCCATAGGTATTGGATGGCGGGGATCCAAACTCTTTGACCCCCTCATAAGTTAACTACTATTAATACTATAACCCGGCTATTTAGGACTGTATCCCTGCTGACTCAGACTACTTAGCCGAGGGTAACGTCACCGCCAAAAGCGGGGCCTACCACAATTTGCATTAATAACTTAATTCATTATCTTTCAATAATCCGACCCTTTAGGATTGTATCCTTGCTGACTCAAACTACTGGGTTGAGGGTAACGTCACCTTCAAAAGAGGGGCCTACTACAATAACTAAGATAATCTCTTAAACAAGTGCAAAAGTGCGAAAATAATCAAAGGTTATACTAATACACGTGTCGGATCCAAGTGATTCATCTTGTCTATCTGTTTTTTATTTTATTTTTATTTTTCAGCATTTAGTTAGTTTTTATTTTTCTTAGTTTAAAACATTTTTCTAACCTTTTTGATTTGATTAGACGTTGAGGATAAACCGGTATTAAAAGCTCTTGTGTCCTTGGACGACCTCGGTATCTTACCAACACTATACTACGTCCACGATGGGTGCACTTGCCCATATGTGTGTTTAGTGTTAGTGAATATCGTGTTTTATAAATTTAAAACTTGGCTAAAAGTGTAAAAAGGGCTTAAATATATATCTAAAAACATATATACACTGACACGCATCATTATACAATACTACAATACGAATATGTATGCTATATCAATCTTTGCACATGTGTAGTACCAAAATTTTCTCTACCAAACAACATAATACATCATATATTAACAAACATTATCTTTTGTATTCCATGTCCACAAACTACCTACACATAACATTTGCATTAGTTCACAACCTCACACCTTCTGCTCGTCTTTCCATTTACTAAGCATCTTCCAACACTCCTCCTGTTTCAACGCCTCTAGTCTATCATTTTCCGAGATGTCAACCTATTCATCAAATATGTCCTTGTTGTCAATCCATGAGCAGTTTTGAATATATTTTTCCTGCATACATTACATATAGTACATCAATTGTTTCATGTATGCACATGTGAAATAAACATTTTACATACAATATGTACAATGTATATGTTTTAAAGTAATAATGCACTTGTGCATATGCCGTAATACATTCATATTAACTTAATCTGACAAAATATGCATACGTGCATAAATATGCACATGTGCAGTAACATGACTGACCTAATCAGTAGGTTTGCTTCAGTAAAAAACTAACTCTTACCAAATCAAATTTCGTATTACTACGACCAATCATATTTAACATTAATTAGTAACAAATCTATTCTGTCAAACTATGCACATGTCCATCATTATAAATGACATTGTTAACATATTATGGCAAACTACATGACATTATTAACCTATTATAGCAAATTATTCACATGTGCGTAATTATACACATATGCATCAATATGATTGACCTTATTAAACTAATCTGGCAAGATATGCATATGTGTAAAGCTATGCACATGTGCATTAACATGATGGACCTTATCAACAGGTTTGCTTCAATAAAAGACCCTAACACTCAACAAATCAAACAACATCGTGCTTTTTACTTGTCCTATTCCTATTCCTTGTATTTATTTCTCCTGCAATAACTGCACATGACATCAAACAACATCGTTTAAAATGAAAGTAACAATTTGATGCACGTGTGCATATACTACTAACAACATCATTGACTAATAACCAACCTTTTTTGGCTTTTCGTTTAACACTTTTGTATTCACCTTCCTTATCATCCGGCAGTTTTGTTGCCCCTTCGTCATTATATCTCAACACAAATGTTATTTTCTTCGTTTTTTTCCAGGTTTTTACCTACAATAATAGTTGAAACATAATATAACCAAACATGTAATTTCTATTAGTATGTGCATTAAACACCTTTTTTCATTGTCGTAAACGATATGCATTTGTGATACACTTTGTTCATCAACATGCACATGTGCGTCACATGTCATGGTCATTATGCACTTTTGAATCACTATGCACATGTGCATCATATATTCTTATAATGATATTTAAAATCAATCCATATGTAAAGTTCAATGTTATAGGCTCAAATTCAATATGCACACATGCATCACTTTAAACAACAACATTAACATAATCTAATTACACTAAATAATCATAAACACGTATATTAAACAAAATGGTTCATGTTTGCTATGCACATGTGCATCGCATGAAACAATAACACCATATATTAAACTAATCACGTATCTTACACAAAACTGCTCAAGTTCACTAAGCACATGTGCTTTACCTAAAACAACAACAACAACATATACTAATTACACAATATCATCTACACGTATCCTAAACAAATTTGCTCAAATTCACTATGCACATGAATGATTTTATTAACTTTATTTGCTCAAATTCACTATGACACACTCATTAAATCATCTATATTTATAATCACCTTGCCCTAATTACGAACAGATTAAAAATCCACAATTCTTATAATCACCTTGCCCTAATTACGAATGGATATCGATGATTATGTTCCTAATATATATTATACGACTTACTTTGGACGAACTTTGGGAACTAACCTCGATTATATGACTATCTGCAGGTAAAATCTCAAATCTGATATAAAATCTTGATCCAGATGCTTCGATGATGCTTCTATATGGTGAACTGCTTCTATATGGTGAACTGATGATGGTGAAGCGATGATGTATTCGAGACGATGATGTAATCGACGAACTGTTGAGTATTGTTGAGAGATTTAGGGACGAACTGTTGAGTATTGTTGAGAGATTCAGCTTGAAGGTTTAGAAATCTTGAGAGATCTGGATCTAATCAGAGTTTTTGGAGAGAGTGGACGCGAAAGTTTTTATTAAATGTGGTTTAATTTATGACTGAAGTCCAATTGTAAATGGAATCAGGTAAGCGAGTTTTTTAAAAGTTTTTTGTTATTTACAAAATTGCCCCATGTTCACATTGGTTCTCGCGGTTCTCGCAATAAAGGTGGTTCTCGCATGAACCCTACCCTATATATATATATATATATATATATATATATATATATATATATATATATAGGGGTTGGTTAACGTACAATATTCCTTAACGTACGATGCATACCAGATGAAATTACACACGTTATAAAACTCAAAAACCCAATCACGCATGTTGAAAAACATAATCACGTATGTTGAAAACCATAATCATGCATGTACAAAATCAGAAATCACATATGGGGTAAAACCCAATCACGCATGGGGTAAAACCCAATCACACATGTTATAAAACTAATCACGCATATTATTATTTCATCTCATACGTATTGTATGTTAAGAGATATTGTATTTTACACTTTCACTATATATATCTATATTAAAAATAAGTTACAAATTTAATGTAGTAGATATTAAAGAGAAATACTACAAAGTAACGATTTATGTCGGTTTACAAATATACCCTTATAATAACATCAAATACATATTTTAAATGAAGGAAAATAAAGCATTGTTATTGGTAAATTTTTTTTTTTTTTAAATTTCCTTACACTTTAATATTGAAAAATAAAGATTTATTTTGGATGTTTATTTAGTGGATTCTGTTGTAATATTAAATGTTGGCAAAGTATGAAAGTTGGAGTATTTTCAAATACAAACGATATTAAATGTTCCCAAAATATGAAAGTTGGAGTATTTTGAAATACAAACGAAAAGGTCTAAAGTGAGTGATTAATTAGGATCCGACATAAAAAGTGAGAATATTAATAAAAAAAAAAGAGAAAACAGGAATGAGGATTCTTGCGAACGATCAATTGCTGAACCAAATTTTTTTAGAAATTCATTATTAATTTTTTATCACCTTTCCCATAAAATGATTTAGCATGGTAATAGAGGCTAGGGATAAAGTAAAATAAATAAATGTTTTACGTAAGCTAGATTTTTCATATATCTTATAATGATGCTAAAGATATTTATGATTAAGGGGCCGTTTGGCAACATCTAAATGGTTAAGTGCTGAGCCAGTAAGATGTCTGAACCATTAAGTGCTGAACCAGTAAAAGATCTGAACCATTAAGAGCATGTATAATGCTTAACAATTCAGAGGCAAATGTCTTTCCAATTCAGATTAGAGGTCTTAATCATTCAGACTCTATATAAATCTTAACCATTCAGAGGCAAATGTCTGAACCATTCAGACATCTGCTCGTGAAACAAACAGTCTGAATCATTAAGTGCTGAACCAGTAAGAGGTATGAACCATTAAGAGCCTCATTAAGAGGTAAATAAACAGCCCCTAACATTCTACTGTAACGCGTGAGGTAACGTTAAATAAAATTACAAGCTAGTTAACGTATAAAAAAGAAAACAAGAGATTTGGGCATACGGTGCGCATGTGTATGTATATATATAGTATGTAATTAAGTGTATGTATATAAGCTTTACTTGCATTAATGTAAATAACAACAAAATAAGTAAAACTCAAGTGAATTTTCTATTATTATTATTATTATTATTATTATTATTATTATTATTATGATATTTAATTAATGTTCTATTTTTAAAAATTAAAGGGTTTTTATATATTAATATTTATTTTTATTTTTTTTAGTTTAAGGGTTTTTTAATTAATGTTTTATATATATATATATATATATATATGAATAAAAGAAAAGAATGGTTTTTGGATGGAAATGGCAACTACCAAACTATTTGGTATGAGTTAACTGACATTTCTTAATAAAGTTAGTGGGTTGGACCAAAATGGAAAAAAAAATGAAAAACTCATCAGAGAAGAAAAAAAATTATTTGAACTAAAGTGATAATTTAAGAAAAAATTCATGGACTAAAATGGTAATTTACTCTTATTGATTCACTAAAAGGGGGGAAAGAATAAGGACTCCTAATTATGCTTCATGTAATGATTAATGGTTAAGGTTTTATAACGCTCTTTCATTTATTAGTTTCCTTGTTTTTCCTCCTTATTGGGCATTATTTTAGAAATGTTCATCTCTCTTCATGCCCTTATAATGCCCATGAGGAATGGTTTAAGAAGTTTATTGATGCGTGCTAGTGTGTATATATTTTAGGTATATATTTTAAGCCCTTTTTACACTTTTTAGCCAAGTTTTAAATTTATAAAACACGATATTTACTAATGTAGGATCGTATTTTGACCCGATTGAGTCGATCAGAGATTTTCTTCTACATTTCAGGTGCGGAATAACAAGAAATGTAGATAGAAATAGCTTGCACCTCACTTTAATCTACTGCTTCATTGATTTGACAACGATTACAGCTCAAACGTCACACCGGCAGCACCTCGGTATGGAAATTACAAAAGTTACCAAATGATTTCGCTTGTTGGGTATTTATAGGGATGATGTTTCGCTTCAAGTGACAAGATCACACAAGCGAAACCTCCTATACCATTGAAGCGAAACCTCTACATATTGACCCTATAAGCGAAACCTCCCTATTACATTCATACACTCGCCTATTTTCTCGTACATTTAGCCCTAATCTATACAATGCAATATATGACTCGATCCAAGACGAAATCAACAGATGTAGTGCACCAACAGACTCCCCCTCAGATGTTGATGGAGTCGTCCATCGAGTCACGACAACGCTGTATCTTCACATCTTCAGTCGTGATCAGTCTCTGGGCTTTTCACTCTATCTTCATCAATTCTCTTGATCAGATCTCTTGATTCCTTAAGTTCATCAATTTCAGGATTGAGATCTGTCTCTCATTTTACTCAGGTATCTTCAGACTCCCCCTCTCGATTTGCTGGCATTTCTTTGATCTTCAGCAACATCTTCAGGATCGTTGTCTGTCCTTCACATGTTCTTAGGATTGATTTCCAGGATCGAAACTTGGCTCTCTTCCATTAGAAGTCCTCAAGAATCGAGACTTGGCATTCCATCTTTTGTTCCAAGAACGAAACCTGGGTATACCTGCACATTCTTAACCCAGCAATAAGATTTCTAGTTTTTAACAAATTGAGTGCACCAATACTAACTCTCTCTCAAATGTACCATCAATCACTATCCCTCAGATCATTCACATATGATGAACCACTTGCTGATTTAAAAACTGTATCTTTACAATTAGAATCCCTCCCCCTCACAACAATGTCATCATGTTTAGCACTTGGAATTTTGATAATCAGCTTTCCAACATCAGTTGTCGAAAATCTTTTTGATTTTTTCAAAAATTTATGCTAAAACACACACAAAATCTTTTTGAATTTTTCTAAAAATTGACACCATTTGTAAAAATACGAGAATGTAAAAATGAAATATTTACAAACATATTTTTGTGAGTTCGTGTAAGAGGATCATATCAGTTTATGAGACATGTTACTAACACCATTAAGCTTGAATACATTTTCAGTTCTAAACAATTCACCTAGATTGTCAGTATATCGGTCCACTGAAATTTTCACACAAAGTTCAACTGATCCGAGATACGATATTAATGTCTTAGATACTGACTTATTCGTGTGTCTCACTACTTGAATATAGTCCCGTATCCAGATCCCAATATTCAGTCTTACAGGCGAGTATACCACAGCTGATATCTGTACAGGGGTTAAATGCGAGGGCCATGAGAGCTCAGGTCGATACTTCCGTATACGCAGAGAGATGACGGCTTCGACTTTTGGTGTGTCCCCTTTAGAGGATCTTTTAATTTCAACAGCAGCGACTATCAATTTTATTGTTTCATCAGCATGCTGAGAGCGAAGCTATGTTTCAAGCTTTTGCGGAAAGCATTATCCGGGGACTAGGTCAGTACTTCCATACAGCAGAAGTCCCGGGATAATACCCCAGATATCACTGAGCATAAAGACCTAGTATCTCAGAATAAGGGACCTTTCAAACAAGATTTCAGGGGTTACCTATATATCCAAGTTTGTGTTAACCCACAGAACAAGCAAGTTTGAAATTTAGTTTATATCTTGTCACAATTTACTAAGTGTGTAAAAACCTACTGGCACATCCTCAGTGAGATTGTTTATCACATGTTATCTTTACATTTCTTTAGCATGTTGTGACAGCCTACTGATGTACTATCATTTCCTCTTTTCACAACGAAACTCATTTTTGAATTTTATCATGTTTTTGGCTTTTTCAAATTTTCAAATGTTTTTGGATTTTCTGAAATTTCCCTACTCCCCCTAAAATGCAAACACATTTCAAAGAAAATTTGAAAACTTCTAGACCCTTGACCCACTAGAAACATGAAAAGTAAAAACAAACTGTACAAAAATTTGACAACTGACACTGAATCGCATCAAATCTCAATTCTTTCGGCATAAACAATCAGAACTCCCCCTTTCACAAACCATTTTCTCATTAAGATTTCAAAACACTTAAGTTTGTGTTAATCAAAATGATTTTTCCGAAAATGAGTCTGTTTTACCACTTGTTTAAGTACAGGGATATGGTTCATCATTTTGTCAGTTTTCAAATGTAGACAATCAAGTACAACTTAATGTCCCTGATTTACCACTTGTAAACATATTCTCTTGTAGGTACAATCAACCAAAATCAATTTGTAGGAATGACACCTCTACACAAAATCATTTTACCAATCAGAATGCCGATTCCTGCTTCGCACTTACCAACCTGGAAGCTCTGGCGTAGTTATTCAACCTGTTAACATTCAAACACTATTCAAATTTTCATACAAAACCATCAAAACCATTAAAAACATGAATGATGCTGATTCCTGATCCACGATATAAACTTGGGATCTCCGGCATAGCCCTAAGACTATCATGGAAAACAAACTTCCATCCAAGTCTTTTCAGACTTGATGGCTTTCAACTCTTGCTCAGTAGGGTTGTATGTTGCCTTTTTAGTAGCATAAAAATCTTTAACCCCCTTTGCCTTTCCACTCAACATTTTCCCAAAAATCTTTTTAACATTCCCGTTGAATGTTTTCTCGACATCAAAATCTTTTTTCTCATTGTAAAACTGATTTGAAATCTCTGTTTTACCAACTTTCTTTTTAATCTCCTCAAATTTCAATGATGGAAACTCATCATCACTCATTGAAATTTTCTCTTCAACTTGTGGCTCTTTTGGCTTTGTGGAACCAGATTCATTGCCGACATTCACATCAACCTTTTTAGCAACCCACACTTGGTTGTCATTCTCTTTCCTTTTATAAAAATTCTTTTTTCGAACACTCACCAACCTCATAAGTTGAATTTTCAAAAATTTTAAGTCTATTGGTTGGTGGTTCAACATCAACAATTTTTTCTTTCAATTTCTGAAAAACTCCCTGTTTTGTTCTGGCGTCATTTTGACAATTCCACGCAATGTGACCAACTTCATTGCATCGATAACAAGTACGAGTCTCTCTTTGATAAAACACTGCAGTTCCATTTTTCTTCTTTTCAGCAAGAAACTCCTGGTTTGACTGTCTCTAGAATGGTTTCTTCTGTTCCTCATCTGAACTTCCACCTGACACAAATTCTATTTTTGTTTTAGAATTTTTATCATTTTTATAGTTTTCTGGTGGAACAAAGCCTAATCCTTTCTTTTTGTACCTACGATTTTGGTTAGGTTTCTTTTGAAAACCAGAACCAGAATTGTAACCCTTTTTCTTGTGTAGATGTTGTTGAACTCTTGAAGTGTATTTTTTAGGTATTTCAGTAAGATTTAAATCTTTTATTTCAGAAATATTGATTTCTGTCATTTTGAAAACCTTTTTGATCATGTCAAAGCGAACATTTCTTATTGGAAATTCTTTGTCATAGTATAATTTGTCCGAATCATTTAAAGTGTATGCAACTTCAAATGTCTCATCATCCAAATTTGCTTTCGATAATAAAAATTCTTTACTGTAAGACCGTTTAACCGACGAATTTTGACTGTTGACTGACGAATTTGACCCTCCAGACTCAGATTTTGACTCGGACTCCTCATCAGTATCCAACACCTGATCGACCACCTTTTTAATTAACTCAGACTCATGATCGGTATCGGACGAGGTAAACGTGACATCAATGTTATCTGGTAAAACGTCAGTTGTGTCGGTTTTTAGCTTTATATTGACTGCTTTCTCAAGTTGCTCCTCGTTTGGTTTTCTAGGAGAATACCCTTCCCAAATTGGAGGCAGACACTTGTTATAGCTAACAGTCGGTTTCTTACCACAATCTTTCTTCTTCTTTTGCTTCTCGTCTTGAAAAGCTTCCATACCTGCAACAGTTGGGTAAATACGATCAATGAGATAATCACAACTAGTATAGCTTAACAGTAAACGTCTAATTCTCTCATTCTCGATTTTCTCTGACTCCAACTCTTGCTTCCACTTAGCACTCTCTTCGATGTAGATATTTATGGCTTTTTGCTTTGACATCATGACCACATTCATCATCGTCAGTGCTTGTTCTCTCTCTGAGTTTGTCTTTTGGAGACCAGTTACTGTTTTGTTCAAGACATCATACGATTCTTTCACATAGTTGAGATTAAACAGTAACTACTCTTTCTTCTTCTCATACTCAGCAATTATCTCATCTTTTGCTGCACATTCCTTGCAAGCTTCCAAGCATTTCTCGCAAGGTTTGACAACTTCTACAATCTTCTCAACCTCGATTGTTTTCACAACTTCTATCACCTTTTCTCCTTCTTCCACTTTCTCAGCTTCAGACATCATTTCTTCACTCACCAGCTCAGTTTTAACATTCTCCTCAGCAACACTATCATCATTTTCATTCTGAACAACTTCTTCAATCTTCACTTGTTGTTGTTCTTTAGCAGCTCATTTCTCCTTCAGTTTCTCTATCCGTTCTGCAAAATAAAAATGAAAACTTTCAGGAGAAAGATGAGATTTAGCAACGTTAATATGTTTCTCTTCCTCATCATCACTGCTACTATCAACTGGTGACTGATCAAATTGTACAGACTTTTCAGAATCAGCATCTGATGAACCAGAATCAGATGGTGTTTGATCAAATACAAATTCTTTTTCAGAACTAACAACATTTTAACACACTCATCTGAACTCACTGAAATTTCCTCAACATTTTCTGAAAATTCATCACTACTTTCTGAATTTTCATCAGATGTAACAGACTTTTCATCCTCACTCGTCATATTCACTCCAATAGACTTCATCCAAGTAGCAAACATGTCTGGCTCTCTGACAATCTTGGCGATGAAAGCCTTGAACTCTCCTTTCTCATCAACAAACATATCCCAGCTAAAACCTTCAGGTAGTCTCTCATCATCTTGATCAACTATACAGGCTTTGCTGTCTGGAGATATGTAGTTGTTCCAGCTGAAGTCCACTAAATACGCTCTCTTTGAATCTTCGATCTTCCTACCATGAGCCGTCTGTGAGTCTTGTGATTGACTAACTTGCGGATAAATGGCTTTCCGATAGTAGTCATCTTTACCGAATGGATTCTGAGCACCGCTAGCTTCTCTGTTCTTGCACTCCCGCTTGAAATGTCCTTTCTCCCTGCATCGAAAACAAGTAACTTTAGATTTATCAAAGCCTAAAGTAGATACATGAGCATCAAGAAAGTCATTTCTTCCGGTAATCGTTTAGAATTTTTCAGCACGTCGAAGAACACTAGCGAGACACCATTTAATATCCATCAGTTCCATTTCTTTGGCGTCTATTTGGTCGTAATCCTCTTTGGTAAGCATGGGATTTCCGATTCGACCAGCTACAAGACCCTCATAAGATAACAATACTGAACCAAGTAAAGCCATGTGGTCTTTAGCAGTGTCTTCTGAAAAGCTTTGACCTTCTGGGAGATTTAGAGCTATGTTACACTGAATCACATATCCATTTCCTGTCTTTGTCCCCTGAGACTGAAAGCTTGTCTTTGACTCTTTGGGATTGACACTCGGAAATGATGAGAACCCACTGCTGCTGTTGCCCGATCCCTGATCAGCTTTTTCTGATGAATCCCCAGCACTGAACGCAGTTTGAATTTTCGGACTACTCTTAGCTTCAGGAATTGGAACACTGCCTTTATAATACATTTTCACATCCTGTTGACCACTGGGACTGCTCATCCTAGCAATCTTCTGTTGTTCCAGGTCCTGACTCTCGATCTTCTCTATGAACTGAGATATAGTTAACCCATCATAAACACCTGTGTTTTTCAGAATCATCAGATAGGTTCCCCACTCTTTCTGTGGAAACGTATCGGCTAACTTGTCCACCCACTCCTCACGATCTTTCTTAATGCTCAACATCGACATCGATCGTACTAGGTGACAGTATCTCTCAATCAGCTTCTTTGTAACCTCTCCCGGTAAGCTGCTAAACAGATCAAATTCTTTCTTAAGCAACGCTTTCTTGCTTTTAACCATATTCTCACTACCTTCAAACTTGACTTTAAGTGCATCCCAGATTGTTTTTGCGGTTTTGTCATGCTGAAGTAGAATAAAAATGTCTTCCTTGATAGCTTGTTGAAGCAGACTAATCATCATCTTTTCTGCTTTGTACATAACACGTTCTTGATCCGTGAATTCTGATAACTCTTTGTCAACCTTCAATTCTGTTTGAGGTAACATATATTTCTTCAATATACTCTCCCATGATCTAAGATGATTCGCCTGAACCCAGTTCTCGAATCGATCTTTCCACCCATAGTATTCTTCGATACTCATCAATTCGGGGGCTTTTGGGTGGTTCCTGTCTCATTCTCTAAGTTCATGGCCTGAGCAATTGCAGCTGGAGTAGACGGTGTTTCAAATGCGTTGTAGAATTCTGAATCCATGATGACTTGGCACAAAATTCAAAATTAGTGACAAATAAGCGAAACTGTTTGATCACACAAGCGAAACTGCTGAAATCACTAATAAGCGAAAGCAGAAACGATCACTGAAGCGAAACCCTTTGATGACCTGATAAGCGAAACTAGAAATGTGCACTTAAAGCGAAACTGTAGATGTCAAATAAGCAGAACCTATAAAAGCGAAACATCCAAACAGTTTCTTGAAGCGGAACAATTAAGCGGAACCTTAATATCTCTGAAGCGGAACCTCAATTATAGGTCGGATAAGCGAAACAGCACTGCAGTTTGAAGCGAAACAAGACAAGCGAAAACCTCAGATAATTGTCCTGAAAAGCGAAACTACTTTGCAAATTGAAGCGAAACTACTGATATTTGTCTGAATAAGCGGAACAAGTAAGCAGTTTAAAGCGAAACTGTCAAATGTCACTTGAAGCGAAATATGTTTCGAAGATAATTTGACCCATTTTTTGTCCGAATTTTGGCATGAAACTTTCCAGGATTTGTCTCTGATGTATTGCGCACAAGCTGAGAAACTTTGATCCAATTCTAACCGTGAAAACTTTCCGAATTGACAAAAGACGATATAGAAGTAAGAAAACAAGATGAAATCCAACTAATTTCTGTAGAAAACCTCCTCCCAAGCTCTGATACCACTTGTAGGATCGTATTTTGACCCGATTGAGTCGATCAGAGATTTTCTTCTACGTTTCAGGTGCGGAATAACAAGAAATGTAGATAGAAATAGCTTGCCCTTCACTTTAATCTACTGCTTCATTGATTTGACAACGATTACAGCTCAAACGTCACACCGGCAGCACCTTGGTATGGAAATTACAAAAGTTACCAAATGATTTCGCATGTTGGGTATTAATAGAGATGATGTTTCGCTTCAAGTGACAAGATCACACAAGCGAAACCTCCTATACCATTGAAGCGAAACCTCTACATATTGACCCTATAAGCGAAACCTCCCTATTACATTCATACACTCGCCTATTTTCTCATACATTTAGCCCTAATCAATACAATGCAATATATGACTCGATCCAAGACGAAATCAACAGATGTAGTGCACCAACAACTAACAGTAAACACACATATGGGCAAGTGCACCCATCGTGGACGTAGTATAGTGTTGGTAAGATACCGAGGTCTTCCAAGGACACAAGAGCTTTTAGTACCGGTTTATCCTCAACGTCTAATCAAATCAAAATGTTAGAAAAAGATTTTTAAACTAAGAAAATAAAACTAACTAAATGCTGAAAAATAAAATAAAAATAAAAACAGATAGACAAGATGAATCACTTGGATCCGACTCGTGTGTTAGTATAACCTTTGATTATTTTCGCACTTTTGCACTTACTTAAGAGATTATCTTAGTTATTGTAGTAGGCCCCTCTTTTGAAGGCGATGTTACCCTCAACCCAGTAGTTTGAGTTAGCAAGGATACAATCCTAAAGGGTCGGATTATTGAAAGATAATTAATTAAGTTATTAATGCAAATTATGGTAGGCCCCTCTTTTGGAGGTGACGTTACCCTCGACTAAGTAGTCTGAGTCAGCAGGGATACAGTCCTAAATAGCCGGGTTATAGTATTAATAGTAGTTAACTCATGAGGGGATCAAAGAGTTTGGACCCCCGCCATCCAATACCTTTGGGTATTGAAGGAGGTCCTACTAAATTTGACCCAGGTCGCTTGTAGGACCTCTAAACGCTGAACAAGGGCAAGACCCTTACCAAACCGTTCCCTTAACCCCCGACTAGGTAGCCAACAAACCTCCATATAGACCGTGGAGATATGAATGGTGAAAATCTTTTATTTTATATAGACAGTAAAATAATGCCAAGACACCACAGACAAACGATAAGGAAGAGTCACCTCCAACATAAGCAACTAGTTATTAAAGTCATTAATACAAAACCAATTAAAAGTGCAAAAGGTTAAAAATAAAAAGTATTATACTAAACACATGTCTTCACCAAGTGATGTAAGAGACTTAGGCAAACATGGCCTTGATTGTCAAGAACTCTTACGATCAATCTTGGATCCCGAGACGAGTCACACACTCTATGATGGACAATGGATGATGGAGGTGGATGATGGTGTTGTGATGGTGGTGGGTGGTGGATGAAGTGTGAGAGAGGTGGTGTGCCAAGGTATGAGTTGCAATGAATCCAAGCACTCCTATTTATAGGCTGAACAGAGGCCTGGGCATGGCCCCGTGTCCGCTGGGCACGGCCCCGTGCCCGTCTGACACTATCTCTCTTCATTAATTGTAATTCGCAATTACAATTAATGCGCCTGCAGTACTTTGGGCACGCCCCCGTGTTCACTGGGCACGACCCTGTGGTGAGCATTAGAAGCTTCTATAGGTTTGTCTTTTCTGCTGCTTCTTGGGCACGGCCCCGTGCTCGCTGAGCACGGGGCGTGTTCAGTCTTCTGCCTTCTCTATTTTGCTTGGGAGGATGCTGTCGAGGGGTCGGGCAGTCCACTTTTGTTCCCTTTCTTGTATTTATGTTAGATTTAGCTGTCTTTTTGCTTCTTTTGTTAATTTGAGCTCATTTAATCCTGAAAATACAAAAGGAAGACAAAAACACACTTTTTTCCAACATTAATACTTAAAAGGGTTAGTTTTATGCCTCATTTGATGTAATTTATATGTTGCATTTTACACACATCAAATATCCCCACACTTGAATTTTTGCTTGTCCTCAAGAAAAACTCTTTAATATGTGGCTTACACTCCCAAATGGAATGGGTAGAAGAGAAGGTTTTTGGCTTGTCATAGAGTGTCGGGAATCCAAGATCTTTATTGGGTTTTATTTTTATTTATTTACAATCCTATTCGTCATGATTTATTAGAAACTTTTCATAAGGTAAATTATTTATTAAGGCATAACATGCCTTTTTTTAAAATTCCATTTATATACAAGTTCACATACCTCAAGGGGGAAGTCACACAACACTCGACCGAAGGTGTATTTTTAGTGAATCACTCGAGAGCGGCATGGAACTTATTCCTACCATTAGCTTGCCAAGCAATCAATCCTCCTCCTTTTTAACTTTATACCTTTGTAAATATCAAGAGGACTTTTTGGGTGAAGGGTTAGGCTTGGGCTAAAGGTGGGTGGTTGGGTTAGTGGTTAGTAGAAAAGGGCGAAAAGCGTAAAAAGCGCCGATTTTCGTAAAACATTTTGTTTTTGTGACTTTTTATTTTCAATGAAGTATTTATTCAAACAAGCTTTGTTTGTTTATTTCTAACTTCATTGTAAAACATGTTTTTTTTTTTCACACGAAGACCGAGCTTGTTACTAAAATAAAAGGTAAAAATAAAAAGGGTTTTAGGTGGGTAAAAAAAAAGTTTTAGGTTAAGAAATGAAAAGGTTTAGGCTCAAAGGGGTTAACTAGGGGGAATTTTTGGGTAGGTGAAAGGAAAAATAAAAATAAATGGTGTTGAAAGAAAAATGGTTAGTCATAATTCTTCCATCATTTACTTACTTGGGTTTAAGTTGGTAAGGACCGGGAATGAATTGTTGTGGCAAGTTCTAGAGTCGTAAAAACCAAGCGGCTATTCACACAAGAAACGAAAAATGAGCATTTAACGTAAAGATGTATATTTGTATGCTCAATAAAGGCTCAAAACTCACTTTTGTGGGAATGGTTTTTTTTTTTATGTGATCAAATATATATAATCAAATTTTAACTAAGCTTTTCATGTCGTTTCATAATTTTCTTATGTTGGTTCTTTTTATCACGACGCTATCGGTTGTAAACTTATAAAAATATAACCTTGTTAGTCTTAGAATTCCCAACTTAAACTTATACAAGTAAAAAAAATGAAAATTTTTGAAAAAAATTTGGGGTGATTAACGGTTCCAATAGAGTTTTGTGTAAGGCTTGTTATTAGAACTTGCAAAATTAAAAAATTTGGGGTGATTAGCGGTTCCAATAGAGTTTTGTGTAAGGCTTGTTATTAGGACTTGCAAAATTCAAGGTTTTAACATCCCCCCCCCCCACACTTAAATTACACATTGTCCTTAATGTGTCCCAAAAACAAATTTTTAGGTTGATTGAATATGCAAAATGGTGTTAAAAACAAAATTTTAGGTTACTGGCAGTCTGGGCACAGCCCCGTGGTGATCGGGCACGGCCCCGTGTTCAGGTGCCAGTAACAATAATTAAGGAAAAGAAACAGAAGCCTGGACACGGGGGCGTGTTTGGTGAGCACGGCGCGTGTCCAGTTACCTAAACTGGGCATTTGTCTGCAGGATGTTCAGCACGGGGCCGTGTTGGCTGGGCACGGCCCGTGCTGAGCTTACTGTAATTGAGAAGTTGTTGTCGGATGGCCTTGTTTTTGTGCATGGGGTTATGTTTCTCGTTTCCCTTGTCATCCTTGACCACCATGAGTGTGTTTTATTTCTGCAAATTAAAACTAAAAGATTAAACTAAACTAAGGATAGCTCCGCGGAATGCCTCCGTGGTGCACCACGTTTATAAGGGTCCTTGGCTAGACCCAAGGTGAGGTTATATATTTTCTGAGTGGGATGTTTTGCATCCCATGTTGCACCGTCGGAGAGCAGCATCCAAACTCGAATCAATAACCTTCATGTAATTGACCGGGTCATTGTCCTCTTTTTTCTTCCCAACCCCGAATTTTACTTCATTATCCCCATATTTTAAAGTAAGCATTCCGTCATTCATGTCCACCACTGCTTGTGCGGTGGCGAGAAAGGGTCTCCCTAGTATGAGGGGGACTTCGGTATCTTCTTCCATATCAAGTATGACAAAGTCAGCCGGGTAAACGAAATTGTCCACCCTGACTAGGACATTTTTAATGACACCTTGTGGGAATTTGACGGATCGATCAACAAGTTGTATACTCATTTTTGTAGGACTCGTTTTTCCTAGGCCGAGTATTTTGAACATTGATGCGGGCATGAGGTTAATGCTAGCCCCAAGGTCGGCTAGTGCATTACGAACGGGGGAGTCCCCGATCGAGCAAGGAATTGTGAAGCTTCCGGGATCAATTTTCTTTTGGGGGAGTTTGTTGAGTACGAGGGCGGAGCATTCTTCGCCTAAGTTAACTAATTGCAATGTTTCATTTTTCCTTTTATGAGTGAGGAAGTCCCTCATAAACTTAGAGTATTTAGGCATTTGAGTTAGGACATCAATAAAAGGAATGTTGACATGCAATTGTTTTAGTAGACTTTTAAATTTTGTGAATTGCTCGTTGGTCTTTTGACGGATTAACCTACCGGGGTACGGAACCGGAGGAGCCTTGGTGGGCTCTGATGGTGGCAGAGTAACTTTCTCTTGATGGGGCAGTGATGTGGTCTCCTTAGTAGGTAATGGCCCTTCCGCGGTACCCACGGTACGGTTCCGTAAGGTGATGAGATGTACTTGCGCCTTTGGGTTTGGTTCGGTATTACTTGGTAACGCGCCTTGTGGTCTCTCGGAGAAATTTTGGGCTAGTTGACTTATTTGTTTTTCGATGTTTTGTATACTAGCTTGTTGATTTCTAAAATTTGATTCTAATTGTAGAAATCTATCCGAGTTTTTCTTTTCGGTGTCGGAGATAAGGCGAGATATAGTATCTTCAAGCCTTTCTCGTCCACCTTGTTGTTGAGGGAAATTTTGTGACTCATTTCTTTGTTGTTGAAAGTTGGTTCTTTGATTTTTTTGGTTACTACCATTGCCGGTTTCTCCCCAACCAAGGTTAGGGTGGTTTCGCCATCCTTGGTTGTAGGTGCCCGTTGGAGGACCCAACGGCCTAGGTCTATTATCAATGTAGTTTACCGATTCTGTTTGATCATCCGTTTCTTTCATACAACTCCAATTTTCATGTGGCCCACCACACCCCTCACAAGCCATAACCGAGACTGTTTTTGTCATTTCTAACTTTTTAATTTTAGAAGAAAGGGCCTCGATTTGGGCTTGTAAAGAGGTGCTTTCATCAACCTTATGGGCGCCCGGGGCAATAGATTTATTGCCTCGGGGAGTGTGCCACTGGAAATTTGGTTTGAGCAATTTCCTCAATTTGATTATATATTTCATGCGGGCGTCGATTACCTAAAAGTCCCCCGGAGCTAGAGTCAAGTGTTTGTCTTGTGTGTGGCAACAACCTATTATAGAAAGTGGATACTTGTTTCCATGTCGCAAGACCGTGATGAGGACACTTTCGCAACAGCTCCTTGAACCTTTCCCAAGTTTCATATAAGGATTCCCCGTCCTCTTGTGAATAAGTATTAACTTCAGTCATTAATTTAGCCGTTTTAGCGGGAGGGAAATACTTATGTAGAAATTTTTGGGCTAGTTAGCTGGGAGGGCGTTAAGCCAAGCCTTTGCTCGGTCTTTGAGTGAAAACGGAAACATTCGGAGGCGGATGGCGTCATTTGATGCTCCATTGATCCGAAAGGTATCACATATTTCTAAGAAATTAGTAATATGTAGATGGGGATCCTCGTCCGCAAGCCCATGGAAGGTTGCGGAGTTCTGAAGCATCTGTATCAAATGCGGCCGAAGTTCGAAGTTATTGGCTTCGACATTCGGTGCATTGATGGCGGCGCCGAGATTACCTACGGTGGGTCGTAGATAATCCATGAGGGTACGTTGGTCCGCCATTGGAAGTGGGTTCCCCGAAACTCTCTCTTGGCTTTTAGCTTTTAGTCTTTTTCTGAGAAAGCGTTCGGGCTCTTCTAGAGGTTCTTTTATGTCTTTATTAGAACTGGAGCTCATACACTACGTAGAAGTGGCGTCTGGTTCCAAGTCCTGCAACAAAAACAGAAAAGAATATTGGTTAGAAGGTTCACCACGGCCCCGTGCTCAGTGAACACGGCCCGTGGTCGGAGTTACAGTATTTGTTTTCTGGATCCCTGTTACTGGAGAGTTGGACACGGCCCCGTGTTGCACCGACACGGCCCCGTGATCAGCCTTCTGTAACTCAGAAAACTAAAAACTGCCAGTAATACTACTGGGCATGGCCCGTGTCCGACCAGGCACGACCCGTGCTGAGCTCTGCAGAAGCTGAAAAATTAACAAAATCCTAAAAAAAATAAAAAGAAAATAAAAAAAATGATTAGGCCGTTGATTCCTAACTTTCTTAAAATCCTTGTGTCCCCGGCAACGGCGCCAAAAAAACTTGATGCGTGCTAGTGTGTATATATTTTTGGTATATATTTTAAGCCCTTTTTACACTTTTTAGCCAAGTTTTAAATTTATAAAACACAATATTTACTAACACTAAACACACATATGGGCAAGTGCACCCATCGTGGACGTAGTATAGTGTTGGTAAGATACCGAGGTCGTCCAAGGACACAAGAGCTTTTAGTACCGGTTTATCCTCAACGTCTAATCAAATCAAAATGTTACAAAAAGATTTTTAAACTAAGAAAATAAAACTAACTAAATCCTTAAAAATAAAATAAAAATAAAAACAGATAGACAAGATGAATCACTTGGATCCGACTCGTGTGTTAGTATAAGCTTTGATTATTTTCGCACTTTTGCACTTATTTAAGAGTTTATCTTAGTTATTGTAGTAGGCCCCTCTTATGAAGGCGACGTTACCCTCAACCCAGTAGTTTGAGTCAGCAAGGATACAATCCTAAAGGGTCGGACTATTGAAAGATAATTAATTAAGTTATTAATGCAAATTATGGTAGGCCCCTCTTTTGGAGGTGACGTTACCCTCGACTAAGTAGTCTGAGTCAGCAGGGATACAGTCCTAAATAGCCGGGTTATAGTATTAATAGTAGTTAACTCGTGAGGGGATCAAAGAGTTTGGACCCCCGCCATCAAATACCTTTGGGTATTGAAGGAGATCCTACTAAATTTGACCCAGGTCCCTTGCAGGACCTCTAAACGCTGAACAAGTGCAAGACCCTTACCAAACCGTTCCCTTAACCCCCGACCAGGTAGCCAACATACCTCCATATAGACCGTGGAGATATGAATGGTGAAAATCTTTTATTTTATATAGACAGTAAAATAATGCCAAGACACCAGGGACAAACGATAAGGAAGAATCACCTTCAACATAAGCAACTAGTTATTAAAGTCATTAATACAAAACCAATTAAAAAGTGCAAAAGATTAAAAATAAAAAGTATTATACTAAACACTTGTCTTCACCAAGTGATGTAAGAGACTTAGGCAAACATGGCCTTGATTGTCAAGAACTCTTACGATCAATCTTGGATCCCGAGACGACTCACACACTCTATGATGGAAAAATGGATGATGGTGGTGGATGATGGTGTTGTGATGGTGGTGGGTGGTGGATGAAGTGTGAGAGAGGTGGTGTGCCAAGGGATGAGTTGCAATGAATCCAAGCACTCCTATTTATAGGCTGAACAGAGGCCTGGGCACGGCCCCGCTGGGCACGGCCTCGTGCCCGTCTGACACTATCTCTCTTCATTAATTGTAATTCGCAATTACAATTAATGCGCCTGCAGTACTTTGGGCACGCCCCCGTGTTCACTGGGCACGGCCCTGTGGTGAGCATTAGAAGCTTCTATAGGTTTGTCTTTTCTGCTGCTTCTTGGGCACGGCCCCGTGCTCGCTGAGCACGGGGCGTGTTCAGTCTTCTG
Organism: Helianthus annuus; assembly: GCF_002127325.2. NCBI lineage: Eukaryota > Viridiplantae > Streptophyta > Magnoliopsida > Asterales > Asteraceae > Helianthus > Helianthus annuus. The sequence continues at coordinate 127,770,197 of NC_035440.2, forward strand.
CCTTCTCTATTTTGCTTGGGAGGATGCTGTCGAGGGGTCGGGCAGTCCACTTTTGTTCCCTTTCTTGTATTTATGTTAGATTTAGCTGTCTTTTTGCTTCTTTTGTTAATTTGATCTCATTTAATCCTGAAAATACAAAAGGAAGACAAAAACACACTTTTTTCCAACATTAGTACTTAAAAGGGTTAGTTTTATGCCTCATTTGATGTAATTTATATGTTGCATTTTACACACATCAAATATCCCCACACTTGAATTTTTGTTCGTCCTCAAGCAAAACTCTTTAATATGTGGCTTACACTCCCAAATGGAATGGGTAGAAGAGAAGGTTTTTGGCTTGTCATAGAGTGTCGGGAATCCAAGATCTTTATTGGGTTTTATTTTTATTTATTTACAATCCTATTCGTCATGATTTATTAGAAACTTTTCATAAGGTAAATTATTTATTAAGGCATAACATGCCTTTTTTTAAAATTCCATTTATATACAAGTTCACATACCTCACGGGGGAAGTCACTCAACACTCGGCCGAAGGTGTATTTTTAGTGAATCACTCGAGAGCGGCATGGAACTTATTCCTACCATAAGCTTGCCAAGCAATCAATCCTCCCCCTTTTTAACTTTATACCTTTGTAAATATCAAGAGGACTTTTTGGGTGAAGGGTTAGGCTTGGGCTAAAGGTGGGTGGTTGGGTTAGTGGTTAGTAGAAAAGGGTGAAAAGCGTAAAAAGCGCCGGTTTTCGTAAAACATTTTGTTTTTGTGACTTTTTATTTTCAATGAAGTATTTATTCAAACAAGCTTTTGTTTGAGGAGCTTTGTTTGTTTATTTCTAACTTCATTGTAAAATATGTTTTTTTTTTCACACGAAGACCGAGCTTGTTACTAAAATAAAAGGTAAAAATAAAAAGGGTTTTAGGTGGGTAAAAAAAAAGTTTTGGGTTAAGAAATGAAAAGGTTTAGGCTCAAAGGGGTTAACTAGGGGGAATTTTTGGGTAGGTGAAAGGAAAAATAAAAATAAATGGTGTTGAAAGAAAAAGGGTTAGTCCTAATGCCTCCATCATTTACTTACTTGGGTTTAAGTTGGTAAGGACCGGGAATGAATTGTTGTGGCAAGTTCTAGAGTCGTAAGAACCAAGCGGCTATTCACACAAGAAACGGAAAATGACTTTTAGCTCTATATAAATCAATAAGTCATTTTGAGAAGGAATCCCAAACACCCCTTAATTGGGAGGATTAATTTTATTATGAGTTTAATTTGAGTGAAATGTTTGCTTTTCCGGTTGCACTTGCTACCTGAAGATATGTGATTACTTAAGTATGTAAGAATTTTTTTTTTGATCTTATAAAATTAGAACTTAGAGACATCTTTGTGTTGGTTCAGTTCTGTTTATACATGAAGGAAAACATTAAAACATATCTGTTATAGCAGACAGTGCATTGGAGAATCCAGTAATGGAGTTCGACATGCTTGTCATCGTGATCTGGTTCCTCCTTAGGGTGCTAACTGATGATGGGGACTTAGAAAACGGAAAAGGGATATCGGCTAGGAGAGGAGGTCGAATTATGATGTTATGGCTAATGGGGTGTGTGTAATTGTGTAACTGTGTAACCCCTTAACCTCCACATAATTCTTCTTATATAAGCACCTAGGAGGAAACCTAATTAGTTAATAAGGGTAATATGGTCCATCAACAATTACCAACTAATTATTTAATAGGTTATAATATATTTTGATCTCTATAATGTAAATGATTATGATGGCTATAGATTAAATATCAATACGTAATATATTTAATCTTACATTCTCCCACTTAGCCGAGTAATCATTTACTATGAGTATTAGATAAGCCTGATCAGGAGTTAACACTCATTTTAGCCTTAAACAAGTACTATAGCAGAGAAATACAGCCGTTGAATCATTATGCGACTCAGGACCCCCATTAATCATACTATAGCCTTAATTTAAAACCTAATCGTCATGATCAAAATACGCGTAAGCCCTTTGTTTGACTTGTAACTTTATTTGTCTATATGCCATTATACCGGTTGAACATATTCTAATAGACATACAAAATCAAACTGAGGAAATTTCATTAATCATAAACATAAGCTAGTACAATATGCTCAAATAAGGTCTTTACTAAATCCCATATTCCGAACATGTTCTTCATAAATCTTAGGAGGGAGACCTTTAGTCATCGGATCCGCAAGCATATCCTTAGTACTAATATACTCGATACAAAGATTATTTTCCTCAACTCGTTCACGTACAAATAGATATTTTGTATCGAGATATAAACCAGCTCCAGTCGAACTGTTACTGTTCGAGAAACTAACGGCATCTGAATTATCACATTAAAGCTTCAATGGTCTAGAAATGGAATTAACAATTTTGAGTCCAGTGGCCAGATTTCTAAGCAACATTCCATGACAGGTTGCGTTATAAACAACAATGTACTCTGCCATCATTGTGGAAGTTGTGGTCAACTGTTGTTTATGACTCTTCCAAGAGATAGGGCCGCCTGCTAACATAAAGATATAGCCCGAAGTTGATTTCTTGTCATCTTTTCATTTGGCAAAGTCAGAATCAGAATAGCCCACCACTTCTAAATGATCACTTCTTCTATAAGTCAGTTTATAGTCTTTCGTCCCTTGCAGACATCGAAGTACCTTCTTAGCTGCTTTCCAGTGATCTAGGCCAGGATTAGTCTGATAACGGCCTAGCATTCCAGCAATATAAGCGATATCTGGGCGAGTACAGACTTGAGCATACATCAAGCTCCCGACTACTGACGCGTAAGGTATCTGGCTCCTTTGCTCCTTCTCAACCTCTGTTGTCGGACACTGGAATGAACCGAAAACATCTCCCTTAACTACTGGAGCGACGGAGGGTTTGCACTGTTGCATGTTATATCGTGTAAGGACACGATCTATGTAAGCCTTTTGGGACAATCCTAAGATACCTTTGTTTCTATCTCGGTGAATTTCGATGCCAATGACGTAAGAAGCATCTCCGAGATCCTTCATGTCGAAGTTATGCGAGAGTAACCGCTTCGACTCATGCAACATGTCTAAACTATTACTTGCCAATAGAATATCATCTACGTAAAGAACAAGTATAGTAAAGTTACTCCCACTCATCTTGAGGTAGGTGCATTGATCCACTTGATTCTTCATAAAACCTTGTTTCTTCATGACTTCATCAAACTTGAGGTACCACTGACGTGATGCTTGTTTCAACCCGTAAATGGATTTCTTCAACTTACAGACTAGATGCTCCTGACCCTCAGGTTTAAAGCCTTCAGGTTGTTTCATGTAAACATCTTCGTCCAAATCTCCGTTAAGGAAAGCGATTTTAACGTCCATCTGATGTAACTCCAAATCAAAATGAGCTACTAGGGCCATGACGATCCTTAATGAATCTTTACGAGAGATAGGTGAAAATGTCTCTTGATAATCAATTCCCTCTTTCTGAGTGTAGCCCTTTGCAACCAATCTCGCTTTGTAGTGTTCAACGTTCCCATTCGGATCCAGTTTTGTTTTGAACACCCATTTGCATCCTACGGGTTTGACTCCGTTGGGTAATTCTACCAAATCCCAAACGTCATTTTTCTTCATGGATTCAAGCTCATCAATCATTGCTTTATTCCATTCAGAAGACTGATCACTGCTAATGGCTTCATTGTAAGAGATAGGATCATTGAGCTTTCCGGGATCCATTTCAGCCAGGTAGGTAACATAATCATCCCAATTAGTAGGCCTTCTTTGCCTAGATGACCTCCTGAGTGGATTATCGGGTTCAGCGTTGTCTTGGTTTTGAGCGTTTGATGTGCCTTCGTCATGAGGTATAATGGGTTCTGATTGTAGAGGTGAATTTGGAGTTAGTGCAGTAGCTTCAGGTGCAGTAGTTGCATTGGGTACAAGAGGAGTAATCAGAGTAATGGTAAGCGACGAGTCTCTCCCCCCGCGTCTTGTACTTCTTGCAATTCTTCGTAAGGGTTGGTACTGCTCCCACTGACCTTGAAATCCTCCAGGAACGCGGCACGCTTGGTTTCAACAATACGGGTGACATGGGAAGGACAATAGAAACGATAACCCTTAGAGTTCTCAGGATACCCGATAAAGAAACAGGTAACTGTTTTAGGGTCAAGTTTCCATAGGAAAGGATTGTAAAGTTTTGCTTCAGCAATGCAGCCCCATACTTTCATATATTTAAGACTCGGTTTCCTTCCTGTCCAAAGTTCATAAGGAGTTTTAGGGACAGACTTAGAAGGAACTCTATTGAGTATATGAACAGCTGCTTTTAATGCTTCAGTCCAGAGGAATAATGGTAAATTAGTGTTGGCTAACATACTGCGCACCATGTTCATAAGGGTACGGTTTCTTCTTTCAGCGACTCTGTTCTGCTGAGGTGTACCAGGCATGGTGTATTGGTTCACAATCCCCTGGCCCTTACAAAACTCATAAAATGGACCAGGAGCTTGACCCACATCAGTATGTCTTCCATAATATTCACCACCTCTATCTGATCTCACAACTTTAATCTGACGATCTAATTGCTTTCCAACTTCAGCTTTATAATCTTTAAAAGTTGTAAGAGATTCAGATTTCTCCTTAATAAGATACAAGTACATGTAACGAGAATAATCGTCAATGAAAGTGATAAATGAAGTATGTCCTGTTATGCCAGCGATTTGGTAGGGACCACTAATGTCTGTGTTAATGAGTTCTAATAAATTAGAACTCCTAGTGGCACCTTTCTTATTCGCTAATGTCATTTTACCTTTAAGACATTTGACACATGTTCCAAAATCAGAGAAATCGAGAGGAGGTAAGACTTCATCCTTTACGAGACGATTTAATCGTTCTCTTGAAATGTGGCCTAAACGCTGATGCCACAACATGGATGAAGTCTCTAAGTCTCGTTTCTCTTCCATCTTTGTGAGTGATTCATTAATGTTATATGACAACAAAGATTTGGAAAAGTTATCTTCTAGTTCTAATCTATAGAGACCACCATCCAGAACACCAGTACCATAAAGAACAGAATCATAGAGGATAGAGAGTTTGCGATGACCATGGGAAACAATAAAACCGTCCATGTCTAACTTTGGTCCTGATACAAGGTTCCAAGTTACCTCAGGAACATATAAGGTATCATAAAGTTTAATACATAAACCAGTTTTCATAACTAATTGTAATGTTCCAATGGCCTTCACTTCTAATTCTCGATCATCCCCAACCTTAAGCGTTCTTTGGTTTCTTTCCAGCTTCCGGATTGAAAGGAATCCCTGAGTAGAATTGGTAACATGAATCATAGAACCAGAATCAAACCACCAAGAATTAGCAGGAACACTTAAATTATGGGACTCAAGTATCATAAAATAATCGTTACCTTTCTTAGCCAACCACTCCTTAAAGTCAGGGCATTCCTTCTGCATGTGTCCTGTCTTTTTACAGAACTTGCAGCGGATACTGCCTAAGGAGTTCTTAGAGCTGGAAGGTGCACTTGTATTAGAATTAGGATTAGGCCTGTGGACTTTTGAAGCATCCTTCCTCTGATAATTGTTCTTCCTTTTCTTAGAATTGGAGGTAGTGAAGTTTGCAACATCAGTATGGCGATCCATCCTCATACGCTCTTCCTCCTGTACGCACATAGCGACCAGTTCACTCATTGTCCATTTGTCCTTCTGAGTGTTGTAATTGATCTTGAATGCTTCAAAGGACGAAGGAAGCGAAGTGATGATAAAATGAACGAGGAAACCATCACTGATTTCCATTTCTAGCCCCTTCAGCTTATTGGCCATGTCATTCATCATCATGATGTGCTCGCGAATGCCGCTCCTCCCATCATACTTAGTTGTCACCAGCTTGAGAATAAGGGTACTAGCGTGTGCTTTAGACGTCCCCTTGAACTGCGCCTCCACAGAAGCCAAGTAGGTTTTAGCATCTTCAGAATCAGGAATAGCTCCCTGATAGCATTGCTTATGGACTGCTTCATAAACATGAGACACATGCGGTTACACCTAGTCCACTTTTCATGAAGTATCTGCTCAGCAGCAGTACTCTGAGTGTTAAGGTCCGCTGGCTTATTCTCCCTTAGAGCATAATCAAAATCCAGCAGCCCAAGCGTAAGCATGAGAGCATCCTTCCATGCAGCAAAGTTATCACCAGTCAAAGATGGAATCCCCTGATTTGGTGCTGATAGTGGAAATAAGATGAGCAAGTTTTGATACAAAGGAAGAAGTCCTAATGTGATCTAAGGGCACGTTAAACTAAGGCAGGCATAAATAATGACCATTTTACGTTATGAAGCTGTGATAATGTCTATTACTAACATCAAAATAATAGACTTAGTTAAAAAATTCTACTTAAACGAAGACAAAACAGCTTTGGCCAGAAGTGTAATCATTTAAGCATATGTGCAAAGTGGTTGTAACAAATCAGCTTTGGCCAGAAATTGAAACAATCACTTTAGTTATGCACTTGTTAAGTATGCCATCTATGAAAGAATTAAATCAGCTTTGGCCAGATATTAAAACATTCATGCTTATGATGCACACTTAACATAGCTTTCGTAATACTTGAATGACAAGTAGATGTATCAAGTCAGCTTTGGCCAGAAATGATACATCAGAAGCTCATTCAAGTTAAGCTATTTTGGTTTTGCAAAACATTATCTGATTCTGATTAATTAACTAAAAAAAATTAGAAAACCAATCATTTACAAAACCAATCATTTAATAGCAAACCACCAGTTCGCTGGGGGGTGCAGGGGGACAGCGTGCCCCCGCACGGGGTTCGGGGCGGAGCCCCGAGCTAAATCTTAGTTCACATTAAACAGCCCAAAATAATGAGGTTTCGAGTAAGGTTTCGACTGAGTTATGAGATCTCGAGTCAGTTATGAGGTCTCGAGTCGCAACCTTGTTGTCACGAGTCGGAACCATGGTCTCGACTACTATATCTTATGAGATCTCGAGTCATGATGAGGTCTCGAGTCGCAACCACAGTCTCGAGTCGCAACCTTATGGTCTCGAGTTTTGACGTTACGGTCTCGAGTCGCAACCTTTGTCTCGAGTTATGACGTTATGGTCTCGAGTCGAGACCTTTGTCTCGAGTTGTAGACCTTTGAGCCCTTATGATTTCGAGTCGAGACCTTATGGTCTGGAGTCGAGATCTGTTGGTCTCGAGTTGTGAAGGTTTAAGGACCTGATGATTTCGAGTCGAGACCTTATGGTCTCGAGTCAAGACTGATGGTCTCGAGTCGTAATCTGATGATCTCGAAGCTTTCTGTTAACAGCTGTTTATTGTGATAACATAACTGAAAATTCGAAATCTAAGGGATTATGAGATATTATTTCTTGTTTTAAGATGATCTAATTTTATCAACATATTTCGAAAAAGTTGTAACTGTTTATCTAATAACAGTTTTCGAATAAAGTTAGAAGATAAAATTGGATCAAACATGGAAAAAACACTCATTAATCCTAAAACATTCCAAAACATAACAGAATTATCGAATTTTCCCAAGAACATGATGAACCCTAAAACATAAAACATAAATTCTGGAACCCGAAACCTGAATATTAATAGTTTTTCTAAACAGATTTCGGCTAAAACATAACCCAGTTGAATTTGAGTGAACATATAATTAATCTTTTCCCCGAAAACAGAGATCTCGAGTCGATCTTCATGACTCGAAACCGGTTGTTACAGTTTTAAAGTTACAAAAAAAAAAAACGTTTTCCAAATTTCAATCCCAGAATTATGGATATGAAAACAGAATTGACTAATCAACATATGCTCTGATACCACATGTTGGTTCAGTTCTGTTTATACATGAAGGAAAACATTAAAACATACCTGTTATAGCAGACAGTGCGTTGGAGAATCCAGTAATGGAGTTCGACATGCTTGTCATCGTGATCTGGTTCCTCCTTAGGGTGCTAACTGATGATGGGGACTTAGAAAACCGAAAAGGGATATTGTCACACCCCCAAAATCCACCCGCGGAGTACTACCGCTTGGAGGCGTGATTGACCAGGATCCAGCCACCAATCATACTGAACGAGCATATAAATAGTTATAAAAGTCTAACCAGTACGATTGGTGTTCAAACAAAACAAAGTTTAAGTTGTAAGCGGAAGCATAAGTCTTAAAGTTAAAACATAAGTTCAAATGTTTTCAAGTTTAACATGGCACGCAGCAATCCATGTCCCACAACGACTCTCCTCCATGCAAGCTCCAGCTGAGTACCTATGGTCCTGCAAAGCATGTAGTAACGAGTCAACAACTAGTTGAGTGAGTTCACAGTTGGGTGTTCGTTTTAATTGTTTCGAAAACAGTTTCCTTTATCTGGCATCCTGCCGTGGGGGTTACCCCATAGTTTGAAAACGTGACTTGTTCATTCCCAGTTACTCTGGCATTCCAGCCGTGGGGGCTACCCCATGATAGTTATCAGGCATTTCGGCCGTGGGGGCTACCCCATGCGTACACTAGACTCGTTACCATATCGACTGCTGACTGTAGTCATGTTTATGTGCCCTGAAAACATCAATGTCTATCATCATTGACGTGCCCCAGATCCATTAGTTCACGCCCGTCCTCTGCGGCACGGTGTGAGGTTTGTCAGACCTAAATAGCGCTATCTAACTAATGACCCGCTCGCCATTGGCCCGGCGATTAAGTCGATATAAAAAGGAGGGACTTCGTGATAGAGTTTTAGTCTAGTACGAGTTATCCGTCCGTCCGGATGAGGAATCACATTCCTGAACTACTGCTGTCCTACTCAAGGAGGACGAGGAATCCACGTTCCTTAACCCCGTTCCCAACCCAGGGAATCCCATGCTTTGTAAAGGGTGTGAACTCACCTTGGTTTGCTCGGTAGTAACACAGAAAGGTCAATCAAGTCGCAAGTAGTCAATTACGTCCTAACATAGATACCACTTATAATCAGATTCAAACCAAGCAGTGCACGTACAAGTAGTAGTCATGGCATACACGTCCTAGTATGGCAGTTCATCGATAGTTCACAACAAGTTTCACAGTTAACATCAGATACAACCCAAAGTCTAAGTATAAAGCCCGAACAGTTGGGCTCGTGATAACAGGCTCAAAACAACGCATCAACAGTAACTCAGAGGCCCATAAGACCGGCCCATTGATTAAGGCCCGTAACTAAGCAAGCCCACTAAGCGTAGTCTCGAGTCGCAACCGGACTCGCAAGCATGGTTTCGAGTCATGCTGTTTGTGCTGATCATAGGTGGTTGCGAGTCGCAACCTATGTCGCAACCATGGTTTCGGCTGATCATGCTAAGGTTTCGAGTCGTAACGGGACTCGTAACCTGTGTCGCAACCTGTGGTCTCGGCTTGTCATGTTATGGTTGCGAGTCGTAACCAGGTGTTCTCGACTCGCAACTGGTGTCGCAACGTGGAGATTTCGAGTCGCAACCAGGGGTTCCGACTCCCCAGCAGCTGCTGATCCTTCGCAGATTGTACTATCCAATAGAATTCATGCAGAATTATGTACTATCCACTAAACATGTTTTGTTGTCTAATATTTACTCAAAATGGATCAAACAGTGCAGATTTCAAATATTCAACACACTTTCATTGCATATTCAAGTTGTTCTTCATGTATTCAAACACATTCATCAAGTTTTTCATATATTCATCACACAAACAACCCTTATTCTACCAAATTATGAACAAGCATCAAAACACTTAGCATAACACACAAACTCGGTTTTTATACAAATCCGATTACATGACAAGTGCAACCCGGTTTCATGTTCATCAACATAAGTGGTTTGAATCACAATTAGACACAAGATACCATAACCCATCATGCATTATATATCCGAAATCAAGACATATTAACCGATTATCAACATTGTACACATTAGAATCATCATATACACCAAGAACATCATGTAAACACTAATATTCAAACACAATAAACATCATATCATTCATTTTATCATTTAACATAACCAACATCAATCAATAAACACCATAAATACTAACCGGTTGGTGAAGTGTGTGTGTGCCGATCCAAAGTCCAAATCCGAGAGTTCTTGTGCCAACCGATTGAATCCGAGAACTTGGAGGTGTGTTTGTGTTTCTAGAGTTTTAGTGAGAGTGTGTGTGTAGGAGTGTGAGTGTGGTTGCCCAAAGAGTGACAAGGTTGGCAAGGAGTATGCTATATATACTAGTTCCACAAGGTGCACCCTAAAGGGCTTACTAGCCGGTTAAGGAGGTCACGGCCCAAAGGCCCAAATCGGTTATGTTCACTCGAGACCACATGGTCTCGAGTCGGGTCCTTGTGTTCTCGAGTTGCATACACACGTACGTATACACATAGCACATAGTCACTTAGATTGCATACACATAAATCATATAATTCAATGATTCAATTAGTCATACATGTTCAACACGTTACATCAAGACACAACGAAAGGTTCTAGATTTCGGGTTGTCACATCATCCCCAAGTTGAAAGAAATTTCGTCCCGAAATTTGATGGCACTCACTGAGGAAGCTAGTTAAGTTGTATGGTTTTCCCGGTTTTCCTGGGGTGTCACATCCTCCCCCCGTTGATCTGGAATTTCGTCCCGAAATTCCGTAGCTTCAGCCTCAGTAGTGGTTGTACCTTTTGCAAACAGTTGGGGATACTTTTGTTTCATCCGATCTTCGCGCTCCCAGGTGAACTCTGGGCCGCGACGTGAGTTCCAACGAACTCGAACGAGAGGTATTCTAGTGCTCTTGAGGACCTTAACATCCCGGTCCGTGATTTCGACTGGTTCTTCGACGAATTTCAACTGTTCGTCGATCGTGAGTTCCTTCAGAGGAACTACGTGGGTCTCATCTGACAGACACTTCTTCAGATTCGACACGTGGAAAACGTTGTGAACTGCACCGAGTTCTGCTGGTAGGTTCAGTCTATAGGCCACCTTGCCTATTTTCTCAATGATTTCGAAAGGTCCAACGTATCGTGGGTTGAGTTTGCCTCGTTTACCAAAACGAACCACACCCTTCCAGGGTGAAACTTTGAGTAATACCCGCTCCCCAACCTGGAGCTCAAGTGGTTTCCTGCCCTTATCGGCGTAGGCCTTCTGACGGTCTCGAGCGGCCGCCATGCGTTGTCGTATTTGAGCAATCCGCTCAGTAGTGTCTACCACATGTTCTGGACCAGTGATTTGACTATCCCCCACCTCTGCCCAACAAAGAGGTGACCGGCATTTACGTCCGTACAATGCCTCAAACGGAGCAGCTTTAATGCTGGTGTGGTAGCTGTTATTATACGAGAATTCCACGAGTGGCAGGTGCCTTTCCCAGCTGTTGCCAAAGTCGATTACACATGCACGTAGCATGTCTTCTAAGGTTTGAATAGTGCGCTCGGACTGCCCGTCCGTCTGTGGGTGATACGCTGTGCTCATATCTAATCGTGAGCCAAAGGACTTGTGCATTGCCTGCCACAGTTCTGAGGTAAAACGTGCATCTCGATCAGAGATGATAGAGGTGGGCACCCCGTGCCTCGAAACAACTTCCTTGAGGTATATTTCCGCTAAAGTGGAGAATTTATCCGTCTCCTTAATTGCCAAAAAGTGTGCGGATTTTGTGAGTCGATCCACGATCACCCAGATAGTATCGTTTCCGCGCTGTGATCTAGGTAGGCCAGTAACGAAATCCATGGAAATTTGCTCCCATTTCCATTGTGGTATTTCTGGTTGTTGCAGTAAACCTGAGGGTTTCTGATATTCCGTCTTGACTCGCGCACAAGTCAAACACTTGCTGACGTAAGTTGCTATGTGGGCCTTCATGCTAGGCCACCAATACGTAGTTTTAATATCGTGGTACATCTTGTCCGAACCAGGGTGTACCGAGTAGCGAGATTTGTGTGCTTCATCCATCACAAGTTCTCGTAAGTCGCCATAGAGTGGAACCCAAATGCGTCCTGTTACGTAGTAAGCACCGTCTTCCTTCTGCTCTAAGCGTTGTCTTGACCCGCGTAGGGCTTCGGCCCTTACGTTTTCTGGTTTCAGTGCTTCTATCTGAGCAGCTCGTATTTGCGAAGGCAGGCTAGAATGGATCGTGAGTTGTAAAGCTCTTACGCGTTTAGGCGCAGTGTCCTTTCGACTGAGGGCGTCAGCCACAACATTGGCCTTGCCCGGGTGATACCTGATGGAGCACTCATAGTCATTCAGCAGCTCGACCCATCGTCGTTGCCGCATATTCAGTTCCTTCTGCTTGAATATGTGCTCTAGGCTCCTGTGGTCGGTGTAGATGGCGCACTTGGTTCCGTACAGGTAATGCCGCCATAACTTAAGTGCGAAAACAACAGCTCCCAGTTCTAAATCATGCGTAGTGTAGTTCTTCTCGTGAACTTTGAGTTGTCGTGAGGCGTAAGCTATGACCTTATCTCGTTGCATCAATACACAACCAAGACCTTGAATTGACGCATCACAATAAACCACAAAATCTTCTGTGCCCTCTGGCAGTGAAAGGATAGGTGCACTACAGAGTCTATCCTTTAGATGTTGAAAAGCTAACTCTTGCGCATTTCCCCAATGATAGACAACGCCCTTCTGCGTTAACAAGGTGAGAGGCTGCGCGATCTTTGAAAAATCCTTAATGAATCTCCTGTAGTAACCTGCCAATCCCAAGAATTGGCGAATTTCCTTTGGTGTACGAGGTGCAGGCCAGTTCTTAATAGAGTCCACTTTGGATGGATCAACGTGAATCCCATCCTTGTTCACCACATGCCCTAGGAAATGGACCTCTCGAAGCCAGAAGTCGCATTTCGAGAATTTCGTGTAAAGCTGTTCTGTTCGAAGGAGTTCCAAAATAAGTCGTAGATGTTGTTCGTGCTCCTCCTGACTCTTAGAATAGATCAGAATGTCGTCAATGAAGACTATAACGAACTTGTCCAGGTACGGCTTGCAAACTCGGTTCATCAAGTCCATGAAAACCGCGGGTGCGTTTGTCAGCCCAAACGGCATGACCAAAAACTCATAGTGCCCATATCGAGTCCTAAAGGCTGTCTTAGAGACATCCTCTTCTCGAACTCTCAGCTGGTGATATCCCGATCTCAGATCGATCTTTGAATAGTAGCTCGACCCCTGCAACTGGTCGAACAAGTCGTCAATGCGCGGTAGAGGATAACGGTTCTTCACAGTCACCTTGTTGAGTTCACGATAGTCAATACACATTCTGAAGGTACCGTCCTTCTTCTTCACAAATAGTACTGGAGCTCCCCAAGGCGATGAACTAGGACGAATAAAACCCTTATCCAAGAGTTCTTGTAATTGCGTGGAGAGCTCTTCCAACTCGGATGGAGCTAAACGATAAGGTGCACGGGCTATAGGCGCAGCTCCAGGAGCTAGTTCAATCTGAAACTCGACTTGGCGATGGGGCGGAAGACCAGGTAACTCCTCAGGGAATACCTCAGGATAGTCACGTACAACTGGAAAATCTTCTAGCTTCTTTTCTTTCTCTGTGGTGTCAGTAACTAGAGCCAAAATCGCAGTGTGGCCCTTTCGTAAGCACTTCTGGGCCTTGAGAAGAGAGATGACGTTATCAACAGCACTTCTCTTGTCGCCACGAATCATGAGAGGTTCACTACCTAAACCAGGAATACGAACGATCTTCTCGTTGCAAAGAATCTCTGCTCGGTGTCGGGATAACCAATCCATCCCAATGACAACGTCGAAACTACCCAAAACGATAGGAATAAGGTCAATAGAGAAGGTCTGGTTAGCGAGAACAAGTTTGCAACCTTTGACTACGTGTGAGGCCTCCAAACTCTTACCATTTGCTAGCTCTACAGTGTGCTTGTCGCTCAGGGGTGTTGGAATACGCTTAAGCATTTTACTAACTTCTAGTGACACATAACTAGTATCGGCACCCGAATCAAATAAGACTGTAACATAAAAGTTGTCGAGAAGGAACTTACCCGTCACCACGTTGGGATCATTCCTTGCTTCACCTTGACCAATCACGAACACTCGTCCCCTGGCACCATTGTTGCTGTTGTGGTTCCCATTGTTACCATTCCCCTGATTGTTGTTGTTGTTGTTCTGGTTCAGTTGGGGACAATCTTTCTTGAAGTGGCCTTCAGCTCCACACTGAAAGCATCCTTTGTTGTTACCCTGCTGCTGTCGCTGGTTCTGCTGAGGTTGCTGACGATTCTGATTGGCGGGATATGCGCTCCTGCAATCCTTTGCAACATGATCAGGCTTGTTGCACCGATGACAGTTGCCCCTGGTGCATGGCCCACTGTGGTGTAGGTTGCAACGATTGCATTTGGGGTGGTTCCCCTTGTACCCACCATGACTTTGACCACCAGACGATTGCTGACTGGGGCTCTTGTGGTCGTCAGTCTTTCTCTGCTGAGACTGAGATTGCACCGAAGTTGAACCCTTGCTTGAAGTTCCATCCCATTTCCGTTTATTCTCACTAGAGGTACCAGAAGTAGTTGCAGCACCTATGCGCTTCGGTATCTTGTTCTGCTCCACCGCCTGATCAGTAAGACGGTGAGCCAACTGAACAACCTGCTGGATAGTGGCCAAGTTTGCTGAAGTCACATGACTTTGGATCTCTGGCACCAAACCCTTGAGATATAGTTCAATTCGCTTATAGGGAGGGTCCACCATAGTAGGACACAACAAGGCAAGCTCATGCGACCTCTTAGTATACGCCTCAATCTCTGACCCCGTCATCTTGAGGTTGTAGAACTCATCTTCCAACTTATGGATGTCATCGCGACTGCAGTATTCCTCCTTGACCATTTTCTTGAAAGTTTCCCATGGGGTGGCGTTGGCAGCAACCAACCCCAGCATTTGCACTTGAGCATTCCACCACGTGAGGGCCAAACCCTCGAGAGTACCAGTAGCATACTTTACCCTGCGCGCTTCAGGGCATTCACACATTTCGAACACGGATTCCAGTTTCTCAAACCAGTGGAGGAGACCTACTGCTCCTTCAGTTCCGCTAAAAGTAGTGGGTCGGCAGTCCATAAAGGTCTTAAAAGTGCACACCGGTGCCTGAGCATGTTGACCTAAGGTAGGTGAAAGAAAGACAGAGCTTAACACAAAGGTTGGTTCACGAGAGTAGGATCCTAAAGATCCTAGGATAAGTTCGGGCTGCAGGATATACCTCCTGCGTGTGCAGCAGCGAGTGCTGCGGCAACTCGTTCGTTGATCAAAGCCGTCAACTGGGCTTGTGTCATGTTAACGCGTCCAGACATGATTCTTCATAACAAGAGTAATACGAGTGAGAGAGGTTCGTGAAAGTACGATAGTAGGATAGAGTAAGCACGCACACGTTCAAGCAACAGTAGTTATACTAATCAAGTATACCATGAGCAATGTACTATGTAACTAACAAGTAGGCAATATTCACATATCATATCACCTAGGATGTCGAGCCTTGCATGCGGAGTGAAGTGTCGTTGTGGACCGTTGAGCACTGTACCGGTTATAGTCTGGCTTTAACAAACACGTTTCTCCTTTATTAAAACCTAGTTCACTATAACCAATGGCTCTGATACCAATCTGTCACACCCCCAAAATCCACCCGCGGAGTACTACCGCTTGGAGGCGTGACTGACCAGGATCCAGCCACCAATCATACTGAACGAGCATATAAATAGTTATAAAAGTCTAACCAGTACGATTGGTGTTCAAACAAAACAAAGTTTAAGTTGTAAGCGGAAGCATAAGTCTTAAAGTTAAAACATAAGTTCAAATGTTTTCAAGTTTAACATGGCACGCAGCAATCCATGTCCCACAACGACTCTCCTCCATGCAAGCTCCAGCTGAGTACCTATGGTCCTGCAAAGCATGTAGTAACGGGTCAACAACTAGTTGAGTGAGTTCACAGTTGGGTGTTCGTTTTAATTGTTTCGAAAACAGTTTCCTTTATCTGGCATCCTACCGTGGGGGTTACCCCATAGTTTGAAAACGTGACTTGTTCATTCCCAGTTACTCTGGCATTCCAGCCGTGGGGGCTACCCCATGATAGTTATCAGGCATTTCGGCCGTGGGGGCTACCCCATGCGTACACTAGACTCGTTACCATATCGACTGCTGACTGTAGTCATGTTTATGTGCCCTGAAAACATCAATGTCTATCATCATTGACGTGCCCCAGATCCATTAGTTCACGCCCGTCCTCTGCGGCACGGTGTGAGGTTTGTCAGACCTAAATAGCGCTATCTAACTAATGACCCGCTCGCCATTGGCCCGGCGTCGATATAAAAAGGAGGGACTTCGTGATAGAGTTTTAGTCTAGTACGAGTTATCCGTCCGTCCGGACGAGGAATCACATTCCTGAACTACTGCTGTCCTACTCAAGGAGGACGAGGAATCCACGTTCCTTAACCCCGTTCCCAACCCAGGGAATCCCATGCTTTGTAAAGGGTGTGAACTCACCTTGGTTTGCTCGGTAGTAACACAGAAAGGTCAATCAAGTCGCAAGTAGTCAATTACGTCCTAACATAGATACCACTTATAATCAGATTCAAACCAAGCAGTGCACGTACAAGTAGTAGTCATGGCATACACGTCCTAGTATGGCAGTTCATCGATAGTTCACAACAAGTTTCACAGTTAACATCAGATACAACCCAAAGTCTAAGTATAAAGCCCGAACAGTTGGGCTCGTGATAACAGGCTCAAAACAACGCATCAACAGTAACTTAGAAGCCCATAAGACCGGCCCATTGATTAAGGCCCGTAACTAAGCAAGCCCACTAAGCGTAGTCTCGAGTCGCAACCGGACTCGCAAGCATGGTTTCGAGTCATGCTGTTTGTGCTGATCATAGGTGGTTGCGAGTCGCAACCTATGTCACAACCATGGTTTCGGCTGATCATGCTAAGGTTTCGAGTCGTAACGGGACTCGTAACCTGTGTCGCAACCTGTGGTCTCGGCTTGTCATGTTATGGTTGCGAGTCGTAACCAGGTGTTCTCGACTCGCAACTGGTGTCGCAACGTGGAGATTTCGAGTCGCAACCAGGGGTTCCGACTCCCCAGCAGCTGCTGATCCTTCGCAGATTGTACTATCCAATAGAATTCATGCAGAATTATGTACTATCCACTAAACATGTTTTGTTGTCTAATATTTACTCAAAATGGATCAAACAGTGCAGATTTCAAATATTCAACACACTTTCATTGCATATTCAAGTTGTTCTTCATGTATTCAAACACATTCATCAAGTTCTTCATATATTCATCACACAAACAACCCTTATTCTACCAAATTATGAACAAGCATCAAAACACTTAGCATAACACACAAACTCGGTTTTTATACAAATCCGATTACATGACAAGTGCAACCCGGTTTCATGTTCATCAACATAAGTGGTTTGAATCACAATTAGACACAAGATACCATAACCCATCATGCATTATATATCCGAAATCAAGACATATTAACCGATTATCAACATTGTACACATTAGAATCATCATATACACCAAGAACATCATGTAAACACTAATATTCAAACACAATAAACATCATATCATTCATTTTATCATTTAACATAACCAACATCAATCAATAAACACCATAAATACTAAGCGGTTGGTGAAGTGTGTGTGTGCCGATCCAAAGTCCAAATCCGAGAGTTCTTGTGCCAACCGATTGAATCCGAGAACTTGGAGGTGTGTTTGTGTTTCTAGAGTTTTAGTGAGAGTGTGTGTGTAGGAGTGTGAGTGTGGTTGCCCAAAGAGTGACAAGGTTGGCAAGGAGTATGCTATATATACTAGTTCCACAAGGTGCACCCTAAAGGGCTTACTAGCCGGTTAAGGAGGTCACGGCCCAAAGGCCCAAATCGGTTATGTTCACTCGAGACCACATGGTCTCGAGTCGGGTCCTTGTGTTCTCGAGTCGCATACACACGTACGTATACACATAGCACATAGTCACTTAGATTGCATACACATAAATCATATAATTCAACGATTCAATTAGTCATACATGTTCAACACGTTACATCAAGACACAACGAAAGGTTCTAGATTTCGGGTTGTCACAGATATCGGCTAGGAGAGGAGGTCGAATTATGATGTTATGGCTAATGGGGTGTGTGTAATTGTGTAACTGTGTAACCCCTTAACCTCCACATAATTCTCCTTATATAAGCACCCAGGAGGAAACCTAATTAGTTAATAAGGGTAATATGGTCCATCAACAATTACCAACTAATTATTTAATAGGTTATAATAGATTTTGATCTCTATAATGTAAATGATTATGATGGCTCTAGATTAAATATCAATACGTAATATATTTAATCTTACACATTCTAAATGTAAGTATTATGTAAATATAAATGTAAGCTATTTGTAAATGTAAATATTTTGTAGTTGCTGAAAATAATTAATAGGATGCTGGAAAAGTTTAATAATATTTTTATTTATTTTATTAAAAACCTTTGACAAACGCTATATTTATCAATAATTTAATTTGTTTATTAATAGTGGGTTACAGACCGCTATACTTAACTGCGTTAAGTTTGGCGGCTTACCTATTACAATAGTTGGTGAACTGGTATTTTGAGATAAGGACTCCTAATCTTATAAGTAAACTCTCTTTTTTTTAAACGGTCTTGGAACCGGTTTAAAAAGGTTCTAATTATATACAGCATAGTGTTTCTTAACGGTTCCCTGACCGTTTTATTAAATACAATACATCGCTATAAAAGGCTTTATTTTTGTACTAGTGAGTCCAATTTTGAGATAGTTTTAACACTTGTCGACTGATTATCTCATCCTACACTAACAAATCATCGATGGAGGACCATGCTAACGGATAATCAATGCCAAGTTTGTCATAAACAAATTGAAGATATCTCTGGGATGTTAACACACAGTACGCAGAGTTGTGACATACTCATATATGTCCCACAAGTTGTGTAACCACGGATATAATTGATATGTTGTTGTCAAGAATTAATTGGAAGCACTACTATAAACCCTGTCTTAGAATGGTGCATCTTAAAATGGGATTTTATGAGACGCGGTTTAAACTAGTTAGATCATGTCTTAAACATGATGAATACTATCTTTTGATACAAAACACATTTTCATAAAATTATTAAAATTTATATGATTAGCCGCGTCTTAAAAAGTTACCTAGAAAAAATATAATTTTGTAGGTTTGTATCCGTTCCTTTAACCTGTCCAAAAGCGGATCGATGACGGTGAACGGACCCTTGGGTTTGAAGATTACAACCACCACCGACACAGTTGACGGTGTAAAATGAGATTTTGGTATGGGTTTACATTATGTGTATAAATTGTTTGGGGATTTTTGGATTTTTTTACTGATATCTAGTGTCCCCGTTTGGCAAAAGTCCAAATACTTACTAGTTACTAATCTGTGTTCTATGTTTTCATTTGAAACAAAGCATGCTTATGATTTTGTTCTGTTGTAGATATGTTTCTATGTGATAGCCCCACAGTTATGTGAATCAGTAAATGACACAGATGAAACCATGGATATCTTATACTATTCTTGTTTATGAACAATGGTTGAAGATTGGATGATGTTTTAATTTAGGGGTGGTGATTTGGGGTTTATTTATGAATGACGGTGGTGATAGAGAGTTGAGAGAGTGAAGAGAGAGAAAGAAGAGAGAGAGAGACTGAAGAGCGAAAGGGGGAATAATGTTTTATTTTTTTTTTATTTTTTAATTTAATGGATAAAATTACAAAAATATCCTCATCTGTCTTCTTCAATTACAAAAAATACATTTATTTAACAGAAAAAATTAACTGAGTTTGGCCTAAAGGACACAACGTGCAAGATTTTACAACATTAAGGACAAAACTTGTCAACTTTTGCGCTAAAGGACAGCGCCTGCAATTTGGTGTAAACATAAAGGACAAAACTTGTAATTTACTCTATAGAGAATGTTTGACATGAATAAACTATTTATTCATGCACTTGTCTACATAAAGTAGCTTTTTGGCATATTCATTGAATCCATCCAAGGTCAACTTGCTACTTTACTATGGTGGCAGAGCCTTATCTTTAAGAGAAGTTGGTACATCAGATTTTCTGATGAATAACTTACGAGAAATCTGTTGAACTGATCACCAGATTTTTTATAATAAGAGTTTACTAGATTCTGACGATAATCATCGGATTTATCATTAGAATTATCAGATTGGTCCTTTCTGACCGTCATTCTTTGTTTATGATCATTTTCTGATACTTGCTGAAGATTGATGTTTGGCTTTCTATTTTGTCTTGTTATCTGGTATCTTCTTCTTGCTTGATCTCTTTGACTTTATCATCTTCAGGACTTGATCAGAATGATCATATTTTTCTTCAATACTTACAAAAAGTTTGTTGGGATTGAACCCTACCAGAGGAACAGATAATGAAAGCCAAAACCTGATCACAACAATGGATTCATAATAAGCAGCTGTTTACTATAAGCTTTCCCCTTAACTGTGACTCCAACATCTGATATGCTCCAAGTACTGCCCTTATCAACAACTGCTGATCCTGGAAACTACTGATCAAGTCAAAGACTGATGAAGAACTAAAGTCCTGATACCCAATCTACTGCCTTGAGTCAAGTACTGCTGATCATGACAAGTACTGCTGGGTTCACAGTAGTGGAAGGATGCAACATCAGTTTTGTTTACTATATGTAATGTATTGTAATATCAGTAGTTAGTATAACAGAGGTTGTAGAACAGTAGATAGGGTTTGTTAGTTTGTTAGATGTCACTTTCATGGTGATGTCAGCTGAGATGCCTCAGTGGTTTGGATTGCCTATAAATGTAACCGTACCCTGTACTGTTACATTTGATTGACTGAGTGAGTTCTTCTCCTCTAGTCCAATCCTTTCATCTTGTGCAACCAACCTTGGAGCATCAGGCTGAGGGGGAGTTTAGTGTTGTAAGCATGCTTTATAATCTTTTGCTTTGATTTGTAATCATTCGACTAATACTAATCATGTGTTTATCAAAACTATTTTCTTCATTGATTGTGTTTACAAAGTTTGTAGTTCATTTCCGCTGCACTTAATCTCTGTTCATTTCTATTGATTTGTTCGATTTATACAAACAAACACAATCATGACAACCTCAGATCCTAACAATTGGTATCAGAGCCTGGACAGTCAAATTCAATCTAACAATCAATTTGACACAACAGTTCAGCTCAAAATTCATTGATACTAAGGTGGATTGTATTTAGTTGAAAAACAGAGTAACGAGTATGGACGTTCAAAGTTTCTATTCAGATACTCTGTAAAACAACCAAGATGTCATAAGACACACAAACTTCACATAACAAGTGATATCATACATAAAACACCTATAGTGTTCAGATCTGAAAATATGACTGATAACTATGGTATAATTTACAAAATTGATCTCAAGTGTTGATATGAAGTTTGTGTTCTTTCCATCATGTTTTGATACTAAAGTGTGAACCTCTTGTCAACAAAAACCTAGTTTCATAAAACATTAGTGTTTTTGTTAACATAAAATGAGGGAAATTAAAACTTTAGTTATTAATTCTTATGTGTTGAAAAACCGGTTGAGAATCCTGTTAAAAAGGATCAAATCAACTCTGTTAAGAACACATCGAGAAAATCAGAAGTCAAAACCTCCAGATCACGAGTAATGTGGAATTTGGCATAAGCATGTGCAGAAATGACCAAATCCCTCAAAACATTGCTGAAAAATGATTTCGGATTTGAATATTCTTTCCTTGGAACCTTCCAGTAAGTATATCAAAACTTATATATGGAAAGTGTAAAAAGGAAAAGAAGAAAAATCACAAAAAACTCAAAAGTGTGTTTATCTCAAAAATTTTATAGTCAAAAGAAAAGAGTATAAATATAAAACACTTAAGAGTTCAAAATTGGGGAGAACAATGGTCATAAAACAACTGTGTGCATTCATTGACTCAGGGAAGTTCAGGTAACAATAGTATCACTAATGATGAAACTGATAAGAGGACTAGACAAATATCTTAGAATCATCACATGCTTAACAAGGAAATGGTCACACAAACTAGTCATTTCAAATCATTGACCATTTTCCTAAAACTTGAGAATGATGTGACTATGAGTTTTAATTGGAAAATATACCAGACCCTTTTTGATGTTGTTTTCTGAATAACCTTTAATTATTTTTTAAAGGTTTTTCTCAATAAAACAGGATATATTATTCTCTATTTTTCTAATAATATATTTTGTATTTTTACTTGTTTTTGATAGTAAAAATATCAATCTCCTGTCAGGATATAGAACCTCTATTTTTGTTGGTAATATTATCCTTAAAAATTGATCAAAAGGAAATGGTACTAGTGTCAAAGTCATATCAACCTCAAGTTTGTTTTATCATAGATCAAAAATTGATTGCTAACAAACTTTAAAACTACTGAGATATTCATGTTCTAATTCAAATAATTAGACACAAAATGAATAGCCTTAGTAACAAGGTTTTCATCATCTGGGATACTAAACCACTGATGGAAACTTATAAAAGCTTCAAATCTTGTGGAAAACATGTGGTAAAACCTTAAACACAAATTCCTGAAAAAAACTGCTGACAAATTAAACTTGATGATTTGCATTTAAAATGTAATTTGTTAAGTGTGGCATTCCTGCAGATGTATATAAACAGATGTTGGACATAATATTGTGTTTACACAAGACAAAATCAATTCCCACATCTGAACAAGCAGATGCTCAAATTTTATTTGTCAAAAGTTCAAACACTGTTGCACTAACAGTTGTTGACTTAATGGTCTTTCAAAACCCTACCATTTTCTTTATCCTAATCACTGTTGTGCTCAAACATCTACTGTCTATAGTCTATCCACTGCTGAAAGTTATCCCCTGTTCTCATAATCTTGATAAGCACTAATGTTCAAAATCACCCACTATTTCATTTGTTATCGTTGTAACTACTGATGGTTGATCCATCAGTGGCTCTCAAAATAACTGTCCTCCATTATTTAATCTTTCATCAGGGGTTGACACGTGTTCAGTTTTTAGCCATCAGATCGTTGTGACCGCTGCCACATCAGCATTCACTTTTTCCCTAAATAAAACCCTGACCAAAACCCCAAACAGGGTTTCACTGTCGAATTGAATTCCAAAAATTCTCTTCACAAAGCAGTTTCCCACTCATCATTCCAAAAATCATTCTTCAATCTTCTTCATCAAAATGACGAAATCAAAATCGAAATCAAAATCAAAACCATCTTCTTCCTCTGCTTCCACAGACGCCACTCAAATGGCCGCTGAATCCATTGAAATCCCATACAAATCCCCTCACAACTACTTGGGTCTACTCACAAAACCCTCTTCCACCAACACATGCGACTCCATCATCGACACCTTATCTACATCAAAGTACAAAACTTTGCTAACAGCAGATGCTCCCATTTACCAACAAACCCAGAGAGAGTTCTGGAAAAATGCTATTCTTGAAAAACAAGATGACATCATCATAGCCATTAACTCCTCTATACAGGATAAAGTGATTCAAATCACTCCACAATCCATTTCAGAAGTCTTTAAACTCGATGATCAGAAAGGTAAAACTTATTTTTCTAAAACAGAGTTGAAAAATGATTTCTTGAACAGGGGTATGCAGAACAACCAAAAAGAAATAACTTATAAAAAGGCTATTTCCCTTCTGCACCTAGGTTTTTATTTCACACTCTTTTGATGTGTGCTTCAAATAAAACAACTACTTTTAATGAAATACCATTAAAAATCCAATGTCTGGGATATGCTATTCTAAACAATGAAAATTATAATTACTCCCAAGAGATTTTTAATGACTTGGTGAAAAATGTTGATAGCAAATCATTTTTGCTTTTTCCAAGGTTTTTAAGCTACTATTTTGAACAAAAATTTGGAAAAGAAAATGAAAATTTGCTCAAACAAGGCACCTATTTTCAAATAAATGGTTTAACACCTGAGACTTTCTCAAGGATGTTAACACCTCCAAAAACAAAAGCAGTGGTACCTGAGCAGAATTTAGTAGATGACACTGCTCCTCAGGTATCGGCTGCTGAGCCCACTGCTCCAGGTGATCATAGCAGCACAACCACTGCTTTGAAACCCACACATGTTATTACCAAAAAGACCAAAAAGAAAACATCCAGAAAGCCCACCAAACCCAGAACAAAGGCACCTCTGGAAGATGAGATCCCAGAGTAACTGCCAGTGCAACACAAAAGTCACCAATAACCACTGCTGCTACTTCCTCACAGCAGATGGAAGAAAGATCTTCAACCTTGCATCAAACTCCTCCTGCATCCTCACAAAAGGATCAGGTTGTAAACACAGGTACCCCACATTATGAAGCTCTGGACCCACTCGGATCCATCTTCCTCAGTCCTAATCCCAAGGACATGTCCCTTTCAACTCCCTTACCCACACCCCCCACATTACCACCATCCATAATACCTTTGTTGCATGTAGTTGATATTACTCAGACACAAACCAGTTCCTCTCAATCACCTATCACTGAGAGTATACTCCCACAAGTGACTGGGTCTGATGCTGATATCTCTGTTATCCCAGCAACAACTGAGGAGGTGACACTGCAGGAGTTACAAATAACTCCTGTCAGTAGTTCAAGTGGAGCAGCAACTACAAATGTTGGATCAACAGATCTACATTTGGCCAGTTGTTTCATCAGTAAGACTCCCTTGAAGGCAATTCCTACAATAACACCTATGCTAACCATCAGTGAGTATGTTTTACCCACTGGTACCTTCAAAAGGTTATCATGTGCTGAAGGAAGAAGTCCCCAGTACCAAGAACAAGGGGCATCAATGAATGACTTTTGGGATTCTATTCCAAAGTCACACATTGGTACAACCACTGATGGTGGGAAATCAGATGATCCCATTAACTTGGGTGATGATTTAAAATATCAGGAATTGACGGGTAGAGTTGAAAATCTTGAAACCTCAGTTGCTGAAATAAAGGATATGGTGCAACAGCTCTTAAAAGCTCAAAAAGCACAATCCACTGCTGCTCCAGCTCAAGCATCTACACAACCTGCACCTGCTGCAAATGAGCTATGGACTATATTCAAACCATTGCTTGAAAAACAAAAACAGATGGCTGATCAGCAGCATGCAATACATGTACATATGCTGACAAACATGGTGGAATCATGGTTTAAAGATACACAGTGAGACATCAAAGCTATCAAGGCTCACATCCAAAGTACCAATGGAAATATTCCTCCCACTGTCCTCTTCATGAATGAACCCTTTCCAGATAATGCCAAAAAAGGGGAGAAGATCAAGTGGAAGAAAAAGGGAATTGAAGATGGCATCTATATTGAACCTGAAAAAGATAGCCAAACCAAATATGCTGTATCAACACACACCACATCACCACACACCAATACAACCACTGTCTTACCATCAGCATCATCTATGATCACATCATCACCACCAAAAACAGCCACCCCATTATCTCCTCCTGCCAAAAAGCAGAAGACAACAGATGTTACAACATCTGTTGTAATGACAACAGTGGTTGAGACACCAGCTGTCTCAACAACTGTTAGTCAATCTCAAACCACTGCCACCATAATGAAGACCACTGCTCTACTACCACCTCCTGTCATAAAGCAGAAGACAACAGATGTTACAACATCTGTTGTAATGACAACAGTAGTTGAAGCACCAGTTGTTTCAACAGTTGTTAGTCAACCATCTTCCACCACTCAAATCACTACCATTTCAAATACACCATCAACTACCAAATCACCACCTGCTCAAAAGCAGAAGACAACTACTGACAAATCAATAGTTGTGATGACGACAGAAGTAGAAACACCAGTTGTTTCAACAGCTGTTAGTCAATCATCTATCACCGCTCTCACCATTCCTACATCACAACCAAAACCCATAAAGCTTTACACAAGAAAAAGGAAAATAACTTAATCAAATGAGGACAAGTATGATCCTATTGCTGCAAAATATCCACTGGAACTGGAAGCTGTAAAAAATGAGATGAGACAATTCTACACTGAGGATGATCCTTCAAACAGAAGATTTCCTTCTCTCATAGGCTTCATAGTCCCAGAAGATATGGATGAATATCTCGAGCTCAAAGCAAGGCAGACTAAGATAAGAGCGAAGATTGAATGTGAGGGTCAAAGTGACGAAGCCATTTCTGAAAAATTGAAATTTCTCCTCACTAAAGTCAAGCAGATGGAAGACTATGCACAAGATCTAAACAGAGGAAAGAAAGATCAACGAAATGAAATGAGAAAAGAATATCTTGCATATATCATGAAAGAAAAATTCTATACTGCTGAAGAAAAACAATTTGAAGAATGGCCAATAGTCGCTTTAAAGCATGAGGCAAAAAGGATTGAAAGAATTAAAAACGATCCAAGAAAGAAGAAGACAGGTCCAAATTGGAACAAATACAAAAAGCTCATTGCTGACCTTACATTTGAATATAAAAGAAAGAAGCAAGAACTGGTGGATGCAAAGGTGGACACTGCCACTGTCATAGCAAAATGGACAAAGCAGTACACCGATGAGGCTTATGAAAGGCTTAAGGAAAGGAGGATAACTGTCTCAGACACTCCAAACAAGCCCGACTATAAAAAGCTAGAACAACAGATTAATGCTCTTCAATCACTGGTCACATCAGTAGATAATCCTATCCTTGTGAAAAACCAAGAGAAAGGATAACAGTTGACTAGTGAAGAAGAAAAAGAAAAGGAAGCTGAGTACTTTACAGAAGCCATCAAGAAAATGGATCTAAAAGAAGATAGCTCAGTGAATCTTCAAAACCTTGTCAAAAAGGTATTAACCAAACCTGCATCATCAAACACTTCAGCAGACATAACAACCACTGAGCTTGAACAAAGAAAAAGGCAAGAGCTGATTGAACAAGAAGCTACAGAAGACATAGCTGCAGCAAATGAACTCATACAAAAGGCCCTCAATCAAATATCTGCTGAAAGTTCACAACTTTTCACAAGGCCAATATCTCCAAACTCATCTTTGTATAAATCTCTCCCAAGAAACCCATTAGGATCAAAAATACTAAAATGGACGTTTGATCAAAAGACCCATGTATTGACCCTGGTCAGATCCAATGGTGAAGTGAAGTACATATCAAGGAAAGAAGCACTAGGCCTTAGTGTTGAAGATTTGCAGGATCTCCTTGAACTTACACTATGCATGGATGAGGATGACTCAAGTTCCAAGGATTTTGAAGCAGATTTTAAAAGACAAGTTAAGGAACTTCTGATGAGAAATAAAAATCCAGAATAATGAAGGGTTTTGGCATTATCTGTTCCAGGGGGAGATTGTTGGGATTGAACCCTACCAGAGGAACAGATAATGAAAGCCAAAATCGGATCACAACACTGGATTCATAATAAGCAGCTGTTTACTATAAGCTTTCCCCTTGACTGTGACTCCAACATCTGATATGCTCCAAGTACTGCCCTTATCAACAACTGCTGATCCTGGAAACTACTAATCAAGTCAAAGACTGATGAAGAACTAAAGCCCTGATGCCCAATCTACTGCCTTGAGTCAAGCACTGCTGATCATGACAAGTACTGCTGGGTTCACAACAGTGGAAGGATGCAACAGCAGTTTTGTTTACTATATGTAATGCATTGTAATATCAGTAGTTAGTATAACAGAGGTTGTAGAACAGTAGATAGGGTTTGTTAGTTTGTTAGATGTCACTTTCATGGTGACGTCAGCTGAGATGCCTCAGTGGTTTGGATTGCCTATAAATGTAACAGTACCCTGTACTGTTACATTTGATTGACTGAGTGAGTTCTTCTCCTCTAGTCCAATCCTTTCATCTTGTGCAACCAACCTTGGAGCATCAGGCTGAGGGGGAGTTTAGTGTTGTAAGCATGCTTTGTAATCTTTTGCTTTGACTTGTAATCATTCGACTAGTACTAATCATGTTGTTGGATCGTTCCTGTGACCCTAAACAGTCAAGTTGAGTAGTTCATCATCATTTACAAAGGCGGAATCAATGCAAACAATGTCAAACAGCTTGTTCCGTTTCAATTCTTTTCTATTACTGATTTCCTGAGCTTTTACACGTTCAAATGACAAACGGACAACACCTCGACTCAGAAACTATGACCTGATTCCGCTCCAAATTACACAACCACTCCTATATATAGTTGAGCTGATTCCGCTTGAAACATGTTCAAGTGAGACCTGATTTCGCTTCAAACACACTCAAGCGAAATCACTCTTGTATCTTCAAGCGGAATTACAATTCTTCTTATTTCGCTTGAAATGACCTATTGTCATTTCAAGCGGAATTACGTCAATTACCACTTTCTAGACTTCCAAACCCTAATCTATCTAGTTCTAGACATAAGACTCGATTATGACGAAGTTAACAGAAACTAGATGCACCAACAGACTCCCCCTTGGATGTTACGAAGTCTTCGGCGTCGAGTCTTTAGTCTTTGTCTCTTTCCAATTTATCTGCACATTGTAAAAGCTTCCTTTAAACTCTAATCTTCAATCTTCAATCTCCCCTTTGCATGTTGATCCAGAATTCTGACTCCCCCTTTCACAGACTCCCCCTCTCGGTATGCTGGGACTTGAATTCTGGTTCAAACTTTAACATTTTGATGTCGTGGGGATTTTTCACATTCATAACCTGTTTCTCAAACATATAACATTACAAACTATTGACTTTCAACAATAAATCTCATTATCTATCAGTTTAGAAATTCACTTAAGTATTCAGGTCCAAGTTAATGACCCTGATTACTCAATTTATCTACCAAGTTCAACTTAATGACCTTGGTTGATTTCAGACAGAATGAAAACTGATTTAGTACAAAAAATTTCAAACAATTTCAGAAAATAACAATTTTCAAGTTAATGAACTTGCTCTTGACTTTTCAACAACCAGATTTTAATCAAGATAAGCTCTCCTCATCCTCCAGTCCAGAAACTTCCTGCATCTGCTTCAACTTTGAGAATCTAACGATCAACTTTCCACTTTGGTTTGTCGAAAAAATAAAGCAGAAATGAAAAATCTTTTTGGATTTTCAATAAAGTTTCTAAACTAGAAATGAAATACAGAAACTTAAATGCAGTAAAAGTAAACTATTTACAGACATATTTTTGGTGAGCGTGTTAGAGAATCATATCAGCTATTAGACAAGTCACTAGTTTCGTTAAGCTTTAATTTCATACTCAGAATTAAACAATTCACGTAGATTGTCGATATGCTGATCCACTTAAATTCTCACACAATTTTCAATCTGTTCAGGATACGAATTAGGTGAATTAAGAACTTAAACTCATTCATGTGTCCCACCTCTTGAATATACTCCCATATCCAAATCCCAATATTCAGTCTTACAAGTGAATATACCACAGATGATATCTGTAAGGGGTTAGATGCGAAACTGTGAGAGCTTAGGTCAGAACTTCCGTTCAGTAGAGAGATGACGGTTCGACTTTCGGTGTGTCCCCTTTAGAGGATCTTTTGTTTCAACAGCACATGATTAGCATTTTTCAATGTTTCATCATTTTTTATGCTGAGGGCGATGCTATGTTTCAAGCAATGCAAAAAGTATTATTCGGGGACTAGGTCAGAACTTCCATTTAGCAGAAGTCCCAGAATAATACCACAGATATCACTGAGTATAAAGACCTAGTATTTCAGAAAGAGGGACCTTTCAAACGAGATTTCAGGGGTTACCAATATATCCAAGTAGTGTTCCCCACGAAATAAGCAACTTTGAATTTTTATGTTTATATCCCGAACAAACCTACTAAATGTGTAAAAACCTATCGACACATCATCAGCGAGACTGTTTAACGCTTTATACTTTACAAATCTTTAGCATACAGTAACTGTCAAACCGATGTACTATCATTTTCCCTTTTTACACAAGCTCTTTTTCAGTTTTCTATTGTTTTTGGATTTTGAAATTTTCTCATGTTTTTGTATTTTTGAATTTTTTACTGTTTTTGTATTTTCTGAAAATATATCTACTCCCCCTAAATACCAAAACAAGTAAAAAATCGACAAACCATTGCAGATTGTTTCTCATCGTCATCTACAACAGTACCTTCATCAACGCTAATAATTCCATCCAACACCAAGAAAAGCATCATACCATTCAGTTTTAAAAGATATTTAAAACGTGTTTTATCAAAAGCTTTGGTATGTAAATTAGCTTTCTGATTGTCAGTGTGGATTTTCTCAATTCGTATCAACTTCTTCCCGAAGCAATCTCGGATGAAGTGATGACGAATTCTATGTGTTTAGTTTTAGCGTGATGTACTGGATTTTTCGTAATGTTTATTGTGGCCTCATTATCAACAAATATAGGGGTGTTAAGAAATTGCAAACCGTAATCGCGCATCTGTTGCTGGATCCATAAGATCTGAGAGCAGCAACTGCTAGCAGATACATACTCCGCTTCACATGTGGATAGAGCCACAGAGGTTTGCTTCTTGCATTGCCAGGTGACCAAACGAGGTCCAAAGAACTGACAACCCGCTGTTGTTGATTTTGCATTGACTTTGCAGCATCCGAAATCTGAATCGGAATACCCTTTGAGCGTGAAATCGCCTTTTCTAGAATACCACAACCCCAATGATGGAGTTCCCTTCAGGTAGCGTAATATCCTCTTCAAAATAATCATGTGCGAAGCTCTCAGGTTAGATTGAAATCTTGCTGCGAGGCACGTTGGGTACATGATATCGGGTCTTGAAGCAGTCAAGTACATCAATGAACTGATCATGGAACGATAAAGCGTCTCATCTACCCTGTCTCCGGTGAGATCTGGGTGTATCCCATGATTCGTTGCTAATGGGGTTGACGCTGGAGTAGAACCTGACATCCCAAATTTCTCTAGAATATCATGAACGTACTTCGTCTGATGTATGAAAATTCCCTCAGGTAGTTGATCAACTTGAAGACCCAAAAAGAATTTCATCTCCCCCATCGATGATATTTTGAATTTCTGCTTCATCACTGATTCAAAATCTTTGCACAAACTTTCATTTGTAGATCCAAATATTATGTCGTCCACGTATATCTGAACGATCAGAAGATGTCCGTCGACCTCTTTGGTGTAGAAAGTGGCATCCACTTTTCCACGAATGAAGCTATTGGCTAGTAGGTGTTTAGACAAAGTCTCGTACTAAGCTCTCGGGGCTTGGTGTAAACCATACAGCGCTTTGTCTAGCAAATAAACCTTGTCTTTGTGGATTGGATCGGTAAAGCCCGGTGGCTGTCCGACATATACCTCCTCTTTAACCTTCCCATAGAGAAACGCCGATTTCACATCTAGATGATATACTTTGAAGTTTTTCCACAATGCAAATGCCAGGAAGATTCTGATTGCTTCTAGTCGAGCTATAGGAGCATACACTTCAGTAAAATCTATACCCTCCTGTTGACTGAAACCCTGGACTACGAGACGAGCTTTGTTTTGCACAACAACTCCTCGATCATCTCTTTTACACTTGAACACCCATTTGGTGTTGATCTTCCTGTGACCATCAGGCAAGTCTACTAACTTCCACACTCCCAACTTCTCGAATTGACTCAACTCTTCTTGCATAGCATTGACCCAAGAATCTTCAGTTAGCGCCTCTTTATATGTTTGCGGTTCGATCTGCGAAATAAAACAACTTAGTTAAAACTCAGTTTGTAAAGGTGCTACTGTAGAATAAAAACAAGTAAGGCCTTGGTTGTCACACCCCGAAATATCAGAGCATTGGCGTGACTGGGCTAGTATCTTCATTTCACAGCGGAAGCAAATAATCTAAGTCTTCTAGAAAATGAACGCCCACTAAGTACTCGAATCTTCAATGGTTCTCCTATTCCAACCGTGCCTTGTCTTAGAAATGCAACCTGAGAAAGAAACATACGAAAAATCAACATAAAGTTGAGCGAGTTCATAGTTTGTTTGTAAAAGATTTGAAATAAATCTTTTTGAATAACCGGTTTTTGTTGTATTGTTGAGAAAACGAATTTAAAATCATTTTCTTGTCAAGTTATATGGAAACTTTGTATTTGTAACGCTTTATGTTCGTAAAATCAAGTATTCTTATATAACTCAAGTATTTTTGTGTATCAAGTATTTCTGTATGTATCTTGTTGTTAATGGGTTGCAAGGCCATTAACATGTGACACGACATAGGAAGTCACCAAACCATAGGCATTTTTCTGTAGTCGATTCACGACTGAGACACAAATACACTACTTGGTTCTAGTTGTCACCAAGAGTGGGGCTGCCCTGGCACTCGTTAGATCTAACCTTTTGTTCTGCGGTCTTAGTATGTACACGATTAATGGTGCTTATGTTACCCTATTCGTGACACGATTTCTCGTATCATTCCTCAATTCTTGTATCTCTTTGTACTTGTATTTTCTCGTAGTTTAGAAAACTAGATTGCGTGAGTATGCATATTTCAAAAAAAATATGCTTGTTTGAAAAACCGGTATAAAATATAAGCTTTTCGTAAACCATTTGTGTCGGTTAAAACTTGTTTGTAAAATGGTTTAGAAATATGTAATTCTTGTATGCTTTGCAAAATGTGCATGTCTTTCCACCCTGAAAACATTTAGAAAAAATGTAAAATCGTAAAAAGGTGGGGTTATGAACTCACCTGAATATTCCCGTGCAAAGCTAGCTAATTATGACTTCGTGATGTCGTTTCCAAGACTTGACTTGTTAGCGTGCATTCTACAATATTCCTAACACGGAATGTCTTATAAGTTTCTAAATAACGCAGTAACTAAACTACGTGTCACCGAGCTCTACCGAGTCATTAATCGAACGATTTGACGGCACGTTGTTAACTTAATGAAAACGATGAAGTTATACTTGCTAAGTTTCGTTTATTGTCACGATAATTTACTAAGTCTATACACGCTTAGTTTTCGAAAGATTTCAACATATACAAATATTTATAAAAATATATAAATATAGTGTTGTAATCGCGTTAGCCGTCTCGTGAAGTCGTACGTGTATGTAACGAATGTTCCATGAAAAGAATTTATAATAAACTCGTTTTATATATCGTAAGACGTTTAGGCGTTTGAAATAAATATAAAAGTTTATATTTATTTTACAAAAGGATTCATTGAGTCGTTGCGTGTTTAAAATAAATACATACTATATTTATTTTATAAAAGAATTCGTTATGTAAAATATATAAACTATATTTATTTATAAAAGCATCGCTGAGTTGTTGCGTTTGAAAATAACTATATTTATCTTTATGAAATAGTTGTCGAAATTTCAAAGTTTAGAACAACTATCTTTATTGTCGGAAATAGTATCCGAATCGTTGTTTTTGTAAAAGTGTCGTCGACCGAAACTATATGTTTGTATTTTTTTTACTTTATTATTTTTTTAAAAGATCCATTGAAACCGAATGTTCGTTTTATAATAAAAACACTTTTTGTTTTCGGGTTTTCTCGAAAAACGGGCAGAGTTTCCTCTATTTTTGGATGCCCCTGACAACACAGGTTGTCGTTATTTCATCAAAATTCAACAATATTCAAACATTTCAACAATATAAGCAATAACTTTGTAAGTATTTTTATCAAAAGTATCAAAATGGAAGCTATATTGGTTCGAGCTTGTTTGTCACGTAAGTTTAAACTAGAAGTATAACGTAACAAAATCGTTTCTTTAATCTATTACCGAAACTCCCATGTCGCTTAGTCGAGTAGGCTGACCGAGTTGACTCGGTTTGACCGAGTCACCCCGAACTACGAACCGAAGCTGCTGTTGACCGAGTCAACTGAGTTGACTCGGGTTGACCCGAAACCAAATCTGACCGAAACGAACCATGACCTGATGACTTGAACCAAATAAACTGCACCAAGACATAACCCGAATCGTCTTAAATCGGGCCCGAACATAACTCAGATCTGAACCGAAACATCATTAGCAACAACAAAGTCATCATCACCTTCAATCTTCAGGAAATAAAAGAAACGGGGTGGTGGGTGTTTACCGGAAAATTTGTCGGAGGGCTATACACCACCGCTGACCCTCGCTGCTGATGCCGCCATCGCCGGTGCAGTTACACTCGTCGGCCGGCTGCTGACAACGATTTTAACATCATCTTCATCTAATACTGTCACCACCATAAGCATAAATTTATTCGTGTAACATCCATATTTGTCGGTGTCATTAGTATTTCGTACGGTTTCAGTTCATTATCGTTTAATTTTCAACAGTATCTCCGCAGATCGTCACACGCGCACTGTAGAACCGCATCAGCGTTCCTAAGCTTACTGAGGCCCTAATTAAGTTAATTTGCGTCGTAAACACTATTTAATGTCGCGTAAATCTCCTGTTAATCACGTAGTTAAGGGCGTAAATTACCGGTTGTCACATTGGTCAATTTGACGTCTACTGCGAACGTCTGATTGTAGTTCTCCAATGATCAGCTCCTCTGGATGGTATGAAAGAGTTCTTGGCATCACCTCGCCTAGAACATCTACCTCGCCTTCCGGATTAGTAACATTCTGATTTGCACCTTGTTCACTGACTGGGTTTGTTTGACTTGAAATCTGAATTTGCTCCCCCTCAGAATCTGAATCACCATGATCAAATATTGGCATGTTCTCAGATTCTTGATTATCATTCTGTGTCGACTGATTATCTTGAGCAACTTCATCTTGTTGGACATCATCATGTTCACCAGCATTGCTTGGACCTGCTTCATTGTCATTTGAATTTGTCGTGGTCGCCTTGAATATTCGGATGGGAACCTTTCCTGCGAAGACTCATACTCTCTCAGAATATCCAACTCGTCAAAGAAATCTTCTTCTTCTTCTGGTTCTTCCATCATGTCAAACGAATCCCACAAAGTGTCGTAATGATAACGCCATGAATCTCTAGGATTCTGCAGCGGCATTGTATTACCTTGACATTCAACATTGTGAGCTTCAATAATCCGCTTCAGACTTGGAACGAAGACTCGTCGTAATGGACTTGCATAACCTATGAATATTCCTTCAATACTCTTCGGACCAAACTTTCCAAAAGGCTCTAGAACAGTACAGGGTGACCCAAACGGTTCAAGATACTTCAGATTTGGTTTGCGGTTATTGATCAACTCAAACCACGTTTTATTGAATTTCTTAACAGTAAGAACTCTGTTGAGCGTATAGCATGCGATAGAAACTGCTTCTGCCTAAAAATTTATCGGTAACTTTGAATCAGCAAGCATTGTTCTGGCCGTCTCGATTAGTGTCCTGTTTTTACGTTCTGCAACTCCATTCTGCTGCGGAGTGTACGGAGCACTAAACTCATGCAATATACCTCTTTCATCACGAAATTCTTCCATCTTGTTGTTCTTGAATTCAGTACCATTATCACTTCTAATTCTTTTGATACGCCTTTGGTACACATTTTCAGTTTTTCTAAACAATGACATCAAACTGTCAAACGTTTCATCTTTCAAATTCAAGAATGATACCCATGAAAATCTGGAATAATCATCAGTAACCACAAGACAGTAACGATCTCCTGTAATACTTTTGACATTCACAGGACCAAACAAATCCATGTGAAGTCTCTCAAGAGGTCTTGAGACTGAATTGACTTGCTTTTTAGGGTGTGACTTTTTCTTCTGCTTGCCTTTGACGCAGCTAATGCACTCCCCTTCCAGATGAAAACCTTTAATGTGAACACCCGTAACTAAATCATTGTGCACCAGGTGATTCATTTTCCTCAGATGTATATGCCCCATCTTGCGGTGCCACAACTGTGATTCTTTCTCCGTTGCTCTAGACACAAAACAATGAGCCTGACCCGTGGTTGTAGTAGCTACGCTCATGTCCAACACATACAGATCATTGACTCTTGGTGCCCTCATGATAATCCATTCCTCAGGGATAACAAATCCTCGCTTCAAGATCAAACATTCTTTGTCAGTAAAGTGAGTGGTATACATCATGTCACAGATCTGCGAGATACTCAGCAGATTATTTTCCAGCTCAGCAATGTAGTTAACTCTTTCAAACGTAACAATCCCATTGGATAACATTCCTTCACCAACAATTCTACCTCCTTGATTACCAGCAAAACCTACATAACCTCCATTGAAATTTCTAACATCATATAGCAAAGCTGTCTTCCCTGTCATGTGCCGAGAAGCTCCACTGTCCATAATCCAACGTGAAACGGATCTTGGAAGCTCCTGCACAAACCACAAACACTTAGTTAGATTTGGATGCTACACGAGCCTCGTTTGACTCAGGTAACTCAAGTTTTATGTGAGATTTTGTAGTGTAAAGTGGTGGAAAATTTTTGTCATTCATTTTTAGGCTTTCTTCAGACCCAGCCTCAACCTTTTTGTATAGGAAAAACTCATCTTTTTGAGGTTGACCAGATGGTTGGTCTTTCTTTTGAACATCTTTCTTTTCAGATTTCTGCATTTGGTTCTCAAGTTTCACATAATAATCCAAAGGAACATTCATCTTAACCGGTGTGGTAGAAGATGATTGTTTTTCAGTCTCAGAAACCTTTGGTTTTGGAACATTTGCTTTCTTTTCAACCACTTTTGGCTTCCATGTTTGTTGAGGTGACGCAACTCTTTTGTAAAACCTGTCATTTTTAGTTACCATATTTTTAACAGGTTCAGTTTTAACTTTGGTGTTGTCATTTTTCAAAACCTTTTCCTCAACAATCAATGGAGCTTTTCCCTTAGCATCATCTTTCTTTCTTGAATTCATCACAACTTCAGTCTTAGGCTTCAAGTTGGTACACTTTCGTGCAATATATCCAACTTGATTGCATTTGAAGCATGTTCGAGTGTCAACTACCCGACTTGTGCCTTCGGACTGAGGTTGTGAGGCTTTCTTCTCAAAGAACTCTTCATTTGTTTTCGAAAAAATCTTTGATTCTTCATCAGAAAGTGAACTCGAACTTGACACAAACACTTTCTTCTCAGCAAACTTCTTGTTTTGAACATTTTTCTTTTGATAATTCTTACCACCCTGATAACCACCCGACCATTTGTTTCGATTGTTGTTATAAAAACGTGGTGGAACAATAGGCTTCTTGTAGTAAGCTTTATCTTTTTCAAAATTCATTTGTCTTTTTGTTTGGTTTAAGCTTTTCACTTCAGACAATTCAATTTCAATCAATTTAAACACATTTGTCAATTTAGCAACATTTACATTCTCCAGGGGAAAATCAAAATCCAAATACAACTTATCCGATCCCAACATCTTATACATAACAAGATTAGGTTCTTCATTTAAGTTGTTTTTGGACTTTAATTTCGGAATGTATTTGTCCAAGAAACATTCATCTTCCTCAGTAGTGTCACTTTCAGATTTTAGAACATTCTCAACCACACTTTTCACCACTTCAGTTTGGACACTATCGTCATAGGAAGATGAAGTGAATGTGACATCAATCGTGTCTGGAAGTTTCACTTCATTCTCATCTTCAAGATTAACCAACCCTGATTGTTTTTTCGAATAATTGTTTAGAACTGGTGGTGGAACTTGATGAAAACCCACCATGGTTCCATCAGAGTATACATCTTCGCCAGCTTTGTTTTTCCCGATGGGTTTGGGAACAATGTGTTGCAAAACAAAGCTTGCGGAGTTGTAACTGGTTAATTTCAGATTGATGTGCTCATTCTCAATCTTAGCTTCTTAAAATTGAAGCTTCGACTTAGCAATCTCATCAAGTTGCTTGTTGATTAACTCTTCTTTTACCCAACCCGACAGATGATTATTTTCCTTAGTTGTCTTACCATTTCTGTCATCAGCATCTTTAACCGTTCGTTTAAGCTTCTCAAATTTTTCTGAAATCTGACGATTTTCAAGAACTAACTGCTCATTTT
This sequence comes from Helianthus annuus, assembly GCF_002127325.2. Classification (NCBI taxonomy): domain Eukaryota; kingdom Viridiplantae; phylum Streptophyta; class Magnoliopsida; order Asterales; family Asteraceae; genus Helianthus; species Helianthus annuus. The sequence continues at coordinate 127,808,078 of NC_035440.2, forward strand.
CTTTCCTAACTTTTTCTTTGTCAATTTTATCATTTTCAATTTTATCAGTTAATTCTTTTAATCTGTCGTTTGAAGCTTTCAACATTTTATCACGGCTAAGAATCTGATCTTCCACACTTCGGACTCTAGCAGTCAGATCATCAACTTTCTTACCACTGAGGTAAGTGATTGTACTACAAACTTTGCACTCTTTCATGCAATTTTTGCAGTCATTGTTACCACTCACTCGTTGACGCATTTGAACTGACCTGGCTTTTAGACTCAGATACAGACTTAGAGTCTACTTCAAGTTCTTTAGCAGCCAGCACCTTGTCAGCCATCTTTCCAAAATTTTCAACTGTCAACTCCTGTGACGTATCAATGATCCCATCATCTATCTTCTTTGGATTTTCCTCTTTTACTTTCTCTTCTCCACTTCCCCACCATTTTCTCTGGCAACCCTCTTCTTCTTCAACAATTTGTTGAATTATGGTTTCAAGATCGAGGGTCCTTGAATCAATAGCAATGTTTCCCATGGGGTCAAGATAACATTCTCTGTCTAGATCCCATCTCTTCGCTCTTTTTGCTTAAGTGTATATACCAGATATTCTGATCATTTTGTTTTGAGCTTTCATCTTTCTATTGACATACTTCTCTTGTTCATTTCTGTTGTCTTTAAAAGGAACAGGCTCAACAGTCTTTGCCATAAAACCATATCCAACCGCATCCTCCTCTGGTAACAACTCGCTCCAGTCAAAACCTTCATCGTCATGAATCACAGCAAGAGCTCTGGATTTTTCTTTATTATCCTCAAGCTGTTTCATTCTGGGCGGTTCTGATTTATTCTGATGATAAATCGCTCTCTTGTAGTAATCTTCTTTGAACGGATTTTCAGAATCATCAGCATAAGCATTTCGACACTCTCTTTTAAAATGACCTTTCTGTTTACACTTGAAACAGGTCACTTTTGACTTGTCAAAGCCTAACTTGGTAGATGGTCCACCAATAGACTTTCTTCCTGCAATCTCCATGAAACGTTGTGCCCTTCTCACTGCACTGGCCATACACCACCTTATGTCGATCAATTCCATCTCCTCAGGGTCTATTTGATCGTAGTCTTCCTTTGTCAGGTTGGTGTTGCCTATCTTGCCTGCCACAAGGCTCTCATACGACTCTAGCACTGAGGCTAAGAATACCATCTGCTGCTTTGCAGATTCCTTGCTGAAGTTTTGAGCGTTCTTTAAATCCACAGCGATGTTACATTGAAATAAGTTCTTTGCAGCTGATTGGTTTGAAGTCGACGAAGAACCACTGTGAAATCCACTGCTTGAACTCTCTTTGCTAGATGTGTTGGAATTTTCAGCAGAGAAAGCTGTCTTGGGAGACGTATTCTTGGGAACCATGCTTTTTGGATAATCAAAATCCAAATTCTGCTGATATGAAGAATGATTGACTTTGTATGATTTCTTTATCTCTAGCTCGTGACTCTCTAGTCTTTCAATCAACAAATCAACTGTAAGCTTCTCCGACTCGATAATATTCTTCAACATCAACGCAAAGTATTGCCAATCCATCTCATCTGGCAACGAGTCAAACAATTTGTCGACTAACTCTTCTTGAGAATATACAATCCCATGTCTCGCCAGCTCCAACTTCAAGTGCCCGAACCTCTCAATCATTTTAGAAACAGATTCATTTTTTAAACTATTGAATAAATCAAACTCTTTTCTCAACAGTTTCTTTTTGTTTTTTACTATTTCAGCACTTCCCAAACATTTCACTTCTAACTTTTTCGAGAGATCTGTAGAATTTTTGAACTCAATCAGAGATATTATGTCTTCCCTGACAGATTGAAACAGCAATGCGATGCACTTTTGCTCGGGAACAAAACTCTCTATATCTTCAGCTGCTGTCAAATTTTCACCATTTTGCCCTCCATCACTGTATCCATTCTTTAGACTTTTCCAGCTGGGATACGCAAATGCCTTTAACCATTCTTCAAATTTCTTGGCCCACCGACTATACTCTTCGATTGCCATCAACCTTGGAGGTTTGTTATGTTCCGTATGCACTCTCCACACTTAAGGTGTCAAACACAGTTTTCTTCGTATTCAGAGTGTTCTCATTGGTGTTGCTAGAAGTATCATCTCCAGAGTTTCCAGCAAAGGCATACATATCACTAAAAGGATTCATGAATTCTTCCATATTTCACGTACCTGAACCAATCAACAAACACTTAGAAAATTTTTGAAATTTTGAAATTTTGAAATTTTGAAAAACAGCAATTTCAAGCGGAAACAGCCTTTTCAAGTGAAATCACTTATTTCGCTTGAACTTTCAAGCGGAATATGAATTCAAGTGGAATAAGACACAATTTTCAAGCGAAATCTGATTTCAAGCGAAATCAGACACTATTTTTCAAGCGGAATATGATTTTAATCTAATTTCGCTTGAAATTACACAAGTATTTCAAGCGGAATATGATGATGTCAGCATTTTCGAACTGATTTTAAAGCGGAATTAGTCAATTTTGTCTGAATTTGTTCGAATTAAGGTCCAAAACTCTCAGGGATTAGTTAACACTATGTTTCGCTTGATATATGTCAAAATCAGACCATTTTAACCGTTGAATTTTGTTCAAATCAGAAAAGAAGGTGTAGAAGTGTGAGAATCCGATGAAATCAAGCTGAATTGGTATGAACTCCTCGTCTTGAGCTCTGATACCACTTGTTGGATCGTTCCGGTGACCCTAAACAGTCAAGTTGAGTAGTTCATCATCATTTACAAAGGCGAAATCAATGCAAACAAGGTCAAACAACTTGTTCCTTTTCAATTCTTTTCTATTACTGATTTCCTGAGCTTTTACACGTTAAAATGACAAACGGACAACACCTCGACTCAGAAACTATGACCTGATTCCGCTCCAAATGACACAACCACTCCTATATATAGTTGAGCTGATTTCGCTTGAAACATGTTCAAGCGAGACCTGATTTCGCTTCAAACACACTCAAGCGAAATCACTCATGTATCTTCAAGCGGAATTACAATTCTTCTTATTTCTCTTGAGATGACCTATTGTCATTTCAAGCAGAATTACATCAATTAGAACTTTCTAGACTTCTAAACCCTAATCTATCTAGTTCTAGACATAAGACTCCATTATGACGAAGTTAACAAACACTAGATGCACCAACACATGTGTTTATCAAAACTATTTTCTTCATTGATTGTGTTTACAAAGTTTGTAGTTCATTTCCGCTGCACTTACTCTCTGTTCATTTCTATTGATTTGTTAAATTTATACAAACAAACATAATCATGACAGCCTCAGATCCTAACAAAGTTCCTAGCAATTTCCCCCTAAGTATTGTAAGAAAAATAACTACTCATAACAAGGAATTTTGAAAAAAAATGAACCACAGATATTCAAACTGTAATAAACACTGTTCAACAAAACAAAATAACAAAACAAATAAAATTGTTTATCAAGCACTTCAAGATTGGTTTTGCAGAGATCACCATTATTCAATCTCTTCTTGTAGTCAATTGGTTTGTTGCACTCCTTGAACATTGCTTTGTACAAGGTTCTTGCTTCAATCCATTCATTGATGATCTTCTCAATCTCTTTCCTCAGCACTTCTTTGTCATGACCCTTTGCTTGAAGTTGTTCTTGCTTTTTTTCATGTACTCCTTTATGTATTTAAGAGTCTGGTTTGAGTACTTGCATATTTATCTTACTCTAAACAGAGCCTTCTCTCTTTCATGATCCCTGAAAACAACAGAAAGTTCTGGATTTTCAAAGATAACTCCTGTTCTGACTTCTTTTTGTAGATCAGTTGGGATTGTTGTGATAGGAGGGGTTATGAGCAACTTTTTGTCAACCACGTAGTCATAGTTGATGCAAAGATCAAAATTAGTTATAGCCATTCAAGTGAATGGCTTCCTTCCAGTTTTTTAGAGGCTATCGAGGGCTCTTCTTATGACTCTGGTGTTTCCCTTTTCTCCATCGTAGATCTTCTTTAGCATTCTAAGGTATGTTGGGTGAAACCTATCAGCCAAATCACCATCAGTGATTACTTCTTCATCACCATTTCTCCTGATTAGGGTATATTTGTTCTGTTCATGGATTCCCAAAATTTCATCTGGTGTAACAAGGGGATCAACTTTTCTGACTCTTACCACAGGATTGGTCTGAGTTTTGTTAATGTTGTATTGTCCTCTTCTAAGTCTTTCAAGACTTAACTGTCTGCAAACAGGGCTCAGAGGTTTTTCTTGTCTGTCTTGATCAGACCAGTAATATTCCCTAAGCTTGCTTTCAGGGAACATCATATCTTCTCTTTCAACTACCTGTAGATATCCTAAGATATTCCCTTCTGAATCCTTTTGTGTTGCAAACTTGGGTCTTTTTGAGGATGTAGCAGATTCCTCCCATTTCCTCTTTTCTGCTAAGTTCAAGGATTCACTAAAGGAAGTTTCACCTGGTGTGGTCTTTCTTGGTGATGCCTCCTGCTTTCCTTTATTTCTTCATGGGGTACTGCTTTCATCAGGTATGATTAGAGGTGATAGTTTAATTCTGTTAAGAATTTCTGACATTGATACTGGTGGTGGAGGCCCCATTGGAGTGGGCCTAGTTTGGCATTCTGGTGCAACTGACTTTGGCTGAGTTGTAGGAGTGGTTCTTGCTGAGGGTACTTCCATGTTTGAAGCTTCTTTCGGAATAGGGGTCATCAACTGCCGAACATCCATGTTTGCTACTCTAGCAACATTGTAATGCATTCTCTTCATTAGTGAATGCACATCACTCATTAGCTGTGCATTTTTCTTTTCTTCTTCATGCACCTTCTCAAATTCAGATTTGACTTGTTCTTTCTGTGTTGCCCATTCTTTTACCAGTTTCTCAAGAGCATCAGATAAACTATTGTTGCTTGCTCTTAAGTTACTGATTTCTTCCAGAATTTTACCAGAACTTGTGGTTCCTCTTGTTTCAACAGCTTCCTTCATCTGAGCTTTTATGCTTTCCATTTCTTGAAAAACTTTCTTGACTTTTGCTGTGAATCTGCTACTATTTGATGAAATTTGTGGTGGCTGCTGCATACTTTTCAGAGTTTCAGTATTCTTTTCAGTCTGACTTTTGATTGCTTCTACTGATTCTGATAAAGCTTTCACATCAGATTTTTGGCTTCTCAGTTCTTCTAGCAGCATGTCTAGCTTAGCTTCAACTAGTGACTTTGTTTCTTTTGTTGATGTTTTTGTTTCAACTTGTATGACATTGTTAAGCACAGTGTCAAGTTGTTCCCTTGAGATGAGGGGTGTTTCCATAGGAAAAGGAGGAACAATAGATGTTCCAGCTACCATACCAGTAGAAGACACACTTGCTGCTATTTTTAAAGGGTCAGATTGATCATGAGACCAATCAGGAACACCTTCACCAGATTTATGAAACACATTCACATCGGGAATTTCCTCATTCCCTTGAATCATTTTGGAGAATGACCCTCCATGAGTTGTTGAGAAAAGCCTAGTTTCCTCTTCCAGGTTTCCTTGATCAGTTGGCTGATTTCCACCTGTTGTTGTCTCAAACTCCTCCTCGCCATTTGATTTGGATTCAAGATGTATGGGACTGATAATCTCCTCATTTATTGCATCAGATTGTCTAGGAACAATTTTATAACTCACTTGAATAAATTCTTCAGAGTTAGAATCTGTTGAATTTCTTGCAATATTTAGGGAGGGATTAAAATGAGCACCTGATTCAGCTTCATGTTGCATTTTTGTTTCTTGAATTTGCTCCACTTGTTCATCAGTTTCCATCGCTGGTGAAAATCTTGTATCATGTTGTTGTACTTACTTTGCTGCATCTGTTTATAGTGCCACAAAGATCAGATCATCGTCTTCTGGTGAAGAGCTGCTATCAAATATATCCACTCGATCTTCTTCTCTGTTAAGAATTTCTTCATGTATCTTCCGATATGGTGAATCCTGTCACACCCCGATATTTCCACGTGTCACCGGTGGGCCCGGTGGGGTATCGTGACGTAGTTGATATCATCATAGTCAAACATACACAGAATAGCACAGCGGAAGTCTAGGAATATAAAAATATTATTACAAACTCAATGTCTGAAAATATCAAAGTATTTATTAAGACGAGTCTGTAATATCAAATCCACAGGAGGATCGTTACAGAATGTTTAAAATGAAGCTTAGCAGACTTTATGGCATCTTTAAGGATTTGCAAGATCCTCTTTTTCGACACCGAGCAACTCCCAGCCTATTACGAGTAGTACCTGCCACTTAGCCTTTTGAAAATACGTCAGTTTTCACTGGTAAATACAATTTAACTGACTCATTTGAAAAGAGTTTATGAAAATTAATTTAAGTGCACAAGGCACAAAACTTGGGACAATTCTTAATAAAAATCTTGTATACTGAATTACATGTTTACCGTACATCTGAGGCCCAGTATAGAGACTGAGACATGATTAAACGACACACCACTCTTAAAACCCATAAAGGAGTTATCCCCAACTTGTGGGTAATAAATTATTATTGGCATCTTTTCGGTTTATGCCTACACCCTGCGCATTTATTGTGGCCATTTACAAATGAATGAGCCAAGGATATATCCAGGACACGGTCGTTAACCCCCAATGTTTAAGTCATTAACAGAACAGTATCAAAACAGGTTTTGTGGATTTACTAGCCACAATCCGGCATTTGATTGATCTACACCCGACCAAGTGGTATTATTTACCGTATCCCAAGCTCGTATAAGGGGAAAATAAGTTAAAAATATTTACCTGAGCTAATACTTGATTCACAGCAAAATAACTCAATCGTATCCAATCTATCTAAATGCAGTTAGCTATTATCGGGTGGCTCTAGTCTGGAGTGATGGTAATATATAACCAATTCAGAATGCTAATGTTCTTTATTTAAGTCATAGACTTAGATCGGCTAGCTCAAAGTATCTAAAGCGGTACGACACGCTAGATTAAGCGATGACCGGAATAGAACGTTATTTAGACCCAACAAGTTTGGATACTTGTATAATATGGGTAAACTAAACACCTTCCGGATTTTGAGACAAAAACGATAAGGTTAAACCCATTTCGGCAAACATATGTAAACTAGTTACATAAACCGATCCGAACGTGTAAAATCATTTGTAAATCTCATTTTATGCATGAAAATGGTATTATCGTCATTTACCGAATAATACGAGAACTCTATGATATGATCGGTTTATAATCTGATCAATAACTCCAACAATCCCTAAAAATAATATCTTAACAGTAGGTAATGAGTTTCGGGTCAAAAACCAAGTTTAAACATGCTTTATGCAAGATATCGTAATTTACTTAGTTAAAAGCTTCTAATTACGATATCGAGCATAACTCCTATTTGGGACCAAGAACTGATGTCAAATTTTCGGGACAAGCTTATATATCACTAACAAAGGTCTTTGTCCTCTCACATTTCTAAAAATCTCATTCTTATGTCAAAAGGGCAAAATGGGCGTTTATAAGCATATTAACGGAAACTAGCGTATAATTCAAACCACAAGGAACCATGCAATATAACTCTAGAGGGTTATACTACTAAATAATATGGTCCTAATGGAAGCTTGAAACATGGAAGAATCAAGCTTAATCAGGTCAGAACTGAAAAGTCAAAGCAAAGTCAAGCTTTTGCGACTTTCGGTTGCGAACCGACCCTAAACTTAGAATTGTCGAGTTGGACCAGCTTAGACATGTTCTAATAATCATTTCTAAGTTATTAGAGTGTAAAAATATAATTTATAACCTCTGCATCCATGGTTTTAATTAATACCCACAAATCTGCCATGTTTGACTTTTTACCTAAACGGTTTGACCCGACAATTAACTAAGCAAACGAAGGAATTAGGAGGTGCCCTTTCAGGGGTTAATCACCTACCTAACTATGGTCTTATACCCACTTTCAATTCAATCAGTGGCTGGACCATGAGAGTATAAACCAAAAGTCAAAGTTTATTTGCGATATTTTACTTTTCGGTTGATAGAACATAATTCTGAACTAGTGAGTGGGCTAAGGCACTTACAAATGGTCCATGCTATCTTTTCTACTAAAATTTGGTTCCACTTCAGCTCCTAAGGCTCCAGATTTGAGAGGATGAGAAGAATGGAAGGAAATGAGCAATGAATGGAATGGTTTCATGGCCTATTTATAGTTTTTGGGTTTGAATTGGATCTTGACATGTGTATAGGGGGGTAATTAGATCATAACACCTGTTATAACAGCTGTTATAACTATCTTGGTGACCAAGGATTCGATTTTTATAGGCTAGAATGAGATATGAGTGAAGAGCAAGCAAGAATAATAAAATAAAAATAAAACATCAGCAGATACGGGCCACGCGGCCCGCGTAAAATGCGGCCCAAGGCCTACGCGGACCGCCTGAAAGTCAGGCCAGACAACAAGTTTTGCTGAGTTACGGTTTTGGTCCCTGTTCGTTGTTTGTCTTCACAACAGCATAAATAAGTCGCTGTTTGTTTATGTTGGCCCACGAAAATGCAGCCTAATGGTCTTATAACCAGTGGTGAGGCCCAATCAGTCCAGGCATGTTTCAGACTTTTACAACAATAGTCCCTGAATCTGTTTAGTTACTTAAAACTTTCAAAATCTCGCGTGTCTCTTCAAAACGACATGATATATTCTGATTTAGCAGCCCTTGATCAAGAGTCGGGTCTGGGTCGTGACCCGAGACAATGCTTAGTCCAGACAATCATCAGCAGATTAACAGAAATGGCCTTCGTCTCAGTTTTAACATTTTGACAGTTTTAGTCCTTGATCTTGATAGATGTCATTCTGACATATTTGAGGCCCGTCAACCTCATTTCAAGGCTTCACTACAATGCCTAAAAATAGCCCAAAACACGCGATGAGTGGAATTTTATCATGCCGCATACTAAAATAAAATATTTTAGTGCTCACATAAATTTTTTGGGTGTCCGGGGATACTCAGAATGCGAGATATGCCGAAAGTGCAAACTTGTGCACTTTTTGACACTTTTAGTCCCTTCATGACATAAAAGTATATTTTTGCGCACCAAACACCTCTAAGCCTATTCCTAAGCTATCTAAAGGATAAATAGGGTATGTTTAACTCATGGATATAATCCGGAAGGTCCATTATCAAACGATTCGACCTACATTTGCAGTTCGACGCAATTAGTCCTTTAATTGCGCTAAGTAGCGTAAAATGCCGTTTAATGAGATTCAAGCCTTCTATAGCCCATAATGGGCCTCCCTGAATGTATGTCCAATTATTACAACGCTCCGGTTCGCTTAAAAGGTCCCCGAGAGGCGTAAATTCAAAAGTTGACGCTTTTGGTCCCTCTAATGCGCAAACTTGCGCATATCTTCATTTAATAGCGTCGAGGACTTATCCAGCCCATGTTAGGCATTCTTGAGAGTATTATAATACACCATGATGCTTCGGGTTCGCTAAAAGGTCATTCAGAGGTATAATTAAACATGTTGACGCTTTTAACCCCTCTAACTTTCAAACTTGCGCATAACTACACTTATTGGCATAAAAGCCTTACATAGCTGATCTTTGGCATTACCGAGAATATTATGAAACATAATGAAGCTCTCGGTTTGTGAAAAGGTCACTCAGAGGCCTAGTTTAGGCATGTTGACAATTTCAGTCCTTCTATATTCATAGTTTTCGATTTTGACGAAATTAGTCCCTCATAGTCAACGTTTGACTTTATTAGGGTTCATTACACGTGTCACCACATCATTGGACACGATTTTACGAGGTGTTACATCCTCACCCCCTTAAAAGAAATCTCGACCCCAAGATTTGCTTAAAAAGATGAAAGTACCTTCTGTCGTAAACTGAACTTAACTTCCACAGTCATTTAGGAACTTTTACGGTATTCCAATTGACCTGTCCAATAGGTGCATGCTCCTTTTCGGAGTTTCTTAACCTGTTGATCCTTGATCGATATAGGTCTTTCCATAAACCTCAGGTTTTCATCAACCTATATGTCTTCATAAGACGTTTCTAACGATTTATCAGCTAGGCATTTCTTTAAGTTAGAATTGTGGGACACGTCGTGAATTCCACTGAGCTCCTTAGGCAAGTTTAGCTTATGAGCTATACTGCCGTCACATTCGATGATCTCGAATGATTTATACATCCAAGGCTTAACTTGCTCTATATACCGAAATGTATTGTACTCTTTCATATCTGTTGTTTTCGATAGAGCCTTGTTCCCCATTTAACTTTAAGAGATTTGCGCATCTTGATCGCATTGCTCTTCTGCTGATTATTGGCAGTTTTCAGACGATTACGGATTCATAATTTCCTATCCATCGTCTTTAATATAAACCTTAGATTCGGAGAATTGGGCTTTCCCAATCTCCTGCCCAACAAAGGGGCGTTGACTATTTCCTTCAAACAAGGTCTCCAATGAAGCAGTCTTTATGCTTTTATCACGCTTTTGGTTAAAAGAACTTATTCAAGGTAAGATAGTTATTCCAACTACTACCCAAATTAGTTTTAAGGAATCAACCATCCTCATGGTTAGTCGAACAAGTCGACGATCCTGGGCAACTAATAATGATTCTCAATCGTTCCTTAGTTAGGTTGCAATAACCAATGCACAAGCGTATTACATCACGCTTTCTTTTGTCCACCATAATAAGAGCTCTTAAGATGATGAGCTAAGCTATACAAGCCTTTCTCCAAAAACTCATCTAGTTAATTCTCAGTTCTTCCATTTCCGTTAATGCTTACCAATATAGGGTTGCTGTAACAGATGCAGCTCCTAACAGGATGTCAATCCAAATCCCATTTTGCCTCTCAGGAGGTAAAACGGAGTATCTCTACAGAGAGGATAATCAAGTTTTCCAAATATGATAGATGTAGCTTCAATCTCCGGCCTTGGTCCACTTACCGTCGATTGTGCCATATAAATGACACATCAGTTTTACGAGTGCACGGATGCCTTAAGTAGAGACGCCTACTTAGGCATTTCTATTATGGATATCTTCTTTGAACGCCACTAGCTGACTTTAGTACAATATGACTATTGGAATATCTTGGTGGCCCATGCGTTAAACTTCCATACTGATCAGGCATGGACATAATTTATGGGACGCACTGGGATACGCAATCCTCATATGGCGCTTTTGTTAATCCTAGTTGGCACTCGCAGTTGATAAAATCAATGAGAAAAGAAAATAATTAAAATAACATATATTGTCATACTCTATTCAAGGAAAGAGTACTCTTAGATTATACAGAAAGATCATTATCAGGAGAATCGTTCTCTCAGATTTCATTGGTAAGTTTTACCTGAATTAGAATCTGAAGTTCTTATGAATACTATCATAAGTTTGCCGAGCTTATGGTCTATGAAAGACTTATTATTGCCTACATTTGAAACAGGATATTTGGCAGAGATTGTCATTGCCCAAATGATAAGAAATGTCCTGGATGACATCATGTACTGCCTCTTGGCATTCATCAGGTGAGTTCAGGCATTTTCTTTCTTAGCCTTTCCAGACTTAGCTGCACCTTCTTTCGCAGCTTTATGGCATCAAATTCTAATGTGGCCTTACTCACTATAGTCATAACAGACTGTATTCCACATGTCCCTATATTCATGGGACTGATGACCAGTTCCTTTGCAGATGTCACACTGCTTTGGTCTTTGATTTATTCGACACTGTTCCCAGTGTCTTTTATAGCAATTATTACATACAGGCTTCTTACTGAACTTATGATGGTTCTTACTAAGCCCGTAATTTGCTCTTACTCTTTGATTTCTGGGAGTTATCCTCCTCCCTTGGTTCATTCTTCACATTTGAAGTGTGAACAAAACTCTTTTCATGAGCAATTGAGTGTGATTTCGAATGAAATTTAGAGCGAGAAATATTCGGCTCTTTGAACTGTTTCATGACCTTTTCCATGGCCTTTCAAACTGCTGCGTCAACCACAGCTTGGAGATTAACTCCATTAATATTGAGGCTTATGTTTGTATCATTATTAGCTTTTGTCGCATCAATAGTATCGCGACTGCTATCCACCTCATTCGAGTTTGCCATACTCGAAACTTGGTACTAACCAGCACGTTGAGCAATAGTTAGTCATCATCCTGATGACCTGACATAGATCAACCACGGTATCCAAAAACCGTAGAGGCTATTATGTTCCAAACATTCCTAATGAATGTTATTTAAATGTATAACCATCACATTTAGCCTAGGTCACAAAAGGACCATTAACGGCACTTAAGGTTTGGAACGAGTCCATTATCTGTTTGACAGAGGATCATAATGTCACAACTGTCTTTGTCACAAGGATGATTATGAATAGCTCAAAGGCTAGCCTTACATGACTTTTATTATAATTATATACGTATATAACATAAATGCCCGTCGCGAAGGACGTAGAAATATATGGCATAAAGCCTAATCATGAAAGACATAGATGATTATATGGCACGAAGGCCTTGTCGCAATGGACATTTATCAATGCTGGCACAAAAGGCCCGTGACTAGGAATATCAACACTTAATATGTTAACTTGTCACGAATGACAAATTATAACACATTGGCTTGTCATTGATGAGTTTAAAGCATCACTCCTTGATTTGTCACCAAGGACATTAATTTATAAGTCGCAATCTTAATGGATTAGAGGCTTCCAGGTTTGAACATAGTTTCTCACCTTTGGACAGGGAGTCATAAACTACAACTGTCATTGTCTCTAAAGACGACTTATTTAGCACAAAGATAACCCAATTGACATCACTAATGGATGTTCATATATCATCATTGCATTTGATGATATTAGTCATGACCGCGCTGATCATATAGACTGCTAGGGTTGGGTATAACCAACCACTTTGTACAGGGGATCTTGAAGATCACCACTAACTTTGTCTTATCGACAAATAGAGTAAAGTGTAGCCCGTAGGGATTTCATCACCAGGGATGTTAATATTATGATCATCATATTGAGGATACGAGTCAAGATCGCAATGATCATTTAGACTTATGGGATTCGAGCATGGCTCACCCCCTTTGGCAAGGAATCACAAAAGATTACAATTGCCTAGTTTCAGATGGACAATATAATATAGCCCTTAGGCAAAACATCATTAAGGATGTCAGATTTAATCATTGTACTGATGATTTTAGTCGTGATCGCATTGATTATGCAGACTATTAGGCTTGAGCACGGCATCATTACCTTGGACAGGGGATCATAAAGATCACAATGTCAATATCATAGAGACGTTCTTATATAGCACAAGGCTTGTCTAGAAGAGCAGTTAGATGGCGCAAAAGGCCTTGTCACAAGGACATAATCAATGATCTCTTGGATCAGTGATTTCTAAGGGTCGAACATAGTTCATCGCCTTTTGACAATAAGTTTATAAAATAAAACTATTATTGTCATGAATACATCTTCGCCCAATGGCATACATCCAAATTGGATGTTTTGATGCATTCTTCATACTGTTGTTTGATAGCCGTGATTCGTATTGATCACATAGGCTACGAAGGTGGCTTGGAAAAGTCCAAGTACTTTTGGAAGCTAGTGTGGTCTCTCAAGTCACACAGCCAGGAATGTTAACATGTTCTCAGATGTTAACAAAGATTAATTATCTTAAGAGGGTTTTACCATCATAGCCATGTTTATAAACATATAGGCTAGGTTATACCATTAAGAGGATCTTTTTGAAATATATCCGCTGATCGATAAAGTTCGAGTAAATTCAGAACTATTGTTGGATAAAGGAACGAGACGAATACCTGCATAAAATTTTCAAAACTTTCCTAAATTATTAGGAATTTACAATAGTGCCTTAAACAGGACTTTTAGTAATATATTTATCCACAGGGGACTTAAAGAAAAATATAAGTCCGTTCGAGGACTAGAAAATATTACAAATCCAAATATGAATTAAAATGAAATATCAATGTCCTCAAAAGGGACTAATTCAAAACAGCGTATCCCCACAGGGATCTTAATGAAATAACATGTCCATGAAAGGACGTCAATATACAATTGCCCTCGAAGGAACTTTATGATTAAATAATATGTCCGCGAAAGGACTAAGATGAATCATTATGTCCGCCAGGGGACTCTGTTAAAATAATATGTCTATGAAAAGACTTTTAATGAAATACTATGTCCATGAAAGGACTAAATAGCAAATGCCCATATAGGGTCTTAAGTCAAAAGGTATGCCCACACAGGGACTAAATAAAAGAGATGGGTCCTTTTAAGGACTTAAAAAGCAAAGAATATTACGAAGGAATGATTATCTGATGTCTTCCTTGCTCCATTCGATTGTTTCTCTTCTGTGTTTACCATATATGGTGAAGGTACAAAAGACCTTAGTGAATAATGCAGATAATCCAATCAGGATCCGTTACAGAGATAAAATTTAAGAATTCAATGGTTAAAGAAATAATATGGATCACGAATTGGGTTTTGACTGATATAATCCAAGTCTGGGATTCCACTTGAAGGTAAGAAACCAGGGTTATCAGTAAAAACGGGAGTCTCAGGGACCACCTGGTATGGACTCCACTGGTACAGACTTTAAAATTTGAGCCTCAGGGACCTCTTGTATGGATTCTGAAGTCTGATTCCAATTAAAATGGGTTTGGTTTTGGAAATGAATCTATAAAGGTCTTCCTCCAAACCGGTCGTACGCTTATTCTAGCCGTATGGTGAAGCTTGGCATTCATTGGCTTCGAACGAGGGAAATCTCTATCAACGGCTTCCTTGCTTGGCGACATATTCAAAATACATAAAATCGAAAACAATGTTTACTTAATAGGGATGAGAACATTTCTATGTTAAGTCTAGACTCAAAAGGTCTAAAGAATATGCTACTGTGTCATTGAGATTAAACACAAAAGACTAGTGTTTAATTCACTCAATGTTGGCTCTGATACCAACCTGTCACACCCCGATATTTCCACGTGTCACCGGTGGGCCCGGTGGGGTATCGTGACGTAGTTGATATCATCATAGTCAAACATACACAGAATAGCACAGCGGAAGTCTAGGAATATAAAAATATTATTACAAACTCAATGTCTGAAAATATCAAAGTATTTATTAAGACGAGTTTGTAATATCAAATCCACAGGAGGATCGTTACAGAATGTTTAAAATGAAGCTTAGCAGACTTTATGACATCTTTAAGGATTTGCAAGATCCTCTTTTTCGACACCGAGCAACTCCCAGCCTATTACGAGTAGTACCTGCCACTTAGCCTTTTGAAAATACGTCAGTTTTCACTGGTAAATAAAATTTAACCGACTCATTTGAAAAGAGTTTATGAAAATTGATTTAAGTGCACAAGGCACAAAACCTTTTATAACTTGGGACAATTCTTAATAAAAATCTTGTATACTGAATTACATGTTTACCGTACATCTGAGGCCCAGTACAGAGACTGAGACATGATTAAACGACACACCACTCTTAAAACCCATAAAGGAGTTATCCCCAACTTGTGGGTAATAAATTATTATTGGCATCTTTTCGGTGTATGCCTACACCCTGCGCATTTATTGTGGCCATTTACAAATGAATGAGCCAAGGATATATCCAGGACACGGTCGTTAACCCCCAATGTTTAAGTCATCAACAGAACAGTATCAAAACAGGTTTTGTGGATTTACTAGCCACAATCCGGCATTTGATTGATCCACACCCGACCAAGCGGTATTATTTACCGTATCCCAAGCTCGTATAAGGGGAAAATAAGTTAAAAGTATTTACCTGAGCTAATACTTGATTCACAGCAAAATAACTCAATCGTATCCAATCTATCTAAATGCAGTTAGCTATTATCGGGTGGCTCTAGTCTGGAGTGATGGTAATATATAACCAATTCAGAATGCTAATGGTCTTTATTTAAGTCATAGACTTAGATCGGCTAGCTCAAAGTATCTAAAGCGGTACGACACGCTAGATTAAGCGATGACCGGAATAGAACGTTATTTAGACCTAACAAGTTTGGATACTTGTATAATATGGGTAAACTAAACACATTCCGGATTTTGAGACAAAAACGATAAGGTTAAACCCATTTCGGCAAACATATGTAAACTAGTTACATAAACCGATCCGAACGCGTAAAATGCGTAACGGGTAACCAAAAGAATCATATACAAGTTCCATATGTTATTATGCTTAGAATATGTCAATACATCAGTAGGATGTCAACATATATGCCCAATAAGTATTTAAAACCATTTTAAGTCCCGTAGGGGTATTTTGGTCATTTTAATATTTATAAAAGAGATTTTATAACAAACTGAAGTTCTGGTCCTTTCTAATCAGTAAAAATATTTATTTTATCTCATTACATCAGTAAGATATCATACATATGTGAGGTTTACCATTTATGGCCACACTATGTCCCGAAAGGGCATTTAGGTCATTTTACATATGCTTTTACGGGCATTTTTGGAAGTCTGAGTTCTCGACTTATACCTACTGTAATAATATTAAAATTTGTTTAAGAATTCAGTAGGTAACAAGTCTTAGGTGTTAATTATGGTTTAAAACCATACTGTGCCCCTAAATAGCGTAAATATTAAAATTTGTTTAAGAATTCAGTAGGTAACAAGTCTTAGGTGTTAATTATGGTTTAAAACCATACTGTGCCCCTAAATAGCGTAAAAATCTCTAATTGACGATAATTAAGGGGTTTTATGGAAATCTGAGATTTTGATCACTTTTGAATGCTTAAAATAATTTATTTAATATATGAAATCAGTAGGAAAAGGTTTGGCATTCAAATCATTTGTAAATCTCATTTTATGCATGAAAAGGGTATTATCGTCATTTACCGAATAATACGAGAACTCTATGATATGATCGGTTTATAATTTGATCAATAACTCCAACAATCCCTAAAAATAATATCTTAACAGTAGGTAATGAGTTTCGGGTCAAAAACCAAGTTTAAACATGCTTTATGCAAGATATCGTAATTTACTTAGTTAAAAGCTTCTAATTACGATATCGAGCATAACTCCTATATGGGACCAAGAACTGATGTCAAATTTTCGGGACAAGCTTATATATCACTAACCAAGGTCTTTGTCCTCTCACATTTCTAAAAATCTCATTCTTATGTCAAAAGGGCAAAATGGGCGTTTATAAGCATATTAACGGAAACTAGCGTATAATTCAAACCACAAGGAACCATGCAATATAACTCCAGAGGGTTATACTACTGAATAATATGGTCCTAATGGAAGCTTGAAACATGGAAGAATCAAGCTTAATCGGGTCAGAACTGAAAAGTCAAAGCAAAGTCAAGCTTTTGCGACTTTCGGTTGCGAACCGACCCTAAACTTAGAATTGTCGAGTTGGACCAGCTTAGACATGTTCTAATAATCATTTCTAAGTTATTAGAGTGTAAAAATATAATTTATAACCTCTGCATCCATGGTTTTAATTAATACCCACAAATCTGCCAAGTTTGACTTTTTACCTAAACGGTTTGACCCGACAATTAACTAAGCAAACGAAGGAATTAGGAGGTTCCCTTTCAGGGGTTAATCACCTACCTAACTATGGTCTTATACCCACTTTCAATTCAATCAGTGGCTGGACCATGAGAGTATAAACCAAAAGTCAAAGTTTATTTGCGATATTTGACTTTTCGGTTGATAGAACATAATTCTGAACTAGTGAGTGGGCTAAGGCACTTACAAATGGTCCATGCTATATTTTCTACTAAAATTTGGTTCCACTTCAGCTCCTAAGGCTCCAGATTTGAGAGGATGAGAAGAATGGAAGGAAATGAGCAATGAATGGAATGGTTTCATGGCCTATTTATAGTTTTTGGGTTTGAATTGGATCTTGACATGTGTATAGGGGGTAATTAGATCATAACACCTGTTATAACAGCTGTTATAACTATCTTGGTGACCAAGGATTCGATTTTTATAGGCTAGAATGAGATATGAGTGAAGAGCAAGCAAGAATAATAAAATAAAAATAAAACATCAGCAGATACGGGCCACGCGGCCCGCGTAAAATGCGGCCCAAGGCCTACGCGGACCGCCTGAAAGTCAGGCCAGACAACAAGTTTTGCTGAGTTACGGTTTTGGTCCCTGTTCGTTGTTTGTCTTCACAACAGCATAAATAAGTCGCTGTTTGTTTATGTTGGCCCACGAAAATGCAGCCTAATGGTCTTATAACCAGTGGTGAGGCCCAATCAGTCCAGGCATGTTTCAGACTTTTACAACAATAGTCCCTGAATCTGTTTAGTTACTTAAAACTTTCAAAATCTCGCGTGTCTCTTCAAAACGACATGATATATTCTGATTTAGCAGCCCTTGATCAAGAGTCGGGTCTGGGTCGTGACCCGAGACAATGCTTAGTCCAGACAATCATCAGCAGATTAACAGAAATGGCCTTCGTCTCAGTTTTAACATTTTGACAGTTTTAGTCCTTGATCTTGATAGATGTCATTCTGACGTATTTGAGGCCCGTCAACCTCATTTCAAGGCTTCACTACAATGCCTAAAAATAGCCCAAAACACGCGACGAGTGGAATTTTATCATGCCGCATACTAAAATAAAATATTTCAGTGCTCACATAAATTATTTTGGGTGTCCGGGGATACTCAGAATGCGAGATATGCGCGAAAGTGCAAACTTGTGCACTTTTTGACACTTTTAGTCCCTGCATGACATAAAAGTATATTTTGCGCACCAAACACCTCTAAGCCTATTCCTAAGCTATCTAAAGGATAAATAGGGTATGTTTAACTCATGGATATAATCCGGAAGGTCCATTATCAAACGATTCGACCTACATTTGCAGTTCGACGCAATTAGTCCTTTAATTGCGCTAAGTAGCGTAAAATGCCGTTTAATGAGATTCAAGCCTTCTATAGCCCATAATGGGCCTCCCTGAACGTATGTCCAGTTATTACAACGCTCCGGTTCGCTTAAAAGGTCCCCGAGAGGCGTAAATTCAAAAGTTGACGCTTTTGGTCCCTCTAATGCGCAAACTTGCGCATATCATCATTTAATAGCGTCGAAGCCTTATCCAGCCCAGGTTAGGCATTCTTGAGAGTATTATAAAACACCATGATGCTTCGGGTTCGCTAAAAGGTCATTCAGAGGTATAATTAAACATGTTGACGCTTTTAACCCCTCTAACTTTCAAACTTGCGCATAACTACACTTATTGGCATAAAAGCCTTACATAGCTGATCTTTGGCATTACCGAGAATATTATGAAACATAATGAAGCTCTCGGTTTGTGAAAAGGTCACTCAGAGGCCTAGTTTAGGCATGTTGACAATTTCAGTCCTTCTATATTCATAGTTTTCGATTTTGATGAAATTAGTCCCTCATAGTCAACGTTTGACTTTATTAGGGTTCATTACACGTGTCACCACATCATTGGACACGATTTTACGAGGTGTTACAAATCCTCTGCTATCAGACATATCATGCTTTCTTGTAAAATAGGCACATCTTTGTTAGAGGTCGAACTTTGAGTTACGCACCAAGGCTTCATGATTGGTGACTTCCATATGTTTTCTGATGCAAGTAACTCCACATTCCTTTCTTCAAAGGTTTCAGCAATTATGATTGACCAGAATCTTGGATGAGGTAAGTGGGATGTGATTCTCCCAGACTTGGTGAGTACTGACCTTTCATCTTGTTGAATATTTTTGTTCCATAATCAATGTTGAACCCTATAATGAGTCCATACATAATTTTAAGAATGGATCAATTTATTTGATCAGCTTCTCTAATCTTTGAGGTCAAACACTTGTTCAAGGTTTCCATCATAACTTGCTAGAAGGCAGGAAATTTGTTTCTCTTGAATTCTCCTATTCGGGTGACTTGCTCTTTGTATCCAATCTCTATGAACTCCTTAATGAGTTCATCCTTTTCCGGTGCTTCCATGTAACTGGCTTTGATCGGAACTTCTAAAAAATCTCTGATTTTTCTCAGAGTGATTGTTACTGAAATACTTCCCCAGAGATGAGCTTTAACTTCATCTTTGTCGGTTTCTTTGAGTGTGTGAACATGCTGTTGTATGATGTTTTTCGGTACCTCCCTGGTCTTCGTCATGGCTCGGGTAATCGGACAATTCAACAGGAATACAACTAAAAGTTGACATCTTTGATCGTACTGTGAGTGTTGAACATTCATCATGAGATTATTTTCTTTGATAGGTAGAAATTCGTTTTAATTGATGAAGGTGACATCGTGTTCAAATGCTAGAATGTTAAGGTTGACAGAGGTTGATGCAGACATGGTGGTTTGGGGATGGATTTTTCTTTTCAAAAATCAAAGGGATTTTAGGGCTTGTAAGTGGGTTTGAGGTTGAAGTTGAAGTCCCGGCTTTTAAAATTGTGTACTTATAGGATTTGTGGGGACATGGATCATGGGTTGGTTAGTATTTAAGTTGGTTTATGATAAGTTAATTGTGATTTAACTTTATCCAAACTGTTTTTTGAACTTTTGAGATGTCTCCAATATTCCTCAACAAGATAAATTATGATTGGTGAATACTAATGGCCATGTGATACCTTTTGGCTCTTGTGGGATCATTTTTTGGGGAAAAGGTCCAATTACATTCTCTCTAGAAGCTGACATTCTTCCCCCTTTTTGAAAGGCAAAATTGAACTTCTGATGACGTCATCAGAAAATGTGTCTAACATGTTGTTTATCAGAAATAGTTGGCTTGCTTTCATTTTATTAGAAGATCATCAGAACTGTATCTTCCCCTTGATAGAGTGCCTTTTTTAAGAGATGAGAGAGAATGAGTAGAGTATCAGAAATGGTACTTACATTTGTTTGTCTGTTGGAACTTCTTATCCTTTTCTAATAAACATTTGAAAGGAGAAAGAGAAATAACATGAGAAGTTTTTTACATGTCTCAAACAAAGTTTTGCTTGAACAAATCTGATGGTATACTCTTGTTTTTAGCAGATTTTTCTGAGTTTGGCTCCACTACTCTAGATTTTATCAGAAATGATCATTTATTTCATCAGAGTTGTGTGGTATTGATATTAAATGATTTTCTATCTTATGTCCTTAATGTTTAGTTGTTTTGACATAATTTTTTTTTCTTTTAACTTGTTTTAGTTCCACTATCTTTGTATTTCAACATCATTGTAGGAATATATATATAATTACAAAAAAAACTTAATCTACGTTAAAAACAAATTCAACAAAAGCCCAGAGATGAGTTTCAAGCCCCGTATGGTTGGCAGTAGGCACCAGGTGTGCATTGTGAAGATTTTCTTGAAATATCATCTCAGCTCTAGGATACTAGAGTGGAATTCTCCAAAGTCTAGCTGATGTGTAATCACCCTCATTAAGAAATGAGGGTTGAACAAAAATGGTCTGCTAGAGTACAAGTTACTTACAAAATGAGAGAAGTTGTATGGAACATCCTGTACAAGTGCATGCACAGGTTCCATAAGTTTGTAGGAGATCTCATTGAAGTTCACAACCTTTTTGAGAAGCATGTCACGAGCTGAGTGACAAGAAACTGTCATGGTGGAATGAAGTCGTACTTGGCAATGGTTCTAACGTGTCCATCTACATGATATCCCATCTGGGTCAAGGTGTTGTTCAGCTCCTAGTGGGTGAAGGTCAGCACGTTGTTATCATCATTAAGATGTAGCACCTCTCTGATGATGTACTTATTCAGGAGACTGGGCTTCCCCATCACCCAACTACCAATGGTAGTCAGTCTCCCTTCGTGGAATATGATTCTGGCATTGAGCCAAAACTCTTGCAGGATATCTGGATGGATCCAGATATGAGCGGTAAGGGCATAGGCCAGTGGGCTGTTGAGTAGCATGGCTAGGATGATGTTGCACCTCTCCCATGTGGGACCGGTGATGTCCATGCGGATCCTCAGGTTGTGTCTTGGGTGATATGGTAAGGGAAAATGGGCGGTTTCAATCTGTGCCATGGTTATGGTTTGGAAGATAAAGAGTTTTATTTTAGGGGTTCTGAGCAAAAGATGAGGATGAAAGTGATTGATGATGTGAAAAAGATCACCAAGTGGTAGTTATATATAAGTGAAAGTGCAACTTCGCCATAAATGGCACTTACCAACTTAGATTTGTCTTCCCCGTTTTTCTTTAAAGTTAAGATCTATTGTTAGGGGTATGAAAAAATGTTGTGATATAGATTTCTTCACATTTATGATCTAGGAGGCTATGTTCTGAGAAATCCTCATCATGATCCGTCCAGGTGTCACTTCTTTCCTTCTAAGTATTGATGAGTAAGCAATGGATGTTAAGAGAGAGTGAAAGCATGCATTAATTTTTTTTGCTCAGATTTTCTACTTTGTGACTCTAACAACCCTAAAAGAAAAGATTTAATTTTGAGTTTTGAGTTTTAAAGAGATTATAATAGAAAGAATTTTTTTTACGTGAAAGTGAACAAAAATATGAAAAAGGAATAATGTATAGGACTGTATTGGTGAAGTAGTATACATGCATGGATTTTGAGTATGAAGGAAATAGAGAAAGTTTGAAGTTCATCAGATGTTCTATTGACTAGGTCAAAATCTGATAAAGTTACATTTCTGGTAAACTTAGATTTCTGATGAGTCATTAGAATTTTTATTAGAATTCTGATCTTGGTTTTAAAAATTTTCTTCATTTTGTGACAAAACTTTTTCTTGTATTTCTTCATACCTCATATTGACCATTCCCAATTTACGGACTAAAAAATTTGTCTTCTTTCATCAAGAGGTTTAGTAAAAATGTCAGCAATTTTGATTTCTGTTGGAACAAAGTACGTTTCAATGTTACCTTTCTCCACATGATCTTTTATGAAGTGATATCTGACGTCAAGGTGTGCTTCGTTCTTGAGTGATGTACTGGATTTAACCTTATTGCAATTGCACTCTTTGAATCACATAGTATGGGAATTTTTATCCGATTTACTCCATAATCCCTGAGCTGAGTTTGCATCCATAACACTTGTGAGCAACAACTTTCAGCTGCTACATATTCTGATTCAGCTGTGGAAGTGGATACACAGTTTTGTTTCTTGCTTGCCCAACAAACTAATTTTTCTCCCAGCATTTGACAGGCAATGTGTTTTTTTTTGTCAAGTTTGTATCCTGCATGATCTGCATCTGTATATGCTATCAATTCTAAACTTTTACCTTTAGGATACCACAAACCAAGAGCTGATGTTCCTTTTAGATATATAAAAACTCTTTTTACTGCTTTTATGTGGGACTCTTTGGGATTGCATTGGTATCTTGCCATAAAACAAGTTGAAAATATTATATCTGGCCTACTGACCCTATCATTCCCCTATAAGTTTTAATATCAACATCTTTTCCTTCTAGATCAGAATCAAGTTTGTTTCCAGTGGCCATGGGAGTTTTTGAAGATGAGCAATTTTCAAGCGAGTATTTTCTTAAAATAGTTTTGACATATTTTGATTGACACATAATGTAACACCTCGTAAAATCATACCCAATAAAATGAAGACACGTGTCATGTAAGGCAAACGTGTTATAAACCCGGATCAAGTTAAAAGATGTATAGTAGGATTTAAAGGTGTCGACATGTTAATTAATACCTCTGAGCGACCTACTTATAAATCCCTAAACCTTAATATATTTTATAAACATCTGATATATATACTCAAATCTGGTTATTTTGATAATGTATAATTCAAATTTGCATAAGAAATGGATCCTATGTTTCATACGACAAATTCCCTTCAAAACATTCATCAATAAAGTCCAAGGATGTGTAAGTGCATGGCAACACTTTCAAGAGCATGCAAAAGTCTGGTTCACGGTCCCCCTCCTGCTGATAAAGGCATAAGATTTGAAGTTGTAAAGAATGCATGGTCAAACCTAAGAGTTCAATGTGACAACTCGTAATTCGAACCTATCTTTGTGTTTAATGTAACGTATGTGAACGTGATGTGATTATGTGAACTTGGTTGATTAATTGAATGCTATGTTTGATATTGTGTTATGTGCATGTGGGTAACTCGATCGCACAAGCCCATTCGGGCCATATTCCTTGTATTCAGACCAAGGGCAGCCCATGATTGATCGGCCCACTCTCTTTTACACGCATAACACTTAGGAGAAAGTGTTTACTCTTCATAACTTGCAAAACACAACACACACACAAAAACCTAGTTCTCTTCTCCCTCTAACTCGAAGTCGGCAGCCCCTTCTTCACTCGAAGTCTTCTTCGTTCCAAACCTCTAATCCGGTTAGTGTTTCATTGTTGTTTGCATGATGCATGATGTTATAATTACTATGATTGTATGTTAATTTATATGGTGATTGTTATGATCTCATACAATAGTTAGGGTTCTTGTTAATCGGCTTGGATATATATAGAACCGACTAGTTATAACGTTAATCTGATTATTGATGAAACATGGTGTGGTAATATGCTAATCGGCTTGGATATATATAGAACCGAATACATTAGTCGGCGGTGATGTGTTCATATTCGGATGATTGTTGTGTTGTTATGATAGGATGCATGCTAGAGATCGAGATTATGAGCCGTGTTAGTGTGTTTAATGTAAGGGTTGTTGTTATGCATTGAACATGATTAGGGTTCCTACGAATTAACTGATAAAACCATGATTTGATCGATCAAAGTTGGAATAGAAACTGTTGGTGATGATTTGATTGAATGGATGAGAAATGGAAACTGTTGGAATTGATTTGCAAGATAATTGTGTAACTGATATGCATGAAATTCGGAACTTATAACCAATCGCACAATTTGTTAAATCGCACAAGTCTTTGGATCGCACAAGAGCTCAGTCGCACAAGCTAGAATATGCTAGGGTACAACTGATAATACACTATGTACTGTTAGTTATGCATGATCGCACAAGACTTGTGGATCGCACAAGACAGTGCTGATCGCAAAAGGCTTGGGCTACACACACATATGTTGAACCTTGATACGTTGTTGGGCCGAACAGCCCAAACCACAATCGCACAACTTAACTGGATCGCACAAGTGATCCGGACCGCACAAGATCCGTGAATGTTATTAATTGGGTCGTGTATCTATGTTGGGCTTTTTGACTATTTGGGCCGGGCTTATATTGGATCGCACAACATGCTGTGGATCGCACAAGGTTGTGCTGATCGCACAACATGTTGGGCCGGGTAGTGTTTGGGTTTCAACTACCCACTCGCACAAGATGTTATTGGGCCTACGTTGTTATCTCAGCCCAATACATCCTGATTGCACAAGTCGGATATGTTATGTAATTGACTGTTAATGTGTTGCCATGATCATTACGTGTTCTTGACTTGTTAGTTCCGTGTAAACTTATGTGCACTACTTGAACCTAGACCTGACTTGTATGGTAACCATGTTAGGACGTGGTTGACCACTTACAGCTCAAGTAACCTTTTCGTGTATCTGCCGAGCAAACCAAGGTGAGTTCACACTCTTTCCAGGCATGGGATTCCCAAGGGTTGGGAATGGGTAAATGAACTAAACGGTAATTACGACCATCCTCTGGGAGAAGGATGCCAAGTATACACACTGGACCAAACTCTATCATTAAGTCCCTCATCATATCGACTTAATCGCCGAGGCCTATGGCGAGTGGGTCATTAGTTAATAGCGCTATTAGGTTTAACAAACCTCACACCGTGTCGTTCGAACGGGCGTGTACTAATGGACTATGGGCAAAGGGTCAATGCTGATGGACATTGACTTAGGGCACCTCTTACATTTTCATAGCAGTCGATACACTCGGTCTATTAACACCTGGGAAGCCCCCACTAATCTTCGCAAACATGTCTGGGAGACCGCGATACAAATTAATACGATACATGGTTTACAAAACGGACATATGGATACGAATCGAATACCATAACCAAACAACCAACTGTGAACTCGCTCAACTTTGTTGTTGATTCGTTGTTACATGCCTTGCAGGTCGTTAGGTACTCATGGAGCTTGCACAGGCAGGCGCGGTCGGTGTGGGACATCGCAGTGTGTGCCATGCTAAAAACATTACTTTATTTCGTATTTAATACTTACATTGGGTTTTACAATTATGCTTCCGCTAAACACTTAATATGGTTTTGATTTGAACACCTTTCATATTGTGTGGGTGGATTTTACTATTACTCGTTATGTTCAATATGATTGGTGGCTTGATCCTGGTCATGTCACGCCTCCAAGCGGTGATACTCCGCGGGTGGATTTTGGGGGTGTGACAGATTGGTATCAGAGCCATTGGTTATAGAGAACTTGGTTTTAATAAAAGGAAAAAGTTTTTGTTAAAACCAGACTATAACCAGAACAGTGCTCAACGATCCACAACGACGCTTCGCTCCATGTGCAAGGCTCAACATTTCTAGGTGATATGGTTTATGTAATATTACCTACTTGTTAGTTACATAGAACTTTGCTCATGGTATGCTTAGATAAACGTAGTAACTATTGTTTGAGACACATGTGTGCTTAGTCCCTTCTGTCATCGCACTTTCGCAAACCTCTCTCACTCATGTTTCCTTTGGTATAAAGATAATGAGTGGACGCATCAACATGAGTCAAGCCCAGCTGACGGCTTTGATCAACGAACAAGTTGCTGCGGCACTTGCAGCCGCCCAAGCATGAGGTATACCCTGCAGTCGCAAAACTCACTCTAGGATCTTTAGATCCTACCCTCATAAACCAACTCTTATGCTTAATCTTGTCCTGTTCTTACACACACAACAAGTTAGCATGCTCAGCCACCTGTCTGCACATTCAAGACTTTCATGGACTGTCGTCCTAGCACATCCAGTGGCACTGAAGGAGCCGTTGGACTCCTCCACTGGTTTGAGAAGCTCGAATCGGTCTTCAAGATGTGTGAATGCCCTGAGGCTCGCAGGGTGAAGTATGCCACCGGTACTCTCGAATGCATTGCGCTGACTTGGTGGAATGCGCAAGTTCAGATGCTGGGGTTGGCGGCTGCCAATGCCACCCATGGAACGATTTCAAGGAACTGATTAAGCGAGAATACTGTAGTCGTGATGACATCCACAAGCTAGAAGTAGAGTTCTTTAATCTGAAGATGACGGGGTCAGAAATAGAAGCGTATACGAAAAGGTCAAACGAGCTGGCCATCTTGTGCCCAACTATGGTGGACCCTCCTATCAAGCGCATTGAGTTGTACCTCAGAGGTTTAGTACCAGAGATTCAGAGCCATGTGACATCTGCCAACCTTGCTACTATTCAGGATGTTACCCGTCTTGCTCATCGTCTCACAGACCAGGCAGTGGAACAGAACAAGCTGCCTAAACGTATCAGTGCTGCTACTACTACTACTTCTGCTACTCCCAGTGATAACAAGAGAAAATGGGATGGAGCCTCCAGCAAGGGTTTGACTTCAGTACAGTCCCAGACACAGCAGCGAAAGACTGACGACTATCAGAGTCCTGGTCAGCAATCCTCTGGTAGTCAGGGGCAGGGTGGATATAGAGGAAATCACCCAAAGTGCAGCAAATGTAACAGACACCACAGCGGTCAGTGCAACAGGGGACGTTGTCAGAGGTGTCTCAAGATGGGTCATGAAGCTAAGGATTGCAGGAGCTCACGACCTGCGAATCAGAACCATCAACAACAACCACCAGCTCCACAGAACCAGCAGCAGCAGCAGCGAGGCAACAGGGGATGCTTTCAGTGTGGTGCTGAAGGCCACTTCAAGCGGGACTGCCCCTAGTTAAATCAAAATCAGAACAACAACAACAACAACAATAATCAGGGCAATGGGAACAACAACGGGGGAAACAATGATGGAAATAATGGCGCCAGGGGTCGAGTGTTCGTGCTCGGTCAGGGTGAAGCAAGGAATGATCCTAACGTGGTGATGGGTAAGTTCCTTCTCGATGACTTTTATGTTACTATTTTATTTGATTCTGGTGTCGATACCAGTTATGTGTCTCTAAAAGTTAGTCAAATGCTAAAGCGCACACCAACACTTTTGAGCACCAAGCATGTCGTAAAGTTAGCTAATGGTAGAAGTCTAGAAGCCACACACATAGTTAAGGGTTGTAACCTCGTCTTAGCTGGTCAGAATTTCTCCATCGATCTCATTCCTATAGCCTTGGGTAGTTTCGACATCGTCTTTGGGATGGCTTGGTTATCCCAACAGCAAGCAGAGATCCTATGCAAGGAAAAGATTGTTCGTATTCCCCGTTCTGGTAAGGAACCTCTCGAAATTCAAGGCGACAAGAGTGGTGCGGTAGTGGGCATCATCTCCTTTCTTAAGGCCCAGAAGTGTTTGCGAAAGGGCCACACCGCTATTTCAGCGCTTGTTACTGACACATCCACAAAAGAGAAGAGATTAGAGGACATTCTAGTAGTACGTGATTTTCGTCAAGTGTTTCCTGAAGATTTACCTGGGCTACCGCCCCATCGCCAGGTCAAATTACAGATCGAGCTAACTCCTGGAGCAGCCCCCATAGCTCGAGCACCTTACCGTTTAGCTCCATCAGAACTAGATGAACTGTCCGCGCAATTGCAAGAACTCTTGGACAAGGGTTTCATTCATCCTAGCTCTTCGCCTTGGGGAGCTCCAGTATTATTTGTGAAGAAGAAAGACGGTACCTTCCGTATGTGCATAGATTACCGCGAACTCTATAAGGTGACCGTGAAGAATCGCTATCCTCTTCCACGTATTGACGACTTGTTTGACCAATTGCAAGGGTCGAGCTACTATTCGAAGATCGATCTGAGGTCAGGCTACCATCAACTGAGAGTCCGGGACGAGGACGTCTCCAAAACAACATTCAGGACTCGCTACGGCCACTACGAGTTTCTGGTCATGCCATTCGGGTTAACAAATGCGCCTGCGGTTTTCATGGATCTTATGAACAGAGTGTGCAAGCCCTACCTGGACAAGTTTGTTATTGTTTTCATCGACGACATCCTGATCTATTCTAAGAGTCAGGAAGAGCAGGAGCAGCATCTACGACTTATTTTGGAACTCCTCCAAACAGAACAGCTGTATGCAAAGTTCTCAAAATGCGACTTCTGGCTTCGTGAAGTCCACTTTCTAGGCCACGTGGTAAACAAGGATGGGATTCATGTTGATCCATCCAAGGTAGACTCGATTAAGAACTGGCCTGCACCTCGCACACCAATGGAAATTCGCCAATTCTTGGGTTTGGCAGGTTACTACAGAAGGTTTATCAAGGATTTTTCCAAGATTGCGCAACCTCTCACCTCACTAACGCAGAAGGGTGTCACCTATCGATGGGGTGATGCACAGGAAACGGCGTTCCAGCACTTAAAGGATAGACTTTGTAGCGCACCTATCCTCTCATTGCCTGAGGGCACAGACGATTTTGTGGTTTATTGCGACGCATCCATTCAGGGTCTTGGATGTGTTTTGATGCAACGTGATAAGGCCATTGCTTATGCGTCACGACAACTTAAAGTTCACGAAAGGAACTACACTACGCATGACTTGGAATTGGGAGAAGTGGTTTTTTCTCTTAAGATATGGAGACATTACTTGTACGGTACCAGGTGCACCATCTACACCGATCACAGAAGTCTCGAGCATATCTTCAAGCAAAAGGAATTAAACATGCGTCAACGTCGATGGGTTGAGCTATTAAACGATTACGAATGCGCAATTAAGTACCATCCAGGCAAAGCCAATGTTGTGGCCGACGCCCTCAGTTGAAAGGACACTGCACCTAAGCGTGTGCGAGCATTACAACTCACCATTCAATCTAGTCTTCCTTCCCAGATACGAGATGCTCAGGCAGAAGCATTGAAACCAGAAAACGTCAGGACTGAAGCCCTACGCGGCTCAAGGCAACGATTAGAACAAAAGGAAGACGGCGCTTACTACGTAACGGGACGTATTTGGATCCCACTTTATGGCGGGTTACGAGAACTTGTGATGGATGAAGCGCATAAGTCTCGCTACTCAGTACATCCTGGTTCAGATAAGATGTACCACTACCTCAGAACTACGTATTGGTGGCCTAGCATGAAGGCCCACATAGCAACGTTTGTTAGCAAGTGTTTGACTTGTGCGAGAGTCAAGACGGAATATTAGAAACCATCGGGCCTACTCCAGCAACCAAAGATACCACAATGGAAATGGAAGGAAATTTCCATGGATTTTGTTACTGGCGTGCCTAGGTAGCAACGTGGAAATGATACTATTTGGGTGATCGTGGATCGACTCACAAAGTCTGCTCACTTCTTGGCTATCAAGGAAACGGATAAGTTCTCCACTCTAGCAGATGTTTACTTTAAGGAAGTGGTTTCGAGGCACTGGGTGCCAACCTCCATTATTTCTGATCGTGATGCACGTTTTACTTCTGAGCTATGGCAAGCAATGCACAAATCTTTTGGCTCACGATTAGACATGAGCACGACTTATCACCCTCAGACGGATGGGCAGTCTGAGCGCACTATTCAAACCCTTGAAGACATGCTTAGGGCATGTGTGATTGATTTTGGCAACGGCTGGGAAAAACACCTCCTGTTAGTGGAGTTTTCGTATAATAACAGTTACCACACCAGCATTCAAGCCGCTCCATTTGAGGCATTGTACGGGCATTGTCACACCCCGACCACGTAGAACATACAAAACGTGGCGGAAACGTCGGGGAGTGTTGTAACAGAATCAATTGTTTCAAATCCATGGCAAATGAAGTTTCGTTTTATAAATCAAACATGAAAGTTTACATTGTCTAAACAAGAATCAAAGCGTACATAACATAAATTAACTAGTTCTTGTCTCGTTTTAAGTCACTAAGGCACAGGTCCGCCTAAGTATGTCTTGATAAGTCCTATGCATCATCTCCTGAAAACACATGTGAAAGTAGGTACGTCAGCATAAAAATGCCTGTGAGATACATTGGTTTTGTGAAAACGGAATTCATGACTTGAGTTTGAGAAAATGTTTAGTCATGAACCTCGTATTTTGCTTTGTCTTGTAAATCATTTGAAAAACGGTAAGATCAAATGGTATGTATAAATAAGAGAACAATGCATGGTTAACTGAATAACCATGTAAAAAAAAGAGTTTGTATAAGATTTGTTGTTTGTAAGTCAATGTCTTGTGAAAAGCGTGTTATTTGTATAAAATGTTCTATGTTTCAAATTGGAATGATTCAAATAACGCTACGATATGTAATACCATACAAACACTTATATATAGGAAGTACCAGCGGCGTATCCACCATGCTTGTATCATATTACACATGCCTCGTTACTTAAATCACTTACTCAAACCAAACCATCAAGATGAAATGTTTAACAACGGTAGAAATGTTCATGTATAGTCAAATATCTATTGTCAAATGTAATCCATGTCAACGGATACAACTGGTTTACACAGTTCAATGGTTACAGACGGTTCATGAAATCAAAGGGGTAAGACGGTTCACATAGTCAAATGGTTACAACGGTTCAAAATGTAGTGTAATGTGTTCATATGCTAGATGAGCATATGCAACAGAAATGCAATGTGAAACAATGTACTACGTGTGCATACAATGGGCGTACGTAGCATGAAATGTATTGTAGAGTACAACGGTTCAAAATGTAGTATACTGTGTTCATATGCTGGATGAGCATATGCAACAGATATGCAATGTGAAACAATGTACTACGTGTGCACACGATGGGCGTACGTAGCATGAAATGTATTGTAGAGTACAACAGTTCAAAATGTAGTATACTGTGTTGATATGCTGGATGAGCATATGCAACAGATATGCAATGTGAAACAATGTACTACGTATGCACACAATGGGCGTACGTAGCATGAAATGTATTGTAGAGTACAACGGTTCAAAATGTAGAATAATGTGTTCATATGCTGGATGAGCATATGCAACAGATATGCAATGTGAAACAATGTACTACGTATGCACACAATGGGCGTACGTAGCATGAAATGTGATGTAATGTACTAAGTACGCACACAATGGGCATACATAGCATAAACACAATGAAATCATGTACTATATATGTACTATCGAACATAGCAGTATATGATGTGAAAACCGGAAAGCATGAAAGTAGCAAGTAGGCACATGTGTTTCACCCCAAAACAGTTTGGAAAACAGTAAAAGAGGGGTTCAATGTACTCACCTGAGATTGCTTTGAATTCCTTGTATAATAACCAGATAATGCTAGAGGTCACGGGATATCAAACGGCACCTAATAGGTAGCTATATTAATATACCGGACCAAAATCGGAGGGTCGGATAGTATGCGGGTTCGTAAACCAAACGAGTATGGAGACTCGTGTAATATGGTTTAACAAAGCCTATATACTAAAATGAAACCTAACCTAAGTGCTTACGCCCCATCATGACCCGTTTAGGTAGCTTAGGCTACCCTAACGCGTCGTTCGCGTAGAACGCGTCTGGAACGCCTAACATCGTGACCAAAAGGTATAACCTCGGAAGGTTATAGCTTTGGTCACCTAATGTGTTTGGTCAGATCCTAAAGATCGACCAAATGGGTCGGGTTCGAAAGTATAAGCGATGGTTTAGATCGCTTACCTTACGACCCTGTATAAGCACTAAACTAAAAGTGACGAGCTAAGCATGTTAGAACATGCTTAACTAAGTTTAGAAAACAGGTTTGACATCAAAACAAACGGCTTTGATGCTCACGAGTAGTTTGGTTACAAAATATGCAAGAATGCACATTTTGGCCGAAACTACGACCCGTCACTAAGCCTAGTTAACGTGGTGATCAGTAGGTATAGTCACTACGGACTATAACCATCGTGATCACGCTCACGTTATGAAGTTCCATGAACTTCGCATCGACCATAAGCTGGTCAATGCAGAAAGTCAACAAAATGTTGACTTTCGGACTCGAAAAGCGATAAAAGAGCGAAAGAAGACTTACGGAAGGTCCCCGAGTGCTAATCTAGATCAAATAGCTCAGGTATGGAACAATGGTTCCAACTTAGCTCAGGTATAGGAAAAGTGGAACCGTTAGGATCGTTTATCGAATATCGTGCCGCGATCTCGAGCGTACACTTGTCAAATTCTTGTGGTAAGTCAGTGTGACACTCGAGGTTTTTCCGAACGATCACCTTGTAATATTTTGTGTATATGATTATTATTAAATGAAAACGTGATCCTTTGTGCATTTTATGTGTTGTATGTATTATATATGTAGTATAGATATATAATAGAGCCGAGACCACGACCCGAGACCATGACTCGCAACCGGGCGGTTGCGAGTGGGCCACTCGGTCTCGAGTGGGCCGTTGAGCCGAAACCGGTTTGGGCCGAAACCCCCAAGCCCAACCCGAAACATCCCCTTGTATATATATCCCACCTTTCCCCCACTTCTTCCATTTTACACACACAAACACTCCTCAAACTCTCTCAACTAGAAACCCTCAACAACACACCCCAATCCCTTCCTATTTTCGGTTCAAGCAAAGATCCCGGACAAGAAACTCGGTCAAGACTATCACTCGGACATTCCATCTTCTTGGTTCTCTTTTCTTTGTTTTCGGCTCCTCCTCTCATAACCGGTTAGTGCTATCTTGTGGGTTATCTTTTGTGTATAAGATGTATGTATGTTGTATGAACTAAGAAATGGTTGGTTAGTAGTTTATGCATGATTATTAGGATGTTTTGCAAAGTTTGTGAATATGTGTTAACATGACTAAAAATGACATGATATTGGTAGTTTACAAGTGTTCATAGCCAACTACACTATGCTTCTTTGTTTCTTGCAAGAATGATGATGTTTAGCATAAGATTTTCGGCTATAATGTATGTTTTCTTGTTTAGCATCAAGATCTTGTTAAATGTGTGATTTTCGGTTCATAAATATGTGTTTATATTGGCATGAAAACCCTAGAAAAATATGAAGATAGGATGAACTTGTTTGAATATGGCTTGAAGATGTAAAAATGGCAAAGTTTGATCTATCTTTACTAGTATTCAGCTTTGGCAAAGTGTTAGTGAAACCTTATTGGTAGTTTCCTAAAATGGGCCTGAATTCTTGGTACAAAAGGGACTGATGCACCTGCATCATCACGTGTACATGAAAGTGACAGGTTACGACTCGCAACGACAGCCTTCCGACTCGAAACCGCACCGTTGCGACTCGCAACCAAAGCATGACAAGTCGAAACCACGTGATTGCGACTCGAGACTACGTCGGTTGCGACTCGCAACCACAGCATGATGACTCGAGACCACGGTTACGACTCGCAACCACAACGTGACAAGCCGAAACCACCTGGTTGCGACTCGAGACCAGCTGGTTGCGAGTGGGCTGTTCATTTTGGTTACTGGGCCCATATGTGTTTAACTTGGGCTATCTGTTGACTGGATTACGTGTTGCTGTTGACTGCTTAATTTCTTAGGCCGGCCCAGTAACCCACTGTTTACTTATATGCTTGATACGTGTTAGTTATGTGTAAGTTTTTACGTGAATGCCTGTATACCGAACCTGACCTATACCGGTAACCATGTTAGGACGTGGTGACCAACGTGATTGACAAGTAACCTTAACCTACCGAGCAACCCAAGGTGAGTTCACAACTTAAAAGCATGCGTCCCGGTGGTTTGGGACACGAGACTAACAACCCTATCCCCTGGTAAAAGGGGATACCATTTACATACCTTCCCTAGTCATTGGGAACAAAACTTACTTTTCCTTCCCGGGTATTGGGAAACCTTTTGGTTAATTACTGTTTATACGGATTGCAACTAACGGCACTAAACGAAACTCTATCACTCAAGTCCCTACTACAAATACCGATTAGTCGCCGGGTTAGGCGAGCGGGTTATTAGTTGATAGCGCTATTTAGGTGTTTACCAGCCTCACACCGTGCCCTGGTTTGGGACGGGCGTGAACTAATGTACTCAGAAATCCGTCAATGATGATAGAACATTGACATCGGGGCATCCTGCGGATACGCAACGGTTACCTAGTGTTCGGTATTGGAAAAACAGTTTAGTCGCTAACTTTTGGGGTAGCTCCCCAGGGCATGTATAAACGGATAAATTAATCGGTGAAACAAAGTTTTTGGTAATTAAAACTGGACAACTAGTGAACTCACTCAGCATTATTGTTGACCCCTTACTGCATGCTTTGCAGGTAACCAGTGACGATGGAGCTTGCAGCTTGGGAACGTGTAGTGTCTATTCACCCTTGTGTTGGGTGTTACCTTATTTTGAAACATGAACTTTGTTTTAACCTACCGTACTTATGCTTCCGCTACTTAATACTGTTTTGGAACTT
This sequence comes from Helianthus annuus, assembly GCF_002127325.2. Classification (NCBI taxonomy): domain Eukaryota; kingdom Viridiplantae; phylum Streptophyta; class Magnoliopsida; order Asterales; family Asteraceae; genus Helianthus; species Helianthus annuus. The sequence continues at coordinate 127,843,370 of NC_035440.2, forward strand.
AAAACTTTAAAACTCTGAACTTAATATTTGCTAAGCTTATGAATAGTAAGTATTACTTTTGTTATCAACTTAAGTATTCGGTATAATTGGTGGCTGGATCCTGGTCAGTCACGCCCTCGAAGCGGGTGTTATCCGCAGGTGGATTTTGGGGGTGTGACAGATTGGTATCAGAGCCATTGGTTATAGTGAACTTGGTTTTAAAAAAAAGGGAAAAATCTTTTTGGAGAAAACCAGACTATAACCCGTGACTCGTAACGACACTACACTCCAAGTGCAAGGCTCGACACATTTGACCTCATAGCTCGGACCAGTGTTTACTTGTTTGCTTTATGTTTCCTGTTATGCTATACGTACTAGTGTGCCTAAACTAGATAGATACACCTCTCTCTCCTATCTCATTCTCGCTACCTTACGGCATCACACTCATACTGTGTTTTCTGGTTATGAAGACAATGAGTGGACGCGGAAGAGGAAACATTAACATGACGCAGGCTCAGTTCACTAACCTGCTCAACACAGTGGCTGCGGCTTTTGCAGCTCACCCTTTAGGTAAGCTCGTTGTTTTAGGATGTTTAGGTCCTACCGCCACATCGACTTTTCGCCTCTAAACCTATACGTTTCGCTTCTCACCCTATAGGTCAGCATGCACCTGCGCAACCACCAGTGTGTACTTTCAAAACTTTCATGGATTGCAAGCCTCTCCCTTTCAACGGCACTGAGGGTGCCATAGGTCTTCTGCATTGGATTGAGAAAATTGAAGCTGTTTTTGCTGTTTGCGAGTGTCCCCCTGCGAACTGGGTGAAGTTTGCTACTGCTACGCTTGAAGGAAGCGCGCTTTCTTGGTGGAAGGCGCAGATTCAGATGTTTGGTTTGGAAACTGCAAATGCTACGGCATGGGAGGATTTCAAGGATATGATTAAGGACGAATACTGTCACCGGGATGACATCCACAAGCTTGAGAATGAGTACTATGAACTCAAGATGGTTGGGTCGGAAATTGAAACATACACCAAGCTGTCAAATGACTACGCTGCTCTTTGCCCAAACATGTCTCGACCAATGTACCGAAGGATCGAACTGTATATCAAAGGTTTGGCTCCAGAAATTCGAAGCCATGTCACTTCAGCCAACCACACTACCATTCAGCCGATTGTTCGACTTGCTCACAAACTCACTGATCAAGCCGTAGAAGAGGGCCGGTTGCCCAAAAGGATCAGTGCTACTGTCGGAACTTCTAGTGACAGCAAGCGTAAGTGGGAAGGAAGTCAAAGCAAGGATGCTAACCCCACTCAGGCCCCAGCACAGCAAAGGAAAACCGAAAACAACAAGGGCGCTCAACAACAGGGTGGCTATCGTGGAAACCACCCCAAGTGCAACAAGTGCAATCGACATCACAGCGGGCAGTGTGTGAAGGGCCAGTGTCAGCGATGTAACAAAATGGGGCATGAGGCCAAGGATTGTAGAAGTCAGTTCCCAGCTAGACAGAACCAGCAACAACCCCAACAGCAACAGCAGCAGGGAAACAACCGGGCATGTTTTAAGTGTGGAGCTGAGGGGCACTTTAAGAAGGATTGCCCTGAACTGAATCAGAACCGCAACAATAATCAGGGAGCTGGGAACAACAATCAGAACAACAATGCTGGGAATGGTGCTAGAGGAAGAGCTTTCGTGATTGGAGCTGGTGAAGCAAGGAATGACCCCAATGTCGTGGCGGGTAAGTTCCTACTCGATGATCGTTATGTTTCTGTGTTATTTGATTCCGGTGCCGATGCTAGTTATGTATCCCTACGTATTAGTAAGAAGCTTAAGCGTCCGCTTTCGTTACTAAGTTCTCCTCATATCGTCGAGTTAGCTAATGGTAGAAACATCGAGGCCTCCCATGTTGTCAAAGGCTGCAAACTAGAGTTGTCTGGTCAGACATTTAGTATCGATCTTTTCCCTGTTACTCTTGGAAGCTTCGACGTCGTTATTGGTATGGATTGGTTATCCAAGCAACGCGCAGAGATCCTCTGTCAAGAGAAAGCAGTTCGTATTCCTCGCCGTTCTGGCAAACCCCTCATTGTACAAGGTGGCAAAAGTGGAGAAATCTCTGGCGTTATCTCGTTCTTGAAGGCCCAGAAGTATTTACGAAAAGGGCACACCGCTATCCTAGCACTTGTTACCAACACGCAGGAAAAGGAAAAGAGGATTGAAGACTTTCCAGTAGTGCGCGACTATCCCGAGGTATTTCCTGAGGAATTACCTGGACTCCCTCCCCATCGTCAGGTCGAATTCCAAATCGAGCTAGCTCCCGGAGCAGCGCCTATAGCTCGTGCACCTTATCGACTAGCCCCCGCAGAATTGAAGGAACTCTCGACACAACTACAGGAACTTTTGGATAAAGGGTTTATCCGCCCTAGTTCGTCACCCTGGGGAGCACCGGTACTCTTTGTTAAGAAGAAGGATGGCACGTTCCGAATGTGCATAGACTATCGTGAGTTGAACAAGGTTACCATCAAGAATCGTTACCCTCTCCCGCGAATCGACGATTTGTTTGATCAACTGCAAGGATCGAGCTACTACTCTAAGATTGACCTGCGATCAGGCTACCATCAGTTAAGGGTCCGTAATGAAGACATCTCCAAAACTGCATTCAGAACTCGTTATGGTCATTATGAATTCCTCGTTATGCCCTTTGGAATGACCAACGCCCCTGCAGTGTTCATGGATCTTATGAACCGAGTATGCAAACCCTACCTCGACAAATTTGTGATCGTGTTTATAGACGACATCTTGATCTACTCGAAAAGTCAGGAAGAGCATGAACAGCATCTACGCCTTATCCTCGAACTCCTCCGCAATGAGCAACTGTATGCCAAGTTCTCGAAATGCGACTTCTGGCTTCGAGAAGTTCATTTCCTTGGGCACGTGGTTAACAAGGATGGAATCCACGTCGACCCAGCTAAGATCGACTCTATAAAGAATTGGCCTACCCCTAAGACTCCGACTGAAGTTCGCCAATTCTTGGGATTGGCAGGCTACTACCGCAGATTTATTCAGGGATTCTCAAAGATTGCTCAACCCCTCACTACACTCACTCAGAAAGGCGTCACCTACAAGTGGAATGAAGCACAGGAATCTGCTTTTCAGAGGCTTAAGGATAACCTCTGCAGCGCTCCTATTCTATCGTTACCTGAAGGAACGGACGACTTTGTGGTTTACTGCGATGCGTCTATTCATGGGCTCGGTTGTGTGTTGATGCAACGCGAGAAAGTTATTGCTTACGCCTCTCGACAACTTAAGACACATGAAAGGAACTACACAACACACGACTTGGAACTGGGAGCAGTGATATTTGCGCTTAAGATATGGAGACATTACTTGTACGGTACCAAGTGCACCATTTACACCGATCACAGGAGTCTCGAGCATATCTTTAAGCAGAAGGAACTAAACATGCGACAACGTCGATGGGTCGAACTTCTGAATGATTATGAATGCGCCATCAAGTATCATCCGGGCAAGGCCAATGTCGTGGCAGACGCCCTCAGCCGAAAGGACACTATACCAAAGCGCGTGCGAGCATTACAACTTACCATCCAGTCTAGTCTCCCTACCCAGATTCGAAATGCTCAGGTTGAAGCTCTGAAACCGGAAAACATCAGGGCTGAGTCCCTGCGAGGATCGAGGCAGCAACTAGAACAGAAAGAAGACGGCGCCTACTATGTGGCAGGGCGCATTTGGGTCCCACTTTACGGAGACCTACGAGAGCTTGTGATGGACGAAGCTCATAAATCCCGTTATTCAGTACATCCTGGTGCAGATAAGATGTACCACGACTTGAAAACCACATACTGGTGGCCTTGCATGAAAGCCCACATAGCCGCCTATGTTGGCAAATGTTTGACCTGCGCAAGAGTCAAGATCGAGTATCAGAAACCAGCAGGCCTACTGCAGCAACCCGAAATCCCGAAATGGAAATGGGAACAGATTTCCATGGATTTTGTTACAGGGCTACCTAGATCCCAACGTGGGAATGATACTATATGGGTGATAGTAGATCGATTGACTAAGTCTGCACACTTTCTGGCCATTAAGGAAACAGACAAGTTCTCAACCTTGGCAGAAATCTATTTAAAGGAAGTAGTCTCCAGGCACGGGGTGCCAATTTCTATTATTTCCGACCGAGACGCTCGTTTTACTTCCGAGTTGTGGCAAGCTATGCACAAATGTTTTGGCTCACGTTTGGACATGAGCACCGCTTATCACCCGCAAACGGATGGGCAGTCTGAACGCACCATCCAAACCCTGGAAGACATGCTTAGAGCATGTGTGATCGATTTTGGCAAGAACTGGGAGAAGCATCTACCGTTGGTGGAATTCTCCTACAATAACAGCTACCACACTAGCATTCAGGCGGCACCTTTTGAGGCATTGTACGGTCGTAAATGCCGATCACCTCTCTGCTGGGCGGAAGTTGGTGATAGTCAACTCACAGGCCCAGAACTAGTGGTAGATACAACGGAAAAGATTTCCCAGATCAGGCAACGCATGGCGGCAGCTCGTGACCGTCAGAAAAGCTACGCTGACAAGCGTAAGAGACCATTAGAATTCCAGGTCGGGGACCGGGTTCTACTTAAAGTCTCACCCTGGAAGGGTGTGGTTCGTTTTGGTAAACGAGGCAAGCTGAATCCACGGTATGTTGGACCGTTCGAAATTACCGAGAAAATCGGTAAGGTTGCTTATAGATTGAACCTGCCTGCAGAGCTGAGTGCAGTGCACAATGTTTTTCACGTGTCTAACCTGAAGAAGTGTTTGTCGGATGAAACACTTGTGATTCCTTTTAAGGAACTGACGATTGATGAACAGCTACACTTTACTGAGGAACCGATTGAGATCACAGATCGAGAAATCAAAACCCTCAAACGTAGCCAGATACCCCTTGTGCGAGTTCGTTGGAACTCACGGCGCGGCCCAGAGTTTACCTGGGAGCGGGAGGACCAGATGAAGTCCAAGTATCCCCAGTTATTCCCAAACGAAAACCCCAGCACTAAAGCTACAACCGAATTTCGGGACGAAATTCCAAACTAACGGGGGGATGATGTGACACCCCGTTAAAACACACTAGCTTGGCAGTGGCTGCTTCAACTTTCGGGACGAAAGTTCTTAAAACTTGGGGATAATGTGACACTCGAGGTTTTTCCGAACGATCACCTTGTAATATTTTGTGTATATGATTATTATTAAATGAAAACGTGATCCTTTGTGCATTTTATGTGTTGTATGTATTATATATGTAGTATAGATATATAATAGAGCCGAGACCACGACCCGAGACCATGACTCGCAACCGGGCGGTTGCGAGTGGGCCACTCGGTCTCGAGTGGGCCGTTGAGCCGAAACCGGTTTGGGCCGAAACCCCCAAGCCCAACCCGAAACATCCCCTTGTATATATATCCCACCTTTCCCCCACTTCTTCCATTTTACACACACAAACACTCCTCAAACTCTCTCAACTAGAAACCCTCAACAACACACCCCAATCCCTTCCTATTTTCGGTTCAAGCAAAGATCCCGGACAAGAAACTCGGTCAAGACTATCACTCGGACATTCCATCTTCTTGGTTCTCTTTTCTTTGTTTTCGGCTCCTCCTCTCATAACCGGTTAGTGCTATCTTGTGGGTTATCTTTTGTGTATAAGATGTATGTATGTTGTATGAACTAAGAAATGGTTGGTTAGTAGTTTATGCATGATTATTAGGATGTTTTGCAAAGTTTGTGAATATGTGTTAACATGACTAAAAATGACATGATATTGGTAGTTTACAAGTGTTCATAGCCAACTACACTATGCTTCTTTGTTTCTTGCAAGAATGATGATGTTTAGCATAAGATTTTCGGCTATAATGTATGTTTTCTTGTTTAGCATCAAGATCTTGTTAAATGTGTGATTTTCGGTTCATAAATATGTGTTTATATTGGCATGAAAACCCTAGAAAAATATGAAGATAGGATGAACTTGTTTGAATATGGCTTGAAGATGTAAAAATGGCAAAGTTTGATCTATCTTTACTAGTATTCAGCTTTGGCAAAGTGTTAGTGAAACCTTATTGGTAGTTTCCTAAAATGGGCCTGAATTCTTGGTACAAAAGGGACTGATGCACCTGCATCATCACGTGTACATGAAAGTGACAGGTTACGACTCGCAACGACAGCCTTCCGACTCGAAACCGCACCGTTGCGACTCGCAACCAAAGCATGACAAGTCGAAACCACGTGATTGCGACTCGAGACTACGTCGGTTGCGACTCGCAACCACAGCATGATGACTCGAGACCACGGTTACGACTCGCAACCACAACGTGACAAGCCGAAACCACCTGGTTGCGACTCGAGACCAGCTGGTTGCGAGTGGGCTGTTCATTTTGGTTACTGGGCCCATATGTGTTTAACTTGGGCTATCTGTTGACTGGATTACGTGTTGCTGTTGACTGCTTAATTTCTTAGGCCGGCCCAGTAACCCACTGTTTACTTATATGCTTGATACGTGTTAGTTATGTGTAAGTTTTTACGTGAATGCCTGTATACCGAACCTGACCTATACCGGTAACCATGTTAGGACGTGGTGACCAACGTGATTGACAAGTAACCTTAACCTACCGAGCAACCCAAGGTGAGTTCACAACTTAAAAGCATGCGTCCCGGTGGTTTGGGACACGAGACTAACAACCCTATCCCCTGGTAAAAGGGGATACCATTTACATACCTTCCCTAGTCATTGGGAACAAAACTTACTTTTCCTTCCCGGGTATTGGGAAACCTTTTGGTTAATTACTGTTTATACGGATTGCAACTAACGGCACTAAACGAAACTCTATCACTCAAGTCCCTACTACAAATACCGATTAGTCGCCGGGTTAGGCGAGCGGGTTATTAGTTGATAGCGCTATTTAGGTGTTTACCAGCCTCACACCGTGCCCTGGTTTGGGACGGGCGTGAACTAATGTACTCAGAAATCCGTCAATGATGATAGAACATTGACATCGGGGCATCCTGCGGATACGCAACGGTTACCTAGTGTTCGGTATTGGAAAAACAGTTTAGTCGCTAACTTTTGGGGTAGCTCCCCAGGGCATGTATAAACGGATAAATTAATCGGTGAAACAAAGTTTTTGGTAATTAAAACTGGACAACTAGTGAACTCACTCAGCATTATTGTTGACCCCTTACTGCATGCTTTGCAGGTAACCAGTGACGATGGAGCTTGCAGCTTGGGAACGTGTAGTGTCTATTCACCCTTGTGTTGGGTGTTACCTTATTTTGAAACATGAACTTTGTTTTAACCTACCGTACTTATGCTTCCGCTACTTAATACTGTTTTGGAACTTAAAACTTTAAAACTCTGAACTTAATATTTGCTAAGCTTATGAATAGTAAGTATTACTTTTGTTATCAACTTAAGTATTCGGTATAATTGGTGGCTGGATCCTGGTCAGTCACGCCCTCGAAGCGGGTGTTATCCGCAGGTGGATTTTGGGGGTGTGACAGTCAGAACTTGGCCCTTGGCTCCTGATTGGGTGAAAGGGCATTGCCCCTTGATCGAACGAAAGGCCAAACTGCATTAAATGCAAAGATTTTTCTGTTTGACAGTCTCACGCGCCCCGCGTAAGGATTTGGTAAACCCTTACGCGCCCCGCCTAAGGTTCCCAGATCAGAATTTACAATTTTGGTCCCTGCACTTCAGAAACACGTATTTTGGCCCCTTTTTGGCACGTTTAAGCCCCATTAACCTCATTTCAAGGCTCTAAGATGAAGTTAAAGTGTAGGGGACATGAAATATGCTCAAAAATATTCCGGATGTCGGTTCGTTTGGCCGTACGATTGCGATGTTCGCTTAATTACGACGGAATGCGCATAAGCGCGAAAGACGATCCAAATGACGCGACGAATGGATTTTTCTCATGCCCAACACTAAGGCATAATATAAGGATGCTTACATAAATTTTTGGATGTCCGGATGTATTCAGAACGTAAGTTATGCGCGAAAGTGCAAACTTGTGCACTTTTTGACACTTTTAGTCCCTAAATGATCCAAAAGTTTGTTTTAGCATACCAAACACCTCAAAGCCTATTTCTATGCTATGTAGAGGATATTTAGGGTACGTTTAACTTATGAACATGTTCCGGAATGTTCGTTACAGTTCAAATTGACATACTTTCGCAGTTTGTCAAGTTTAGTCCCTGTAAGCGAATTAACTTGTTTTTGCTATACCCAAGCCTTCAAAACTTATTTCTAAGTTATGTAAAGGTTATTTAAGGTATGTTGAGTATATGTTGATGTTCCGGAGTATTTGTCGCATTAAACTGAGTACGTTTACGCACCAGTTTGCGTATAATGCTCTAGAAAGCAATGTAGAGTTTGAAATTGAACAATAATTGATATGTGCAAAACATACACATATTTATACAAGATCCCAAGTATGAAATACAATATTTCATCGGCTTGGTATTTGTTTGATGGTCGCGGTGACACAGGTGTCACAGGCATAAATGCCGATCACCTCATTGTTGGGCAGAGGTGGGTGATAGTCAGATTACTGGTCCAGAACTTGTGGTAGACGCAACGGAAAGAATTGCTCAGATACGGCAACGAATGGCGGCAGCTCGTGACCGTCAGAAAAGCTACGCTGATAAGCGCAGGAAACCACTCAAGTTCCAGGTTGGGGACCGAGTGCTACTCAAAGTCTCACCTTGGAAAGGTGTAGTTCGTTTTGGCAAACGAGGCAAGCTCAATCCGCGATATGTCGGACCATTCGAAATAATCGAGAAAATAGGCAGGGTGGCCTACAAACTGAACTTACCAGCAGAACTCGGTGGAGTTCACAACGTTTTCCACGTGTCAAATCTGAAGAAATGTCTGTCAGATGAGACCCTCATAGTTCCTTTGAAGGAGCTCACTATCGACGATCAGCTGCAATTCATCGAGGAACCTGTTGAAATCACGGACCGAGACGTTAAGGTCCTCAAGCACACTAGAATCCCTCTTGTTCGAGGGGTTTAGTAAAAATGTCAGCAATTTTGTTTTCTGTTGGAACAAAGTACGTTTCAATGTTACCTTTCTCCACGTGATCTTTTATCAAGTGATATCTGACGTCAAGGTGTGCTTCGTTCTTGAGTGATGTACTGGATTTGATGTTATTGCAATTGCACTCTTTGAATCACATAGTATGGGAATTTTTATCCGATTTAATCCATAATCCCTGAGCTGAGTTTGCATCCATAACACTTGTGAGAAACAACTTTCAGCTGCTACATATTCTGATTCAGCTGTGGAAGTGGATACACAGTTTTGTTTCTTGCTTGCCCAACAAACTAATTTTTCTCCCAGCATTTGACAGGCAATGTGTTTTTTTTTTGTCAAGTTTGTATCCTGCATGATCTGCATCTGTATATGCTATCAATTCTAAACCTTTACCTTTAGGATACCACAAACCAAGATCTGATGTTCCTTTTAGATATATAAAAACTCTTTTTACTGCTTTTAAGTGGGACTCTTTGGGATTGCATTGGTATCTTGCCATAAAACAAGTTGAAAACATTATATCTGGTCTACTGGCAGTTAAGTATAACAATGACCCTATCATTCCCCTATAAGTTTTAATATCAACATCTTTTCCTTCTAGATCAGAATCAAGTTTGTTTCCAGTGGCGATGGGAGTTTTTGACGATGAGCAATTTTCAAGCGAGTATTTTCTTAAAATAGTTTTGACATATTTTGATTGACACATAATGTAACACCTCGTAAAATCATACCCAATAAAATAAAGACACGTGTCATGTAAGGCAAACGTGTTATAAACCCGGATCAAGTTAAAAGATGTATGGTTGGATTTAAAGGTGTCGACATGTTAATTAATACTCTGAGCGACCTACTTATAAATCCCCAAACCTTAATATATTTTATAAACATCTGATATATATACTCAAATCTGATTATTTTGATAATGTATAATTCAAATTTGCATAACAAATGGATCCTATGTTTCATACGACAAATTCCCTTCAAAACATTCATCAATAAAGTCCAAGGATGTGTAAGTGCATGGCAACACTTTCAAGAGCATGCAAAAGTCTTGTTCACGGTCCCCCTCCTGCTGATAAAGGCATAAGATTAGAAGTTGTAAAGAATGCATGGTCAAACCTAAGAGTTCAATGTGACAACTCGTAATTCGAACCTATCTTTGTGTTTAATGTAACGTATGTGAACATGATGTGATTATGTGAACTTGGTTGATTAATTGATTGCTATGTTTGATATTATGTTATGTGCATGTGGGTAACTCGATCGCACAAGCATTCGGGCCATATTCCTTGTATTTGGACCAAGGGCAACCCATGATGGGTCGGCCCACTCTCTTTTACACGCATAACACTTAGGAGAAAGGGTTTACTCCTCATAACTTGCAAAACACAACACAGACACAAAACCCTAGTTCTCTTCTCCCTCTAACTCGAAGTCGGCAGCCCCTTCCTCACTCGAAGTCTTCTTCGTTCCAACCCTCTAATCCGGTTAGTGTTTCATTGTTGTTTGCTTGATGCATGATGTTATAATTACTATGATTGTATGTTAATTTATATGGTGATTGTTATGATCTCATACAATAGTTAGGGTTCTTTTTAATAGAATCATTGATGTTTATGAGATTTGGTACAAACGACTAGCTATAACGTTAATCTGATTATTGATGAAACATGGCGTGGTAATATGCTAATTGGCTTGGATATATATAGAACCGAATACATGTTAGTCGGCGGTGATGTGTTCATATTCGGATGATTGTTGTGTTGTTATGATAGGATGCATGCTAGAGATTGAGATTATGAGCCGTGTTAGTGTGTTTAATGTAAGGGTTGTTGTTATGCATCGAACATGATTAGGGTTCCTACGAATTAACTGATAAAACCATGATTTGATCGATCAAAGTTGGAATAGAAACTGTTGGTGATGATTTGATTGAATGGAAGAGAAAATGGAAACTGTTGGAATTGATTTGCAAGATAATTGTGTAACGGATATGCATGAAATTCGGAATTTATAACCAATCGCACAAGATCAGAACACACAAGTTCTGATCGCACAAGTTGTTAAATCGCACAAGTCTTTGGATCGCACAAGAGCTCAGTCGCACAAGCTAGAATATGCTAGGGTACAACTGATAATACACTATGTACTGTTAGTTATGCATGATCGCACAAGACTTGTGGATCGCACAAGACAATGCTGATCGCACAAGGCTTGGGCCACACACATATGTTGAACCTTGATACGCTGTTGGGCCGAACAGCCCAAACCACAATAGCACAAGTGATTCGGACCACACAAGATCCGTGAATATTATTAATTGGGCCGTGTATCTATGTTGGGCTTTTTGACTATTTGGGCCGGGCTTATATTGGATCGCACAACATGCTGTGGATCGCACAAGGTTGTGCTGATTGCACAACATGTTGGGCCGGGTAGTGTTTGGGTTTCAACTACCCACTCGCACAAGATGTTATTGGGCCTACATTGTTATCTCAGCCCAATACATCCTGATCGCACAAGTCGGATATGTTATGTACTTGACTATTAATGTGTTGCCATGATCATTATGTGTTCTAGACTTGTTAGTTCCGTGTAAACTTATGTGCACTACTTGAACCTAGACCTGACTTGTATGGTAACCATGTTAGGACGTGTTTGACCACTTATAGCTCAAGTAACCTTTTCGTGTATCTGCCGAGCAAACCAAGGTGAGTTCACACTCTTTCCAAGGGTTGGGAATGGGTAAATGAACTAAACGGTAATTACGACCATCCTCTGGGAGTAGGATGCCAAGTATACACACTGGACCAAACTCTATCATTAAGTCCCTCATCATATCGACTTAATCGCCGAGGCCTATGGCGAGCGGGTCATTATTTAATAGCGCTATTAGGTTTAACAAACCTCACACCATGTCGTTCGAACGGGCGTGTACTAATGGACTATGGGCAAAGGGTCAATGCTGATAGACATTGACTTAGGGCACCTCTTACATTTTCATAGCAGTCGATACACTCGGTCTAGTAACACATGGGAAGCCCCCCCCCCCTAATCTTCGCAAACATGTCTGGGAGATCGCGATACGAATTAATACGATACATGGTTTACAAAACGAACATATGGATACGAAGCGAATACCATAATCAAACAACCAACTGTGAACTCGCTCAACTTTGTTGTTGATTCGTTGTTACATGCCTTGCAGGTCTTTAGGTACTCATGGAGCTTGCACAGGGAGGCGCGGTCGGTGTGGGACATGGCAGTGTGTGCCATGCTAAAAGCATTACTTTATTTCGTATTTAATACTTACATTGGGTTTTACAATTATGCTTCCGCTAAACACTTAACTATGGTTTTGATTTGAACAACTTTCATATTGTGTGGGTGGATTTTACTTATTACTTATCATGTTCAATATGATTGGTGGCTTGATCCTGGTCATGTCATGCCTCCAAGCGGTGATACTCCGCGGGTGGATTTTGGGGGTGTGACATTCACAAAATTTTTGTCTTCTGATGAGGGCTTACAGTCCGTAAGGAGACCACCTTACGGTCCGTAAGGTTGCGGAGCTAGGCAGAAATAAATAAAAAGCGGATACGGACCGCAAAGCCAAGGGCTTACGGTCCGCAAGGTTTGTAACTGGGCATCTCAGATCAAGGTCGGTTGCGGACCGTATAATTATGGACTTATGGTCCGTAAGAGGTGCATACGGACCGCAAAGGATATTGCTTACGGTCCGTAAGGCTGTCGCTGGCAGCAGAAAATGGACAGATGCTTGTTCAGCCTGTTGCACCGCCTTAAAGAGCTGGTTTTCGAAATACTGGAGCATGGCCAATAGTTTGCATGCATAGGGACACATGGGTTGATCAGGGAACTCTCATAGGCTTGTGTGTGATGATCTTGAGCAATGTAGGTTCCTATATAAAGGATTGTTGTTGCAACCATTTCACTTGCTCATTCAAACTCACTTCAAGGACTTCTCTAGAGCTTCTCTGGTCTTCTTCAAGTTTTCTTAAGTTCCATAATCGTGCTTAGGACTTCAGTAAGCTTCCTTAACCTCTCTTAATTCAGTTTTATTAGTTTAATGGCCTAAAGTCAAACCCGTCGTAATTAAGGTTTGACTTAGTGATTAATCACTAATGGTCCAGTCAATTCTCGAATTAAAAGTAGCTTTGAGTTGGTAATTATGTGGGTAATAAACCCTTAAAAGGGCACCCTCTGATTCCCACTCTAACTAGGTCAATTGTCGGGTCAAACTTGATGATAAAAAGTCAACAGAAAGCTAATTTTCAAATAAACACATAATTAACAATGTAGAAGCCATACAACATGTTTTATCACTTATATAACTTGGTAATTAATGTAAGAACATGTCTAAACATGTTCAAGCCGACAATTTTCAGTTTAAGCTCGGTTCGGAACCGAAAGTCGCAAAAGTAGACTTTTGCTTTGACTTTCAGTTTTGACCCAATGCAACATATTTTAGAAATGCCTTAGAGCTCTATTAGGACCAGTTTATAGGTTAATATAACCCTCTGAGGTTATACAACTTGGTTCCTTAGTTATCCGATTCGTATGTATGTTTCCGTTATATGCCTAAATGTTGACTATTATGCCCTTTTGACCTTAAAACGAGATTTTTGAAAATATGAAAGAATAGAAACCTTTATTACTGAATTATAAACTTGTCCCTAAAATTTGACATCAGTTTGAGGTGTAGATTAGGAGTTATGCTCAATAGCGTAAATGAAAAGCTTTTTATTAATTAAACGACATAATTAGCATATATCCTAGTTAAACCCAAATTTTAATACCAAAATCTTTACCCACTGATATAAAATAATATTTTGGGATTTTTGAATATTTTTAATTATTTTTAGGTTGAGCATAACATAGGGTTCTAGCTTTGATTCGGTAATTGTCGGTTATACCCTTTTGGCCTATAAAATGAGTTTTACATAACATCTTGATACCAAACCTTTTGCTACTGATCTTATATGATAAATAAAATATTTTAAGCCTTCTGGAATGATAAAAAATATCAGCTTTTCTTTTAAAACCCGGAAATCGCTTAAAATCGCCTTTTTACGCGTTTTAAACGCATAGTATGTATTAAAACTCTTTTAAATATATAAGACTTAATACCTACTGATATTTTGGTAATTTTTTTTACTTTAACAGTAAGCAAAATTTTTAAACTCAGATTTCCAGATTTGACCTTTAAACCTTATGTGAAATTACCAAAATGCTCATTCGGTGCATAGTTTGGTTATAAACAATAAATTTCACATATATGTAATACCCTACTGATATAACTTACTAAATTAAGTATTTTTACTGATTATATCAGACTTGAAACTCAGATTTATATTTAATCTCTTTTATAACCTTTTAAATGACCAAAATACCCCTACGGGGCTAAATTTGAGTTTAAATCCATTTTGGGCATAATGGAAGGTATCTTACTGATATCACAACATATTTAAGGCATATTAACTTAGGAAACCTGTATATGACTCTTATGGTTACCCGTTACGCATTTTTGGCATTCGGTTCGGTTTACGTAACTAGTTTGCATAAATTGACCAAAACAGGTCAAACCTTATCATTTTCGTCTCAAAATTCAGAATGTGTTTAGTTTACCCATATTATACAAGTATTCAAACTTGTCGGGTCTAAATCACATTCTATTCCGGTCTTTGCTTAATCGTGCGTTTGTATCGTATATCTTCCTTTAAAACTAACTGGTCTAAGTTTAGGCTTAATTAAGACCCGTTAGGAATCTAATAGGTTATTAAAAACCTTCGTTCCAGATTAGGAGCCCAGTATAAGCTACTTGCACCCGCTGATTTTGATATATATTTGCTCAGGTAAATACTTTTAACTTATTTTCCCTATACGGGCTTGGGATACGTTATTATAATAATACCGCTTGGTCGGGTATGTAGTTGTTTAAATCGGATTGTGATTGACATATATACATAACCTGTTTTAATCTGTTTTATTTGGTGTATGGCCCTTGGGGGGTTAATGACTATGTCCCGGATATCCTTGGCATCATTCATTGAAATGGCCACGACCTAAGCACGTGGTGTAGGCATACACCTGACAGCTGCATATGTAAAAACTGGTAATCCACTTTAAGGAATCAACCTTGTGGGCATTATACCTGTGGCATGTCAGTTAATCTTGTCCGGCTCTTCTAACCGACCCTGACGGACGACAAATAAGTAAAACTGTATACAAGATTATTTTTAAATAATTGTCCCAAGTTATAAAATATTTTTGTGCCTTGTGCATTCAAATCAATTTTCCTAAACCTTTTCAAAATGAGTCAGTTAATTGTATTTACTAGTGTAAACTGACGTATTTTCCAAAAAGGTTAAGTGCAGGTACTAATCGTAATAGGCTGGCCTCTCCTAGCATCAATAAAAGAGTCTTGCAAGCTTAGATGCCTTGAATTTGTTGAACAATGTTTCTTTTAAATTTTGATCCGCATATGGATCTTTTCAACCATTTGTAATACTTGATATTACTTTTCTTTTGGTTTGAAATATACCTATCTTTTGCTTCCGCTGTGCATTTAAATTGTGTTGTTTGACTATGACGATATCAACTACGTCACGATACTCCCCACCGGGCCCATCGGTAATACGTGGAAATATCGGGGTGTGACACAGAAATATGGCATCACTTTGTTGTTTTACTTGTAATCCTAAGAAAATGTTCAACTCACCCGTCATACTCTCACTCATCATACTCATTTCAAATTGACTGGTCATTAGTTTTTCAGACATTTTACAAAGTTTCTGATTGGTTGATCCAAAGATAATGTCATCAATATAAATTGGAACCAACAAAGTGGGAGTGCCCCTTGATCCATCTGCTAATGGTATGATATTCCATGTAATCTGATGATTCTGATGCTTCCCCCTGATATGTGGCCTCTGTTGTGTTAAGAGAATCAAAATTCTAATGTGTAAAGGTATTTTCTAATAAGTTACCAAAATTTTGATCATTTGATACAAGTATTTCTAATAAAGGCTCCAGATTGTCTGCAGGGTTAGTACATGACTGACTTTTGGTTGTTTCATGGTTTATGTAGTCACATTCTAGAAGTTCTTCTGTTAATTGATTAAGAAGATGTTCAAAATTTTCTTATTGGTTTGATGAGTTTATTTCTTTCAAGAGTTCACAAGAAATTACAGTTTCTGATGAATCATCAAATGATACATACAAACTTACTCTTATTGTCCTTGAATTTAAAATTAAAACTTTGTAAGCTTTTGAGGACAAAGAGTAACCAAGAAAAATTCCCTTTTCAGCTTTTCTATCAAGTATTTCTAGACTATCAAAACCATTGAACACAAAACATGTACAACCAAAGGTGTGTAAAAATTTGATGCTTGGAACCATTCCATTGATGATGTGATAGGGTGTTTTCTGGTGTCTTTTGTTTATGATAGTTCTATTTTGGGTAAAACAAGCATTGCCAACTGCTTCCGCCCAAAAGTAAGTGGGTAGTTTGGCATAAGCAAGCATGGTTCTTGCTGCTTCAACCAAGGTTCTATTTCTTCTTTCCAGAACCCCATTTTGTTGTGGAGTTCTTGGAACAGAAAAGTCATAAGAAATTCCTTTGCTGACAAGGAAAGTCTCAAGTTTTGAGTTTTTGAATTCTGTTCCATTATCAAATCTGGTCCTTTTGACAGGTAATTTTAACAGATTTTCTATTTTTATGATAAAATTCATGATCAGATCTGGGTTTCACTTTTCTTTCTCAGAAATTCAACCCAAGTGTACCTTGAATAGTCATCTACAACGATCAAAATATATTTCTTTTCAGAAAAACTTGCTGTACTGACAACTCCACAAAGGTCCATGTCCAAAAGTTCTAAATTTTGCGTGATTGAATACTTAGAAACTGTTTTGTGTAAGACTCGTTTTGATTTTCCCAACTCACATGCTTCACATATTTTATCCTTTTTGGATGAAATAAAAGGTAGTCCTTTCACCAGATTTTTATTTGATAATTGGTTTACAGTTTTGAAATTTAAGTGAGTTAATCTTTTATGCCATAACCAACTATTACCTTTGTTTCTTTTGAAAATAAACACAATTGAGGGTGCTCAATTTCTTCTTTAAAATCAAAATAATCGATGGATTTTCTTATTCTCTTCCCACTTAAGTATATTCTGTTATCATCGAAACCATCTAATAAACATTTTTCTGGTAAAAAAGTTACCTGGAAACCTTTGTCACAACATTGCCCACAGCTGAGTAGATTGTACTTTAAAACTTCTACGTTGGCTACCTTCTCAATGGTTAGTGATCCATACTTGATACTACCATATCTCAATGTTCTCCCCATTACCCCATCTCCGAAATTTACCAATTTACCTAGTTTTTTTGTTTAAAATTACTAAGTAAGCTCCTATCCAAGTCATGTGCTTGGAGCTTCTAGAGTCGCAATACTAGATCTGGTGCACATGATGGTCATGAAATGGTACGGTTAGAGACTTTTTGGTACCCAAACCTGTTTGGGTACTTTTTCTGATGAAAATTTCTTTAAGATTTCTTCTTCAGATGAATAAATATCATCAAAATTTCTAATGAATGCTGAGGCATTAACAGATTGTGCCTTTTGAGAGATATTGTTGAATTAGCTTCAGTATTTCAACACACGTACAATTTACTTTGTCAAATTTTTTTGAGAGATTTGATTGTGACGGAAGATTAGTGGTTCTTTGGAATTTCGGATGAATTCTTTTTGAGTTTTCAAAAAAACTTTGTTTTATCTCATGTCTTTTTCCTTTTGAACTATATTTAGATGATAAAGAGAAGCTATCAGAGCTTGCTGAGTTGCATGATTCAGTATCAGATTCTGATGTTATTCAATCAGAATTTGGATCATATACTCTTATAAAGGTGGTGGGAAGTCTGATATTTTTCTTTATATAGCCCAACTTTAACATTTGTGCTTATAATCATTGTGAACAGTTCAATTATCAATAAAACAATGTCATTTGATCCCACTGTTTGTTTGGTTGTGTTTTACATTTTTCATGTTTTGACTTTTGTTCAATTTCAAACTCTACATCGCTTTCTGGAGAATTATACGCAAACTGGTGCGTAAACGTACTCAGTTTAATGCGACAAATACTCCCGAACATCAACATATACTCAACATACCTTAAATGACCTTTTACATAACTTAGAAATAAGTTTTGAAGGCTTTGGTATGGCAAAAACAAGTTAATTCGCTTACAGGGACTAAACTTGACAAACTGCGAAAGTATGCCAATTTCAACTATAACAAACATTCCGGAACATGCCCATAAGTTAAACATACCATAAATATCCTTTACATAGCTTAGAAATAGGCTTTGAGGGGTTTGGTATGCTAAAATAAACTTTTGGATCATTCAGGGGCTAAAAGTGTTAAAAAGTGCATAAGTTTGCACTTTCACGCATAACTAACGTTCTGAATACATCTGAATATCCAAAAATTTATGTAAGCATCCTTATATTATGCCTTAGTGTTTGGCATGAGAAAAATCCATTTGTCGTGTCATTTGGATCGTCTTTCGCGCTTATGCGCATTCCGTCGTAATTAAGCGAACATCGCGATCGTACGGCCAAACGAACCAACATCCGACATATTTTTGAGCATGTTTCATGTCCACAATGTTTAGGCATCATTTTAGGGCCTTAAATTTGCCTTTACGGGCCTTAGAAGTGTCGGAAATGGTATAAATATGCAACAGGGACTAAAACTGTCATTTCTGAAACTTTGTGCTGATAAGACATGGCCAGGCGGCCCGCCTGAGTTTTGTGTGCATCCTGACGCGGGCTGCATCAGGCTCCCATAACAGATAAGATCAATTAGTCAGCAGATTTCAGCTGATTAAACCTCAACCACACAATCATACTTGCCCTTTCAGCTCATTAGGGGCCATTTTTAGTTACCACAACTTTCCAACAAGTGTACGCACGAGATTCGATCATGTTTTTCAAGAAACGATCCTAACGGTCTTGCTTTTCCTATAAATACCCCCCCCTTTGGTTAAAAACCCACAAAATCTGATCTAAAGCTCTAAGTTGAGGCCTTTGCTTCATACCTGAGCTCCTGGATCGAGATTAGCTTTCGGGGACCCTTCGTAAGTGTTCTTTCGTTCTTTTATTCGCTTTTCAGGTCCAAAAGTCAAAGTTTTCTTTGACGTCCTGCATTGACCAGCCTATGGTCAACACGAAGTTCGTTGGAACTTCATAACGTGAGCGTGATCACGATGGTTATAGTCCATAATGACTATACCTACTGATTACCACGTTATCTAGGCTCAGTGACGAGTCGTAGTTTCGGCCAAAATGCGCATTCCTGTGTATTTTGTAACCAAACTACTCGCGGGTGTCAAAACCGTTTGTTTTGATACCAAACCTGTTTTCTAAACTTAGTTAAGCATGTTCTAACATGCTTAGCTCGTCACTTTTAGTATAGTGCTTATATAGGGTCGTAAGTTAAGCGATCTAAACAATCGCTTATACTTTTGAACCCGACCCATTTGGTCGATCATTAGGATCCGACCAAACACCTTAGGTGACCATAGCTGTAACCTTCCGAGGTTATACCTTATGGTCACAATGTTAGGCGTTCCAAACGCGTTTTACGCGAACGACGCGTTAAGGTAGCATAAGCTACCTAAACGGGTCGTAATGGGTCGTAAGCACTTAGATTAGGTTTCATTTTAGTATAAAGGCTTTGTTAAACCATATTACACGAGTCTCCATACTCGTTTGGTTTACGAACCTGCATACTATCCGATCCTCCGATTTTGGTCCGGTATATTAATATAGCTACCTACTAGGTGTCGTTTGATATTCCGTGATCCTTGGCATTGTGTGATTATTATACAAGAACTTCAAAGCAATCGCAGGTGAGTACATAGAACCCCATCTTTTACATGTTTTCTAGGAGTTTATGTGAGTACATTGAACCCCTCTTTTACTATTTTCCAAACTGTTTTGGGGTGAAACACATGTGCCTACTTGTTACTTTCGTGCTTTCCTGTTTTCACATCATATACTTGCTATGCTCATTAGTACACTATTAGTACATGATTTGCAATACATTATTTCGCTATGTACATTTACTTAGCATACTTAGTACATTGATTTACGTTACATTTTCCGCTATGTATGTTGACTGAGCATGCTAGCACATTGATTTACATGACTATTATGCTATGTATGCCCATTGTGTGTGTACTTAGTACATCATTTTACACTACATTTTATGCTATGTATGCCCATGTTGTGCATACTTAGTATAATTATTCATCACATGCCTACATTTTGGTATGACATTTGGTTTGTTTAAATTATACAATGTACATTCATTAACACCGATCATGCCGCCCGTTAGTAGGTAATGGTAGCATAGTTTTTGACAACTCCCATTCCTGAAATCTCGGGTTTGTTTGGATTGGAAGGAATGACCGAATACGATGAACATAACACATGGAGACCTTTAATTTGTTTAAAGATCTATCACTACAGTCACAAAGGCTTGAATGTATGCATTTTCACAATACCGCATAAATGTTTGTATCAGTATAGCATGCATTTGTTCCACAAAACATAACTTTGATTTAAAGCATGTTTTACTTCAATACCTTGTTTTGTGCATTTTACATATGGTTTAGTTGATATATTCCACTTACCATACATGATATTTTTGGGTACACATTACATGATCTACATTAAACATAAACATTTTGACATTGATATACACATTTGGTGGTTTACATTGAACATAGACATTTCGATATGGTTTACACAATAACACTTGACAATGGATTTATACATGAATAATTTATACTTGGGTGGTTTGTTTAAGTGACTTAAGTAACGATATGTGTGTAGTATGCTACAAGCATGGTGGATACGCCGCTGGTACTTCCTATATATAAGTGCTTGTATTATATTACATGACATACCGTTATTTAAATCATTCGATTTTGGACTTATACATTTTTGCAAATAACATATTCTTCACAAGACATTGTTTTACAAACAAACTTATCTTATACAAACTCATTTTTACTATCATTTAACCTTACATTTTATTTATACATATCATTTGATCTTATCGTTTCTCATATAATTTACAAGACTAAACAATTTACAAGGTTCATGACTGACTGTTATTAAACGTTTTCTTTAAACTCAAGTCATGAATCCCATTTTCACAAAACCTATGTATCTCACAAGCATTTTTATGCCGACGTACCTACTTTCACATGTGTTTTCAGGAGCTGTCGTGTAGGATGATGATTGTGATACTAGGGCGGACCTGTGCCTTAGAGACATAAAACGAAGATAGACTTAGCTTAATTATGTTGTGAACTCTTTATTTCTTGTTTTGAAACAATGTAACACTCTTATTGATAAACAAAATGTAACTTTAATTTCCAATCGTTGTGAAACAATTAATTCTGTCCCAACACTCCCCGACGTTTCCGCCGCGGTTGCATGTTATACGCGGTCGGGGTGTGACAGAAGAGTTGGTATCAGAGCCAATGGTTATAGGGAATTAGGTTATTAGTAATGCTTTGACCTAGACTATTACTTTCTAGGAACCTAACACAAGTTATCTTGTGTTTAGATTTTAAAACATGCATTTCACCTATCCTTAGGTGATAACCACAACGAGAACTTCGATTCCGAATCCGCTTTGAAAATTAATCATCTGTTCTAGGATGATTGATTACTAGGTTTTGAACCCTCTGTTATAAGGTTTTGAACCCCTTTGAATTTTCAAAAATCTCGTCAAGGTTTTCGGGTTTTAATAGTGTGAACACGTGCGAACTGGAAGAGTGAATGCCTGTACCCTGGGTTTTCTGTCTAAGTCTAGAGTGTTCGTACAAATCCACATAATCGGACCAGTCACTCTTACCTGGGAACTCTTGGGGTGAGTGTTCACTTATAGGCGAACATGTCTTCGTGATACATTATTTTTGACCCATTTACTTTGACTAGACATTGCGTGTCGCTTGTTTGCTTTGCGATGCGTAACCACCATCTTTGCTTTTGTTCATTTTGTTTCATCTCATTCTCTTCATCCAATCATCTCACTCGTTTCCTTTCATGTTTTCCTCTTCTAGAATGCCTCCTCGACGCGACAACCAGATAGCTACTGCCGAGCTGGCAGAAATTATTGCACAGGAGATGGCTGCTCAATTCCCAAATCTCTTTGCTCAATGGAACCAAGCCAACAACAACAACAATGCTCCATGCAATTTTAAGAATTTTAACTCGGCTAAACCACTCAAGTTTAGTGGTTCTGAGGGAGCAACTGGGCTTCTTCAATGGTTCGAGAGCATTGAGAATACTTTTCGCCACGTTCAGTGTCCGGATAATCGCAAGGTCGAGTTTTCTTTGAGCGTGTTTCAGAAGAGGGCTCTTACATGGTGGAATGGGGTAATGAGAGACCGTGGTGCAGATGTTGCTCTAGCACAGACATGGGCTAAACTGAGAGCTCTTATGATGAGGAAGTTTTGTCCTCGTCATGAACAACGAGCGTTAGAGAAAGAGTTTGATGTTTTGAAGCAAGATAGTGGCGAGCACAGGGCATATACTGATAGGTTTGAGGAGTTGAGTCTGCTTTGCCCGACTATGGTTACCCCACTCGAAAAGGCTATCGAAAGGTACATCGACGGCCTGCCTGACTCGGTACAAGACATCATTACTGGTAGTAACCCTACCACACTCCGTCAGGCGATCGAGTTATCAGCGACATTGACTGAGTCGCAGATTCGGAAGAATAAATTACACAGGAAGGGTGACAAGGGCAAGAAACAGTCGTCTGACAATGAAGATAGCAAGAAAGGTCAAAACAAGAAGGGAAAGAATTCTGGTTCTTCTAGGGGGTCAAGGAAGCGAAAGGCTTCCCAAAACTTTGCTGTCACTGCCCAAGTTAACCAGGCAGCTCCCAACCAACCCGCATAGCCTCCAGCCAAGAAGCCTTATCTTGGCAATGCACCTTTGTGCAACCGGTGTAACAGCCATCACCCACCACAGGTTCAGTGTCGTCAATGCACCAACTGTGGAAGAAATGGTCATCTTGCTGCCACCTGCCGCATTCCTGCTAACCAGAACCAAGCTCAGCCTCTTGCTCAGCAACAAGGTCAAGCTGCACGACCTCATTTTCCTCCTGGTTCATGCTACAATTGTGGGGATCTGACCCACTACAGAAATCGGTGCCCAAGGCTAGCCAACCAGAATCAGAATGCCGATCAGAATCAGGCTCAGGCTCGAGGTCGAGTCTTCAACATGAATGCACAAGAGGCACAAGCAGATGATAATGTGGTGAACGGTACGTTCTTTATTAATAATCAGCCAGCATCTGTTCTTTTTGATTCGGGTGCCGATAAGAGTTTTGTGTCGTTATCTTTTGAACCATTGCTTCGCGTGTCTAGAATGAAACTAGGTAAACCATTGACAGTAGAAGTGGCTAGGGGTGAACCCATTGTTCTTGATTCTGTTCTCTGCAATTGCCAGTTGAACCTTAACAACCATCTTTTTCCTATTGACCTCACGCCTATGCAACTTGGAAGCTTCGACGTTATTGTGGGTATGGATTGGTTAGCCAAGCATCACGCAGAGATAGTTTGTTTTGAGAAGATCATTCGCATGCCGCTTTTGTCAGGTGAGATCCTACAGGTTCGTGGTGAGAAACCTGCTGGTGGTCTCAAACTCATGTCTTGTTTTAAAGCTCGGAAGTATCTATGAAAGAACTATGTGGCATTTTTGGCACATGTGGTAGCAGATAAGGGCAAAGGTAAATCTATTCAAGATATTCCTGTTGTTCGGGATTACTCTGAAGTATTTCCTGAAGAGTTACCTGGTCTACCTCCAGCACGCCAAGTCGAGTTCCGTATTGATCTCGTACCTGGTGCAAATCCCATTGCCAGAGCTCCATATCGTCTTGCACCGTCTGAGATGCAAGAATTGTCTAAGCAGCTCCAGGAACTCTCTGACAAAGGTTTTATCCGTCCTAGCTTTTCACATTGGGGTGCTCCCGTTCTTTTTGTCAAGAAGAAGGATGGATCTTTTAGGATGTGTATCGATTATCCTGAGCTTAACAAGCTTACCATCAAGAATCGATATCTCCTACCTCGCATTGATGATCTCTTTGATCAATTGCAAGGCGCTTCTTATTTTTCAAAGATTGATCTGCGATCGGGATATCATCAACTCCGTGTGCATGAAGAAGATATTCCCAAGACAGCGTTTCGTACTCGTTATGGGCATTATGAGTTCACAGTCATGCCATTCGGTTTGACTAATTCTCCTGCTATTTTCATGGACTTAATGAATAGGGTCTGTAAACCTTATTTGGATCAGTTCGTCATTGTTTTTATTGACGACATCTTGATATACTCTAAGACGCGAGCTGATCACGAGCAGCATCTTCGTCTTACATTGGAGCTCCTAAAGAAAGAGCAACTTTTTGCCAAATTCTCCAAGTGTGAATTCTGGCTTAAAGAAGTTCAATTCTTAGGACATATTGTCAACGAACAAGGTATTCATGTAGATCCCTCCAAGATCAGTGCGATTAAGGATTGGGATACGCCTACTACTCCTACTGAAGTTCGTTCTTTTCTTGGTCTAGCAGGTTATTATCGCCGCTTCATTGAAAACTTCTCAAAGATCGCAGTTCCTCTAACTGCTCTAACTCAGAAGAACAAGCCATTTGATTGGGGATTAAAGCAAGAGGAAGCGTTCCTGACTTTGAAACAAAAACTTTGCGACGCGCCTGTTCTAACTTTGCCCGAGGGCAATGATGATTTCGTCGTTTATTGCGACGCATCTAAATTAGGTCTTGGCTGCGTCCTGATGCAAAGAAACAAAGTCATAGCATACGCATCGAGGCAGTTGAAGATACATGAGAAGAACTACACCACTCATGATCTTGAGTTGGGTGCAGTTGTCTTCGCTCTTAAGATCTGGAGACACTATTTGTACGGTACAAAATGTGTGGTTTTCACGGACCACAAAAGTCTTCAATCAGAAGGAACTCAACATGAGGCAACGACGTTGGGTGGAGCTTCTAAATGACTATGACTGCGAGATTCGCTACCATCCTGGTAAGGCGAATGTCGTAGCCAATGCTTTGAGTCGCAAGGGACGTACTAAGCTTCATTGTGTTCGTGTCCAATCTGTTATCCAAGCTCAATCCGATATCCAAGCACGTATTTCTCAGGCACAACAATCTTGTGTTTCACAAGGTTTGATGGATAAGGAATTTCCCTATCACATCACACCTGCTCTTGAACTGAAGGACAATGGATCGTATTACTTCATGGACTGTTTGTGGGTCCCAAGCCAAGATAATCTTCGTACCCTGCTTATGGATGAAGCCCATAAGTCTCGTTATTCTATTCATCCTGGCTCAAATGAGATGTATAAGGATCTTCGTATTCAATATTGGTGGCCTGGTATGAAGAAAGACATTGCCTTATACGTATCAAAATGCCTTACTTGTCTTAAGGTTAAGGCTGAACATCAGCATCCTTCTGGTTTATTGGAGCAACCAGAGATCCCGGTTTGGAAATGGGAAAACATTACTATGGATCTCATTACTAAACTTTCGCGCACAAAGAAAGGTCACGATGCCATCTGGGTAGTTGTTGATCGTCTTACTAAGTCAGCACATTTCTTGCCAATCCGTGAGGATTTTTCGGCTGACAAACTTGCTCAAATCTACGTGGATGAAGTTGTAGCTCGACATGGTGTTCCTTTGAACATCATTTTTGACAGAGATGCTCATTTCACTTCTCATTTTTGGAGAACCATGCAATCTGCTATGGGGTCCCAACTTAATCTGAGCACAGCTTATCATCCGCAAACGGATGGTCAATCTGAAAGAACAATCCAGACACTGGGGGATATGCTTAGAGCTTGTGTGATCGATTTTGGTGGTAGTTGGGATTCACATCTTCCGTTGATTGAATTCTCCTACAACAACAGTTATCACTCCAGCATCAACATGGCTCCTTTCGAGGCTCTCTATGGTCGAAAATGTCGTTCACCAGTCTGCTGGAATGAGATCGGCGAGGCTCAACTTACTGGACCTGCCCTCATTTTAGAGACAACAGATAAGGTTAAGAAAGTTCGTGATAACCTTCAGACAACTAGAAGCCGTCAAAAGAGTTACGCGGACCTAAAACGCAAGCCCTTGGATTTTCAAGTCGATGATCGTGTATTACTTAAGGTCTCACCTTGGAAAGGTGTGATCAGATTCGGAAAGAAAGGAAAACTTGGACCTAGATACGTTGGACCATTCAAGATCGTCGAAAGAATCGGTAAGGTAGCCTACAGACTTGAGTTACCTCCTGAACTTGGAAATGTTCATCCAACCTTCCACGTGTCTAATCTCAAAAGGTGTTTAGCTGATGAGAACCTCCACATACCGCTTGACGAAATTCGTGTTGATAAAACACTGAAATTTGTTGAGAAACCGGTGGAAATCATGGAACATGAAGTCAAGTGGCTTAAACGCAAGCGCATTCCTTTGGTCAAGGTTCGCTGGGAATCTAAGCATGGACCCGAGTTTACTTCGGAATGCGAAGATCAAATGAAGGCGAAATATCCGCATCTTTTTCCACGAGTTTCCTCTAAATAAAATTTCGGGACGAAATTTCCACAAGTACGGGAGACTGTAACATTTGTGCTTATAATCATTGTGAACAGTTCAATTATCAATAAAACAATGTTATTTGATCCCAGTGTTTGTTTGGTTGTGTTTTACATTTTTCATGTTTTGACTTTTGTTTAATTTCAAACTCTACATCGCTTTTTGGAGAATTATACGCAAACTGGTGCGTAAACGTACTTAGTTTAATGCGACAAATACTCCGGAACATCAACATATACTCAACATACCTTAAATGACCTTTTACATAACTTAGAAATAAGTTTTGAAGGCTTTGGTATGGCAAAAACAAGTTAATTCGCTTTCAGGGACTAAACTTGACAAACTGCGAAAGTATGCCAATTTGAACTATAACAAACATTCCAGAACATGTCCATAAGTTAAACATACCATAAATATCCTTTACATAGCTTAGAAATAGGCTTTGAGGGGTTTGGTATGCTAAAATAAACTTTTGGATCATTCAGGGGCTAAAAGTGTCAAAAAGTGCACAAGTTTGCACTTTCGCGCATAACTAACGTTCTGAATACATACGGACATCCAAAAATTTATGTAAGCATCCTTATATTATGCCTTCGTGTTTGGCATGAGAAAAATCCATTTGTCGCGTCATTTGGATCGTCTTTCGCGCTTATGCACATTCCGTCGTAATTAAGCGAACATCGCGATCGTACGGCCAAACGAACCAACATCCGACATATTTTTGAGCATGTTTCAAGTCCACAATGTTTAGGCATCATTTTAGGGCCTTAAAGTTGGTTTTACGGGCCTTAGAAGTGTCAGAAATGGCTTAAATATGCAACAGGGACTAAAACTGTCATTTTTGAAACTTTGTGCTGATCAGACATGGCCAGGCGGCCCGCCTAAGTTTTGTGTGCATCCTGACGCGGGCCTCGTCAGGCTCCCAGAACAGATAAGATCAATTAGTCAGCAGATTTCAGCTGATTAAACCTCAACCACACAATCATACTTGCCCTTTTAGCTCATTAGGGGCCATTTTTAGTTACCACAACTTTCCAACAAGTGTACGCACGAGATTCGATCACGTTTTTCAAGAAACGATCCTAACGGTCTTGCTTTTCCGATAAATACCCCCCCCCCCCTTTGGTTAAAAACCCACAAAATCTGATCTAAAGCTCTAAGTTGAGGCCTTTGCTTCATACCTGAGCTCCTGGATCGAGATTAGCTTTCGAGGAACCTTCGTAAGTGTTCTTTCGTTCTTTTATTCGCTTTTCAAGTCCGAAAGTCAAAGTTTTCTTTGACTTTCTGCATTGACCAGCCTATGGTCAACACGAAGTTCGTTGGAACTTCATAACGTGAGCGTGATCACGATGGTTATAGTCCGTAGTGACTATACCTACTGATTACCACGTTATCTAGGCTCAGTGACGAGTCGTAGTTTCGGCCAAAATGCGCATTCCTGTGTATTTTGTAACCAAACTACTCGCGGGTGTCAAAACCGATTGTTTTGATACCAAACCTGTTTTCTATACTTAGTTAAGCATGTTCTAACATGCTTAGCTCGTCACTTTTAGTATAGTGCTTATATAGGGTCGTAAGTTAAGCGATCTAAACAATCGCTTATACTTTTGAACCCGACCCATTTGGTCGATCATTAGGATCCGACCAAACACCTTAGGTGACCATAGCTGTAACCTTCCGAGGTTATACCTTATGGTCACAATGTTAGGCGTTCCAAACGCGTTTTACACGAACGACGCGTTAAGGTAGCATAAGCTACCTAAACGGGTTGTAATGGGTCGTAAGCACTTAGATTAGGTTTCATTTTAGTATAAAGGATTTGTTAAACCATATTACACGAGTCTCCATACTCGTTTGGTTTACGAACCCGCATACTATCCGATCCTCAGATTTTGGTCCGGTATATTAATATAGCTACCTACTAGGTGCCGTTTGATATTCCGTGATCCTTGGCATTGTGTGATTATTATACAAGAACTTCAAAGCAATCTCAGGTGAGTACATAGAACCCCATCTTTTACATGTTTTCGAGGAGTTTATGTGAGTACATTGAACCCCTCTTTTACTGTTTTCCAAACAGTTTTGGGGTGAAACACATGTGCCTACTTGTTACTTTCGTGCTTTCCTGTTTTCACATCATATACTTGCTATGCTCATTAGTACACTATTAGTACATGATTTGCATTACATTGTTTCGCTATGTATGTTTACTTAGCATACTTAGTACATTGATTTACGTTACATTTTCTGCTATGTATGTTGACTGAGCATGCTAGCACATTGATTTACATGACTATTATGCTATGTATGCCCATTGTGTACGTACTTAGTACATCATTTTACACTACATTTTATGTTACGTATGCCCATTGTGTGCATACTTTGTACAATTATTCATCACATGCCTACATTTTGGTATGACATTTGGTTTGTTTAAATTATACAATGTACATTCATTAACACCGATCATGCCGCCCGTTAGTAGGTAATGGTACCATAGGATTTGACAACTCCCATTCCTGAAATCTCGGGTTTGTTTGGATTGGAAGTAATGACCGAATACGATGAACATAACACATGTAGACCTTTAATTTGTTTAAAGATCTATCACTACAGTCACAAAGGCTTGAATGTATGCATTTTCACAATACCGCATAAATGTTTGTATCAGTATAGCATGCATTTGTTCCACAAAACATAACTTTGATTTAAACCATGTTTTACTTTAATACCTTGTTTTGTGCATTTTACATATGGTTTAGTTGATATATTCCACTTACCATACATGATATTTTTGGGTACACATTACATGATCTACATTAAACATAAACATTTTGACATTGATATACACATTTGGTGGTTTACATTGAACATAGACATTTCGATATGGTTTACACAATAACACTTGACAATGGATTTATACATGAACAATTTATACTTGGGTGGTTTGTTTAAGTGACTTAAGTAACGATATGTGTGTAGTATGCTACAAGCATAGTGGAACGCCGTTGGTACTTCCTATATATAAGTGCTTGTATTATATTACATGACATACCGTTATTTAAATCATTCATTTTTGGACTTATACATTTTTGCAAATAACATGTTCTTCACAAGACATTGTTTTACAAACAAACTTATCTTATACAAACTCATTTTTACTATCATTTAACCTTACATTTTATTTATACATATCATTTGATCTTATCGTTTCTCATATGATTACAAGACTAAACAATTTACAAGGTTCATGACTGACTGTTATTAAACGTTTTCTTTAAACTCAAGTCACGAATCCCATTTTCACAAAACCTATGTATCTCACAGGCATTTTTATGCTGACGTACCTACTTTCACATGTGTTTTCAGGAGCTGTCGTATAGGATGATGATTGTGATACTAGGGCGGACCTGTGCCTTAGAGACATAAAACGAACATAGACTTAGCTTAATTATGTTATGAACTCTTTATTTCTTGTTTTGAAACAATGTAACACTCTTATTGATAAATAAAATGTAACTTTAATTTCCAATGGTTGTGAAACAATTAATTCTGTCCCAACACTCCCCGACGTTTCCGCCGCAGTTGCATGTTATACGCGGTCGGGGTGTGACACCAACCCTTCACCCTTGTTTTTTGGTGTTGTTTCTATGAAGTTTATAAATTCTTTAGCTGGTTGAAAACCTTTTACGTTGATTTCACTATCACGATTTTTTTTTGTATAAATAATTTCTTTCTTTCTCATAAAATTCAATTTTGCTTTGTTGGTGCATACGTCTGTCGACTTCGTCTTGTATCGAGTCTTGTATTTGTATTGTTAGATCAGGGCACGCAGTACGAGAAAAATAGGGTTTGTGTGTTAAAGGGTAATTTCGCACGAAATAGCACATGCTAATTCCATGCGAAATTACACCACTATGTATACCCTTGATGCTAGTTCATTTGTAACGAAATTAGATTCCGGTACCGAAGTGCTGCCGACGTGTCTACTGATCTGTAGTTGTGTCAAATCAATAACACAAGACAATTAAAAGTGAATCAAGTTGTTTCTAAGTCAATTCATTTGTTTCCGCCACTTGAATTGATTAGAACTCTTCTGATAGACTCGTTTGGGTCACAAAACGATCCTACAATTGGTATCAGAGCTCAGGAGGAAGAGTTCTTGCCAAAACAGCCACAATTTCTGACTTCTACACTTTCTTTTTCAAAATTAACAAGTTTTTACGGTTAAAATGGATTGAATTTCATACATGTCATGCGAAACAGTGTTCTAACGAATCCTTGGAAGAATTGAACCTAAATTCGATCTAAAATTGATAAAATTAGTAATTTCGCTTGAAAATCAGATCGAATATGATGACGCCAGCACTATTTCGTACGGAATTAGCTGCTTGATTTCACACGAAATTACCTAATTTCGCTTGAAATAAATAATTTCGCAACAGATTGTAATTTCGTTTGAGAGGTTTCACACGAAATTAGATAATTTCGCACCAAATCGGTATTCCGTTTGATAATTCCACACGTAATTACATATTTCGTTTGAAAGTGTGCTATTTCACACGAAATCAGTAATTTCGCACCAAATTGGTTATTTCGTGTGAAAATTAATTTCGTTTGAAAGGCTATTTCGCTCCAAATTGTTATTCCGCACCAAACTGATTTCGTATCAGTGTGTTATTCCATTTGAAATCTGTTTTCGTGTGAAATTCATTGTGATTTGAACTTTGTTGATTTTGTGATACAGATTACTGAAGTATGGAAGAGGAATTCTACAATGCGTTTGCTACACCAGTTGCACCAGTTACAGCTGCCGAAACATTGTACAATGAGAATGAAACAGGAACTTATCAGAAACCGCCAAAGCTTATGTACATTGAAGACTTTAAAGGATGGCAGAATGGGTTTGAGAACTGGGTGCAAGCTTATAAGTTTGACGCATGGTGTTCATTAGAGAATGATTACGAGAAGCCGAAAAATGAACGTGGGCTTGAAAAGGCTTTTTGTGACTTTTCAGAGAGTGATAAATTGAAATATACAAGTGAAAAAATGATGATCAGTATTCTTTAACAAGCGATTAAAGAAGATATCTTTGTTTTGCTTCAACATGAGGGTACTGCTAGGTCAATTTGGACGGCATTGATTCAAAATTTTAAAGGAAGTGAAGATGTGATCAAGAACAAAAAGGCTTTGCTTAAAAAATCATTTGACATGTTTGTAGCTTTTGATCATGAAACAACAAAAAGGACCATTGATAGATATTGTCATCTTGTGTTAGAAATGGGAAGATTGGACATAAAGAAAGATGACGATGAATGGGTTGATAAACTTGCTGATGCATTACCACAGCAGAAATGGGGAACTTACTTGTTGATCCTAAAACACATGAAAAAATCTGAAAATATGAATCTGGCACAGTTTATTCAGAAGATTGAAGAGCAAGAGTTGGATATCCAGAAAACGACAATCATGAAGAATCCAAATGCTCAATAAGATGTCAGTTTATACTACAGAGGAAACAAATTTGAAGTTACTCCCAGCCCAAATATCCAAACTAGTTTTAGTGCTGATAGTTCTTCTGGAACGAAAGGTAGTACTGTGACTTAGAGTGGTGGACCTTCGTCTTCGTATTCAAGCTTTGATCCAAACCATACAACACCAAGTTCTCGATGACAAAATTCTACAAATCTGCAGTGCAATGTTACCTTGAACATTCAAAATGGTCAAAATCTTTCTCCGGAAATAGCTAAGCAACACATGGCATCACTCGTTGCTATGTTGGAATCATATGAAAGTTTGATTGGTGGCAAAATTGGAAATCCAATGCTTACCAAAGAAGATTATGACCAAATCGATGCTGAAGAACTTGAGTTGATGGATATAAAGTGGTGTTTAGCCAGTGTGGTTAGAAGGGTAGAAAAGTTTCAACAAATAACCAGAAGAGATGAGTTTGGTGAATTGTCTAAATCCCAGATAGGTTTTGACAAATCGAAGGTTACTTGTTTCCGTTGTCATGAAAAAGGTCATTTTAAGCGTGAGTGCAAAAACAAAGAAACAAACGGAAGACAAGATCAGTCTGGAAAGAACAATTATTATCAAAAGTCAATTTTCCATCAGATTTCTCAACAACCACAAACTGCACATGCACGTGCCATTGAAGAAAAAGAGAAAAGAGCTTGTTATGGTATAATTGACCAAGACGATGAAAAGGTGGCAGAGGATACCGATTTTTCCAGATTTTGGAAGTGATGTAGATACCGATGATGAAGAAGAATATATTAACAAAGCTAGAAAGGGTATTGATCCTGATAGTTTTAATTTGTTTTTTGCAGATAAAGTTGAGATGCTGAATGAGAAGAAGATTGCCAGATTGAAGAAAGAGCTGGAAGCAAGAAGAATAGCTGATGAAAAGGCAAAGATGGAAGCTGCAGAAGCAAATAGTGGACCAGTAATTGAGAAGGTGATAGAAAAAATCGTTGAAGTGGAGAAAGTGGTAGAGAAAATTGTTGAAGTCGAAAAACTCGTTGAAGTTGAGAAAGTCGTCGAGATAGAAAAAATTGTTGAATTTGAGAAGATTGTCGAGGTTGAAAAGATAGTTGAGGTCATTAAACCTTGTCTGGCATGTTTGAAGTCTTGCGAACATTGTGAGGAGAAAGACAAGAAGATTTGTGAACTTGAAGAGTTGAAAGAGAATTTACTGTTTGATTTAAAGTATGTGAAAGAATCATACGATGTTTTGAACAGAACAGTTGATGGTTTGAAAAAAACAAACTTAGAGGTTGATGCTGCTATGACAATGATGAGTTCAACATTAATGACAAAGCAGAAAGTCATGGATGAGTATATCGAAGATTGTGCAAAGCTAAAGCAGGATTTGGACCTTGAGAAGATTGAAAGTGAAAGAATCAAACGTTTGTTGTTGAGTTATACAACATGTGATTATTTGATTGATCGTGTTTATCCTACTGTTGCAGGTCTTGAAGCTTTTCAAGATAAAGAAACGGAAGAGGATACTGGTAAGAAACAAAGTGTCAAATATAACAAGTGTCCGCCCCCGATTTGGAATAGTTATTCTCCCAGAAAGCCAAATAACGTTTAAATAAGGCTCTCAACATCAAGTTAAAGTCTGAAACAATTGATGAGTTACCAGATAACATTGATGTCACATTCACAGCGTCTGACACTGATCACGAGTCTGAGTTATTAAAGAAAGTGGTCGATCAGGTGTTGGATATGGATGAAGAGTCAAAGTCGGAGTCTAAATCTGAAAGTCCGAGATCGTCAGAAAAGAGTCCGAATTCACCAGTCAAACGGGTTTACAATAAAGAATTTATGTTATCAAAATCTAATTTGAATGATGGATCAATCAAAGTAGCTTATACTTTGAATGATTCAAACAAGTTATATTCTGATGAGGAATTTCCAATAAGAAGTGTTAAAACTGAAATGATCAAACACGTTTTCAAATTAACAGAAATTAATATTTCTGAAATAAAAGATTTAAATCTTGATGAAAAACCTAATAAATACACTTCTTCAAGAATTCAATAAAGAGTAAACAAGAAAATGGGATACGGTTCTGGTTATGGTTTTCAAAAGAAACCAAACCATAACAGTAATTTCAAAAAGAAAGGTCTTGGTTTTAATTCTTCAGAAAATTATAAAAATGAGAAAAATCATAAACCAAAAACAAAATTTGTTGCGGGAGGAAAATCTGATGAAGAGCAGAAGAAACCATTCTGGAAACAGTCAAATCGAGAGTTTCTTGCTGAAAGGAAGAAGAATTTGAAGAAAGTTGTTCCAAGAGTTGACAAAAGAACCTGTTTTAAATGTCAAAAAGTTGGACACATTGCTTGGAATTGCCATGAATCCATTTATTCAAAACAGGGAGTTTCTTCTAACTCTGAAGTGAGAAGGAAATGTGCTGATAAATCAGATCTATCAAAAGAAAAAATTCAAAATGTTTGATAAATCGACTTTAGAAGTCGGTGAAACTTCGAAACGTTTTTACAAAAGACAATTCGATGAAAACAAACAAAGGTGGGTTGTAAAATCTGAAAGTAGTTCTGACAATGAATCTGATTTCATAAAATCAGAGGAGTCATTTGTTGAGAAAAAGAATGAGAATTCCGTTCCAGAGTTGAACGATGAAAATTTTCCACCATTACGGGCAGAAAATCTGAAATCAAAAGGTAGGTTTGAGATTTCGGATCAATTCTTTACTAAAAAGAAAGAATTTGATACTGCAAAAGCTTTTAATGGAAATGTTAAACATATTTTCGGGAAGATGGTTGATGGGAAGGTTAAAGGTGCAAAAGAATTTTATGAATCGAAAAGATGGTGGGATAGATGTGAGGCAAAATCACCCAAGGCTGGTCAGGCTTTGGTGACAGCATTTTCTACTTAGAATCCTGACTTGCCGGAGCTCCCTAGTGGGTAATCGTGGAGCATGAATCGGCATCATTCTTAAAGAAATCGTTTTGAGAAAAATCTTAAAATTGTCAAAATTTGTAAAGTGTGAGTTGCCGGTACTCCCAGGATGGTAAGTGTGGAGTAGGAATCGGCATTTTTCTACATATGGTAAGGTTGATAGGTAAACCTTCAAATGGTTGTAAGAGATTTTCATCTACAAGTAGTTAATCAAGGTCATTAAGTTGAACTTGTTTTAACTATCATTCAGAGAAGTTTGAAAAACAAAGTGATGAAGTTGATCCCCATCCTACAAGTGGTAAAATCAACAAAACTTATTTTCCGGAAAAACCATTTTGATTAAAACAAACTTAAGTGTTTTGAAATCATAATGGGAAAATAGTTTGTTGAAAGGGAGAGTTCTGATTGTTTATGCCAAATGGATGGCGAATTAAAGCAATTCACAACAGTTGTCACATTTTCTGTACAGTTTTGTTTTCAAATTTTCCTAGAAAATCAAACTTGAAACATATTTTGATTTTAGGGGGAGTAAAAATTTAGGAAATTTCGAAAATTTGAAAAATCCAAAAACATGATAAAACCAGCAAAAACCAAAAACATTGAAAAATTCAAAAATGAGTTTGGTTGTGAAAAGAGGAAATGATAGTACATCAATGGACTATTACAACATGCTAAAGAAATGGAATGTTTAATGTGATAAACGATCTCACTGAGGATGTGCCAGTAGGTTTTTACTCATTTAGTAGATTGTTTTCGAGATATTAACCTAAATTCAAACAACTTACTTATATCGTGGGGAACACTCTCGGATATATGGGTAACCCCCGAAATCTTGTTTGAAAGATTTTCTGTTTCTGATATACAAGGTGTTTGTGCGTGGTGATATCTGGGGTATTATATCAGGACTTCTGATTTTGCGGGAGCAATAGCCTAGTCCTCGTATAATACTTTGCAAAAGCTTTAATCTTAAAGCCATCCCTCTGCTAAAAATTGAAAAATATCAAAAGATATGTATCAATTGCAGTTGAAGAAAAGATCCCCAAACGGGACACACCTAAAGTCGAACCTTATCTCTCTGATTTTGCAAAAGCAATAACCTGAGCTCTCATGGTCTCTGTCACACCCCGATTTCCACGTGTCTCACCGGTGGGCCCGGTGGGGGATTACCGTGACGATGTTGGCAACAATATAGTCAAACCACACAATTATATAATGCACAGCGGAAGCATAAGATAAATATATAAACTTCAACCTCTGATTGTAATATCAAATGTATTACAGAAGTCGAATGTATCCACAGCGGATCAAAATAAATAAATATTGTTCATTCAGATACGGCATCGAGTTTGCGAGACTATTCGTGATGCTTAGGCAGCTAATACCAGCCAATTTCGTCTAGCACCTGCACTTAATCTTTTTGGGGAAAATACGTCAGTTTACACTGGTAAATACATTCAACTGACACATTTGAAAATGTTTATTAAAATTGATTTGAATGCACAAGGCACAAACTCTTTTATAACTTGGGAAAATTATAATAAAATCTTGTGAACGTTTTACATGTTCTTTTATGCGTTCAGTAGCCCGGGTCGTGCCGGGTTAAAGATTTATAGACACACCACGTTTGCGTAAAACCGTAGTATAAAAACCAACGGTTACGTCTTTTAATTTAATGTCGACACTTTATACCGGGTGTACGCCTACACCGGGATGTCGATGGTCGTGGCCATTTCGTAAAATGATGCTAAGGATATCCGGGACAACGGTCATTAAACCCCCCAAAGGCTTTTAAGCAACAAAACTGTTTAAATGAGCCGATCATATTATTTAATTAACCACCTAAGCGATGGAAGAATATAATGCTCAATCAAGCGGTATTAATATACCGTAACCCAAGCCCATATAGGGGAAATAAGTTAAAGTATTTACCTTTGCAAGTATATTTCCTTAATTTGGATTAAATCACCGATAGCTTTTACTGGGGCTCCTAATCTGGAACGAAGGTTTTAATTAACCTCTTAGAATCCTAACGAGTCGTTATAGTGGCCGTAGCCTAGACCGGTTGGTTCCGATATATATAGATATGGTTTAATCGCGCGAAAAGGCGAAAACCGAGAATGGAGTGTGATTCTGTCCCAACAAGTTCAGAGACTTGTTTTATATGGGTTAATGGTTCACACTCTGGATTTTGGGGTGCAAATGATATTATTTGACCCGTATCGGCTAAATTATGAAAACTAGTTTCATAAGCCGAACCGTGCGCGCAATAGGCGAAACGGTTAACCATGAGAGTCGTACGCTTATTTCCTAAGTCATTATGCCTTAAATGGGTTGTGGTATCAGTAGGATACCTTCCGTGATGCCCGTAACGAGTTTAAGTTAATATTATGCCCCGTAGGGGCTTTTCGGTCATTTTAAAGACTTTAAAAGGGCTTTTCGAGTTCTACAGGAAATCTGAGTTTCCCGAACAGCTTATAAAGCTTAAAATACTTCATTTATTATTTAAAACCAGTAGCAACTGGAATCGGGTCAAAAGACCTTGTAGAACTCATGTTTTGGCCGAAAAGGGCATATTCGGTATTTACCGAACCGTAGCCATAACCGCAGGTTATGAGCGAGGTAAAAATTATTAAAAATCTTTAAAATTCCCAAAATATTATTTTAATACAGTGGGTAAAAGTTTTGGTGATGAAATCTTGGTTTAGATAGGTGTTATGCTAATTGCGCTGTTTATTATAAAAGTTTATTTAAATTGCGCTAATTAGCATAACTCTCATTCTAGACCTCGGATTGACGTGAAACTTTAAGGACATGCTTATAATTTAATAAGCAAGGTTATGGTCCGTTCACGTGTCCGAAATACTCGTTTTATTTTATAAATGGCGTTACGGTCAACTTTTAGGCGATTAACGGAAATGCGCAAAAGACTCGGATAACTCATGAACCGATCACAGAGGTTTATACCATCATGTAACCTGGTCCTAAGAGAGTCCTAAGGTATATCTATACCTCACTAAAACGGGTCAAAACTGAAGTCAATGCAAAAGTCAAACTTTTGCGACATTCGGCTCCGAACCGGGTCAATATAGCAAATGATCGATTCAAACGAGCGCAAACAAGTTTATATACTTATTATCATGTTTTATGATTGTCAAAACAAGTTCCATAGCATATACATTACAGATTATGCATAAATCGCTAAAATAACTTTCTGTTGACTTTTTAACCGCACGTTTGACTCGATATTTGACATAGTTAGAGTGGTGATCAGGGGGAACCCTTTTAGAGGTTTATTACCCACATAATTACTTACTCAAAACTACTTTTGATCCGTCATAAGACTTAACCATTTGCAAGTTATTGTAATGACAACCGTTAGTTACGACGGTTGTGTTTATAGGCTAAAACTATGGAAATGTATGACCAAAATGGTTATGAACGACTTACAGAAGTTGTATCTTGATTATGGAACAGAAGAGAATGCTAGGGAGCTCTTGGAATGATCAGATGGAAGTGTTTGAGTTGTGTGAGTGTTGTAACCTCAACATTGCTATTTATAGTGCTCAAAGGACCTCAAGATCATCACAACTCAGCCTACATTTGATCATGGATCATGGGCAGGTGTCCCTAAGGTGTATGGGCCGAGTAGGGGGCACCCATGCCTCATTGATTGATGTTTGGTCGTTCAAATGCTCCAAAAGGCAAGTAGTTACAACTTTCTGCATCTGGGCGTCTAATGCGGCCCGCATGGGAGTTCCATGCGTTTCTAATGCGGGCCGCCTGGGATTTAAATACCAGGCGAGTAAAAGAGGAGGCTCGCGGCCCGCCTCAACTTAACCACAAATGCAATGCGGGTCGCGTGGGGCCTGTTTTTCAGATTTTTAAAATCTTTTGAAATGATTACGAAATCCTGGTAATTAATAACGAAATCTTTCGTAATGATTTACCTGACCTTTCGGGTTTGAAGGGGTAACTTTGCGGTTTGGCCCTCGGTTAATTACAACTAAGGACCTCGTGTTATTTACCCGCGTTGTTAAGTCCCCGGTTAGTTTATTAATTTATTCAGAAAGTCTTAACTTTCATGATTGACGCTTTTAACCCTTCTTATACGAATTCGATCGTAACTTTCCTGTTTCATAACGAAACTTCGCGAAATTTATATATTATATTTTAGTGAGTGTATAACACTGTTACAAAGCTTTGGGAACATTAAAGGGTCACTCAGAGGTATAATTAAACATGTTGACATAGTTAACCCCTGTAGCTTGTAATCTCTCACTTCCTTTCGTGTTTCGCTTCCGTACGATCCATCATTTATTCGTTTGAAGGTACAAGCACCATTTAGGGTTACTATACAGTATATTTACCCTTGTTTGACATTTATAACCCTCGAATTTATATACTTTCAAGGTTTGTCAAAATTTGTCCTTTATTTAATATAAATGCCACGTGTAATCAAATGACACGTGTTAACACATTATTGGACGCAAAAATTCGAGGTGTTACATCCTCACCCCCTTAAAATAAATCTCGACCCGAGATTTACTCGAATAAATAGGGGTATTTTTCTTTCATTGTGTCTTCGACTTCCCACGTATATTCGGGACCTCTACGAGCATCCCATTTGACTTTTACAATCGGTACGTGCTTTCTTCGAAGTTTCTTTACCTGTCGATCTTCAATCGACAAAGGTTTTTCTATGAAATTTAAGCTCTCATCTATATGCACATCTGTGTGTGGAATCACCAATGATTCATCGGCAAAGCACTTTTTGAGATTGCAGATGTGGAACACATTGTGAAATCCATTGAGCTCTTCAGGCAAGTTCAGTTTATAGGCAACTGATCCGACTCGTTCAATGACCTCAAAAGGCCCTATGTATCTCGGACTCAGCTTGCCCTTCTTGCCGAAACGCATCACCCCCTTCCAGGGTGATACCTTAAGTAATACCTTTTCACCCACTTCGAAGTGAAAATCCTTACGCTTTGGATCAGCGTAGCTCTTCTGCCTATCGCGGGCAGCCTTGAGACGTTCCCGGATCTGGACAATCTTGTCCGTCGTCTGGAAAACAATCTCTGGTCCCGATAATTGGACCTCTCCTACTTCCGCCCAACAAACAGGCGATCTACATTTCCTACCATATAATGCCTCAAAAGGCGCAGCCTTTATGCTGGTGTGGTAGCTATTATTGTAGGAGAATTCGATCAGGGGTAGGTTTTTATCCCAGTTACCACCTAAATCGATCGCACATGCACGAAGCATGTCTTCTAGCGTTTGGATAGTATGCTCACTTTGACCGTCCGTCTGTGGATGGTAAGCCGTACTAAAGTTCAAACGCGTGCCCAAAGATTGCTGGAAACTCTCCCAGAAGTGAGATGTGTATCTAGTATCCCTGTCGGAGATAATAGACACAGGTATGCCGTGTAAGGCTACAATCTTATCAACATAAAGTTGGGCTAACATATCGGAGCTATACGTCTCCTTGATGGGTAGAAAATGAGCTGATTTAGTCAGCCTATCGACTATGACCCATATTGTATCGTTTCCTTTCCTGGTTTTGGGTAACTTGGTTATGAAGTCCATAGTTACGCATTCCCACTTCCACTCGGGAAGTTCAGGCTGTTGTAGCAAGCCAGACGGCTTTTGGTGCTCGGCTTTGACCTGAGCACAAGTCAAGCACTTTGCTACGTGGGCGGCTACAGACTTTTTCAAGCCTATCCACCAATAATTTGCCTTTAAGTCTTGGTACATCTTATCAGCACCAGGATGAACTGAGTATTTGGAACTATGGGCTTCCTGGAGAACAACATCTCGTAGTCCTCCATAAATCGGAACCCATATACGTCCGTTCAGCCTAAGAATTCCATCCTTGCTAAGAGTCAACTGCTCCTCAGTTACTCCCAGCTTTTCATTAGGGTAATTAGCTTCCAACACAGCCTCTCGCTGTGCAGCTAAAATCCTTTCAATTAAATTGTTCTTGACCTCAATGCTCTTGGCATTGATTCGAATAGGTTTTACCCTTTCCTTTCTGCTCAAGGCATCGGCGACTACATTCGCCTTGCCGGGATGTTACCTGATCTCGCAGTCATAATCATTCAGGGTTTCCATCCAACGGCGCTGTCTCATGTTCAACTCTTTCTGGTTGAACAGGTGCTGGAGGCTTTTGTGATCAGAATAAATCACAAATTTAATACCATAAAGGTAATGCCTCCACAATTTTAGTGCAAATACAACGGCACCCAACTCCAAATCATGGGTGGTGTAATTCTTTTCGTGCACCTTTAATTGCCTTGAAGCATAGGCAATCACCTTGCCCTTCTGCATAAGCACACACCCCATGCCTGTGTGTGATGCATCGCAGTAAACTACGAATTCATCTGTACCTTCAGGTAAGGTCAACACAGGTGCGTTGCTTAGCTTTTGCTTCAGTATTTCGAAGGACTCTTGCTGCTTTGGGCCCCAAATGTACTTTTCTTTCTTCTTGGTCAAGGAAGTCAAGGGCGCAGCAATCCTTGAAAAATTTTCTATAAACCTCCTGTAGTATCCGGCTAAACCTAGGAAACTACGGATTTCGGTAGGCGTCTTTGGCACTTGCCAGTTCATGACTGCCTCTACCTTAGCGGGATCCACTTGGATACCACGCTCACTCACAACGTGACCTAAAAACTGAACCTCTCGTAGCCAGAATTCACATTTCGAGAATTTGGCGTAGAGTTTCTCACGCTGTAGTAATTCGAGAATGCAACGGAGGTGCTTCTCGTGGTCTGCTTGGTTCTTGGAATATATAAGGATATCGTCGATGAAGACTATGACAAATTTGTCTAAATACGGCTTGCAGACGCGATTCATGAGATCCATGAACGCAGCCGGTGCATTTGTGAGCCCAAAAGGCATCACTAGGAACTCGTAATGACCATAGCGAGTCCTAAATGCTGTCTTATGTACATCTTCATCTCTGACCCTTAGTTGATGATAACCCGACCTCAAGTCGATCTTGGAGAAGTAGCTTGCTCCTTGCAGCTGATCGAACAGATCATCGATCCTTGGTAAAGGATATCTATTCTTTATGGTAACTTTATTCAGCTCTCGGTAGTCGATGCACAACCGCATCGATCCGTCCTTCTTCTTTACAAATAGGACAGGAGCTCCCCAGGGAGATGAACTAGGTCTGATTAAACCTTTCGCCAGCAGTTCATCCAACTGGGTCTCAGTTCTTTCATTTCCGTTGGAGCTAGCCTGTAAGGTGCTCTTGCTATCGGAGCTGCTCCAGGAATGATGTCTATTCTGAACTCCACTTGTCTATCTGGTGGCAAACCAGGTAGTTCTTCAGGAAAAACCTCGGGATATTCAGAAATGACAGGAAGATCCTCGATCTTCGGCTTCGGTTCTTCCATTATCACCTGAGCCATGTAAATTACGCAGCCTCTGTTCAAACATCTAGAAGCTTTCAGCATAGATACGTCTTCGGGCAACCCGTACTGCGTATCTCCTCGAATGGTAAGAGATTCACCACTCGGAGTCTTTAAAACTATCTGCCTCTTGCCGCAAATGATTTGGGCCTGGTTATGGGATAACCAGTCCATGCCTAGCACGATGTCAAAACCCGCTAATTTGAAGGGAAGTAGAGATAAAGGAAAAGAATGGTTCTTAATGGACATTTCACATCCCTCTAGAATAGTAGAGACGGTTTCTATCGTGCCGTCTGCTAACTCTACTTCGTATTTCGCATCAAGGGTTTTGATAGGCATATTTAGTAGTTGGCAAAATTTCTGGTCTACAAAGGA
Organism: Helianthus annuus; assembly: GCF_002127325.2. Classification (NCBI taxonomy): domain Eukaryota; kingdom Viridiplantae; phylum Streptophyta; class Magnoliopsida; order Asterales; family Asteraceae; genus Helianthus; species Helianthus annuus. The sequence goes on from NC_035440.2 coordinate 127,886,343, forward strand.
TTTATCAGCGCCAGAATCGAATAGTACTCTTGCAAATATATTATTTACGAGAAAAGTACCTGTAAGCACATTGTCGTTCTGGACCGCTTCCTTTGCATCCATGCGAAAAACTCTCGCATTTGACTTCTTTGTCTCTTCCGCCTTCTTGGCATACTTTGGGCAGTTACTCTTGATATGCCCCTTTTCATTACAACCATAGCAGGTTGCATCCTTTATTTTCTTGCACTCCACAGTCTTATGATCCTTGGACTTGCATAGTCCACAGGAAGGAGTCTTTGATTGCGACTGTGAGTTTGATGCAAATCTGCATTTCCCAGAGTGGGGTTTCTTGCAGATCTTGCAGTTGGGCCTTTCACCAGCTTGCCCATCTTTCTTCGCCTCCGACCCTCTTTTGCCTTCACCGTTTCCACGGTGCTTCTTCCCTGATCTTCGTGAGGTATCATCCTCACGTTTTCTCTTCTCAGCCTCCTTGTTCCTTAGTGTCCTCAGACGGACAGCATCCAAAGTTAGAGACAAGGAGAGGTCTGTAACTAACCTGAAGGTCGTCGGCCGGGAGGCCTTTACACTCGCCTTTATTGCGGGCTCCAAGCCCCCAATAAAACGGGCGATTCTTCGAGGTTCTGGTGTTACAAGGTACGGGACCAGACGAGACATTGTATTGAAGCTCGTCAAATATGCCTGGCAGTCCAGGTTCGTCATCACCAGTGACACAAAGTCAGCCTTGATCTTCTCAACCTCATGCTGAGGGCAGTAGTTTTCCTTAATGAGAGCAATTAATTTCTCCCATGTCATTTTGTACAAAGCAGACTTACCAGATGCCTGCACCAACGCCCTCCACCATGCCAGGGCCTCGCCCTTAAAAGACTGGGACACATATTTCACCACATCCCTCGCTGCACACCCGCTGATGTCCACAATAGTGTCTATCTCATCTAGCCAGGTGATACAATCAACAGCACCTTTCTCCCCTGTAAATTCCCGGGGCTTACATGATACAAAGTATTTGTAGGTGCAACCCTTAGCACTGGATGCATCAGTATATTCTCTATCGCGATGAACGTTGTGCTCAGTGGACGAGTGTTTGTCGTCATCTTTCTTGGGTTCAGAGGGTGGTTTGGAGTGTGTCTTTGGTTTAGAGGGTGGTTTTGACACGGTTCTGCCTTGGGACTCAGTATATTGACGATCAAGAGCTGCCTGAACAGCATTGTCAATCAGAGCCTTCAGTTGTGCGCCTGTCAAATGTACTGGCGTATTGTCGTAGTCATCTTCATTAGTATGGCTATTTTCTCCATTGGGATCTGCCATTGTAACTTGAACCTGTTACAGAAGATAACAAAATTTTATTTAGGAGATTATTATATAATTGTCTTTTTTGACAATTTGTCAACCATGGTACAGAGACCATATTTGGTTAACTTATTATATCATTTAATATTAGGATTTGAATATATCCTATTTCAACTATATGAATAGTATTGGCGGCATAAAGCCTAATCACGAGGATGTTTTATAATATTAGCCGAGATTTCAGAGAATCAAAGGCATAGAGGTTTGAACCGTAGTTCTCTTACCTCTTTCTGACAGAGAGTCATAGACTACCACTGCCTTTTGTCTTTATAAGACAATTATTACGGCCCATAGGCACTACATCTCTAATGGATGTTTTTAATATGGTTGGCCCGTAGGCACTACATCTCTAATGGATGTTTTAATAATACTGGCCCGTAGGCACTACATCACTAATGGATGTTTTAATAATATTGGCCCGTAGGCACTACATCACTAATGGATGTTTTAATAATACTGGCCCGTAGGCACTACATCACTAATGGATGTTTTAATAATACTGGCCCGTAGGCACTACATCACTAATGGATGTTTTAATAATATTGGCCCGTAGGCACTACATCACTAATGGATGTTTTAATAATACTGGCCCATAGGCACTACATCACTAATGGATGTTTTAATAATATTGGCCCGTAGGCACTACATCACTAATGGATGTTTTAATAATACTGGCCCGTAGGCACTACATCACTAATGGATGTTTTAATAATACTGGCTCGTAGGCACTACATCACTAATGGATGTTTTAATAATACTGGCCCGTAGGCGCTACATCACTAATGGATGTTTTAATAATATTGATCACTTCATTGGTGATTTAACCCACGATTTATAAATCATTTAGTTGGGTCTTGGAATCCTTAAAGGATTATTGTATAAGAATGACGTGCGTGATTTTAACGAATCACATATGCCATGATTGTTAACATGCGTACAGAGGTTAACAGGGAATCAGAATCTTTTCAATTAGGTCGTACCATCTTGACTGGATCTTAAAAGACACCAAGCTAGGTTTCATCTTCCAAGATTCTTCATTTAGGCAGATCAATATAAAAGGAATGGTTTTGATTTATTTTATACATATTAAAACAAAACTCATAACATACATTCCAAAAATCTCAAATACAATTACATATTGCCCTAAACGGGTCTTTCAAATAGTACATACCTCCATAGAGGTTTAAAAATAAGTGACAAGTCCACGCAGGGACTAATACAAGATATATGTCCATGCAAGGACTAAAGATAAGTCCACGTAGGGACCGAAATACGATAAGTGTCCACGCAGGGACTTATTTCAAAGTAGAAATTACATTAGTATGACTATTAAAGGCTAATGGTCACGTTTCTTCTTTTTGCCCTTTAGTAGGTTCGCCAAGCCTTTGAGAAATCCTCGGTGGCTTTTCTTCTCTTCCTCGAACTCTTTCTCCACACGATCTAGTCGATGGAGTATTTCTTCCTGTTCAGGAGGAGAGAAACGTGGTTGTGGCGCTTGATGCGGAACGGGAGGTCTAGGAGGTATTGGATACCCATGAGCTGAGTAGTCCGGTGGTCCCATGTTTCCATGTGCTCCGTCAGGGTAGCGCGCATTATATCTTGCCGACACCACATATGGGTCGCGCTCATAGCCATAGTTGTATTGTGCTTGTGACGGTTCGAACGGGTTGTAAGCTGTTGGACCTGTGTAAGCAGGTATGGGTTGGTCATACCCAAATGGTGGCGAATTTTGTGCAGCTGGTGCGGAGTTCGCCTCCTGTATAGGACTTGAAGGGCCTTCTTCTTGTAGTGGCGGATAGTGGCTACTACTAGAATGTCGAGGAGTGCTGAAGTGGATACCCCCTCCTCCTCGTGTAGACATACGAGCATTTGTCCTCCTACGCCTTGGCGGATCAGGTATTACTGGTTGCGCCGGTGGCGGAGGTGGTGGCGTAACTGCCACAAGGCGTGAATCCTCAGAGGGATCCTGTGGATGTCGTGGTTGTTGAGATGTCTGTTGAGGTGGCGTGTAGTACCACTCATGTCGGTCAAACAACGCTTGGAAACTGTCTGGTCCCTGATAGGGTGTGCCATGGAAGGATGACCCATCAGAGACTTCTATCGGATGCGTGGGCGTACCACGCGCAGGTTCAGTAGGATCCTCATCTTCCTCCATGGGATCTTCAGAAAAGTGGTCTTGTGGACCAAGCGGAACAAATCCTGAAGGTTCCTGTATGTAGTCAGCCGGATTAAACTGACTTATGTAGTATGGAGTAGGGTCGTCGTAATTTCGGTGCGATACCGAACGTTGTAGAGGTATGAAGGAAGGTTGTGGGTTGTTGGGATCATTTTCTGAGTTTGGCCCAAAGGAGTGCCGGTAGGATGGCGTCGAGCTGTGCGAAGTGGAATGCCTCGCGGGTTCGTAAAGGTCTCTTCGTCGTTGTGGCTCTTCGCTCCGTGTTATCGAAGGATGTCTTGTACCAGATGGTCCAGCTTCGTTATCGTGATGTGTCACGATTTCTCCTCTGCCTCTTCTTCCCCTTCCTCTTCCTCGGAATATAACAGGTGGCATTTTCCTGCTTTATAAAACTTTAAATTCAAATAATAAAAGAAAAAGACAAAATCGGAATAACAATTCGAATTTGTCCTAAGTTCTTGTCTAGACTCAAGTATGTGCAATTGTGTCATTGAGATTAAACACATTAGGATAGTGTTTAATTCCCTCAATGTTGGCTCTGATACCAACCTGTCACACCCCGATTTCCACGTGTCTCACCGGTGGGCCCGGTGGGGGATTACCGTGACGATGTTGGCAACAATATAGTCAAACCACACAATTATATAATGCACAGCAGAAGCATAAGATAAATATATAAACTTCAACCTCTGATTGTAATATCAAATGTATTACAGAAGTCGAATGTATCCACAGCGGATCAAAATAAATAAATATTGTTCATTCAGATACGGCATCGAGTTTGCGAGACTATCGTGATGCTTAGGCAGCTAATACCAGCCAATTTCGTCTAGCACCTGCACTTAATCGTTTTGGGGAAAATACGTCAGTTTACACTGGTAAATACATTCAACTGACACATTTGAAAATGTTTATTAAAATTGATTTGAATGCACAAGGCACAAACTCTTTTATAACTTGGGAAAATTATAATAAAATCTTGTGAACGTTTTACATGTTCTTTTATGCGTTCAGTAGCCCGGGTCGTGCCGGGTTAAAGATTTATAGACACACCACGTTTGCGTAAAACCGTAGTATAAAAACCAACGGTTACGTCTTTTAATTTAATGTCGACACTTTATACCGGGTGTACGCCTACACCGGGATGTCGATGGTCGTGGCCATTTCGTAAAATGATGCCAAGGATATCCGGGACAACGGTCATTAAACCCCCCAAAGGCTTTTAAGCAACAAAACTGTTTAAATGAGCCGATCATATTATTTAATTAACCACCTAAGCGATGGAAGAATATAATGCTCAATCAAGCGGTATTAATATACCGTAACCCAAGCCCATATAGGGGAAATAAGTTAAAGTATTTACCTTTGCAAGTATATTTCCTTAATTTGGATTAAATCACCGATAGCTTTTACTGGGGCTCCTAATCTGGAACGAAGGTTTTAATTAACCTCTTAGAATCCTAACGAGTCGTTATAATGGCCGTAGCCTAGACCGGTTGGTTCCGATATATATAGATATGGTTTAATCGCGCGAAAAGGCGAAAACCGAGAATGGAGTGTGATTCTGTCCCAACAAGTTCAGAGACTTGTTTTATATGGGTTAGTGGTTCACACTCTGGATTTTGGGGTGCAAATGATATTATTTGACCCGTATCGGCTAAATTATGAAAACTAGTTTCATAAGCCGAACCGTGCGCGCAATAGGCGAAACGGTTAACCATGAGAGTCGTACGCTTATTTCCTAAGTCATTAAGCCTTAAATGGGTTGTGGTATCAGTAGGATACCTTCCGTGATGCCCGTAACGAGTTTAAGTTAATATTATGCCCCGTAGGGGCTTTTCGGTCATTTTAAAGACTTTAAAAGGGCTTTTCGAGTTCTACAGGAAATCTGAGTTTCCCGAACAGCTTATAAAGCTTAAAATACTTCATTTATTATTTAAAACCAGTAGCAACTGGAATCGGGTCAAAAGACCTTGTAGAACTCATGTTTTGGCCGAAAAGGGCATATTCGGTATTTACCGAACCGTAGCCATAACCGCAGGTTATGAGCGAGGTAAAAATTATTAAAAATCTTTAAAATTCCCAAAATATTATTTTAATACAGTGGGTAAAAGTTTTGGTGACGAAATCTTGGTTTAGATAGGTGTTATGCTAATTGCGCCGTTTATTATAAAAGTTTATTTAAATTGCGCTAATTAGCATAACTCTCATTCTAGACCTCGGATTGACGTGAAACTTTAAGGACATGCTTATAATTTAATAAGCAAGGTTATGGTCCGTTCACGTGTCCGAAATACTCGTTTTATTTTATAAATGGCGTTACGGTCAACTTTTAGGCGATTAACGGAAATGCGCAAAAGACTCGGATAACTCATGAACCGATCACAGAGGTTTATACCATCATGTAACCTGGTCCTAAGAGAGTCCTAAGGTATATCTATACCTCACTAAAACGGGTCAGAACTGAAGTCAATGCAAAAGTCAAACTTTTGCGACATTCGGCTCCGAACCGGGTCAATATAGCAAATGATCGATTCAAACGAGCGCAAACAAGTTTATATACTTATTATCATGTTTTATGATTGTCAAAACAAGTTCCATAGCATATACATTACAGATTATGCATAAATCGCTAAAATAACTTTCTGTTGACTTTTTAACCGCACGTTTGACTCGATATTTGACATAGTTAGAGTGGTGATCAGGGGGAACCCTTTTAGAGGTTTATTACCCACATAATTACTTACTCAAAACTACTTTTGATCCGTCATAAGACTGAACCATTTGCAAGTTATTGTGATGACAACCGTTAGTTACGACGGTTGTGTTTATAGGCTAAAACTATGGAAATGTATGACCAAAATGGTTATGAACGACTTACAGAAGTTGTATCTTGATTATGGAACAGAAGAGAATGCTAGGGAGCTCTTGGAATGATCAGATGGAAGTGTTTGAGTTGTGTGAGTGTTGTAACCTCAACATTGCTATTTATAGTGCTCAAAGGACCTCAAGATCATCACAACTCAGCCTACATTTGATCATGGATCATGGGCAGGTGTCCCTAAGGTGTATGGGCCGAGTAGGGGGCACCCATGCCTCATTGATTGATGTTTGGTCGTTCAAATGCTCCAAAAGGCAAGTAGTTACAACTTTCTGCATCTGGGCGTCTAATGCGGCCCGCATGGGAGTTCCATGCGTTTCTAATGCGGGCCGCCTGGGATTTAAATACCAGGCGAGTAAAAGAGGAGGCTCGCGGCCCGCCTCAACTTAACCACAAATGCAATGCGGGTCGCGTGGGGCCTGTTTTTCAGATTTTTAAAATCTTTTGAAATGACTACGAAATCCTGGTAATTAATAACGAAATCTTTCGTAATGATTTACCTGACCTTTCGGGTTTGAAGGGGTAACTTTGCGGTTTGGCCCTCGGTTAATTACAACTAAGGACCTCGTGTTATTTACCCGCGTTGTTAAGTCCCCGGTTAGTTTATTAATTTATTCAGAAAGTCTTAACTTTCATGATTGACGCTTTTAACCCTTCTTATACGAATTCGATCGTAACTTTCCTGTTTCATAACGAAACTTCGCGAAATTTATATATTATATTTTAGTGAGTGTATAACACTGTTACAAAGCTTTGGGAACGTTAAAGGGTCACTCAGAGGTATAATTAAACATGTTGACACAGTTAACCCCTGTAGCTTGTAATCTCTCACTTCCTTTCGTGTTTCGCTTCCGTACGATCCATCATTTATTCGTTTGAAGGTACAAGCACCATTTAGGGTTACTATACAGTATATTTACCCTTGTTTGACATTTATAACCCTCGAATTTATATACTTTCAAGGTTTGTCAAAATTTGTCCTTTATTTAATATAAATGCCACGTGTAATCAAATGACACGTGTTAACACATTATTGGACGCAAAAATTCGAGGTGTTACAGTCTCGCATTTACCCAATTACAGATATCATTAGTGTACATTCACCTGTAAGACTGAATATAGAAATCTGGATACGGGAGTATATTCTGAGGTGGGACACACGTATAAGTTTAAGTGCCTGAAAACACTAAATTTGTATCTCGGAACGTTAAACTTTGTGTGAAAATTTAATTGGATCAGTATACTGACAATCTACGTGAATCATTTAGAACTTAAAATGTCTAATGCTTAACGGTGTTAGTGATTTGTCTCAAAATCTGATATGATCCTCTTACACAAACTCACAAAAATATTGTCTGTAAATATTTCTTTACAGCTTTCTTGTTTATAATTAAAAAAAACCAAAAAGATTTTCGAAGTGTTTTAGCATAAAGTTTTGAAAAATCAAAAATATTTTCGACAACTGGTGATGAAAAGCTGATTTTCAAGATTCCAAGTGCTAAACATGATGAACATTTCGTGAGGGGGAGTCTGCGTTTTATAAAAGAAAAGATTTAAATATCTTATTTTCAAGTGGTCATCAGTAATGATTAATGTTAAATCTTTCAGATCGATACCTGCCAAAGTTTAAATTTATCAAATCTTTAATTTGTGAAATTTACTTTGAGGCAGAGTTTGTGCAGGTAATAGCTATGAGAGAGCTAGGTTTCGATCTTGTTCATGTGAAGACTGAAAAGCATGAGTAGAGTTTGAGCTTGTTAGTGCACTTATGTCTATCACCTTCTTCAATCCAAGCCGTAACGAGAAACAGAAGAAAACGAGTCATTATATTAGTGATAGCTAGACAAAAAGGCAAGGTGGCATAATTGTAATAATGAGAAATCTCATTAAAATCCAAGGACTATAAATAGGAGCCTTTATGTTAGATTAGAGACTTTTGGCTCATTTGTGTTTAGGAGAGCTCTAGATCTAGAGAGAGATTCTAGAGAGAGAAAGTGATTCAAGGTGCTGTACTTTATCAAATCTTATATAGAATCACGTTTATATTACATCGTGTGTGTTAGGTCGCGTTCGTGTACGGATTCCGCACGTCATACGTTCATTTCGCAATCATTTCGGAGTCAAAACCGATCCTACAGAGCTAGACTACGATCCCAGCACAACCTAAGGGGGAGTCTGCTAGACAAGGGAATTCTGTTAGAATGAAGGAGTCTGTAGAAGAATAGAGCCAGCTCCAGATCCGGAAGAAAGAAAGAGAAAAGATAGAGTTTGATGGAAGCTTACAATGTCAGATATTTTGGAAGAAGCCCAAAGACTGATCAAGGCTGAAGACTATGAAGACTCGACACTTAAGACTCATCAATATCCGAGGGGGTGTCTGTTGGTGCATACGTCTGTCGACTTCGTCTTGTATCGAGTCTTGTATTTGTATTGTTAGATCAGGGCACGTAGTACGAGAAAAATAGGGTTTGTGTGTGAAAGGGTAATTTCGCACGAAATTAGCAGTAGCTAATTTCGCACGAAATTAGCAATGGCTAATTTCGCACGAAATAGCACTTGCTAATTCCATGCGAAATTACACCAATATATATACCCTTGATGCTAGTTCATTTGTAACGAAATTAGATTCCGGTACCGAAGTGCTGCCGACGTGTCTACTGATCTGTAATTGTGTCAAATCAATAAAACAAGACAATTAAAAGTAAATCAAGCTGTATCTAAGTCAATTCATTTGTTTCCGCCTCTTGAATTGATTAGAACTCTTCTGATAGACTCGTTTGGGTCACAAAACGATCCTACATGCTTCTTTAGTTAGGTTTTCTTCAATCAGAAGTTTGTTTTTCTCTTTGACTTCACTTAACAGTTTTTACAAATCATCAGATTTTTTGTTTTCCAAAGTTTGTTTTTCTTGTAAAAGTACAAAATCTATCATGAGCTTATTTAATTTATGTTCTAGATCATGATTATTTGAGCTTACCTTGTGTTCTGAAGAATCTGATTCTTCATCAGAAATTTTTTCCACTAGACAAAAGTTTGCCATTTCTTCTTCCTCATCATCAGAAGAATCATCTGTTAGCCAGAGTTTGTTCCTGGAGTTAGGCTGACCTGTTGTTGTCTTTAGGCTTCTTCAAGATTTTTCTCATAATAAGAAACATTCTATAACTTCTTGTTTTTACACTTTGAGGCGTAGTGTCCTTTTTGCTTACATTTGTAGCACACTATTTCAGCTTTTTCTTTTATCCTTTGCTTTTCCTTTCAACCTCCCTTTATCACTTTTCTGGTACTTGTTACCTCCCCCTCTCAGCCTTTGCTCAAATGTTTTGGTGAGCAAAGCTATTGCCTCAACAAATGCTGAAAAATCCGATGAAGTATCAGAATTTTCTAGACTTTTGTTTTGGCATTGAGAAGTTTGTTGATCTTGACTGATTGTTCTTTGTGTGTTGGAGATGAGAGCTATAGGTCCTCCTCTTTGGGTTGAGTTTTCATAAATTTCTTCTTCTCATAGAACAAGAATACTGTAGAGATCATGTAAGCTCATGTTTCCTAGCTCTAGTGTGGATGCTAAACTCATTGTTAGACTTCTCCATTCCCTTGGAAGAGCATCCAGAAATTTTACATTTCTCTCATCATTGCATTTCTCAACACCAAATTTTTTGAGGTCATTTAATAGTTTAGCAAACCTATTATATGTTTCAGGAAGACTCTCATTGGGAAGACTTTTGAATCTCTCATAGGAAGAGACATAATTTGTACGTTTGTTTCTTTTCATTATTTCCCCTCCTTCACAAAGATTTTCCAACTGATCCTATATTTCTTTAGCAGATGCACATGCATCCACTTGAGAAAATATGTCATTAGGAAGTGCTATAATCAAAAGTGATTTGGCCCTTTCATCGGCTTCCACCTTATCCTTGTCTTCCTTGCTCTAATATATTTCCTGTTTTGGAGCCAAAGAGACATGTATTTCTAGTGTATGCTTAGTTGTTGTAACAGCTGGGAATGGGATTTCAACAATGGGTGTATGTGTGCTTTTCTCAATGGACTGAAACAATGCTCGATCATATCCATTTAGGAAATTGATCATCTTGATTCTCCATTGGGGGTACTCCTCTCTGACTAAAGTCCGAGGCTTTGACACAAACCCAATATTGAAAGCATTATTCCGTTTTTGAAAGTTTGCCATGTTTAGTTTAGAGAAAGAGTGGAAAATTGAGCAATTGATCGTTTGAAAATAGTTTATTCAATCTGCTCTTATACCAATTTTTGATCCCATATAACAATGCTCTTTGACTAAATTTGGCATGTGATTTCAACAGGTATGAAAATAATGTGCGGAAATATAAATTAAACTTTCAAGAAACACAACTACAGAATTTTGAAGTTTATATCACTTTGAAACAAGGTTTACAAGGTGATTGTGAGATTATTGACTAGTACAAACAAATACTTTAAGAATTCTATAATGAAGGGCTATGGAGTTTTTGTTGTATGTAATGAATGCTTGGCTTAACTCATTTTCCCTTCGGTATGGGGTTCTCTATTTGTAGAGAATGTTTGGCATTAATAAACATTTGTTTATTCATGCATTTGTCTGCATAAAGTAGCTTTTTGGCATATTCATTGAATCTATCCAAGGTCAACTTGCTACTTTACTATGGTGGCAGAGCCTTATCTTTAAGACAAGTTGAACTGATCACTAGATTTTTGTTAATCAGAGTTTACCAGATTCTGATGATAATCATCAGACTTATCAGATTGGTCCTTTTTATTCGTCATTCTTTGTTTGTGATCATTTTCGGATACTTGCTGAAGACAGATGTTTGGCTTTATATTTTGTCTTGTTATCTTGTATCTTCTTCTTGCTTGATCTCTTTGACTTTATCATCTTCAGGACTTGATCAGAATGATCATATTTTTCTTCAATACTTACAAAAAGTTTCCCATCAATTCCTTCTTGTGCTGAAAAATTTATTAGCTAGCAAATATTCACTAGCTAAATTATCATTATTTCATAACTGAATATGAATTTCGGACAAAATTTGCATCCAAAATAGTAAACAAATTATTGCAATATAAAACAAATTAACTAAAGCGATATAAACTACTTCTGGTATATAAGGTTCAATAGTCGGTGTGATTTCACACATGTGTGTTTGGGGTGGGGTTTGAAATTCCATAGATGCACGATGAGTTGGTCCATCCAAAATCTACAACTAATACAAATATTAGAGTAAATAGTAATCTTTACAGCTATATAAAGCATTTCCTATGCACATAAATGTAATTTCCCCTTAATTTAAAGGCGCTCATCTCAAAGGTCATGCCTTTTCCCAGATTTTTCATACCCGCTCTCAACTCCCTTCCCTCATTCAATGAGGCTTCTATGATTCCTTTGGTTTCTTGGATGGAGTTGTGTAATCGATCTGATTGAATGAAATAGTAACCCACGATTCAATTTTTGTATTGAAAACTGAATATGCGAATTGAAAATTGGAATCAAATCCTGACCCGTTTTTTTTTTTTTTTTGCCATTTGTATTTGTGTTTGTATTTCTGATTCAAGTAATAAAATGCGTGAAATTCTATATCTTTTTGTGTGGTTAAATTCAAACAATCAAGCATGTTAATTGTACGTGTTATACTTGTGAAACATTCCATTTGTATTTATGGATATCAATAAAAATGTCACGGCAAATTCTATCGTTTTGTTTACTCGATAGGCGACGTTTATACTTTTTTATACGTTTTATATAATGAGAATAAATATTATAAATACATATATACACACATTTTTTAATCTATTTTTATAAAAGAAAATAAATTATACCTATAAATTTTTATAAAGATAGGTAAATAAATAATAACTTTATAAAGTCTTTTGTATTAACTTATATAAATACCAAAGTTCTTAATTTATAAAATAGTTAACCTAAAGTTGAGTGTCACAACCCCCGACCCCACTGTGAGTGCATTTATTTCTATCGCCTCCGTCAATCCAGTTCTTAGCAGAAATAAAAAGAAGTCATGGTTTTATAATGTAAAATATGGGGAAAAAGACAAGGTGGCAAACTTGTAATTAAGGAGAACTTCCTTTAAGCCTTTGCCTATAAATAGTGACCTTATGTAAGACAATAGGGACTTTTGCTCGTTTGTGATTTGGAAGGTTTGAAGGTTAGAGAGAGAAACTAAAGAGAGGAAGTAGAAAAGGTGATTCACAGTGCTTGTACTTTGTCATATCTTCAATAGAATCACGATCATATACGTTCTTGTGTTCGGTCCACACACGTGCACGGATTCCGCACGTCGCACGTGTCGTTACGCAATCGTTCGGGAGTCGTTTACGGTCCAACAACGCGTGCACAAGTGGTATCAGAGCAGGAGCTCGATCGCACGGATCTGATACGCAAGAATCTACAAGAATTCATCAGTTTCAGAGTCGATTTTACATTAGATTTGTCAAATCTTTTCATCTACTCATTTTCTTCACTTTTGGTCACAAAAACGCAAAATTAACAAGGTTTTCACGGTTAAAATTTGCTGATTTTTTGACATATTGTGCGAAAAACATTGTTTTATAAGCCTACAAATTTTCACATCAAAATTCCAAGTATTTTGAGAGATATCGAAGATTTTTTGTCCGAAAATGTTGAAAAATAGCTGTTGTTGCTGTTCTTATTTTTCACCCGGATGGCCATCCGATCGGATGACCATCCGGACATAAGTCTCTTTTAGCTCATCACTCGGATTATCATCCGATCAAGAAAAGAGTCATCCGATCGGACGACATAAAGTAACATAATTTCTCTCAGATTTTCATCCGACCGAACGAAACATTGAAGTGTAAAAGTCATTCGATCGAACGACATAATATCACATAACTTGACAAGCGGATAGTGATTCGCTCGGATCGTCATCCGATCAAAATTCATAACATTTAACGAACAATCATTCGACCGAACGAAGATCTGGACAAAATATATTTTTGAAAAAGTGATCCGATCGGATTTGCATTCGATCCATTCTTCATAATCCATCCGATCATTTAATACAAGTTCAGTGGCCCATGTGATTTGTTTTGTAGTTGCAGTCCATTAAAGCCGACCGGCCCAATAAATATCAAGTGAATTGAGTTTGGTTTGAAGTCAAAAAGTCAAAGCCATCCGATCGACTAACGTTGACCCCAACCGATCGGATATTCATCTGATCCAAGTGTTATAATTTTTGTGACCCATCGGATGTTCATCCGATCAAGAGATACTATCCGATCACTTTGCTTCCGTTGACAAGTTGACCTCATCCGATCGGTTGTTCATTCCATCCAAGTGATTGTTCGTTTAGACTGATCATTTGTTTGTTTTGTTTGCAGGTGATAAACGAGGTGAAAAATCAAAGTGCGATACACGAAGAGGAAAATCAAGGAATCAAACATCATGGCTGAAGAGTTTTCAATACATTCTACAAGGCCTTCACTTTCGAATCTTCCGAAACATCGACTGTCACACCGAAAAGCATTTCGAAAGCAATAACTGAAAACATTAATCATGATAATTTTTACGGAACTAATTCGAAACCACCAAAACTTGACAGTATTGAAGATTATTCATGGTGGAAAGAACGATTCATTAACTGGGCCAAAGCTTATGCGCACAAAAGCTGGTTTTGTATGGAGTTTGGTTATAGCAGGCCAGGTAATGATAAAAACGAAGAGATCCCACTTAAAAGCCTATCAGTTGATGATAAAAAGAATTTTTCGTATGAACAACGGATGATTGCTTTAATCCAACTGTCGATTAGAGATGATATCTTTGCACTGCTTAATCACGATGGCTCATCTAAATCTGTGTTGGAAGCTTTACGGATAAAAGCCGAGGGTGGGAAACAAATCAAAAAGAACAAAATAGCTTTACTTAAAAAGGAATTTGATTTGTTTGATGGTATAAAAGGTGAATCTGTAAGACAAATGATTGAAAGATTTTGTCACCTTAAAATTGAACTCGATAGGTTTGGAATAATAAAAACCCGTGAAGAGTCACTGATAAAACCACTGAAGCGTTACCACGAGCTGATCAGTGGCAAACGTTTGTGTTTATCTTGAAAAATGATGTGTTGTATGATACGATTACTCTTGATGCTTTAATAGAAAAGATAGAGAGTCATGAGCTTGAGTTGCAAAACCAAAGCAAGATGAGCAGCTCGTCATATCAACAGAATGTCGGTCTTTACTACGAAGGCAGTGTACCTTCAGTGAAAGTTAGTGAATCGCCAAAGACTGCATCCAGTGTTGAAAAGACGAAAGACTCACAGAAAAGCTCATCAAGCTACGATCCAGGATATCATTCGTCGTCAACAACATCAAACTCTGAAGAATCTGAAGAAAACTCTGCAACATTGCATTAAAGCTGAAAAATTCTCCAACAATGAGCATGAATGCTGCTAAACAGCAAATGAGTTTTCTAGCATCGATTCTGGAATCATACGAAAGTCTGGTGGCTGGGAAAATTGGAAATTCTGAGCTGACACAGGAAGATTACGACCAGATAGATCCGGAAGAGATGGAACTGATTGATCTAAGATGGTGTTTGGCTAGCTGCATTCGAAGAGCACAGCGGTTCATGGAAATAACTGGAAGACAAACACTCGGTGGACCATCAACAAAGTTGGGCTTCGACAAATCAAAAGTGACCTACTTCAAATGCAAGCAAAAGGGTCATTTTAAAAGAGAATGCAGAAACTTTGCTGTTGAGAAAACCGCTAATCCGTTTCAAGATGATTACTATCGTAAAGCAATCTATCACAGGAGCAGAGAGGAACCATCAAATATGAAACAAATTGAAAACAATTCTGAGAAAGAGAAGTCGAGAGCATGTGTAGTGATCCAAGATGATGAAGGATTCAACTGGAGTGAATTTCTTCCAGAAGAAGAACAATATGATGAAGGATTCAACTAGGATGACTTTCTTCCAGAAGAAGAATATGGCTTCAATGCTACTTTAGTGGCTGAAGTGAAAGAGAGTGCATTCATAGCTATTGTGAAAGAGAAAACAAAAGAAGAGATTCTGAAAGAGAAGACATAAAGAGAGAGGTGTATTGTTGGGTATCGAATCGAAGAAATGGAGAAAGAATATGAAGAAGCGAAGAATTATGGAAGGTATGACAAGAAACGAGAATGTTATGTCAACAGCAAAGGTGAACCAGTTGTCCATCGAAAAGAAGTGGTGTTTAACGATGTTCTTGCAGTAATCCCTCTATCCGGAGAGTACTATTCAAATGTCGCGAAAGATAAAAATTATGTGAAAAAGCTAGATAAAATCATCAGAGGTGTCATGACAGCGAGTCTAAGACAGAGAGATGAAGAGAGGATGAAGAAGAATGTTGAAAGTTTGGTGGATGAACTGAAACAGATTGCAGAAGAAAAGAAAGTGGAAAGTGAAAAAGAAGAAGAAGCAGTTGGTGAAGAAGCTGTTACTGAAAAACAGGAGAATGAAGAGGATACGAAGAACAAAGAAGAAGCTGATGAGAAGCTTGAAAGATCAGTTGAAGTGGATGATGGTGCTGGTGTTGGTGAGAAACAGTAAAAGAAAAAAGTTGATCAGAATCAAATGGGAGAAAAAGCCGAGGTGCCAATGACTGAGGTAAACATGTCAACTAAATCTTCTGAAGTGTTAAATAAAAATGCTGAACAGTGCAAGAAATGCATGGAAACATGCAGTGCTTGTACTGAAAAAGATGAAAAATTCAGAACAAGAGATCTAGAATTCACTAAAATCGAAAAAGTTTTCAAAGATAAATGCAAAGAAATGTTAGAAAACGAAAAGATTTTGAAAGATAATGACAAAAAGCTAACACAAAAATGCAAGCTTTTGGAAAGGAAAAAGAAATTTTGAAAGAAAAGGTTTCAAAAATGAATGAAGAATGTTTGCAAAAAGAAAATTCATTTCAAGAAATTAAAAAGGAGTATGATTTGATAAAACTTGCATATCATATTACAAAAGAATCATATGTAGACGTGAAGAGTCAAATGAAACTTGTTCAATCGAGATTGAAACATTGTTCTGAAACATCTGATACACTTAAGCGACAGCATGAAATTAAACAACAAGTTGTAAATTCTTATATTGAAGATGTTGCTAAGCTAAAGCGTAAAATAGCTGATTTAGAACAAGATAAAAAGTTACACAGTTATCACGCTTCATCATATGTTCTTGAACGTATTTTCAACATAAAACCGGATGGTAAAGATCCTGAGAAAAACAAGAAAGGAATTGGCTCAGAGTATCATCAGGTTCCACCACCGTTTGAGGAAAAATTCACATTCTATGATGACGAGAAGGTGGAAAAAGCTTTCAACATGGTTGATCAATTGCCAGACAATGTAGACGTAACCAATTCCAAATATGATGATTCTAGTGATTCAGAGGTGGTAGGTAAGGTCGTTGAAAGTGTTTTGAAAGAAGAGTCTAGTGAAACAGGTAAATCTGAATCACAGGATGAAAATGAAGGTAGTTTTCATGAAGGTTATTTGAAAAACTCAAAATCTGAGAAAAAGGAGAATGATAATTCAAAAGGATTGGTTTATACCATGATTGGATCGGACAAATTGATCTTAGATATTGAAGTCCCGATTCAGAATGTGATTTCAGAACAGACTGACAAAGTGTTCAAGTTGGTTAAAATTGAAAAATCCGAAATCGCAAAGTTTGCTAGAAAGAGTCACAAAAATTTTTATAACAAACCTAATTTCAAGAAGAAAAACATGAAGGTTGGGTTGGGTTATAAAAAGAAACAGAATTGGAAAAGAAATGAAACACCAAATTATCAGAAAAACATAAACTTTGTTCACGGAACAAGTTCAGAAGAAGATAAAGAACTTCAATTTAGATGACAGTCTAATGAAGAGTTCTATACTCAGAAAAAGCAACAACAACAGGCTAAAGATGTTTCAAACAAAACTTGCTTTAAATGTAATAAAATTAGACATATTAATCGAAAGTGTTCAAACTCAAAGCCTGTTGATGTTGAAAAACACAAATATGAGAACGTGAAACAACGGTCAACCAGGTTTAATTCAAAACATACTTGGATGTACAACACAAACAAGTTTGCTTTGAATCAAACATGGAAATCAAACCCAACTAGGTTTGATTCAAGACAAACCTGGAATTCTCACACACCCAGATTTAGAAGAACACAAAGTTGGAAAACAATGGTGGATGCAACAAAACCAAACCAAGTTTGGAAACCAAAAGTTGTTGTTCAAAATCAAAACATTCAGAATGAATCTCATTTTTACAAAAGAAGTGTTTCAAAAGGACAAAAATGGGTGGTTAAGACACAACCTACTTCTGAACTTAAAACTGATTCAATAAAAAAGGATGAAGTAAAAGATGAAAAGTTGTTTGTACCGAACAACGATAATTTTCTAAGATTGAATGAAGCTTATTGTGTCAAAATGCCTAAGCTCAAACAGGCATGGGCTGAATTATTCAAGTAATTTAATGAGTTGTGAATGTGCATATGCTCAAGAAATTTGAAAAATGTCAAAGGGAAGCTAAGAGCAGTCTGGCACGAGTGGAGGCTGCTAAACCCTGGAACTAAAACAAGGAGTTCGTTTTTTATAGTACATAAATAAACCATAATCCAAAATACCTAAAAATTTAAAAATTTAAAAACCAAAAATATGTTTTTATTTTTGTCAAAAATGAAAAATGAAAAAAATGTGTTTGTTTTTAAATTTTGTCAAAAATCAAAAATTTCAAAAATATGTTGATTGAATATGCTGAAACCCTCACGTCGGAACAAATGTTAGTGCATTAATGTCTATCGCCTTCGTCAATCCGAACCGTAGCGAGAAACCGAAGAAATCAAGCTTTTATTGTAATATTTAGATAGAATTATCAAGGTGGCATTTTGGTAATTAATGAGAAGTCTCATTAATTCCAAGGGCTATATATAGGAGAGTTATGACATAAGTTGTAAGACTTTTGCTCATTTTGGTGATTTAGGAGATTCAAGTCTAGAGAGAGAAAGTCTAGAGAGAGAAAGTACTCTCTACGTGATTCTTGTATCGTACATGTCATATCTTTCAATAGATTCACGATTCTAATACGTTATTGTGTGTTCGATCACGCACGTTCACGGATTCCGCACGTCGAACGTTCGTTACGCAATCGAACGGTGTCAAAACCGATCCTACAATTGGTATCAGAGCTAGGAGCTCGATTGCACTGATCAAACACATTGTTTCATACCAGATTTCATCGATTTCAGATCCGAATTTCATCTATTTCTTCATCTTTTTCACTTTTATCACGGTTTTCACTGAAAAACGTAAAATTGAACGGGTTTTTACGGTCCAAATCGGATGAATTTTTGATATGTTGTGCGAAAACACTTGATTTTACAACCCTACCAAATTTCAGATTCAAACTCCTAGCCGTTTAGGAAAAATTTGAGTTTTTTCGGTCCGTTTTCGCGTCAAAACATCTGATTTCGCTCGTGTGGTTCGCTCATAGTGTCATTTTTTGGGTTTCGCTCGTGTGGTTCGCTCATAGTGTCATTTTATGGGTTTCGCTCGTGTGGTTCGCTTATAGTGTCACTTTTGTGGTTTCGCTCTTGTGGTTCGCTCATAAGTTCACTTACAGGTTTCGCTCATAAGAGCATTAGGTGATTTCGCTCATAAGTACTCTTAAAGTCTGATTCCGACGTTGCGGCCCAATAATATCATCTTGATACTAGTATTTGTCGGCTATTGTTTGAAATCCATGTGAATATTAATTCTAAAACATTGTTCTTGGCGATATTGAAAACAATCGGTCCAATGAAACATTGTGTTGATAAGTGAAATGTCAGATCTTTAATTGATGATGTCGACCACGAGATTGAATAGGCAGTCCTTGTGCATGTGAAACAACTTGAATACATGTGAACTCTGAATCCATTTATTGCATTAAAACTGCGGCCCAATGAGAATTGAAGTTTAATTGATTTGTTGTCGGCTTAGTGTATAAGATTGTTTGAACCGATATTGAGCAGCCCAAGATATCACGTGTATTGTAATCATCGGCCCAATTAATAAATTGTTGTCAGACATTGAGTATTTCAAAGTGTTGATTCATTAAATTTGAACTCAATTTGCATGTGATTATGACTGTTATAATGTGTATACCGATGAACAAGTTTGTTGGTCCAATTAAATCAAAGTATTAACATTGTTGGCCCAAGGTTTGGATAAAAATTGAAGTTGGTCGGCCCAATCAGTGTATAATCATAAACTTTGACTGAATATAGTTCGGCCCAATCAAAATATTAAAGCAAGAATAGTTATCGGCTGCATGTGAATGTTCATTAAAGGTCAAATAAGATAAATTCTTGAATTGCATCTGATCTAAAGTTGTGAGGTTCAATTAGATCCAAGTAATTGAAAGGCCCAATCAAAGAGTTTTGAAAGATAATTTTGTCGACTCAAATTTGAAAACAGTTTGTATGTGGTAGTATTGGGTCAAGCCATTTAAAGATTTTGATTAAAGGCTCAATATTGTTCATTGATTAATCGGCTCTTTCAGTCAGTAATTTTACTTAAACGACATTGAACGAATCTGCAAATCTTCGACACGAGTCTTAGATTGACTTCACAAACACAATTTCACGTATTCAGTTCAGTTTAAACTGATTGTTAGTTCGTTTGTTTTCAGGTGATACACGGTAGTTTGTCAAGCATCGAATACTCACCCGAGCGAATCCCCACTCGATACACTGTTGCCTGATCTTTGCTACTCAATCGGATAGTCATTTGTTTGTGTGAAATTTTGTATTGTTTGAAAATTTGTTGTTGTGAATTTTTCAGTACCAAAGCATGAGTTCTGAGATTTATATTGGACTGAACAAGTTTGATAATTTTACAGGTATCAAGGGAGAATCAACTGATGAGTTGATCGAAAGGTATGTCAAGTTATATTTAGAGATGGAGCGTTTGAACATTAGCAAAATGGATGAGACATGGGTTGACAAGTTGGCAAATGCTTTACCGCGTGATGAGTGGGGTACATATTTGTCGGCTTGGAAAAATAGCTTGGGATATTTTGGATTCAATTTGGGCACGTTCGTCGAGAAGATTCAAGCTCAAGAACTTGAGTTCCAAAAGATTAGAAAATTGAGGTCTGATTCAAGAGAGAAGAGTAAAGCAGCAACTGATGAAGAAAAATTTAAATCTGAAGAAAATGTTCAAGTAGTAGAGAAGCAAGTTGACAAAATTTCAGCTACTAAAGCTGAGAAGAAGGCTGAAGCTGTAAAGATGATCGAGAAGTGCTTAAATTGTGAAAATCTGAAATATGAGGGATTTAGAGAGTTTGTCATTAGAAAATGAAAATCTTAAAAATTCAGAAAATGTTTTGAAAAATCAAAAACAAAATTTAGAAAATGAAAAAGTAAAAATTGAGAAAGATTTTCAAAATCAAATAAAGATTTTAGAAGATGAGAAAGATATTTTTGGTAAAAATAATCTTGAAAAACAAATTGCAATAAATTCTCATGTTGCTAAAATCATTCAGCTTGAAAAAGAAGCTGAAAGTGATCAGAATAAAATTGCTGAGTTAGAAAATAAGTTGAAAGGTTTTGTGACTTCTGCACCATATGTGTGTCCAGAACCGATCAATTCTGTTTCAGTAAGTGACAATGTCACAAATTTTGACAAAGTCAAAATTGAAGATTGCGATGAGAAATCTGATGATGAAAATGAAAAAATTGAAAAACAAAAATTGTTTTTGAAATTAAAAGATAAATTTCAGAAAACTGTTCTACAATCGACTGAAAAGGGAGAATGCTCTAAGCAAAAACCTTTGAAGAAGAAAGTGGAACAGGAACAAAAAGATAAAAATTTGAAAAATGTACAAAAAGAAAATAACAGCTCATCAGATCGATCATCCAATCAAAATCAAAAATTACAAAAAGTAAAAAAATGATAATTCAAAAATTGTTGGCAATAAGTGGTGTAGGTCGGACCACAGTGCTCAAAAGCCAAATCCAGCAAACATGAGGAAGGAATATCACCAAGCCAAACAATGCTATGATCTGAGCATCTGGTGTGAAAATGGTGATTGGTACGATAACAGGGTGTGTTAGCGGTGCGGTTATCAAGGACACATTGCTGTTAACTGCCAAAATTGGAATTATGAGACGAGAAGATGCTTTAACTGCAACATCATAGGTCATATTGCTAGAGATTGCTCAACAAGATCAATGAGAAGATCGAGAGCTGAATCTCAGAAGCAGATGAAGAAATCAGTCAAGATCGAAAAAAAGCCCAAAGAACAGAAAGTTCAAGAACTTAAAGTTCAAAAACAGAAAGTTCCAGAAACGAAAGTAAAACTTTCACAAGGGCAGAGAGACAGACTGAGAAAGAAGAGGAAGAAGGCGAGAGAGTATCTCGAGAAAATTTTGTCCTCGGGTTCATCTGTTGGTAAAAATAAGAGTTCTGATGAATCACTTTCCTCGATTGCAAAGTCAAGCAAGACGAATTCATCGGATACAAATCTGAGGACGAAAGAAGAAAAGAAGAAGAAGAAAATGGTCAGCGATGAATCTGACGTGTCGAAGTCAGACAAGCCACCTTCAGGCGATGAATCTGACAGGTCAAAGTCAGATAAGCCATATGCAGGAAATGATTATGGTTCGTCAAAGCCAGAGGAGCCATTGGTTGAGGTAAAAAGTGGTGATTCCGGTTTGACAATGAATGATAAAAATTTTCTATCATTGTCAAAAGGAATTTCAAAAGCACCCAAGGACTGTTAGACTTGGGTGAAACTGTTTAAATGAAAAACCTGACTTGCCGGAACTCCCAGGCTGGTAATTGGGGAGTAGGAATCGGCATCTTTCTTGAGAAATTCATTTCGGTGATATTTCGACTTTCAAAAGATAAATTAAGGACATTAAGTTGTATTTGATTCATCTTTCCTACAAGTGGTAATTTGAAGAACAATGTGATGAAACCCCGAGTTTATGAAATGACACACAAAACTAATTTTCCGGAAAAACCATTTTGATTAAAACAAACTTAAATGTTTTGAAATCATAATGGGAAAATAGTTTGTTGTCAGGGGGAGTTCTGATTGTTTACGCCAAGTGGATGGAGAATTGAAGCAATTCTCGTCAAGTTGTCACTTTACTTTGTACAGTTTATTGTTTTCAAATTTTCTCAGAAAATCAAAATTGAAACATATTTTGGTTTTAGGGGGAGAAAAATTTTAAAAAAATTAGAAAATTTGAAAATGTCAAAAACATTGAAAAAATCAAAAATGAGTTTTGTTGAGACAAGAGGAAATGATAGTAAATCAGTGGACTATCACAGCATCCTAAAGAAATGGAAAGTTAAAATGTGATAAACGGTCTCACTAAAGATACGACGATAGGCTCAGCTAGACTAGTAGATTTGCGATAACGATACAAACATAAATGAAAAAGCCTAGTTCTAGTGGGAAACATGGTTGAAAGCATATTACTTAGTTTTGTCCTTCTTGATTGTGTGCCTACTCAGTAATCGCTGAATGCCAAAAAGCATAAAACTGGTTAAGTTTGTGAACTTTCATTACTTTGCTGAAAAATCGCTGTGATTGTGCATTTCATTTTGCAAAGATTTAAACTTGTTTGATTTCTTTATTTTGTTTAAGCATTGGACATCCTCTGCGTATACGTGAGTATCGACCTGGATGTTATTGCCTAAACGTTCTGCTTTATTTTCTTTGGTGTTTCGTTTAAGCTTTGGATCACCTCTGCGTATAGGAAGTATCGACCTGGTGGTTAAAGCCTAAACAATTTCAACTTGTTTTATTTTTTATTTTGTTTAAACATTGGACTTTCTCTGCGTATACGGGAGTATCGACCTGATTGTTAATGTTTAAACATTTTGTTTTGTTTTCGCACATATCACAGTTGATGAAAGTTTAAAGGCATTACTTGAGTTAGTGTATTGCATGATGAGCGGATATGCTGAGATCGTGGGGTCCATAAGAATTTAGTGCAAAATTAATATACCTAAACCTATCGGTAAACATTTCGAAAGTTTTTTAGATTGAGCTTAAGAGGACAAATATATCGTCAATCAACGTGAATCGTTTAGAACTTAATATGATTAAAGCTTAACGGTGCTAGTGATTTGTCTCAAAAACTGATATGATCCTCTTACACAAACTCACAAAAATAGTGTTTGTATATATTTTATTTCTGCATTTAAATTTTGTTTTTGCACTTATGTTTCATATTATTGAAAAAATCCAAAAAGATTTTTGACAACTGATGTTGAAAAGCTGATATTCAAAATCTCAAAGGCTAAACAAGATGAACAATTGGTTTGGTTAAGATGATGAGAAGTTGGAAGATAATCCTCAAATGTTTAGATGATTCATTAATTTGAATCACAATATCGTGTGTTATATTTTTGAGAATTTTGAGTGAATTCTTTTAGAGTCAAAATTATTTTGTCTTACGAGAGGTTGAGATGTGTAGATCTCTGATTCTGTTGCTACGGAAAGCCAGGCGTCGATCCCAAAAGCACGGAAGCTTGACGAAAGGGGGAGCCTGAAGAAAGAGACTACCGAGAGGGGGAGCAACGGAAGCTCGCAGACAGATCCACGGGGATTCTGTTCGAAAAAGAGAAAGACAAGACGCTACGAGATTGACTGCGGCAATATCCAAGGGGGATATTGTTAGTGCATTAATGTCTATCGCCTTCGTCAATCCGAACCGTAGCGAGAAACCGAAGAAATCAAGCTTTTATTGTAATATTTATATAGAATTATCAAGGTGGCATTTTGGTAATTAATGAGAAGTCTCATTAATTCCAATGGCTATATATAGGAGAGTTATGACATAAGTTGTAAGACTTTTGCTCATTTTGGTGATTTAGGAGATTCAAGTCTAGAGAGAGAAAGTCTAGAGAGAGAAAGTACTCTCTACGTGATTCTTGTATCGTACATGTCATATCTTTCAATAGATTCACGATTCTAGTACGTTATTGTGTGTTCGGTCACGCACGTTCACGGATTCCGCATGTCGAACGTTCGTTACGCAATCGAACGGTGTCAAAACCGATCCTACAACAAACATGATTAAATTCACAAGATTGAAAAATGGTTTTCAAACTATCAAATATTAATATGTTGTAAATCATAGGGGTATATTTTCTGCAAAACAGAGCATGAGAAGCAGAAAGTTGATAGCGAGACAAAGCTATCAGTTTCAGGTTGTCAAATTTTCTTTAAATGTTTTGAATTTTAGGGGAAGTAAGCGTTGTCAGAAAATACAAAAACATTTGAAAATTTGAAAAATCCAAAAACAATAGAAATCAAAAAGAGTTTTGTGTAAAAGGAGGAAATGATAGTACATCAGTAGATAATCACAGTACGCTAAAGAAATGGGAAGTCAAATGTGATAACGGCCTCACTGATGATGTGCCAGTAGGTTTTTATACATTTAGTAGATTGATTTTGAGATATAAACCTAAATATCAAATAATTACTTATCTCGTGGGGAACATCTCTCGGATATATGGGTAACCCCCGAAATCTTGTTTGAGAGATTGCCTGATTCTGAGATACTAGGTCTTTATACTGTTTGATATCTGGGGTATTATACCTGGTCTTCTGATATTGTGGAAGAAATGGCCAAGACCTCGAATAATACTTTACGCGCTTTAAAAGCTTACCCTCTGCATAAAAATTGAGAAAATATCGAAAGATATATATTAAGTGCAGTTGTAAAGATGATCCCCAAAGGGGACACACCTAAAGTCGAGCCTTCATCTCTTTGACTGAAAGGTAGTTCATACTTGAGCTCTCAAGGCCTCGCACTAACCCAGAGTACAGGTATATATTCATGGTATACTCACCTATAAGACTGAATCTATGGAATTTTGATACGAGAGTATATTCTGAGGTGGGACACGTGAATAAGTTAAGTCCTTAAAACACTAAATTCGTATCTCGAATCAGTTGAAATTTGTCTGAAAATTTAAGTGGATCAGTATACTGACAATCTAAGTGAATCATTCATAACTTAAAGTGTTTATAGCTCAACGGTGCTAGTGATTTGTCATAAACTGATATGATCCTCTGACACAAACTCAAACAAAAATATTGTCTGTAAATATGTCTATAAATATTTCTTTACTGCTTTATGTCTTAGAAAAATACAAAAAGATTTTGTTTCCATTTTGTTTTCGACAACTGATGTCTAAGAGGTGAATTTCAAAATCTAAGTATGTTGATTGTGTTTCTGAAAATAAAACAAGTTCATGTTGAAACTTGAAGTTCTTTAAAATGAAAAAAATTCCAAAAACAGTTTGTGCGATCTCCAAGGTCATTAAATTGGACTTGGATGATAAATCGTGAAGGTTTTGGATACTTAAAACTGCCAAATTCTTGAAGTCAATTTGATAAGGGAAGAGAGCCAAGTTATTCCTGGAAATTTCATATTGTCATATATGTGCTTAGAGTCAGGTTATCAATCCTGGATGTTCAAAACGCTTTCACTGTTAAATTTTTGAGAATTGCAGATAATAGTGCCAGATTACGATCCCGATTGTCGAGTCTAAGGGGGAGTCTGAAGACGAGCTCATCGAATGGCGGAGCTTGTAACCGGAAAGCCAGGTGTCGATCCCAAAAGCACAGAAGCTTAACGAAAGGGGGAGCCCGAAGGAAGAGTCTAAACGAAAGGGGGAGCAACTGAAGCTAAAGACAGATCCATGGGGAGTCTGTTTGAGCAAGAGGGAGTCTGTGTTGCTGAAGATGTCAAAGCTTCAAGAAGACTCAGAGAGAGAGAAAAGACAAGAGGCTACAAGATTGACTTCGGTAATATCCAAGGGGGAGTCTGTGAGTGCATTTATGTCTATCGCCTCCGTCAATCCAGTTCGTAGCAGAAATCAGCAGAAGTCATGGTTTTATAATGTAAAATATAGGGAAAAAGGCAAGGTGGCAAACTTGTAATTAAGGAGAACTTCCTTTAAGCCTTTGCCTATAAATAGTGACCTAATGTTAGACATTAGGGACTTTTGCTCATTTGTGATTTGGAAGCTTTGAAGGTTAGAGAGAGAAAGAGAGAAAGTAGAATAAGGTGATGCACGGTGATTGTACTTTGTCATATCTTCAATAGAATCACGATCATATATGTTCTTGTGTTCGGTCCACACACGTGCACGGATTCTGCACGTCACACGTGTCGTTACGCAATCGGTCGGGAGTCGTTTACGGTCCTACAACGCGTTCACAAGGAGCGGGAGCCGCAAACAGTCAGATGGTATCGGTGTTTATTAATTTGGCAGCGGAAAACTTTCATCAGGACCGTAGTTAGGAAATATTTTTATCAGAGTTAAACACCCAAATGTTTAAAATAGATAAATGGGATAAAACCCAAGTTTTTGCGGATAATACATTTGTAGTAAACAAGTGGGACAACACCCAATTTTCATTTATAATATATTTATAGGGATAAACCCTATTTATTGAAAACAATTCTCCTTTTTATTTAGGTAACTTGTATAGCCACTTTTCTGAGCCTTCAGTGCTCTCCAGCTGGCTTTTATTGGCTTTCACATTGTGTTACCTGAACGAGTTTTAAAAATATTTTATTAGCAAGAAATACTGGTGATTACATCCCAATTTATAAAACATTAGTTATTATAACATTACAGTATTAAGGGCGATTACAATGTTTATATCTACACAATTACTCGTTCAGTATGTGTCACTCGACGGATCTGTGACTATGGTCATATCACACATTGGATACTCGTGCCCAATTTTGAAGGTTATTAAGTACTGTATACATACCCCATAATACTAGCATCAATTGAAGAATTACAAAGACTTAATCACTATAGTTATAACTGATAAATATTTATAGTTTTGGAAAATATTTGAAATAAGGGCTCACAAACTGTGAGAAAAGAGAATGGACTCACATTTGTAGACTTAGGTATTCCTACAGGCTTCCTGGAAATATTATAAACTCATGTTACTTCTCTTGGTTATTATTTCCTTGAGTTTCTATGAATATATATATATATATATAATGCACACGTATTATTAAGATAACCCAAGTCACATTAACCGTACAACTCGAGACAGAACTCCAACGACTGAGTCAGGCAGAGCCTTGACATGCATTATGGAGTCCTAGATCAATAGGGTGTAACACGATACAGAATTCCAACGACTGAGTCAGGCAGAGCCGACATGCGTTACAGAAATCCTAAATCGATCGTGTAGGGTAATAGCAGGGTTATAGTACTTACAATGAGGCAGAGCTTCGCTAATTAGGGGGTATTAGACTATAGCTTTAGCCTACAGAAGTTGAGAGAGAAATAAAGAATTTTGAACGGATTGAAATGTCGTTCCCTGCCCCTTTTATAGTTGGTCGAGTAAGCTGTCGCGCCCAGCGACAGCCACTTTTAACTCCTTCGCGGTCCGCGAGGGACTGTGTGGCGGTTTTAGGGTTGGTGAGTCACGAGTAGGTTCGAAGCGTGGATGGGACACGTGGCTGAAGCAGCGTCCGGTAAGTAACACTCAGTCGCGCCCCGCGACAGACTTGAGAGTCTTGGTCGCGGCCCGCGAGCGACTCATTTTACTTGTTTTATTTTATTTTCATGAATATAAGTGGTATTCAGGTCCGTTTCTCACATACGGGGTGTATTTTAGGATGTTAGGGGTGTTTTAAGGGACCTTAGGAGGGTTGTTACATTGAGGGGCTTAAATGAATTTTTTTTTAAATGAAACCCTGAGGTGCATGTAGTATGCAATCATCGTGCCTGTGTTTCTTGGTTGACCTGCAAGGTCAACAGCGCTACAAATCTTGCCTTTTCAAACTTCGAATCAAGATCAAATCATCTGGTTTCAATAATTATTGCAATTTAAATGAATTAAAACCTATAGTTGACACGTTATCAATCATAACCGCAAAACATTGAAATCAATCTGAACTTTGAAACCGAATCAAGCCTACGTTTAATGGAGTAATTGTTGGTTATAGTATATAAGGCGACTCTGATAACACCATAGAACCCTTTTTGCACTCACTCTTTCATTCAAATTCACATTCAACTTCGTTCTCGTCTCTTTCTTCTTCAATCCGTCGAGTTTTGAGGTAATGTTAATGTGCTTTATGTTCATAAACGTACCGAGAATGTTAACCCTTTGTTAATTTCAGGTTTCAGTATTCATTGTGTAGTGAATTTGATGATTGGATCAACTAGGGTTTATAGCATGTTCTTTAGTTGGGGATCTTGATATAACAGTGCTAGTGTATAAATTCGGTATATTCTTACTGGTCAACAAGAAAATCAACGTGCCACAGGTCTCATATGTTAGAATTAAGGCTTGGGGCTGGGTAAGCGGCCATGGATGTGAGCCTATTGTCCAACAATTTGTTTGTTATTTTTCTGATTAATAGGAACTGATGTGCGTAGTGCGTGATAGGTTTTTAGTTGTATTTTAAGCCCTTTTTAATACTTTAGTCAAGTTTTAAATATATAAAACACAATATTCTACTAACACTAAACACACATATGGGCAAGTGCCCCCATCGTGAGCGTAGTATAGCGTTGGTAAGATACTGAGGTCATCCAAGGACACAAGAGCTTTTAGTACCGGTTTATCCTCAACGTCTAATCAAATCAAAATTTTAGAAAAAGGTTTTAAACATGAAAATAAAAACTAAAAATGCTAAAAAATAAATAAAAACAGATAGACAAGATAAATCACTTAGATCTGACTCGCCTTTAGTGTAACCTTTGATGATTTCCGCACTTTTGCACTTTTTAAGAGATTATCTTAGTTATAGTAGTAGGCCCCACTTTTGAAGGTGACGTTACTCTCAACCCAGTAGTTTGAGTCAGCAAGGATACAATCCTAAAGGGTTGGAATATTGAAAGATAATTAATTACCCTCGGTGACGTTACCCTCGGCTAAGTGGTTTGAGTCAGCAGGGATACAATCCCAAGTAGTCGGGTTAATGTATTAATAGTAGTTTACATATGAGGGGATCAAGCCATTCGCACCCCCGCCATCCAATACTAGTGGGTATTGAAGGAGGTCCTAGTAAGCTTGACCTAGGTCCTTGCAGGATCTATACACTGAACAAGGCAAGAACCTTACCAAACCATTCCCTTAACCCCCGACCAAGTAGCCAACATATCTCTATATAAACCGTAGAGATATGAATGGTGAAAATATTTTATTTTATATAGACAGTAAAATAATGCCAAGACACCACAGAAAAATGATAAGGAAGTTTCACCTTCAACATAAGAAACTAGTTATTAAAGTCATTAATACAAAACCAAATAAAAAGTGCGAAAAGATTAAAAATCAAAAGTATTACACTAAATGCTTGTCTTCACCAAGTGATGTAAGAGACTTAGGCAAACATGGCCTTTGATTGTCAAGAACTCTTACTATCAATCCTGGATCCCGAGACTACTACACATACTCTAAGATGGATGATAGATGATGGTGGTGGATGTGGGTTGTAGTGGTGGTGGAGTGTGGGTGAAGTGGGAGAGATGTGGTTTGCCAAGGGATGCCTTTGAAGTGAACCAAGCACCTCTATTTATAGCCTGCACAGAAGCCCAGACACGGCCCCGTGTCCATTGGGCACGGCCCGTGTCCATCCACTTTCTCTTTCTTCATTAATTTCAATTTGTCTGCATTAGCTCCACACGCACCCGTGTCCGCTGGGCACGGCCCCGTGTGCAGAAGCGTATCTATACTATCAAGATTTGCTTGGATTCTGCAAATCTTAGCGTTGACCACGGCCCGTGTCGAGCTGGGCACGCCACCGTGTCGGGAATAGAAGCTTCTATAGCTTTGTCTTTTCTGCAGACAACTGGCCACGCCCCCGTGTCCGCTGGGCACAAGGCCGTGGTCAGCCTTCTGTTCTCTTATTTTTGCTTGGGAAGATGCTGTCGAGGGGTCGGGCATGCCACGGTTTATTCCTTTTCTTGTATTTATGTTAGATTTAGCTGCAAATTTGTTCATTTTGTTCAATTAAGCTCATTTGGTTTTGAAAATACAAAATAAAAACAAAAACACACTTTTTCCAACATTAGTACTAAAAAAAGGTTAGTTTTATGCCTTAGTTGATGTAATTGATATGTTGCATTTTACACACATCAGGAAACAAGTTTCAACTCTATTTAAATACATTTTCCCTCGTATTATTAACATGCCTGTAAGGCAGTAGAATGGTTGAGGCGCTGAACAAATTATGTGACAACTCGAACTTTAGACTTGCTTTGATGTAACGTTACGTGCTTATGAGAAACGGAATTATATGATTTTAAATGAATGTTATGTTATGTGCATTATGTGTGATATATGGTTGTATGTTATGTGAATGTTACACGAGTCCAAACCAATCACACAAGCCCATTCGGGGCCTCATGCTTTATACACGGAACCTTGGGCAGCCCAAGAGAGGGTTTGGCCCACCTCTACCTTAGCCGATTGACATATGGGAATGTTGTAACCATTCCCCACTTTTTACAAAACCCATATCACACACACAACCCTAGACTCTTCCTCTCTCTCGGTTGCTTGGAACCCGACGGCAAGAACATCCCCTACTCGGATCACCCTCTTTTCCCTCTTTAATCCGGTTAGTGATTATGTGTTTGATTGTGTGTTATTGCTTGCATGTTGATAATTGCTTGATACCCGAAGGATTCTTGTTAACATGTTGTTTATGATCATAGTTATTAATGATTGTGAACCGGCCGCATGATTTTTGAATTAGATTGGTCCGGATGTTGTTTGATAACCGACTAGGGTGCATGCTAGTATGAGGATATGATTATGATTCGGCTTAGGTTGTTTTGATGATCTGATTGGTTGTTATCAAGGCTGTTATGTTTAGACTTATGAACATGTTTGAAGATGGTTATGAAACTATTATTTTCGGTGTTTGATCTGTTTCTGAAACTGTTGAAATATGTTTGCTGAAATCATGGAGTTGATGTTGTTAATAATTAAGGAAATCAGGAAATCAGTTACACATTCGGTTGCGACTCGGATTGCGAGTCGGTACCCCACTCGAGACCACACAACAACATCAGCCGGAACCATGGTTGCGAGTCCCGTTGCGACTCGTAACCGGACCATGACGAACCGAGACCACCTGTTGCGACTCGTAACCAGCGGTTGCGACTCGCAATCCCCTGTTGCGACTCGAGATCGCCGGTTGCAACTCGAGACCACCTTTGCACGTACATCTGTTTGGGCCTACACTGTCACGGGCCCAACCGTTTGGGCCAAATGATTGAATTTGTGAACTGTATGTTATTGGACTAGTATGCGTTTACTATTTGGGCCGGGTTATGTTGGGTCAGGGTTAACACGCACAAGTATGCTCTTGACTGCTAATTGGACTGCTTACCTGTTGGGCCGACTGCTTGGACTCGTTACATGATTTGAACTGCTGATACGTTTATGTAAATTGACATGATCATACTCGATACCATACGTGATACAAACGTGCTATATACGAACCTGACTTGCATAATAACCATGATAGGACGTGGTTGGCCATTTACTTGCTACATGTACTCTTTGTGTATCTGCCGAGCAAACCAAGGTGAGTTCACACAGCCAAGGTATGGGATTCCCGGGTTGGGAATTGGGTTGGATATGTTGAATATGGAATGATTACTCGTACTTACGCATTCTCTAGACTATAGACCATCGTCCTCAGGTTAGTCAGGACACGTTACGTAAAGCCTACGTAACCCAGTATGTTTGCCATTTGTCTCCCGGGTCGGGAGGACACGTTACGTAAAGCCTACGTAACCCAATACCATCTACTGGCTTCCGGGTCGGAAGGCCACGCTGCGTAAAGCCTACGTAGCCCCCACGCGTACCATGTCCTCGGGGAAGGGCACGTCACGTAAAGCCTACGTGACCCTGTACGTTTTCCTGTTCTCAGTAAAGAAGAACACATGGTCGGAAGTTAGTCTAGTAAGTACCACTGATGAGAAGCCCTCATTAGTAAGGAAAAATCGTGGGAAGCCCCCACCAGTAATATAAACACAAGGTTTGGGAAGCCCCCACCTTTAGTACACACTAGTATGGGAAGCCCCCACTAGTTATACTTATGCACTATGTTATGAACTTACTTTCTGTGAACTCGCTCAACTAGTTTGTTGATTATTTGCTGCATGCCTTGCAGGACCTTAGGTATACTTGGAGCTTGCACCAGAGGAGAAGCGGGTCGTTGTGGACAAGAACATGTGAATGCTTATTAAACACTTTTACATTCACCCATTGATACTTATGTTTTGGGTTTTACATTTAATGCTTCCGCTACATATACAACGTTTGGTTTTGAACATCAATTATGTCTATGGTTACTATTAAATGCTATGTTTGATATAATTGGTGGCTTGATCCTGGTCAGTCACGCTCCCAAGCGGTGGTACTCCGCGGGTGGATTTTGGGGGTGTGACAGATTGGTATCAGAGCTATTGGTTATTGAGAACTTGGTTTTAATATGGGAAAACGTTTTTATTAAAACCGGACTATAACCAGTACAGTGCTCTCAACGATCCACAACGACGCTTCGCTCCACGTGCAAGACTCGACATCCTAGGTAATAAGGTTTATGTTTATTGCCTGTTTGCTAGAACTGCTTAGAACTTTGCTCGCATTACGTTTAGATACACATGATACTATAGCATGAGGAACCCTACGTGCTTACACTTTTCTGTCATCGCCCTATTCGCAAATCATTCTTACCTATGCTACTTGTTACAATGAAGATCATGTCTGGACGAATCAACATGACACAAGCCCAGCTAGAGGCTCTCGTTCAAGCTCAAGTTGCTGCGGCAGTTGCAGCAGCTCAAGCAGGTAGTATATCCTGCAGTATAGGCACACACTAGGATCTTTAGATCCTACATTAACTCTAGTATTTAACTTCGTCCTATTCGTACACAATAGGTCAACACGCGCAGCAGCCTGTCTGCACATTCAAGAACTTCATGGACTGTCGTCCAAATTCTTTCAGCGGCACCGAGGGGGCAGTGGGACTCCTCCATTGGTTTGAAAAGCTAGAATCTGTATTCGAAATGTGCGAGTGCCCTGAGGCTCGCAAGGTCAAGTTTGCTACAGGCACCTTGGAAGGAATCGCGCTAACCTGGTGGAACGCGCAAGTGCAAATTCTGGGGTTGGCAGCTGCTAACGCCACACCCTGGAACGATTTTAAGGAACTCATCAAGCGTGAGTATTGTACACGTGAAGATATTCACAAGTTGGAAGACGAGCTGTATAATTTGAAAATGGTTGGATCAGAGATCGAAGCGTATACTAAACGGTCGAATGAGCTGGCCGTTCTGTGTCCAACTATGGTGGACCCCCCATTCAAGCGCATTGAGATGTATCTCAAGGGATTGGCACCAGAAATTCAGAGCCACGTGACGTCGGCTAATCTCGACAACATACAGGAAATCCAGCGTCTCGCTCATCGTATCACCGATCAGGCAGTGGATCAGAATAAACTGCCTAAGCGTGTCAACGCTACTGCTATAGTCACTCCTTCAGTTACTCCTGCTACTACTAGCGACAGCAAAAGAAAATGGGATGGAGATTCCAGCAGGGGTTCAGCGACTGTTCAGCCACAAGCTCAGCAGCAGAAGACTGACCACTACCAGAGCCCCAGTCAGCAATCATCTGGTGGTCACAGACACAGGAGATATCAGGGAAGTCAACCTAAGTGCTACAATTGCCACAGACATCACAATGGCCCGTGTAACAAGGGTCGTTGTCAAAGGTGTCTTAAGATGGGTCACGAGGCCAAAGACTGTAGGAGTCCACGGCCTGCGAATCAGAATCAGCAGCCTCAGCAACCCGCTCCACAGAACCAAAACCAGCAGCAGCAGCCACAGCATGGAAACCGGGGATGTTTTCAGTGTGGGGCTGAAGGTCACTTTAAGCGTGATTGCCCTCAATTGAACCAGAACCAGAACCGCAACAACAACAATAACCAGGGCAACGGGAACAACAATGGGGGAAACAACAACAACGGCAATGAAGCTCGTGGTCGTGCATTCGTACTAGGTCGAGGCGACGCAGTGAACGATCCCAACGTGGTTATGGGTAAGTTTCTCCTCGACAATATTTACGTTACTGTTTTATTTGATTCGGGTGCGGATACAAGCTATATGTCTGTGAAAATGTGTCAACTGCTAAAACGTGCACCAACACTTTTACCCACCAAACATGTAGTAGAGTTAGCTAACAGTAAAAGTCTAGAAGCCACGCACGTAGTTCAGGGTTGTAATCTAATCCTAGCTGGCCAAGCCTTCTCTATTGATCTCATTCCCATAGTTTTGGGTAGTTTCGACGTCGTGATTGGGATGGATTGGTTATCCCAACACCAGGCAGAAATTTTATGCAGCGAGAAGATTATTCGCATTCCTCGTTCGGGTCAGGAACCTCTAGAAGTTCAAGGCGACAAGAGTGGTGCAGTGGTTGGCATCATCTCTTTCTTGAAGGCTCAGAAATGCTTACGAAAGGGGCATACTGCCATTCTGGCACTCGTTACAGACGCATCAGCAAAGGAAAAGAAATTGGAGGATATTCCAATTGTACGTGATTACCCTCAGGTGTTTCCTGAAGACTTACCTGGCTTACCGCCTCATCGTCAGGTCGAATTCCAAATCGAGCTCGCTCCAGGAGCAGCACCCATAGCTCGCGCACCATATCGTCTAGCTCCATCGGAATTGGAGGAACTGTCAAAACAGCTGCAAGAGCTCTTGGAAAAGGGTTTCATTCGTCCAAGCTCTTCGCCTTGGGGAGCTCCAGTACTTTTCGTGAAAAAGAAAGACGGTACGTTCAGAATGTGCATAGACTACCGTGAACTCAACAAGGTGACGGTGAAGAACCGTTATCCTCTTCCACGCATAGACGACTTATTCGACCAGCTGCAAGGGTCGTGCTACTATTCCAAGATAGACTTGAGGTCAGGGTATCATCAGCTGAGAGTCCGGGATGAGGACGTCTCCAAAACCGCATTCAGAACTCGTTATGGTCACTACGAGTTTCTTGTCATGCCGTTCGGCTTAACGAACGCGCCTGCTGTATTTATGGATCTTATGAACAGGGTGTGCAAACCCTATCTCGACAAGTTTGTCATAGTATTCATCGACGACATTCTGATTTACTCCAAGAGTCAGGAGGATCACGAGCAGCATCTTCGTCTTATTTTGGAACTCCTTCGGAAGGAACAACTGTACGCCAAGCTTTCTAAATGTGACTTCTGGCTTCGTGAAGTCCACTTCTTAGGCCATGTGGTGAACAGGGATGGGATCCACGTCGATCCATCAAAGGTAGATTCGATCAGAAACTGGCCTGCACCGCGTACACCGACAGAAATACGCCAATTCTTGGGTTTGGCAGGATACTACAGACGGTTCATCAAGGATTTCTCAAAGATTGCTCAGCCGCTTACGCTACTGACACAGAAGGGTGTTACCTATCGCTGGGGAGAGCCCCAGGAGACTGCTTTTCAGCACCTAAAGGATAGACTTTGCAGTGCACCTATCCTCTCATTGCCAGAGGGCACAGATGACTTCGTGGTTTATTGTGATGCATCCATTCGGGGACTGGGATGTGTGTTAATGCAGCGCGACAAGGTTATCGCTTACGCCTCTCGTCAACTCAAGATTCACGAACGGAACTACACGACGCACGACTTAGAGCTGGGAGCTGTTGTTTTCGCGCTTAAGATATGGCGACACTACCTGTACGGTACCAGGTGCACGATTTACACCGATCACAGGAGTCTCGAGCATATTCTTAAGCAGAAGGATTTGAATATGCGTCAACGACGATGGGTCGAGTTACTTAACGATTACGAATGCGCCATCAAGTACCATCCAGGCAAAGCCAATGTTGTGGCTGACGCCCTCAGTCGGAAAGACACTTTACCACGGCGCGTGCGAGCGCTACAGCTTACGATTCAGTCTAGCCTTCCAGCACAGATACGAGCTGCTCAGACAGAAGCACTGAAACCAGAAAACGTCAAGGCTGAAGCCTTACGCGGCTCACGACAGCAAATGGAACAGAAGGCAGACGGCGCCTACTATGTAACGGGGCGTATTTGGGTTCCACTTTATGGCGGCCTACGCGAACTTGTAATGGACGAAGCTCACAAGTCTCGCTACTCGGTACATCCAGGGTCGGATAAAATGTACCACGACATCAGCACTACTTATTGGTGGCCTAGTATGAAGGCCCACATTGCTACGTACGTTGGAAAGTGCTTGACCTGTGCGAGAGTCAAGGTTGAATATCAGAAACCAGCTGGCCTACTTCAGCAGCCTAAGATACCACAGTGGAAATGGGAAGAAATTTCCATGGATTTCGTTACAGGCCTACCTAGATCCCAGCGTGGGAACGATACGATATGGGTGATCGTGGATCGACTCACTAAGTCTGCACACTTCCTACCTATAAAGGAAACGGATAAGTTCTCCACTCTAGCAGACGTCTATCTTAAGGAAGTTGTTTCGAGGCACGGGGTGCCCATCTCCATCATTTCGGATCGCGATGCACGATTCACGTCAGAGCTATGGCAAGCAATGCACATATCTTTCGGCTCAAAGTTAGACATGAGCACAGCATATCACCCTCAGACGGATGGGCAGTCTGAGCGAACGATCCAAACTCTAGAAGACATGCTTCGGGCATGCGTTATCGATTTCGGCAACGGCTGGGAAAAGCATCTCCCTTTGGTGGAGTTCTCGTATAATAATAGCTATCACACCAGCATCCAAGCCGCTCCATTCGAGGCATTGTACGGGCGTAAATGCCGGTCACCCCTCTGCTGGGCAGAGGTGGGGGATAGTCGGATTACGGGTCCAGAGATTGTAGTGGACGCCACAAAAAAGATTGCACAAATACGACAACGCATGGCGGCAGCACGCGACCGTCAGAAATCCTACGCGGATAAGCGTAGAAAGCCTTTGGAATTCCAGGTCGGGGACCGGGTTTTGTTGAAAGTTTCACCCTGGAAGGGTGTGGTTCGTTTTGGCAAACGGGGCAAACTGAATCCGCGATATGTCGGACCATTCGAAATCATAGAAAAGATTGGCAAAGTAGCATACAAGTTGAACCTACCAGCTGAACTCGGAGCAGTTCACAATGTCTTTCATGTATCAAACTTAAAGAAGTGCCTATCAGATGAAAACCTCATCATTCCTTTTAAGGAACTCACTATCGACGAGCGGTTGCAGTTCGTCGAGGAACCAGTAGAAATCACGGACCGGGATGTGAAGATCCTCAAACACAAGAGAATCCCTCTTGTCCGAGTTCGTTGGAACTCCAAACGTGGCCCAGAGTACACCTGGGAACGCGAAGACAGGATGACAGAAAAGTACCCCCAGTTATTCGAAACCAATGCTACCACTACTGAGGCTGAAGCTACTACTTCGGAATTTCGAGACGAAATTCCAGATCAACGGGGGGAGGATGTGACACCCCAGGAAAATCAGTGAACAATACAGTCTACCTAGCTTCCTCAGTGAGTGCATACCAAATTTTGTGACAAAATTTCCAATTAGTTGGGGATAATGTGACAACTCGAACTTTAGACTTGCTTTGATGTAACGTTACGTGCTTATGAGAAACGGAATTATATGATTTTAAATGAATGTTATGTTATGTGCATTATGTGTGATATATGGTTGTATGTTATGTGAATGTTACACGAGTCCAAACCAATCACACAAGCCCATTCGGGGCCTCATGCTTTATACACGGAACCTTGGGCAGCCCAAGAGAGGGTTCGGCCCACCTCTACCTTAGCCGATTGACATATGGGAATGTTGTAACCATTCCCCACTTTTTACAAAACCCATATCACACACACAACCCTAGACTCTTCCTCTCTCTCGGTTGCTTGGAACCCGACGGCAAGAACATCCCCTACTCGGATCACTCTCTTTTCCCTCTTTAATCCGGTTAGTGATTATGTGTTTGATTGTGTGTTATTGCTTGCATGTTGATAATTGCTTGATACCCGAAGGATTCTTGTTAACATGTTGTTTATGATCATAGTTATTAATGATTGTGAACCGGCCGCATGATTTTTGAATTAGATTGGTCCGGATGTTGTTTGATAACCGACTAGGGTGCATGCTAGTATGAGGATATGATTATGATTCGGCTTAGGTTGTTTTGATGATCTGATTGGTTGTTATCAAGGCTGTTATGTTTAGACTTATGAACATGTTTGAAGATGGTTATGAAACTATTATTTTCGGTGTTTGATCTGTTTCTGAAACTGTTGAAATATGTTTGCTGAAATCACGGAGTTGATGTTGTTAATAATTAAGGAAATCAGGAAATCAGTTACACATTCGGTTGCGACTCGGATTGCGAGTCGGTACCCCACTCGAGACCACACAACAACATCAGCCGGAACCATGGTTGCGAGTCCCGTTGCGACTCGTAACCGGACCATGACGAACCGAGACCACCTGTTGCGACTCGTAACCAGCGGTTGCGACTCGCAATCCCCTGTTGCGACTCGAGATCGCCGGTTGCGACTCGAGACCACCTTTGCACGTACATCTGTTTGGGCCTACACTGTCACGGGCCCAACCGTTTGGGCCAAATGATTGAATTTGTGAACTGTATGTTATTGGACTAGTATGCGTTTACTATTTGGGCCGGGTTATGTTGGGTCAGGGTTAACACGCACAAGTATGCTCTTGACTGCTAATTGGACTGCTTACCTGTTGGGCCGACTACTTGGACTCGTTACATGATTTGAACTGCTGATACGTTTATGTAAATTGACATGATCATACTCGATACCATACGTGATACAAACGTGCTATATACGAACCTGACTTGCATAATAACCATGATAGGACGTGGTTGGCCATTTACTTGCTACCTGTACTCTTTGTGTATCTGCCGAGCAAACCAAGGTGAGTTCACACAGCCAAGGTATGGGATTCCCGGGTTGGGAATTGGGTTGGATATGTTGAATATGGAATGATTACTCGTACTTACGCATTCTCTAGACTATAGACCATCGTCCTCAGGTTAGTCAGGACACGTTACGTAAAGCCTACGTAACCCAGTATGTTTGCCATTTGTCTCCCGGGTCGGGAGGACACGTTACGTAAAGCCTACGTAACCCAATACCATCTACTGGCTTCCGGGTCGGAAGGCCACGCTGCGTAAAGCCTACGTAGCCCCCACGCGTACCATGTCCTCGGGGAAGGGCACGTCACGTAAAGCCTACGTGACCCTGTACGTTTTCCTGTTCTCAGTAAAGAAGAACACATGGTCGGAAGTTAGTCTAGTAAGTACCACTGATGAGAAGCCCTCATTAGTAAGGAAAAATCGTGGGAAGCCCCCACCAGTAATATAAACACAAGGTTTGGGAAGCCCCCACCTTTAGTACACACTAGTATGGGAAGCCCCCACTAGTTATACTTATGCACTATGTTATGAACTTACTTTCTGTGAACTCGCTCAACTAGTTTGTTGATTATTTGCTGCATGCCTTGCAGGACCTTAGGTATACTTGGAGCTTGCACCAGAGGAGAAGCGGGTCGTTGTGGACAAGAACATGTGAATGCTTATTAAACACTTTTACATTCACCCATTGATACTTATGTTTTGGGTTTTACATTTAATGCTTCCGCTACATATACAACGTTTGGTTTTGAACATCAATTATGTCTATGGTTACTATTAATTGCTATGTTTGATATAATTGGTAGCTTGATCCTGGTCAGTCACGCTCCCAAGCGGTGGTACTCCGCGGGTGGATTTTGGGGGTGTGACAAATTACAAGTAGACCTAGGTTTGAACGTGCTGGTTCGCCATATATTTATTTCTTTTTTAAAGACAATACTTATTAAACGATTTCATAAAATGTTTTTAATAGAAAATAATTGCTTTTATGTTTTTCGGTTTAAAATTTAGTTATAAGAATTTTCTTTTAAATTTCTTAATTATTATTTAATTTCTTTATCTAAATAAAATAAGCATTTTATTTAGATAACTCTATTTATTTGTTTTCCACAACAAAACTTTTGTAAAATATATCATACGAATTTTTACATAATTATTCGATAATAAAAATAAAGCAAATTGGATTTAAATAATCCTTACTTTCTCAATTGGCCGATAATAATCCAACTCAGTTATTTGCCGATAATAATCCGAACCGATCCATTTTTTGCCGATAATAGTCTGCGTTAAAAATAGCTTAACAGGGGTTAAGTTTTTTTCCGAATTACAAACCGATGTTCTAGGGCTTTTGATTAGAAAGATGATAGAAGTTGATTGATGTAAAATTTACCTCGAAATACTGCCCCAAATGACGAAAATGGTGGTTCAATTCGGGTGTTTAAACTTACAATTAACAAAAATCAAGCCGTTTGGAGCACCGTTTCGAGGTAAGTTTTACACAAATCGACTCGTATAATCGTTCTGATCAAAATCCCTAAATCATTGGTTTGTAATTCGGAAAAAAACTTAGCTCCGTTAAGCTACTTTTGACGATGGACTATTATCGGCCAAAAGTGGACCAGTTCGGATTATTATCGTCAATTACCTGAGTTTGGATTATTATCGGACAAATTGAGAAAGTTGAGATTATTTAAATCCAATCTGTCTAAAAATAAAATGATACCCTCAAACATAATTCAATACGTATGTTTTTTTCGCAAGTAAAATACAAATATTTTTTTCGCAAGTAAGACTGTATGAATTCCCAAATTGATACAAGAACCCCTAATTTGATATTCAATCTTATTCATCATTTTTAATTCGATCATTATTAATTTTAGTATCATTCAAACGTTAGGATAATTCTTGTGGTGACTTTGCAACGTTTATTATTCCAAGACTTAGTGCTTATAAAATTTGCTCACTAAGGTGATTATTCGTAGCCCTTTTTCATTTTACATTTTACATTTTACATTTTGGGTGTGTCATGTTTCAAATTCAAATATTTTTAAACAAACAAGCGAATTCATTCATGCCTATGTGTAATTATGCTATGTGTTAAACTTGTTCTACCATTTGTGGTATTCTAGCATTTGGGATTCTAGCATTATGCGTTGATCATTAATAACATCAAACCTAAGGTAGTAGATAATAGCACTATTGGATTGACCCCCGCCTGAACTAGTATTTGGGTATTAAAACCGGTTGTTATCATAGGTTTGATCGATGCAACATTGTTTATCATATGTGCTTAACTTATTTATTTGGACTTATGATTCACTAACCTATTTTCATTTGCGTTAAAACCTAAGATTATTCACCAACTATTTTAGATTACCTTTATTTTATACATGATACAGGAAATGCTACATGAGACGTTATGAAGTTGAGGATTTCACATAGACCTAGTTGAAATAAACAAGACATTTGTATTTCATACTATGTGATTTGATGAGACAATATGTTATGTATTTAAATCTTTAACTTTGAGTATGATATAGGAACTGACACGTTTTTTATTAGTACCATGAGTGATGAACAATATATACGCCCCAACACATTACGTCATTGATTGGAGTGTTACACTTTATCAAGAGGAATGTACAATATTTCTCTTCGAAATAGATATAAGTGTTCTTCTTGGGCTATGTATAATCTTATTAAAAAGAAGCGTCAATAATGAATAAAATAAAATAATATTACATGTATACATAATAATCAAGAAATCAAAAAAATCACAACTGCACACAAATTTTTATTCGGGCAGAACCAATCAAACTAACTTACTGATTTTTTTTATTCACAAGCACTACCCTCTAAGCGATAGTCACCAACGAGAACCATAGTGTTGCACGCAATTTCATCCATCTTTTTTTAGCTAGACCGCCTTCGTTGGGCTCCATGTTGGATGCACCATTGATTCCTTTTTGTTGGTCTTCATATGGTTCAACTCCAAGAAAAATCACACCACCTACTTCAACATCTTGGATTGAAAAGTTACAACCCACTTTGAACATGTTACAAGAAGGATCTTCTTCACAAAGTTGTGGCTTGTAACAATTGTTATCGAAGTTTATGTTGTCATCATAGTTAAATGATGTTATATGGTCC
Source organism: Helianthus annuus (assembly GCF_002127325.2). Lineage (NCBI taxonomy): Eukaryota > Viridiplantae > Streptophyta > Magnoliopsida > Asterales > Asteraceae > Helianthus > Helianthus annuus. The sequence goes on from NC_035440.2 coordinate 127,928,865, forward strand.
AATTGTTGAGAGGTAGATCCATCCCTTTGGGGACATCCGATAAAACTGGAACGATATAGAGAGGTAGAGTCAACTTGTCTATACACATTAGGCTACAAAAAAGCACACAATTAGCGACCTGGTATATAAGATGGAAAGCAACACATATACTAACTGATGTGTGAAACATACCACATTATTAGCTAGGCTTGTTTTCGCGTGACTTACCGTCATCTCCCACTTTTTGCCTTTTAACCCACAAATCTATACTTATAAAACATATCATGTTTACTATTTATACAAGAATATAAATTCATTGTTCTAAGATAATAAATAGTCAAGTTACCTCTTTAAGTACTTCAGAGTTCGAGTTGTACATATCGAGAAAATCCCTCACTATCCAGACATCTTTTCTCTCGAGACGTTTACGAATAGGGCCTTTCTTCGATATATTTACCAATTGCCACACCTTATCACTTTGCAACAGTGGACCTAAGTTCTTAGATTCGTTGCGGCGATCCTTGACATCAAAGGGATATGTTATAGCTTCTTTGATCGCGTAGGGAAAATGATCACCATCAACCATTGCTCCTAATCGAAATGTGACATTTCGAAGAGGATTTCTATCGTGTTTAAATCTCATTTCACCTAGTGTCCCAATTCCATCTTTAAGTACGAGAGAACGATCACCTAAAAGAATATTTTTCTTTTTTTCGAAATTAACAACTATGTTGTTTTTGAACTCTAGAGGTGTCCAAACACCTTCAACCCCATTTACACCACAAAAATATGCATTGATGAGTACTATCTTCACCTTTAGAGAGGCTGCCCACCCGTTAGTTACTCGTTGGCGCGTCTTGCTATCAACCAACATAATGTTGATGGGCTTATTTATACCATTACAATCAACTTCTCCGGTAATCGTTCTCCCAGTGTACACCGGTGATGCGACTTTAGTCGGAAAGGTTAGCTCTAGATTCATTGGTTCTACAATAGCGGATGCGTGGTCCTGCTCACACATGACTAAAAGTTATAATTGTAGATAATTATCAACTAATTAAAATTATAATCCAAAATATTCTTTTACTTTGAAGTAATTATGATGGTATATGAAATAAAATCCGATATTTCAATTATATCAGATAAATAAAATATGTATTTTTATCTATCTTTGTCTTAAGAAAGGTTAATCAGTTACAATCAAACATAAAATATCAATATTGTTGTTTATTACTTCTTTCTTACACGATTAGAATGCATAATATTTATTTATACGAACCAGCAAGATGACACTTTCGTGCACTAAATAAAATTCTCGTTTGGCTCAACCTCGGTATTAAAATAGTAAACTAAGACTTGTTTAATTTTATATATGATTAAAACAAAAAAAAATCTCAATTTGCAATTGATTTTAACACAGAACGGTTTTGGTTTATCTAAACACTAGGTTATAACCCCGTGTATTACACGGGGTTGAATAAATAAATTTTATATACTAAATAATAAAAATAATATATTTTTAAAAACCTTGTATGGGTTGAATAAATATAATTTTATATATTAAATAATAAAAAGTTATATCTATAAGAACCATATTATACGGGTTGAATAAATGTAATTTTATATACCAAATAAAAAAGTTATATCTTTAAAATACGTGTATTACACGGGTTAAATAAATGTAATATTGTTTACTAAATAATAAAATAATACATCTTTAAAAAACCTCATTTATAACACGGGTTGAATAAATGTTATTTTATATACCAAATAATAAAAAAATTACATCTTTAAAAATATACGCATTACACGGTTTGAATAAATGTAATTTTCTATACTAAATAATAAAAAATATATGTCCTTAAAAAACCCCGTGTATTGTACGAATTAATTAAATCTAATTTTATATATCAAATAATAAAAAGTTATATCTTAAAAATCTAATTTTATATATCAAATAATAAAAAGTTATATCTTAAAAAACCTCATGTATTACATGGGTCGAGTAAATGTAATTTTGTATAGTGAAAATAAAAATATTTAATATATTAATACAAGTTTATCTTTAAAAATATGCGCATTACACGGTTTGAATAAATGTAATTTTCTGTACTAAATAATAAAAAATACATATCCTTAAAAAACCCGTGTATTGTACAAATTGAATAAATCTAATTTATATATCAAATAATAAAAAGTTATATCTTAAAAACCTCATGTATTACATGGGTCGAGTAAATGTAATTTTGTATAGTGAATTAAAAATATTTAATATATTAATACAAAGTTTGGTTTACGTGATAAAAATAGATTATTCTGTTACAATATTTGTTAACGAAGTCTCAATAAATTTAACTCTTTATTTAAACAAAACGTTCAAATATAATTAATTCAAATAAATAATATTATAAATGAGAAGGAGATTAAACTAAATAATAATTATCCATAAGCTATTAAGCTAATAATATTTAGTAGGAGGATTATCTATAATATTAGATATTAAAATAAATAATATTTAGTAGGATGGTTATCTATAATTAATTAGAAAAGATTAAACTAAATTTTTAATTATCTATAAGAGATTCGCTAATATGATGACAAGTGTCCCTAAAATGGTTTCTTTTATTATATAGTATAGATATCTTTTTTTTTTTTAAACATATCTATTTATCAAAGAAAACTACCAATATAATCTTTACTTTCACAGGTTTTGGGTTTTTTTTTTAACATATCTATTTTTCAATTAAAACTGTCAATATAATCTTTACTTTCACAATACACAAACAAAAAATGAATTTTATTTCTATAAATACACCAGCAAATAATATTAAATGCAATTTAGAAAGAAAAAAAAAACAATATTTCAAATATTATCCAAAAGAACGTGAAAATGAACTGATTGGTCGAAATATCATATGAAAACTTGCACTTATAGCCGCCTCGCTGACTTAAAAAGTGCACGTCAACGATGGTTACAGACCCGTAGGTTTGATTAATGATTATACCGGACTGTTACCGGCGTATTAGTGATGAAAAATAGATATTAATGATGGAAATTAAAAAGAAAACGAACATACAAATTCAAGATTCTGAACATAGTTTTCCATTGTGTGGTTAAGCCGATGAAGTTCCTTGCTCCCACCTGAAAACAACTAGTTAGAACCTAGAATCAACAAACAAATCGAAGCCGAAAACACAAACTGATTAATGGTTTATAAGGGTTTTTAAAGATACCAAGAAAGATGACTAGCTCGGATGATTAAAGTGGTGGTTGATTTTAGCTTCTTAAAGATGTTGAAGAAGAAGGAGAAGAGGAAGATGATTACGAAGGTTTTGAGCTTTACTTTCAAATACTTATGGTTTCTTTGATTAGGGTTTGAAGAAAATTTCCAAGATATTACTGGATGAAAAGGTTTTGATATATTTGTGTTAATTCTTTAGGGTTTGAAATTGTTGAAAAAGATGACTAAATAGCGCCCAAACCGCGTAATAACCTTGTAATTTCCTAGAGATCTACAAAACACACACACCCACATGAACATGTAATATGAGGACTGAGGTTTGAATGTTTGCTTGTTTAAATTTTCTTTAAGACAAATATTGATCTTAAAGTTATGTCGGTTAATTTTTAAATGAATGTTATTAGGTTGTTATCAAGAATGATACAATATATTATAACCTTCGATGTCATTAATTAATGATATAGAAAAGGCTGTATTGAAGAAAACATACGAAAAGATAAACTAAGATTAAGTTGAAATGAATTTCCATTTATATTGTTTATGCTTAATTAAAAAGATCTAGATAACCCTACAAGTAATTTTACACAAAGCTAAAATCAAATCACAAGATTTGTTTGTTCCTTGTAATACTATATGATATAGTTTGTTCCTTGTAATACTAGATATAAGAAAAATTAACCTAAGGGTGTAAGGGGTGCTCACCTAAGAGGTGAGTCCCCTCTCTTACGCCCAACCAATCCTCGTGTGCCACATCAACTCCCCTCTTAAACTCCCCTCACACCCTAATTTGATGGCGTCACTCCCCTCTTAGGGGAATTGCTTTTTTTATTCAAAAAAAAAAAAGAAAAACAATTGATTGGTTGGAAATTAGATTGGCCCCACCATCCCTCTCCTTCTTCAGCGGTGAACTCCCACCTCGCTTGGTCCCCGATTTGCCTCACCGCACCAACAGCGGCGGTGTTCCCGCTAGGTGACTTGGGTCACCGAATGGGGTTACCGCTGGTGCCCCGGACACCCTAATAAATAGTAAACAAGTTTTGAATAATTTTGTGTTAGCAATATTGTTAGTTTTCATCTCTTTTTTTTTTTTTTAATTCTAAAGCTAACGTGGATTCTATACGTAATTTCGTAGATTTTTAATTAAAGTGTAAAATTAAGCTATTAAAAAAACCTAAATATGCAGGACCACCAATCAGTTTTGACGATTTGAAAGTTTTTTTTTTTTCTTTTTTTTTTTTTTTTTGGAAACGGCTGACTAAATCACCACATAATCATTCTGTGATGTCTTCAACTGATCAAATGCATCACATCCTCGATAATGATCAGAGTTGGATGCATACTCGAGCCACTAGTTCCAGTCAGAGAGGCCTAGTTCTAAACTTTATTGCCACCACCAATGTCCTTCAAAGTGATGCTAGTGGGAATTGAACTTGGGACGTCAAGGAGATAAACAAAGCGACTAACCACTAGACCAACTTGTTTGGACGAAAGCTTTTATTATATGTTCTACCTCTGATATATTCTACTCAAAACAGGAAAAAACAATAAGATTCGTGATTCTTTCTACATAAGACTTTGAATTGTTCAATTGATAAGTTTGTATACTTGTACCTTGCAGATTTCCAGCTTGTTTAGAGAATCAATGCATGTTTATCCCTCTTTGTCTGTGACACATTTGGATCTCTAGCCTTGGAGACAGTGGAATTCTTGAACAGGGTCCAGCGAATCGTGCATGGTACGTAATTTCTCGACCACATAAGACTTGTAGTTTTGTTTTTAGTAGGATTGTTTTGCTATCTAAAAGGGAGTTGCGACGCAGCTTGCTATTTACCTGCTACTTTATTGTAATTGTTGGTTTTGGTTGGAACTTAATTAGAGAATGATAGAAAAACCTCTAAGAAGAAGAAGATTATGTTAAAGTAGTGGACGACGAAAAAGCTAGTGGAAAAATTGACCGAGTTCAACCTTAGAGCTAACACAAACATAACATATTGGTATGTGAGCTACGTCTCATCTCGAAGAACAATCCATAGGGCCGAAGTCTAACTGCCAAAATAGGGGCAATTTCATGTCTATGTGATTTATTCATGTATATGTGATTTATTGTACTCATAGTTGGGTATTGCTTAAGAGAGCATGACTCTACAATGGTGAAAGTTTTGATATCTTCTTATGAACCTTTGGTATCCACTCCAGGAAGCTACCAAAGGCAAACGCAAAGTTTTTCGAAGGATGTCACCCGACACACAAATGTTTCTATTTTATGTATAATATAAAAGAATCGATATTTTAATGACACCCAAAGTTTTCTAACAATTAAATCCAAGAAAATAAAAGAACTGAATGTTACTAGAATCACAAGATCGAGTGGTTAATCCTCATTTCCCTTAGGGTGCACGGGGCGCTATGCGGGGAGGCAAGCGGTGACCCAAGTCCCCGAGCGGAAACACCGCCGCCATCCCCGCGGTGAGGCAAATCGGGTACCAAGATCGGTGTATGTTCACCACACAAGAAATTGCACAAGGATCGAGATATGAACGTTGGGCAACGGTCAAATGTTTAAAAAAAAAAATTCAATTTTAACCAATATAAATAACCAACTTCAATCTAATTTTTTTCCACACCCATTTTCAAACTTATACTCTAAAAATCTATCAAATACACCCAAAGCCAAACCGAGCAATGGAGAACCAACCCCGGGAAGCCAAAAAAAATCTAAGGGACGCGGCTCGCAACCGTCTCGTGGTGGTTCGAGCGGTGCAAGTGCACAACCACAACTCCCTTTCGGATATACTTCACAACCCCCGTTTTTTTACCCACAACCTTCACACCCCTCGAGATAACGGAACAACGCGAGACGATGAGAAACTACGCGTACGATCGAGATATGAAAACATTCCTCAAGCCGCACGACGATGCTCCGCCGGAAATGTTGCCGTTCATCCTCGCCCGAAAGCGCGACGTCGCTAACAAGTACGGGTGGCCGTGCAATTTCTAAAATTTGTATTTTCTAGTTTGAATGTAATTTTTATTTTCTAGTTTGAATGTAATTTTTATTTTTAATTCAATGAAATATCTTTTATTAAATTTTTATTAATATTTGTTTAATTTATATACATGCATAATTACAACAAATAAAAAAAACAAAAAAATAAAATAAAAAAGCAAGTCCCCTCTCTTACACACACCTAATCAGCATGCGTCATGTCAACTCCTCTCTTATCTCCCTTCACACCCTCAATTTGATAGCGGCTAGTTTGAATGTAATTTTTATTTTCTAGTTTGAATGTAATTTTTATTTTTAATTCAATGAAATATCTTTTATTAAATTTTTATTAATATTTGTTTAATTTATATACATGCATAATTACAACAAATAAAAAAAACAAAAAAATAAAATAAAAAAGCAAGTCCCCTAAGAGAGGAGTGCCGCTATTAAATTGAGGGTGTGAAGGGAGATAAGAGAGGAGTTGACATGACGCATGCTGATTAGGTGTGTGTAAGAGAGGGGACTCAGTGTGTAAGAGAGAGGACTCCCTTAAGAGAAGAGATGAGTGCCCCTTACACCCTTAGGCAAAAGACCTAAAATCAAATCTAGGCCATGTGCTATTTTTGTGTTTGGTTTAAGAATACCATAATTTACCCTTGACCTAGTCTACAGGCCAAGCTACTTGACTGATTCATTAGTAGTTTAATTAATTTTTGTGTCTTATTTTTTTGTTTTATTTTATTTACATAAAATGTCTAGGTGAAGTCAAACCATGGTCTGAATGTAAAAAAAAAAAAAAAAAAAAAAAAAAAAATCATGATATTAGCTAAAGATTGGTTAATATTTCAGAAATAGCCATTGGAAACCTCTTAACGAGCCGTTTCAAGAAAGCTGAAACGGCTTAAAAAATCTTTTCAGTTCAACCAATCGATGATTGCCACGTGTCTATTTGAGATCTTTCAACATGGCTTAAGCCTTTTCAACACGGCTTGAGATCTTTCAGTGTAGCGGCTTGGTATGGCATAATATCTTTTAACACGGCTTCAGAACTTTCAACACGGATTGAGATCCTTCAACATAGTTTAAATATAAACTAATAATTTTTTTTTTTTTGACTTAAAGGTTATCATGTTGGAAATATATAAGATAATAATTTTTTTTTTTACCAAAAGCACTGTATCATTCCACACGAAAAGGACAATTACAAAGCAATGGCAGGTAGTCGGGCAACAAGTTGCGCCGCCACCCTCTTTTGAATAGAAAAACCAATTCTACTAAATACAAAGTTTGAGACCTTTAGCGACGAAGAATTACTATTAACGACTTTTTGAACCCGATTCAAAAGTCGCACAGCGTCAGGAGCGAGACCACCAAAGGTATCAAACGCAAACGGGACAAACACATGTTGATTCTCCAGGCAGGCTTTCTCATGTTTTGCCATTTTGCTCGCCTCTGCCTTGAGCACCGCTTGCCCTACGACAAAGCCCTTGTCCTTGAGCCCGACAAGGGGGGAGACTCCAGTTAGATCTACACAAGCGTGTTTCCCCCCTTCCCATCCAAATACAAGGATGTCCGCCGGGCGTAAAGTGGACCTCCCATCTAAGGGGTCAGTCAGGAAATTAACTGGAGCCTCCTTTTTGGCAGAGATCCCGGCCCGCTTAAGAATATCACATAACACATCTCTCACCCAATCATGCCGATATTTAAACCCTGGTAGCTCTTTATAGTGGATCGCGTGCTCGCCGAAAGAATCCAAACACGCTTTGCGGCATACCGGACATGGCTCGTCAACTGGGAACAAAGGGATCATCAGTCGGTATCTAAGGATAGCACGGTATTCCACAGCCGACATGTGTTGCCCCAAGCCTTCAATAGGTGCGACAGACAGAAAATCCTGAGCATGTGGGGCACGTAGACATTCAAACACAGCTCTTTGCCGAGGGGATAAAACAAACTTCTCTTCAAACCTCTTGACAATTTCGCCATATAAGGCATTCGCCAGAATTTTCTGGGATTTAGGAGGGGCGGTGTCTTTAATGTAGAAACCGCCAATATCAAGGTCGGGAAGAGAACTATGCAAAAGGTCCAACGCACTCCTGTAATCGGAGTCTAAAACATCCCTACCACATTCTCGGAGTATGTGGTCTTGTAAACCCCAAGATTGGGCCCTTGAAGCCACGAAAGCATATGAAGAGGCATCCTCGGCCGTACAAATCCCTAAGCCTCCGAACCGGGTCGGGAGAGAAGCCAACCTCCACTAGAGATCTCCAAAAAAGGCACCCCCACAAACAACAATATCCTCTAATGCTCCCCGGAGGGCTTCATCAAAAACAGAGACAGCTCCCCCGACCAAAGAAGGTTGACACGTTCGAAGACCAAACAGTAATTTAGCAACACCCATACAAGAACGAAGCAAAAGGAGCTCGCTCTGAGGGTCCCGTAGACGTTTAAGGCACCTCATCAGCTCGACTGCACAGTTCGCTCTTTTAAGAGCCATACTTCTAATAAACTCTGCATCACGACTAACGGCACCCCCCAGGAGTTTCACACCCAGCACCGGCCTCCCAATCCCCCGAGGGAATAAGCCCTCCTGAACCTTTACACCATTGCAGGTTGGCCAGAAAACTTCAGTTTTCTTTATATTAAGTTGAAGCCCTAATGAAGGACCCTCAGCTCTGATGATATCTAAAGCATTAGCCACTTGGGTGGCATCTCCAATAAGCGTTCTGTCATCTAGGTACCAGGCGTGAAATAGAAGTTTGCAGCGATCCCTTATTCGGTGAACAAGGGGGTGTAGAACAAGGGCAAAAAGGAGGGGCCCTAAGGGGTCCCCCTGCTGAACGCCAGTAGTAGACCAAATAAACTCATCCCCCACATATAATCTAGCTGGTTGACCATATAAAAAATCAACCCATGTAGAAATAGAAGGACACCTTTTCCTTACCTCGCACAGTAGGGCTGTCCTATCAACCAAATTAAAAGCGTTCGAAAAATCAACAGTAAGCATAGCAAGAGACCCATCTTGGTGGTACTCATTAAGGAACCTGTTCGCACTATGAAGAACGGCCTCTGCCCCACACGGAACCCCTACCCCAAACTGGAAATCGCCCAGGTATTTGGCCATCTCCTTCCCAACACCTTTCATGGCCACCTTGGAGATCACCCTCCTCCAAATCAACCCAACAGCGATAGGCCTAATCCCATTATCCGGTTTGAGAAGAGGTGTAAGAGGAGCAGAAGCAACAAACTCCGCCGATTCCTCGGGCACCTCCCCCCCCAAGCACAAATTAACCATAGCTGAAGTAGCCCTAAGCAGGCTATCAGCAATCACAGACCCCTCCCCACAAAAAGCATCTAAAAGATGTTGGGCCCTTAAACCGTCTCTCCTGCACGACATACCTTTGGGGAAAGATTTAATACACCCGAGCACACAATTGGGCTCCACCACAAGAGGAGACTCTGAAGGCAAGGAGGCAGGTATAGAAGGAGGGGGCATACAAGGGTGCTTAGCCACTAAAGCCTCCAGAGTATTCTTATTGAGAGGGGCGACCCCCGAGGAGCATAAAACCTTAACCGCTGCGGTGAAATGACCATCAGCAACCTTACGTAAACATTGTTTCACATTAGTCCCCCCACACTCATTATCAATCTCAGTGCCCTTTTTGATTCCATCTGTAACCCCCCTCGCGGGTTGATTAAACAACGACTGGACAAGAGTGGCAAAACCCTCACGATCACCCCACTAAGCCAAAGACCGCTGGATGCTAAGGCATTGGCCCGTCTTCCTATTGCCCGACCTCTTGTCCTGACGACCAGCAGGCTTGAACACCCGCAAGGTGCAGCGTGGTAATATCAAAAGTCGAACCCATGCCTCAACAGAATCAGGCATAGCAACCACCTTGTCCAAAGCTGCAGTTAAGGCTTGGGCAAAAGCCATACGACAACTAAGGGGGATACTCTTAACAGTCTTGATGGGGAGAGAGAAAACACGGTCAAGCAAAGCAATATCTACACCCAACTCTTCCGACGAGGTATCAACGTTTTCAACACCGGGTCTAGTGATGCCAACAATAAAACCCTGTTCATCTCTCTCACCTGGCACAAATCGAATAACCTTATCCTCATGTGGCACGCCCGACTGAAAGCATGAGGGCACATACACTCACCACATAACCATTGTCCGGACACCCTTAAAGCTTCACAAACAGAGGTAAAAAGATTAAGATCGTCAGCAATTGCACATCTCAAAGAATCTTTCCTCTCGTCTGAGCCCAAATGGTGACTCTTGATATGTGCCATTAACCTTGGGAATCCCTTAGCCCCCACCAAGCCATCGGGGCAACAATGAAACCGTCAGAAAGGACAAGGCCAAAAACCGCTCCCATCAGAACCAACCATAAGAAAACTAAGTAAGCGGAGTCAACACTTAAATAATGTCGTGCCACCACCAATAAAGAAAACCCAACCCAAAAGGAAACGCAGCTGATGGGTCAAAAGGTAATTGACCCGCTACGCTAAAAAAACCCCGAAAAAATCACCTAGGCATTTCGTCGAACACCTTGCGTGCACTAACAGAAAACTAAGTCCTTCAAATAAATCACAGTGAGTTGTTAAAACTTACATGGATTCTGTTAAACTCAGGCTCCATTAGACGCAACTCAGCAGATACTTGCCTTTAGGGTTTGAAGGGAACTGAAGAAGAAATGATAATTGATTTTAGAATGAAACGGAATTGGGTTTATGTGGTTGGGATGATGAGGCGTGGGAAAATATCATAAATTGCAAACCTAATCAGCAATTACCAATAGTTGAAACCCAATCGGGAGACGTTTCGGCTTATATTCCTACGAATGTAATTTCGATTACTGATGGACAAATATTCTTATTTGCCGATCTATTCAATGCTGGAATCCGACCCGCTATTAATGTGGGTATCTCTGTTTCCAGAGTGGGGTCTGCAGCTCAAATTAAAGCTATGAAACAAGTAGCCGGTAAATTAAAATTGGAGCTGGCACAATTCGCAGAATTATTAAAAATATAAACGAATAATTAAAAAAATCTCAATTGAATGTGAGAACTTGAAAATCTCAATTAAAAAAAATCTGAAAGTTTTAACTTGAAAATAAAAAATATTTAACTTGAAAATAAAAAATTACTAGGTTAGAACCATGTGTATTACACGTGTTAAATAAATGTAGTTTATATACTAAATAATAAAAATATAACTTTAAAAACCTCATGTATTGTACGAGTTAAATATGTGTATTACACGGGTACAATACATGAATTTTTTAAAGATATTACTTTTTTACAATACACGAGTTTTTTAAAAATATTACATTTTTATTATTTAGTATACAAAATTACATTTATGTAACCCGTGTAATACACATAGTTTTAAATGTATAACTTTTTTAATTATTTGGTATATATAATTACATTTATTCAACTCGTACAATACACGAGATTCTTAAATACATAACTTTTTTATTACTTGATATATAAAATTACATTTATTCAACTCGTACAATACACGAGGTTTTTAAAGTTATATTTTTTATTATTTAGTATAAAAATTACATTTATTTAAACTGTGTATTACACGGGGTTCTAACCTAGTAATTTTTTATTTTCAAGTTAAATATCTTTTATTTTCAAGTTAAAACTTTCAGATATTTTTAATTGAGATTTTCAAGTTCTCATATTTAATTGAGATTTTTTTAATTATTCGTTTATATTTAAACTATGTTGAAGAATCTCAAGCCGTGTTGAAAGATCTTAAGCCATGCCAAGCCGCTACACTAAAAGATCTCAAGCCGTGTTGAAAAGGCATAAGCCATGTTGAAAAGGCTTAAGCCATGTTGAAAGATCTCAAGCCGTGTTGAAAAGGCTTAAGCCATGTTGAAAGATCTCAAGCCGTGTTGGAAAGGCTTAAGCCATGTTGAAAGATCTCTAATGGACACGTGGCAATCATCGATTGGATGAATTGAAAGGATTTTTTAAGCCGTTTCAGCTTTCTTGAAACGACTCGTTGAGAGGGTTCCAATGGCTATTTCTGAAAAGTTGATCAATCTTTGGCTAATATCGTTATTTTCCGAAAAAAAAAAGAGTTTACACTCTGGCAACTGCAAAATTCCTGTCTCATCACCTCTATATTTGTGACCTATCCTGACTAGGGGTGCAAACGAGCCGAGCCGAGCTCGAGCTCGGCCAGGCTCGAGCTCGAGCTCGATTAACTTATGAAAGCTCGGGCTCGAGCTCGGCTCGTTTGTATTTTATCAAGCTTGAGCTCGGCTCGAGCTCGGCTCGTTTATTATCTATTACTTAGTATATTAAATAAAAATAATATGAATAATACACTTTTTAGGCTTGCGAGCTCGATAAGTAAAGCTCGGGCTCGGGCTCGTTTACTAAATAAGCTTATTTTTAGGTTCGAGGTCGGCTTGTAAACAAGTTTAAATAAGCTCGACTCCTTTACCCTAAGGCTCGATAAGGCTCGACGAGCCTAACGAGCTTCACATGTGAGGCTCGAGCTCGGGCTCGATAAACAAATGAGCTTTGTTTTGAGGCTCAAGCTCGGCTAGGGCTCGATAAGGCTCGGCTCGTTTCGAACTTTTTCTCGAGCCGATCTCGAGTAGCTCGCGAGCCGCTCGGCTCATTTGCACCCCTAGTCCTGACCCTAAGCGGATCAAAAAATCTAAAATCAAGTGATAAATATCCGAAAACCAAAAATTCCAACACTCATAGAAAAATATTATTGGTTCCATCACTAAGGTCCATATAGCGGTTTATTTAATATGCTCACCTAGGGGCGGATATATGTGGAGTTGAGGGTTTGCCCGGGATTCTTTTCAACTTTTTTGACGAAGTGCAATATTTTTTAATCTTGGTGTTATTTATTGAGGATACCTCTAAGTAAACATTAGGATACCTCTAAATATAGGTGATGATGAGATAAAGTGAACTTTTCCGGTGGAACTTTCCGGTCACCAAAAGTTGCAGCGGCAGCGGCATTTCTTAAAAAATCGGCCAATGAGATGGTGGTGGAGTGGTAAGCGAGAGACTTGGTGTTCTAGGGACCCAAGTTCAATTCCTGCTCTCCGCATTATTTTCTGTGGCACCTGGTGATGATGAGAGACTAGGCGAATAGGTGGAGATCGCTAGTTTGATCCTTGAACTGAGTGAGTTTTACCTTACCACACTGTCATGCCTCAGGCGAGTGTTCACGGGCTTCGGCCCTAGGTGAGGGTTTTCCCGGTTCAGAGACGAATGTCGTCAGTAGCCTATTTAGAGGATTTGTTGGTCGTTAAAAAAATTCTTAAAAATTCGGAGAATATGAAATGATAACATTGAGAAAAATGAATAAAAAGTCAGGAAGTCACTCTTCAATAAATGTGAACACCAAGTCTATAAAGTGTAAAGTCAGGAAGTCACATTTTGGTCAAAGTAAAACTCCCTTACTTTATTAATTAGGTAAACTGCTATTTTGGTCCATGTGGTTTTGGCACTTTTGTCATTTTAGTCCAAATCTCAAACTTTTTAAATCTGGGTCCCTGTGTTTTCACTTTTATTGCCATTTTAGTCCAAAATTCAAAACCCCCTTTTTAAATGTTGAAAACTTGTTGTTTTGTCTTTTTGTGCAAGGGCATTTTTGTCCATCTCAGGTTTTATTATAACATATCAATAATTAATAAACTAAATTAAATATATTTAATTCCTTTTATACCCTAATATTAAAATACATTTACGGATCATTTGTCATTCTCCCCCCAAATCATCACCCCCCCCCCCAAATCATCTTCCCCCAAAGAGGAGCCACCGTGTGCGGCGGCGAAGAAACGAGAATTGATGGTGAGAGAGAGAGAGAGACACAAGAGGGGGATGGAAAGAGAACGACGGCGCTGCGACGGTACACGGGCGGTAGGCGAGTTGCAGGAATTTTTCCGGCAGCGGTGGTGTCTCCGGTGAGCTTCCTCGTCTCGTGTTTTATTTACTTATTCGTTTCTTTTTCCTCTTTCTCCGGCCGACGTTTTGTTGCAGGTTGGGGTTGTGGTTTCCGGTGATGATATTGACGGCGATGAAGTGATGGCAGCAGGTTGAAGATGGGGTACATCAGGGAGATGGTGGTGGTTCTTGGTTCGAAACTCGGGTCCGTTGTTCGGAGCCGACATGTTTCAGGCGGAGCTCCGATTCACGACTGTCACAGTGGCTGCATACACCCCTATCATCTTGCAGTCCCTCGGTTAGTGTAGATACACCCCTGTCACAAGTCTTGCCAAGACGGTGGCTCCTCTTTAGGGGAAGATGATTTGGGGGCGGGGGGTGATGATGATTTGGGGGGAGGATGACAATAAAGATGAGATCTGTAAATGTGTTTTAATATTAGGGTATAAAAGGAATTAAATATATTTAATTTAGCTTATTAATTATTGATATGTTATAATAAAACCTCAGATGGACAAAAATGCCTCTGCACAAAAAGACAAAACAACCAGTTTTCAACAGTTAAAAAAGTGGGTTTTTAAATTTTGGACTAAAATGACAATAAAAGTGAAACCACAGGGACCCAAATTTAAAAAGTTTGAGATTTAGACTAAAATTGCAAAAGTACCCAAACCACATGGACCAAAATGGCAGTTTACTCTTATTAATTTTATTGTATATATTGTTTGTTTTATTTATTTAACCATCTTACTTTATCAAATTTAATTATTGTATATATTACTTGTTTGTTTTATTTATTTTTACTTTATTTATTTATCATTTTATAAATTCTAGATTTACTTTATTAATGAGTTGTCAAGTTGAATATATTTTTGTTAGAAACTAAATATTATCTACAAAACTTGTAAATAACATTTAAGTTTTTATATAAACCTATTGGATAACGTTCTTGTGTGTGTTATATACCCATTAATAAAGAAAATGATTATCAAAGTATGTTTTAAAATGTAAAACTAAAATTATATTTGAATCCTATAATTAAATTGTTTTCATTTTCTCACCTTATTAGAGAGTGATACCATATTATAAAGTATGGATTAAAAAAAAATTGGTTAACAATTTTGCTTTTAAAAATAGTCTCACCATACAAAATATCAATACCTAAGTAATGCATAATTTCAATCATGTATTGTCTTAAAATATATATTATAATATCTAAATCTTATTACTAATTGTTTAATTTTTTTTTATTCAACTCATGTAATACACGAATGTATAACTTAGTAATTATATATATACACACACTAGCGGCACAGGGGGCCTAAGGGCTCCCAAATTTTCAGAAGGACCCTAAGTAAAAGAAAATTTTAAACGACCTATTTAATTAGCTGCACAAGGCCTCTAAGGGTTCTCAAATTCTTAGGAACGACCTTAGGTAAAAAAAAATTGGGATACCCTTGAATTTTATCTCTAGATCCGCCACTGCACCCGCACCGCACCTGTTGGTACACTTCATCTTTGTCCACGGTCATTAACGTTCTTCATTATTCTGACTAGCAACATTCTTGATAGGGCCAGCCTAAGCCCAAGTATTTTAAGGTTTGGGCTTTAGGCCTCTAAATCAATAGGGCCTCTAACTTAAATATATATATATATATATATATATATATATATATATATATATATATATATATATATATATATATATATATATATATATAGGGAGCCGCTAGAATGAAAACCGCCCCGAGTTGTAAGAACCGCGAGAACCACACCATCCGGGTCGTCGTTTACCATGATTTTTTTTACAACTAGATGTGTAAATTATAAACACATCCGTAAAAAAAAAAAAAAATTTAAACGCCCCCCCGAGGGGGTAGTTTTTTACACCACAAGTTTAGTGAAAAAAAAAGAAAACAAAAAAAAATAAAAACACCAAACTTGTGGTGTAAAAAACTACCCCCTCGGGGTGGGGGGGGTTTAAATTTTTTTTTTTTTACGGATGTGTTTATAATTTACACATCTAGTTGTAAAAAAAAAAATCATGGTAAACGGCGACCCGGATGGTGTGGTTCTCGCGGTTCTTACAACTCGGGGTGGTTTTCATTCTAGCAGCCCCCTATATATATATATATATATGATATTGGGTTTGACTGATCTTATCTTTATACATATAAAAAAATATATAAAAATACAAAAAAATTAAATTAACTTTGCCAATAATAAACCGTTAAGTTTATTTTGCCGGTCCCAAACCCGGGTAAAGGAGGGTTTTTCTCAAATAATGTTTTTTTTTTCGTAAAAAAGAGGCCTCAAATTTTTAATTCACTTTAGGTCACTAAAATGGTTGAGTCGGCCCTAATTCTTGACCAACGGCCAACTCCTAAAACTTTTGGAAAAACTCCAAAGTAACCTTTTGAAACCATAAATCACCATCGGTTTGGAACACTCTCAAACATTTCTTATCCTCTTAAGTCTTAACCATAAACTGATTGGCAAACGTTTTATTTTGTCCTAAAATAAAACTGCAATTGTGTAGATCTTATTGTTTATTAACTAAATTTCTTCGCCCTTAGAAAAATAGATCTTATTTGTTTAGAATTGAGTGTTCAATGATCACCTATTGGATTATAAGTATTTCACTATAAAGTTGGACGTGCACTTACCTAGTTAATGTAATCTCTAACTAGCACAACTACTAGCTATCAGCTATGGTCTCTCTTTGCATGTTCTCCTTGTTCTTTTTCCTTAAAACATTCGTTTCTTCTCAAAATCATATTATTTATTCCAGAATGATTATAATTAGGAGGTCATTAGTGAGAGTAGTTTTGTTTAATTGAGTTGGTCCACACTACCGTTTGACACCAAAATATTTAATTTAAAAAGGGGTTATCTAAAGGTATAATTAAAGGATATCGTGCTAGAAGAGTAGCGCTGTATTCTCTTTGATAGTGGGAGGTTGGTAAAATGTTTAAAGAAAACTTCACTATAGAAAGAATAAAAGAACTTTTATAATTTTAGAGTGGTCTAACATTAAAACGCTAACCTACAGAGGCCCCAAGGTTTGTACACTGCAACTATCAGACCTCTTGTCGATCCAACATTTACTTTGGTGTCTAGCGGCATCTTGATGTATGTGAATAGACGTATCAAACGCATAACATCCTTATCAAACAAGCAGTCCAGAGCATTAAATTCATTAAGAAGAAAGAATGTCTTATTAAAGCATGTTTGTATATGAATAGACGCATCAAACGCATAACATCCTTTTGGTAAATATTTATAACCAAAGTCATTTTAATAAATAAAATAATTTATTTACCAATACTGTTGGAGAAAAACACGTCGATTTCTATTTTTGTTAATGCTTGTTGAAAAACATAATCCAACATAATAACTTATTTCCAAAACAAAAGGGAGAGCTTTTGAATTATTGTTGTCATAACTTTCAAGCATATAATATTGTATCGTCTATGTAATTTCTTGCTTGTTTACATTTGACTTTCTTGTAGAACAATTGTTTTGATAACTTTCATGCATATAATATTGTATCGTCTATGTAATTTCTTGCTTGTTTACATTTGACTTTCTTGTAGAACAAATTTTATTATATTTTTTTCACTTTGGAATATTGTTAAACCAGGACGGGACAGATCGGCTATGAAAATGTACCTGACATTTCGTTGGATCAAAGATTCCACTTGGATTGTCAAAAGTTAATGAGATTTGGAATTATAGTGGTGAGACTTTACTTAGATACTTATGTATTTAAAATGAATCTCTTTTTCAATAGGTTATATACTTTTAATGGGAGAAGGAGAATATCCTTATGGTTGCTAGAATCCTATATGCGTGCTTGGGCTTAAAAATCAACATTCAAAAATCGAACCTTTTTGGGATGGGAGTTGGAGAGAATGATACTGTTAGTATGGCTTCGGTTGTGGGGTGTAGAAAAGGGGATTTTCCCTTCAAGTATTTGGGAATTTCTTTAGGTGCTAACATGAACAGGGTGAATAATTGGGATCCCATTGTTTTGATTTTTAAAAATCGTCTTGCTTCTTGGAAAGCTCAAACTCTTTCTATTGGTGGCTAGTTGGTCCTTGTCAAAGCGCTTCTTGAGAGCATTCCTATTTATTATCTATCCATCTTTAAAGAACCAATGAAAGTTAATAAAAAATTGGAGTCCATGATGAAGAATTTCTTATGGGGGGTCAGAGGAAGTGAGGGAAATGCATTGGGTTGTGTGGGATAAAGTCGCTCACCCAAAAAATATAGGCAGGCTTGGTATTTGTAAATTGAAACTGGTCAACGATGCACTTCTTGCGAAATGGATATGGAGATATCGGGTTGAAGAAGATAGCCTCTGGAGAAGCATCCGCTTTTGAATAGACCACGGGTTTGGCGATTCCCCATTAATGATTAGATGGCCCAAGTTGTTTGCTATAGAAAAAAATAAACGTTGCTGGGTAAGCGACCGAATCCCGGACATCGGAGCTATCGATTTTCTGGTTTGGGATTGGGTTAGATCCCCAGCTTCCGCGGATGAAGTGTTAGAGTTGGAGGACTGTTTAGCGGTGATGGGTGGCTTTCAAAGAACTTCTAATAAGGACAGGTGGCGGTGGTCTCCGACTGTGTCGGTGCAGTTTTCTACGGCCTCTGTTAAAGAATTGGCGTTAGGATCGGAGAATCAGGACTGTATTTTTTCGGTGAAAGGTTGCAGATGGGTTCCCTCCAAATGCAACATATTTATTTGGAGGACGGCGATCGATCGCATCCCAACTAAGCAAGCTTTGGTTAGAAGGAATATTTCGGTGGACTCGGATACATGCATTTTTTGCGGGGAAGTTGTCGAATCAGTGGATCACTTATTCACGACTTGCATTACCTCTCAACGGGTTTGGAATCGGTTAAGTGATTGGGTCAAGTTACCGCAATTTTATTCTTTTTCTTTCAAGGATCTTCTTGGTCTGCATGAAAGCGTCGTCGGAAATATGAAATCGAAGGAAATTGTTCGCAGGCTTGTTTTGGTGACATGTTGGTGTATCTGGAAAGCGAGGAACTCGAAGATTTTCTCTAACGGTAAAGGCGATAGTGTTGAGATATTTGGGGAGATGAAATCTCTAGGTTTTCTTTGGTTGAAAAGTAGGTCTAATCGTCGTAACTTAGTGTGTAGTGATTGGTGTAGGTCCCCCTTGTATATGATGTAATTGTTCTTTGGTGCGGTCCTGCGCTTTTTGGTCAGGCCGGCCGTTTTAATGAAGTTTACCTGATTTTTTTATTTTTTAAACAGCAACACCAAGGGAACCCCCTTGGATAAGGTGGGCAACACCCAGAAACCCTAAGCAATGCACCCAAAATTCCAATATTTACACCCTTGTCTTGATTTGAACCTAGAACCTTTCACTAAAATGCAAGAGTCTCTGCCGACTGTTGGGGAATTTTATGATACTGGACGATCAGAGATACGTGTGTTCACTCTCAGATTAAATTATTTCGGTGGCTCTACCGGATAATTCAATTGGATACAACTCTGATTTCGAGAATTAGAAAAACAGTATGTGTCTGTCTAAAATTCGTATGAACCGGTTTTTGACCAAAAACACAAATATGAATTTTGTGGATAATCTGTAGATAACTGCTCCTAGGCAGTTATATTTCAAATTTTGAAATTTAATTAAACTGCCTGTAACTGCCTTAATTTTTATCATAAAAATTATGACAAATTTTATAAAATTAATTTTTTTCTAAGGCATTTTTTTATAAAGCAATTTAATTAAAATAAAATTTTTCCAAGCTGACCTGGCAGGTGCTCTGCCCCTTGGACCCTAGCCAGGGGCTGCCGCCCCTAGGACTCTGCTCCCGGGGGCGCTGCCCTCGGACCCCCACCAAGGGGGCGTTGCCCCCTTTAACCCCCATTCGGGGCTCCGCCCGGATTGTTGGAATTATAACAACTCAAACAAGCGTGCACTCCCGCACCTCCTAACTTGTTCGATGTATAACATACATAATTCCTTTTGGTCACCAAGTTAATCTAAATTACACTAAAATATCTAACACCAACTGAGCTAGCCCAAGTTGGCATGTGTTATATACTTATGGTAATTGTATGAGCCTACAGGGTGAGGTTCCTGTAAAAAGGACATTTTTCGTGAGAAGTGTGAGAAGGCATAGAAATTGACATGTATGCATCATGTGTTGGACTTAGGCATGATGTTTTAGGTTGTTTTGGCAAGAAAAACACCAAACATAACCATTTAAAACACAATGCAACATATTATGGCCGTGGAATTTAAAACACAACTAAAACACACTGCATGACACTTAAAATACACTACTTAATGTTTTTGGCATGGTGTTTTAAGTTTTAAGCCTAGAATTCATTGCATTGTGTCTTAAATTGTTATGTTTGGTGTTTTTATTGTCAAAACAACCCAAAACATTATGCCCAAGTCCAAAACATGATGCCTACATGCCAATTCTTATGACTTCTCACACTTCTCATGAAAAATATCCTTTTTATAGGATCTTAAGACTGAGCCTACATATGTTATACATAAATTCAAGAACGTGATGGCTGAATTGGGACTAAGAGCATCCACAGTTCCAACCAACAAACTTTCGCAATACACAATGCCAACCAAAAAACCTTCACAATCTTACACTCAGTATGTAGTATGAATTTCAAACGTTGCTCAAAAACTTTCATTTTTCTAACAACCAAACCTTCAAAGACCTCCACCTCATAACCCACTTTTTATTTAAAGAAAATATACATATAATATTATGAGTGAATTGTCAGTTTTGTCCTTTGTCTATATAGCACATTCCAGACGGTGTCCTTTGTCTTTAATATTAATGAGTTTTGTACCTAATTTTTTAAATTTTAAATGTAATATCCTTTAGCCCTAACCCAATTAATTCAATCTAATATTATTTGTGTCTGTAGGGCTTTCTTCTTGGTTCGTTTGGAGCCCACACGCAAGGACCAGTCCATTAGACTTGGGCTTCGGACCTTGTCTACAATGGTGAAGGTTTGAAATGGATGTGGTTCGGAAATCCAGGAGATGCCACATAGGCACCATTGTGGATGCTGTAAATAGATAGGTTGGAGAAATAGTTTAAGTTGATATGATTATTAAATAGGGTATAATTAGATATTATATTCCTTATGTGCATAATTGAGATTATACAAAACAACACCCTTGACCCAAACGGGCAAAGACGAAAATTACGACATATACATAGGATATTTACACCGCTCCCTCCAACTAATATATTTACATGATTATCTATTTTTCACCAACCCAAAACCTCTCAACTTAATCTCTATTAAAATATCTTGCAGACTTTTCCTGATTTGGTTAAAGACAAACTCGTTCCTACCTTTCCAAATACACTAACATGCAATAATAACCAAGCGAAGAATAATATTTTTCATTTTCTTTCCAACCTAAAGAGAATTATGAATATCCATTAAATATTTGAATTCGAATGCGAAGATCGGGGGAATGTTGCATCAGGCACTGATAGCCTCCCACACTCGAATAGCCACCGAACATGCGGTGAATAAATGATCCGTTGTTTCCTCATACTCGTCGCAGAAAGGGCACATAACCAAAGAAGTATCCACGTTCCTTCTACTCAAGTTGACTCTGGTTGCAAGCCTATCCAAGTTACCTCTCCAAGCCATGATGTTACATTTGAGTGGCACCCATTTGCACCAATCGAAGTTAGGGAGATGGTTGTTTCCCCTATCAGAAATTAACACCTTCTTCACAGAACTCACCGAGAAACCTTCCTGATTGTCAACGTTCCATAACCATGAGTCCTTATCATTGGAGATGGTTGTTTCCCCTATCAGAAATTAACACCTTCTTCACAGAACTCACCGAGAAACCTTCCTGATTGTCAACGTTCCATAACCATGAGTCCTTATCATCGGACAATCTCATCATGTTGATAACATCTTGACATTCCTACCATTCCTTGAGCTCGGAATCAGACTCGGGTTGTCTAATCTAGTTCCAAGAGTAACCTATATTTCCTTGTCCATTATCCATTTCTATCTGAAACCCTGCAAGATTTACACGCATCCAGAGCAAACAGATGTGGCCATCTTTCCATGAAAGGAAGATCGCCCACCTAAGTATCTATCCAAAAAGGAACATCAACCCCGTTTCCCACTTTACCCAGAATCATCCGATTTATATCTTTCCCATAATTTTATTTTAGAAAGAGAGAGAGAGAGAGAGAGAGAGAGAGAGAGAGAGGGAGAATTAGGTTCATGAATGAACAACTTATTAAGAGTGAACTGAGTAAACTAATCTTGGCGGTTGATCATTTTTTAGATTAAAAGGATAAGATTGACATTAGTCAAGTATTTTTAATTAAAATCTCTAAATTTTCTCATTTCTTAACTTTCTCTCTCTCTCTCTCTCTCTCATTTTTAATTAAATGTCCATTTTTAATTATAAGAGATTGAAAGAAATTAAGTTTTGGTAGACCATCATGGATTATGACATTATCATTCTACATCTTTAACTCATATGTTGAAGTTGATTAATGAATATTGCAGGTATTCTTATCACTCAAGAAGATGATAAACTATTATTATTTTTGGAAATATTCTGTTTACAAATTATTTAATTTTTTAAATATTCGTAGCACTTATTTCTTTATCCATAGATTTTGTTTTAATTTTAACTTGAATCTTGTTTTCCTTTTATCATCCGTATATACAGATATCATAATATATTGTTTTTAACCTTTTATAATTTTCAATAAATATTGAAAAATTTCTCTAAGATTGAAATTGTAATTATTTTTTGGCATTAATTTCATAATTTTTATATGAATCTACTCGTGTGCATGCATAATATACGGTATGTTGTTAATATACACATAGGTAAGGATTTCTGAATATAATACACAGATGTATAAAAGTCTGTACACATGTTTATAAACTAACAACTGTGTATCATGTATAAACTGATAGTTATCGATACTGTACACATGTGTATAAACTAACAACTGTGTATCTTGTATAAACTGGTAGTTAGCGAGACTGTACACATGTGTATAAACTAACATCTGTGTATCTTGTATAAACTGATACTAGCGAGACTGTACATATGTGTACACTATAACAGCTATATATCTTGTATAAATGGAAACTAGCGAGATTTTAGGGATTTTGATTATATTGTTTAATAAATGCAATTTACAAATTATGAATATACCCTTCTGTCAATTATTTTAAAGGGAAGTTATAACATTATAATTACAATCTTGCCATTGTTTAAAAATCTCAAGATGATGTAATTCAATGACCCAGATTAGTTCACACAATTCACTCTCAACCTAGTGTTCACTCTAGAACCCTACCATATATATATATATATATATATATATATATATATATATATATATATATTCAAACAATGGTTTTAAAATTAAAATATCCTTTTAGATTATAAAGAAGAACGAGTTACTTTGCAAAATTCTTATCTGCATTTGTTTCTTAAAATGTATCATAAATATGGTTTCTTCTGGATCTCCATATAAATATATAACTTTAAGTATAACTAGTTATTTTCCCCCGGCGCGTTGCGCTGGGTGCCACTACGGAGATTTTGTGGGTATCGCATTTCGATACACTTGCTATAACATATATAAGAGAAAACACAAAAAAAACATAGTCGTAATGTAGTTAAAAGGGATATATAGATTCAACTCGCAAGCTACAGTGTAACGTGACGAGAATTACACATTTGTATGCAACAAATATATGTTTCTTAAAATAATAAACATTTTACAAATGGGTCACATGTATTCGGTATTACAACTAATCTCGTAAAAATCCAGTGTATAATGGATATTCATACGCATGCCATTATGTAACAGCCGTTAATTACTATGAATTAAAAAGATTATTGACGTGTTGTCGTAGTCACACGCAAATTTAATCCAAAATATAACTAATAGATAGCAGCAAATGGGTATCGAACACAGGGAGTTTGTGGATAGTGTGTTGATTCTATAGCTTTATGAATAAACTACAATTAGACTAATTTGCAGAAATTAAAATTCAAGAGTTTGGATTGTTTGGTTTTAAGAACTAAGTTACTAACTAATTGCAAATCAAAATTGGTTGTTCAACATATTAGGAGAAAATGACCATCTTACGTTCCGGTTTCCATTAACAATTGTGCATATATCCAACGAGAAAGAGTTACATAGACATAACTCATGCATAAACATTTGTTGTGATAAAAGAGAACAAAGTACTCGGATTATATAAACGCGAGGTTTGTGACAACCCTCAAAATCCCATGTATTCCGTACAATTTATTAATGATAATTAAAGTGTTTGATGATTGTGCCGAATCATTTAACTGCTCTCTGATTACTGTGTTATACTTACATGTGCATGTTAACATACTAGTAGTATACAGAAAAATTACTAAATAGTCATGTGTGCTTTCCTGAGTGTTGAAAAGTAAAAACGTTACAAAAATATATATGTAGGACACTTTACGGATTAATTAAGCACTTTAACGGAACAGTATCAAACCGAACAACCGGACTTTACCCGGAACACAAAAATATTGTCAAACACATTATTTCTATTTTTCTGAGCTAGTTAGGGTCCCCGAACACCCAAACACACTATATAATATATAACACACCATAAAACACAAACTAGATACTTAATCTCCTAACTAGATTTGTAACTAAACTAGTAACCAATACTTGAGACCCAACCAAGTACCCCCCCCCCCAACCGGTTATGAACATGAGGGGACACCCCATGATTTTATTCATTTATTTAATTGATATTGTCTAGTAGTTAGTGAACATATGGACCAAAGGATTATGTTATGTTGGAAGGTTGCTCTATAAATCCACTAGACACTTAACTTCATTTCATCTTCCAAACTCACCCAAACTCTCCCTCTCCCCTCTCGATCAGCCGAGAACAACCACCACCATACCACCACCCTCACTTCATTTCCCAAGCAATCTACATACATACAAAGGTGCTACGGGTCATACAACGAATCTTGGTGCTCTCGGAAGTGGAAGGACCTTCTCCATTCGCTATTAACCATCACTTTTCTACACTCGAACTCCCCTAGCCTTGAGCTAGTGGTAAGAACTTAGATCCGTTCATTTTTCATGTTATTTAAGTGGTTAATAGTTATTTGATGATGAGAATCCATGAAACTCTAAAGAACCTTAAACAAGTCTTGAACATAAACTAGTCTAGTGATGAAATGATGTTAGAATGATGTTATAATTCTTGATTGATTTTCTGATGATTTGCTGGTAATATTGATGTTTGATGTTGTTATAATCACTAAACATGTTAACGGAATCAATCGAACACAAGATAGAAAGTTAGAAGCTGAAACGGTAGGCTGTTTGGTAATTACAGCCAACTTCAGTTGGCTGTAACAGGACTGTAACTTAACGAAAAATGTATTTTCTTAAGTCTAGATTTATGTATTATGAAATACGGTTCTAATGGCACCGGAATCGTAATTTTTGGACTTCGTTTACTATTTTTAAAGTGTCATTTTGTAACAGCAGCTAGAGCTACATTTTTACTGCTGAAAATATGCATTCTGTTTCTGTCATAACTTCAGTTCTGTGTAGAATTAGATCATGAAACTGGTACTCTTGATGGAAACTGATGTCATAGTAATTGTCCCACTGGAATTTCGTCAATCCGACTTACAATGAATTTTTAATGAATTATTCCGTGGACTGCAGTCAGAAAAAGATAAATCTGAGTGCAGTCCGGAAAAGGATTTTTAATAAAATATTAGTGATGAATTAGATCCCGATATTTTTACACAATAATATTTGGATCATTTAGCACCTTCTGTAAAAAGTTGGGAATTTTTGGAACAAGTTAACTATTTTATTAAAATCACCCAAAACAGCCCAGTTTTGAATAAAAAGCTGAAACGACATAGGTAGTGATTTGCGTGTCTAAATGTCGAGTATGTTATCTGTGAATGATCTAACTTGTTATGTGTCAACAAAAGTGTTATGTGCAATATCGTATGTTTATTTGTGAACGGGAATAGATGGGGAGTTTATATGGGCATAAACCGTTAAAGTAATGCATGTTATGTGATAGATACGTGTAGGAACTTTGTGCTCTATTTGAAAACCACTAAATGACTAACTGGTAATCATATTAGGACGTGATTGACTGACCTTGACTGTTAGCTATATTTGAGAATCTAACCGAGCAAACCGAGGTGAGTTCACACACTTTCTAAGGCATGGGATTCCCGGTGGTTTGGGATTGGGTTAAAGAATTAAAACGGAATCTACATCTCTTACTTAGGTAGGATATGTACGGCCATCCTCCTTGGGTAGGATGCCAATATTAATCCTGCGTATTCTCTTTGGGAGAACTACGTACGTTCGTCCTCCTCGGGTAGGACAACAACCTTAAAACTTACTAGACAAAACTCTATCATAAGTCCCTCATTTTATATCGACTTAATCGCCGAGGCCGATGGCGAGCGGGTCATTAGTTAATAGCGCTATTAGGTTTAACAAACCTCACACCGTGCCAGTCAGACGGGCGTATACTAATGGACTATGGCAAACCATCAGTGATGATAGACACTGATGTAGGGCACAACTTACTTGCGTAGTAGTCGATATCATACGGTCTAGTAGTTCACATGGGGAAGCCCCCACTAATCATGAATATGGTTTGGGTAATAAAGCATGAACTGGTTAATCTTACTTTCAACTACGGGGTAACCCCCACGGCAATTACGCCAACGAATGACAAACCACGTTTTCGGAAACAACTAAAAAAACTAAAAAACTAAACGTGAACTCACTCAACTTTGTTGTTGACTCGTTGTTACATGCCTTACAGGTCACTAAATGCTTGGAGCTTGCATGAGGAAGGAGTCGTTGTGGTGTACGGACTGTTGTGTTCTGTGCTTAATATTTAAAATCCTAATGAACTTATTAAACTTGTGTTTTAAACTTTAAACTTATAAACTATGGACTTATGTTTCAGACTTTACGTTTATGCTTCCGCTGTTTAAATTAAAACTTGGTTAACTAGCTTTTGGTCACCAATCGTATTGTGGTTGGCTTTATTTACTTAAATACGTTGTTCAGTATGATTGGTGGCTCGATCCTGGTCACGTCACGCCTCCAAGCGGTGGTACTCCGCATGGTGGGTTTTGGGGGTGTGACAGATTGGTATCAAAGCCATTGGTTATAGTGAACTTGGTTTTAAAAAGGGAAAAAGCTTTTTGATAAAACCAGACTATAACCGGTACAGTGCTCAACGATCCACAACGACGCTTCGCTCCACGTGCAAGACTCGACACAATAGGTGGTATGATTTATGTTATATTGTCGGTTAGATAGTTCACACTGTGCATTAGTTAACGTGATAATTGCTATTTGAACCTTGTGTGTTTACTCTCTCATGTCGTCCCACACTTACGCACTTTCGCGACACTTTTCTCACTTACGTTGCTTCGTTATGAAGATCATGAACGGATGCGGAGGACGTATTAACCTCACTTAAGCCTAGC
Source organism: Helianthus annuus (assembly GCF_002127325.2). NCBI lineage: Eukaryota > Viridiplantae > Streptophyta > Magnoliopsida > Asterales > Asteraceae > Helianthus > Helianthus annuus. Next base: position 127,956,605 of record NC_035440.2, read on the forward strand.
TGATGGCTTTGATCAGCGAACGAGTTGCTGAGGCACTCGCAGCTGTCCCTGCCGGAGGTCAATGTGCTCAGCCTCCTGTGTGCACGTTCAAAACCTTCATGGATTGCCGACCTAGCACTTTCAGCGGCACAGAAGGAGCTGTAGGTCTTCTTCATTGGTTCGAGAAGCTCGAGTCTGTTTTCGAGATGTGCGAATGCCCTGAAGATCGTAGGGTGAAATATGCTACTGGAACACTCGAAGGAGCTGCATTAACCTGGTGGAAGGCACAGGTTCAACTGCTTGGGTTGGCGGTTGCTAATGCCACCCCGTGGAACGGTTTCAAAGAGCTGATTAAGGAAGAGTACTGCAGTCATGACGACATCCACAAGCTGGAGGTGGAATTTTTCAATCTGAAGAAGACGGGGTCTGAGATCGAGGCATACACGAAGAGGTCAAACGAGCTGGCCATCCTGTGTCCCACAATGGTGGACCCTCCCATCAAACGCATTGAGCTGTACCTTAAGGGCTTGGTGCCAGAAATCCAGAGCCACGTAACCTCAGCTAATCTTGGCACCATACAGCAAATCGTCAAGTTGGCCCATCGCCTTACTGATCAGGCAGTTGAGCAGAACAGGCTGCCCAAGCGCATTAGCGCTACTACTTCTGATGCTCCCAACGATAATAAGCGCAAGTGGGATGGAAATTTGGGCAAGGGTTCTGCTTCAGCTCAATCCCAGCAGTGAAAGACAGACGAGTACAGGAGCCCCAGTCAGCAGCCTTCTGGGAATCAAGGTCAGGGTGGGTACAAGGGAAATCACCCTAAGTGCAATCGATGTAATCTGCATCACAGCGGGCAGTGCAATAAGGGCCGTTGTCAGATATGTCACAAGCTGGGTCATGAGGCCAAAGATTGCAGGAGCCCACGTCCTGCGAATCAGAATCGCCAACAACAACAACAAGCCCCACAGAACCACCAGCAGCAGCATCAGCAGGGAAATAAAGGATGCTTTCAGTGTGGCGATGAAGACCACTTTAAGAGGAACTGCCCCCAACTGAACCAAAACAAGAACAACAACCAAAGAAATGGGAACCACAATGGAAACAACAACGGAGGCAACAATGGAGGTAACAATAATGGCAATGGCGCCCAAGGTCGTGTGTTCGTGATTGGTCAGGGTGAAGCAAGGAACGATCCCAACGTTGTGATGGGTAAGTTTCTTCTGGATGATTTCTTTGTTACTATTTTATTTGATTCGGGTGCCGATACTAGCTACGTGTCCTTAAAAGTTAGCCAAATGCTTAAGCGCACTCCAACACTTTTGAACACCAAGCACATCGTAGAGTTAGCAGATGGTAAAAGTTTAGAGGCTACACATGTAGTTAAGGGTTGCAAGCTTGTCCTTGCCAACCAGGCCTTTTCTATCGACCTCATTCCTATTCTTCTGGGTAGTTTTGACGTCGTCATTGGAATGGATTGGTTATCTCAACACCAAGCGGAGATTATTTGCAAGGAGAAAATTGTCTGTATCCCTCGTTCTGATAAAGAACCCCTCGTGATTCGTGGCGACAAGAGTGGTGCTGTTGTAGGCATCATCTCTTTCCTTAAGGCCCAGAAGTGTTTGCGAAAGGGCCACACCGCTATTCTAGCCCTCGTTTCTGATGCATCCGCGGAAGAAAGGAAGATAGAAGATATTCCTATTGTGCGCGACTTCCCTGAGGTATTTCCTGAGGAATTACCTGGTCTTCCGCCTTATTGTCAAGTCGAGTTTCAAATCGAGCTAGCTCCTGGAGCAGCGCCCATAGCTTGAGCACCTTATCGTCTAGCTCCATCAGAACTCGAAGAACTGTCTACGCAACTACAAGAACTCCTGGAAAAGGGTTTTATACGTCCTAGCTCTTCGCCTTGGGGAGCTCTAGTGTTATTTGTAAAGAAGAAAGACGGTACCTTCAGAATGTGTATTGACTACCGCGAACTCAACAAGGTGACCGTGAAGAATCGTTATCCTCTTCCACACATTGATGATTTGTTCGACCAGTTGCAAGGGTCGAGTTATTACTCTAAGATTGATTTGAGATCAGGCTACCATCAGTTGAGAGTCCGAGAGGAAGAGGTCTCCAAAACAGCATTCAGAACTCGTTACGGCCATTATGAGTTTCTGGTTATGCCTTTCGGATTAACGAATGCACCTACAGTCTTCATGGATCTCATGAACCGAGTGTGCAAGCCTTACCTGGATAAGTTCGTCATAGTGTTCATCGACGACATCCTGATCTATTCCAAGAGTCAGGAGGAACACGAACAACATCTAAGGCTTATTCTGGAACTTCTCCGAAAAGAGCAGTTGTATGCCAAGTTTTCGAAATGTGGCTTCTAGCTTCGCGAAGTCCACTTTCTAGGCCATGTGGTAAACAAGGATGAGATTCATGTTGTTGGTGCATGCATCTGTCGACTTCGTCTTGTATCGAGTCTTAGTCTTAGAATGTTAGATTAGGGCACGGTTTACGAGAAAACTGGGAAATGTATGTGTTTAGTGATGAGGTTTCGCTCATAAGGTCATTGGCAGGGGTTTCGCTTATTTGGACCATAGGGTTTCGCTTATATGGACATTATGTCCATATGAGCGAAATACCAGCACTATATATAGGTTAGATGAGCGAAATCACATAGAACGTGTTCTTGAATTCCATACCGAGGTGCTGCAGGTGTGAGATTTGGATGTAAACGCTGTAATATCAATCAAATCAGTGATTTAAGTGAAGATCTAGCTGTTTCTACGTTGGTTACTTGTTTTCCGCACCTGTAACTGATCGAGACTCCTCTGATAGACTCGTTCGGGTCAGAATACGATCCTACAAGTGGTATCAGAGCTTCAGGAGGAGGAGTTCTACAGAGATTTGCTGGATTTCATCATAAATTCTTACTTCTACACCTTCTTTCTTCATCAGAACGAGATTTAACGGTTGGAATTCGCTCAAAATTTCACAGATTGTAGATAATTGAACATAATCAAATCCCTGAAAGTTTGAACTTAAAATTCACAATTAAAATGGACCAAATTACCCTCCGAACAGGTTTCGCTCTTACGGACAACCAGTGATTTCGCTCTTGTGTTCATCAGGGTTTCGCTCATTAGGACTTCCATAGTGACCTATTTCGCTCCTTAGGACTTCCATAGTGACCTATTTCGCTCATAGGACATCCAAGAAATCCTATTTCGCTCCAAAGGACATACAAGAGACCCTATTTCGCTCATATGGACACCTTTCGCTCATAGGACCATCTGATTTCGCTTTTGTGTCATATGTTAAGACCTACTTCGCTTTTGTGACCACCCATAAGACCTGATTTCGCTCTTAAGTACATACCTATCACTGATTTCGCTCATAAGTACATGTGTGTTGAACAACGTGCATTGAAAAATGGATACTGAGTTTTACAACGCTTTTGCTACAACCCCGACTAGTCCATCCGACATTACTAAGACCATGACAATGGAAAATGAAACCGGAACAATGCAAAAACCCCCGAAACTTATGGGAATGAAGAATTATCACGGATGGAAGAAACGGTTTGAGAATTGGGTTTAGGCGAATCATCTAAAAGCTTGGGAGAGCATCGAAACTGAATATGAGAGGCCAAAGAATTCAGTGGGTGTTGATAAAATCATTTCAGATTTCACTGAGCAAGAGAGAGAAAATTACAAAGCAGAAAAGATGATGATTAATCTGTTACAACAAGCAGTTAAAGAGGATATATTTGTGTTGCTTCAACATAATGAAAATGCTTATTCTATCTGGGAAGCTCTTAAAAAAAAGTTTGAGGGAAGTACTAAAATGTTACAAAGTAAAGAAGCTTTGTTGAAAAAGGAGTTTGAACTGTTTACGTGCATGCCTGGTGAAACAACAAAGACCCTTATTGAAAGATATTGTCATCTTGTACGCACAATGTCACAGTTGAAGATTACAAAAACTCCAGTAGAATGGGTTGAAAAGCTTGCTGATGCGTTACCGCAAAAGGAATGGGGCACATATCTGATGATATTGAAGAATTCCGGACAGTTTAGCAGATTATCAATTGCACAGTTTATCGAGAAGTTGGAGGCACAGGATCTGGAGCAGCAGAAAATTGCTAGAATGAACAGTTCAACTCATCAACAAGATATTAAATTGTACTATAAAGGAAATGTTCAAACTGCTGAAGCTAGTCCAAAGATACAAACTGCATTTAGTGCTGGAAATCAGTCTACACCAAGCAGTCAAGGATCAGTCAACACTAGTGGATTCTCAACGGTAAATCCTCCAAGTGTTCAAAGTACATCTACTGGAAATGGGCATTTGATTCAGTGCGATGTAGCTCTACATCTTCAAAATGGTCAAAATTATTCTGAAGAAGTTGTAAAGCATCATATGGGATTATTGGTCACTGCATTAGAGTCTTATGAAGGGTTGATTGCCGGAAGAATTGGCAATCCGATGCTCACAAAGGAAGATTATGACCAAATCGATGCAGAGGAGCTGGAACTGATGGATATTAAATGGGCCTTAGCTAGTGTTTTGAGGAGAGCAGAAAAGTTTAGATTGATTACAGGGAGAAATGACTTCTTGGATGCAAATCTTTCTAATCTAGGGTTTGATAAATCTAAAGTTGTCTGTTTTCGTTGCAGGGAGAAAGGCCATTTTAAAAGAGAGTGCAAGAATCAGGAGCCGAGAGGAGTAAAGGAGTCGTCTGGGAAAGATGATTATTATAGGAAAACTATCTATCAGCAGATCACTCATCAACCGAATCAACAAAAAGAAGCTCAAACGACACATGGAAGAATGATTGAGGATGCAAACATGAAAGCTTATTATGGCATCGTTGATCAAGATGATGAGAAAATGGCTGAAGGTTTTAGCTGGGACAAGTTTATTCTAGCTGATTCAAATGTTCAAGCATTTATTGCACATATAATTCAAAAACCAGAAATGCTGAAGGAATGGATGGAAGTGTTATCTGATGAAGAGAAAAGTGAAGATGAAAGATCTGTTTCATCTGAAAACAGTTCTTCAGAAACAAGTGATGATGAAGAGATGGAACAGATAAATCTTGGAAAAACTCATTTATCTTCTGACACGTTTGAATTTTATTTTGCAGAAAAATTGAAGAAACTAAAAGAGAAGAAAGCTGCAAAGGATATGAAAGAAGTCAAAGTAATTGAGAAGATTGTGGAAGTTGAAAAGATAGTTGAAGTTGAGAAGATCGTTGAAATCACAAAACCTTGTCTTACATGTTTAGAGTCGTATAAACAATGTATAGAAAAAGATGAGAGGTTTAGTGAGTTAGAAAAGTTGAAAGAACAGTTGTTGTTTGATGTAAAGAATTTGAAAAAGTCGTATGATGTGTTGAATAGACATGTGAACAGTCTGGAAAAGACTAACTCTGAAAGAGAGAAAGCTTTGAAGATGATGAATGCTACCATGATGACAAAGCAGAAAGAGATCAACATGTACATAGAAGAATGTGCAAAGTGGAAGAAATAGTTGGATAGTGAAACAGCTGAGAATGAACGAATCAGAAGACTGCTGCGAAGTTACAAAGGTTGTGACTACATAATCGATAGAATTTATCCAACAGTTGAAGGTTTTGAAGCGTTTAAAGGTGAAGAAACAAAGTCAAAGAAGAAGAAGGATACTGGTAAGAAACAGGGTGTCTGTTATAATAAGTGTCCGCCTCCGATTTGGGAAGGGTACTCGCCTAGAAAACCTAACGAGGAAGAACTAAAACAGGCGGTCAATATTAAGTTAGAATCCGAGATAACCGATGTTTTACCGGATAATATTGATGTCACGTTCACAGCGTCCGACACATATCATGAATCAGAACTGATAAAACGAGTGGTCGATCAGGTGTTGGATAAGGATGAGGAGTCAGAGTCAAAGTCCGAGTCCGAAAGTTCGTGTCAGTCAGTCAGGAGTTCGAGTTCGTCCGAAAAGAGTTCAAAATCGTCGGGAAAACGGGTTTATAGTAAAGAATTTTTGTTGTCAAAATCTAATTTGAATGATGAAACATTTGAAGTTGTGTATACTTTGAATGATTCTGACAAATTATATTTTGATAAAGAGTTTCCAATAAGAGGTGTTAAACCAGAAATGATCAAAAAGGTTTTCAAACTAACTGAAATTAATATTTCTGAAATAAAAGATGAAAATCTCAATGTAAAACCTAAGCCTTACACCTCAAGAGTACAACAACGTTTAAACAAGAAAAAGGGTTACAATTCTAGATCTGGTTTTCAAAAGAAACCAAGCCAAAATCGTAGCTACAAAAAGAAAGGACTTGGTTTTACTCCACCAGAAAACTATAAAAATGAAAAATTTTCTAAAACAAATACAAAATTTGTTTCAGGAACAAGCTCGGAAAAGGAAGCAAAAAGCTCATTCTGGAAACAATCTAACCAAGAATTTCTTGCCGAGAAGAGAAAGAATGGAGCTTATGTGAAGAAAGAGACAAGAACCTGTTTTCGATGCAATGAAGCTGGTCACATTGCATGGAACTGTCCGAAAGCGACAAACACAAAACAGGGAGTTTCTGGAAGACTGAAAGAAGTTGTTGTTGATAAAACCGAACCACCAACTGAAAAATTTAAAGTTTTCAAAAATTCAACATTTGAAGTTGGTGAGTGTTCGAAGAGATTTTACAGACGAAGTGTGAAACTTGACAACCAAAAATGGGTTGTTAAGAAATCTGATGTAAAATCTGGTGATGAATCTGATTCCACAAAATCAGAGGAGCCGCAGTTTGATGAGAGTGATGAAAACTCAGTTCCTTCAATGGATGATGAGAACTTTCCACCATTAAGGACTGAGAATTTTAAAAGGAAAGTTGGAAAGTCTGAAATCTCAAATCAGGGTTATGCTGAAAAGGATAATTTTGATGTTGAGAAAGCATTTAATGGGAAAGTAAAGAAGATTTTTGGAAAGATGGTTAATGGAAAGGTGAAAGGGGTAAAGGATTTTTATGCTAAAAAAAGCAACTTACTCCCAAACAAAATCCGAATTGAAATCACCCAAGGCTAGTCAGGCTTGGGTGGACATTTTCTTTGCTTAAAAAACCTGACTTGTCGGAGATCCCAAATTTGTAATCGTAGATCAGGAATCGGCATCTTTCATGTTTAATAAGGTTGTTTTTTGAAAATACTTGAAATTGTTAAAATTTTACAGGTTGAATGACTACGCCGGAGCTTCCTGGTTGGTAAGTGCGAAGCAGGAATCGGCACTTTGATTGGTCAAATGTAGATGACTCATTCCTACAATTGGTATTGATTGGTTATGCCTACAAGTGGTTATTTTTACAAGTGGTTTAGAGGTTGCTTGATTGCAAACAGTGAATCAAGGACATTAAGTTGTACTTGATTTACTACATTTGAAAAAACTGACAAGATGATGAACCATATCCCCGTACTTACACAAGTGGTAAACTTACAAGTGGTAAAAACAAACTCATTTTCCGGAAAAATCATTTTGATTAAAAAAAACTTAAGTGTTTTGAAATCTAAATGAGAAAATGGTTTGTGAAAGGGGGAGTTCAGATTGTTTATGCCTAGTGAATGGCGAGTTGAGGCGATTTGATATCGGTTGTCAAGTTTTTGTATAGTTTGTTTTACATTCTGTGTTTTCAAGTGGGTCATGAGCTTAGTTGTTTTTCAAATTTTTCTTTAATGTGTTTGCCTTTTAGGGGGAGTAGAAAATTTTAGAAAATCCAAAAACATTAGAAAATTTGAAAAAGCCAAAAACATGATAAAATTCAAAAATGAGTTTCGTTGTGAAAAGAGAAAATGATAGTACATCAGTGGACTGTCACAACATGCTAAAGAATTGGAAAGTTAAATGTGATAAACAATCTCACTGCGGATATGCCAGTAGGTTTTTGCACATTTAGTAGATTGTGACGAGATATAAACCTAAAAATTCAAACTTGCTTATTCTGTGGGGAACAACATCTTGGATATATAGGTAACCCCTGAAATCTTGTTTGAAAGGTCCCTTTTTCTGAGATACTAGGTCTTTATGCTCAGTGATATCTGGGGTATTATCCCGGGACTTCTGCTGTATGGAAGTACTGACCTAGTCCCCGGATAATACTTTCTGCAAATGCTTGACCACATAGCATCGCCCTCAGCAAGCTGATGAAACAATAAAATTGATGGTAGCTGCTGTTGTAATCAAAAGATCCTCTAAAGGGGACACACCGAAAAGTCGAAGCCGTCATCTCTCTGCGTATACGGAAGTATCGACCTGAGCTCTCACGGCCCTCGCATCTAACCCCTTTACAGATATCATCTGTGGTATACTCACCTGTAAGACTGAATATTGGGATCTGGATACGGGAGTATATTCAAGAAGTGGGACACACGGATAAGTTCAAGTCATTAAAACATTAACATTATATCTCGGATCAATTGAAATTTGTGTGGAAATTTAAATGGACAAATATACTGACAATCTAGGTGGATTGTTTAAAACTTAAAATGAAATGAAGCTTAACGGTGTTGGTGACTTGTCTCAAAAATTGATATGATCCTCTTACACGAACTCACAAAAATATTGTCTGTAAATATTTCTTTACTGCATTACATGTTTCTTTATTTCAAAATCCAAAAAGATTTTCAGTGTGTTTTAGCATAAAGTTTCAGAAAACTCAAAAAGATTTTTGACAACTGGTATTGAAAAGCTGATTTTCAAAATTCTGAGTGCTAAACATGATGAGTATAATTTGAGGGGGAGTTAGCTTTAACACTGATTATTTTTTATCAAACATTCAAATGGTTCATCAGATTGAAAAAACATTTTGTTTGGGTTTTGAGAGTGAGTCTAAGTTAGTGCATGTGTTTATTTTAATATATGTTAGTGAGAGAAATTTACTTTGAGGTAGAGCTTTTGCAGGATAAGATGAGCCAGGTTATTTGTTTCTGAGATCCAAGCTAGATGAGATCCAGGTTCCAATACCTGAGGACTCTGATTGGAGGTAGCCAGACAACGATCTTGGAACATGAAGAGCCAGGCCGATTGATCTTGAGAAGCTGTAAGATGGAAAGCCAGATAACAATCCTAAAGCTGATGATGCTGATGAACTGAGGAAATGCCAGCATATCGCAAGGGGAAGTCTGAAGTCTTGTGTGAAAAGATTGAGAGAGTGAAGCCCAGAGACAGATCAAGACTGAAGATGCATAGACTCGACACTTAAGACTCGTCAACATCTGAGGGGGAGTCTGTTGGTGCATGCATCTGTCGACTTCGTCTTGTATCGAGTCTTAGTCTTAGAATGTTAGATTAGGGCACGTTTTACGAGAACACTGGGAAATGTATGTGTTTAGTGATGAGGTTTCGCTCATAAGGTCATTGGCATGGGTTTCGCTTATTTGGACCATAGGGTTTCGCTTATATGGACATCATGTCCATATGAGCGAAATACCAGCACTATATATAGGTTAGATGAGCGAAATCACATAGAACGTGTTCTTGAATTCCATACCGAGGTGCTGCCGGTGTGAGATTTGGATGTAAACGCTGTAATATCAATCAAATCAGTGATTTAAGTGAAGATCTAGCTGTTTCTACGTTGGTTACTTGTTTTCCGCACCTGTAACTGATCGAGACTCCTCTGATAGACTCGTTCGGGTCAGAATACGATCCTACACATGTAGATCCATCCAAGGTAGACTCGATCAAGAACTGGCCTGCACCCCGTACACCAACCGAAATCCGCCAATTCTTGGGTTTGGCAGGATATTACAGAAGGTTTATCAAGGACTTCTCAAAGATTACGCAACCCCTCACTTCACTGACTCAGAAGGGTGTCACCTATCGCTGGGGTGATGCGCAGGAGTCCGCATTTCAGCACTTAAAGGATAGACTTTGTAGCGCGCATATCCTCTCATTGCCTGAAGGCACAAATGATTTTGTGGTTTATTGTGACGCTTCCATCCAAGGACTTGGTTGTGTATTGATGCAACGTGACAAGGTCATTGCCTACGCCTCGCGCCAACTTAAAGTTCACGAAAGGAACTACACTACACACGACTTGGAATTGGGAGCAGTTGTTTTCGCGCTTAAGATATGGAGATATTACCTGTACGGTACCAAGTGCACCATTTACACCGATCACAGGAGTCTCGAGCATATCTTCAAGCAAAAGGAGTTAAACATGCGACAACGCCGATGGGTCGAACTCTTGAACGATTATGAATACGCTATCAAGTACCATCCGGGCAAGGCCAATGTTGTGGCTGACGCCCTCAGCCGGAAGGATACTATACCTAAGCGTGTACGTGCGTTACAGCTTAACATCCAATCTAACCTTCCCGCTCAAATTCGCGATGCTCAGGTCGAAGCATTGAAGACAGAGAACGTCAGGGCTGAGTCCTTACGAGGATCGAGGCAACGACTTGAACAAAAGGAAAACGGCGCCTACTATGTTAACGGACGCATCTGGGTTCCACTTTATGGAGACTTACGTGAGCTTGTGATGGATGAAGTACATAAGTCTCGTTATTCAGTACATCCTGGTTCGGATAAGATGTACCACGATCTAAAGACTACATACTGGTGGCCTGGTATGAAAGCCAGCATAGCAACCTACGTCAGCAAATGCTTGACTTGTGCGAGGGTCAAGGTCGAATACCAGAAACCATCAGGTCCACTTCAACAACCAGAGATCCCGAAATGGAAATGGGAGCAAATTTCCATGGATTTTGTTACAGGCCTGCCGAGATCACAACGCGGAAATGATACCATTTTGGTGATCATGGATCGACTGACCAAGTCTGCACATTTTCTGGCTATCAAAGAAACGGATAAGTTTTCTACTTTAGCTGACATTTACCTAAAGGAAGTGGTATCAAGGCACGGAGTGCCAACCTCCATCATTTCTGATCGTGACGCACGTTTTACCTCTGAACTGTGGCAAGCTATGCACAAGTCATTTGGCTCACGTTTAGATATGAGCACCGCTTATCACCCACAGACGGATGGGCAATCTGAACGCACCATCCAAACCCTTGAAGACATGCTTAGGGCATGTGTAATCGATTTTGGTAACGGCTGGGAAAAGCATCTCCCGTTAGTGGAGTTTTCATATAATAACAGCTACCACACCAGCATCCAGGCCGCTCCGTTCGAGGCGTTGTATGGACAGAAATGCCGATCACCTCTCTGTTGGGCAGAAGTTGGTGACAGTCAAATCGCTGGCCCAGAACTCGTAGTAGATACAACCGAGAAAATTGCTCAGATACGACAATGAATGGCTGCAGCTCGTGACCGTCAGAAAAGCTATGCTGATAAGCGAAGAAAGCCACTCGAGTTCCAGGTTGGGGATCGAGTGCTACTCAAAGTCTCACCTTGGAAAGGTGTAGTTCGTTTTGGCAAACGAGGCAAACTCAATCCGCGCTATGTCGGACCGTTCGAAATCATCGAGAAAATTGGCAAAGTGGCCTACAGGTTGAATCTACCTGAAGAACTCAGCGGAGTTCACAACGTGTTCCATGTGTCGAATCTGAAGAAGTGTCTGTCAGATGAGACCCTCATAGTTCCCTTAAAGGAGCTCACTATCGACGACCAGCTGCGATTCGTCGAAGAACCAGTAGTGATTACGGATCGAGACGCTAAGGTTCTCAAGCGTACCACGATACCTCTTGTCCGAGTTCGTTGGGATTCCCGTCGTGGCTCGGAGTATACCTGGGAACGAGAGGACCAAATGAAACTCAAATATCCCCAGCTGTTTAAGAAAAATGCAACCACCACTGAGGCTGAAGCTACTACAGAATTTCGGGACGAAATTCCTAATTAACGGGGGGATGATGTGACACCCCAGGAAAACCAGGATACCAACGCAACTTAACTAGCTTCCTCAGTAACCACGTGCTAAATTTCGGGATGAAATTTTCTTAACAGGGGGAGAATGTGACAACCCTCAAAATCCCATGTATTTCGTACAATTTATTAATGATAATTAAAGTGTTTGATGACTGTGCCGAATCATTTAACTGCTCTCTGATTACTGTGTTATACTTACATGTGCTTGTTTACATACTAGTAGTATACAGAAAAATTACTAAATAGTCCTGTGTGCTTTCCTGAGTGTTGAAAAGTAAAAACGTTACAAAAATATATATGTAGGACACTTTACGGATTAATTAAGCACTTTAACGGAACAGTATCAAACCGAACAACCGGACTTTACCCGGAACACAAAAATATTGTCAAACACATTATTTCTATTTTTCTGAGCTAGTTAGGGTCCCCGAACACCCAAACACACTATATAATATATAACACACCATAAAACACAAACTAGATACTTAATCTCCTAACTAGATTTGTAACTAAACTAGTAACCAATACTTGAGACCCAACCAAGTACCCCCCCCCCCCAACCGGTTATGAACATGAGGGGACACCCCATGATTTTATTCATTTATTTAATTGATATTATCTAGTACTTAGTGAACATATGGACCAAAGGATTATGTTATGTTGGAAGGTTGCTCTATAAATCCACTAGACACTTAACTTCATTTCATCTTCATCTTCCAAACTCACCCAAACTCTCCCTCTCCCCTCTTGCTCAGCCGAGAACAACCACCACCATACCACCACCCTCACTTCATTTCCCAAGCAATCTACATACATACAAAGGTGCTACGGGTCATACAACGAAGCTTGGTGCTCTCGGAAGTGGAAGGACCTTCTCCATTCGCTATTAACCATCACTTTTCTACACTCGAACTCCCCTAGCCTTGAGCTAGTGGTAAGAACTTAGATCCGTTAATTTTTCATGTTATTTAAGTGGTTAATAGTTATTTGATGATGAGAATCCATGAAACTCTAAAGAACCTTAAACAAGTCTTGAACATAAACTAGTCTAGTGATGAAATGATGTTAGAATGATGTTGTTATAATTCTTGATTGATTTTCTGATGATTTGCTGGTAATATTGATGTTTGATGTTGTTATAATCACTAAACATGTTAACGGAATCAATCGAACACAAGATAGAAAGTTAGAAGCTGAAACGGTAGGCTGTTTGGTAATTACAGCCAACTTCAGTTGGCTGTAACAGGACTGTAACTTAACCAAAAAATGTATTTTCTGAAGTCTAGATTTATGTATTATGAAATACGGTTCTAATGGCGCTGGAATCGTAATTTTTGGACTTCGTTTACTATTTTTAAAGTGTCATTTTGTAACAGCAGCTAGAGCTGCATTTTTACTGCTGAAAATATGCATTCTGTTTCTGTCATAACTTGAGTTCTGTGTAGAATTAGATCATGAAACTGGTACTGTAGATGGACACTGATGTCGTAGTAGTTGTCCCACTGGAATTTCGTCAATCCGACTTACAATGATTTTTTAATGAATTATCCGTGGATTGCAGTCAGAAAAAGATAAATCTGAGTGCAGTCCGGAAAAAGGATTTTTAGTAAAATATTGGTGATGAATTAGATCCCGAGATTTTTACACAATAATATTTGGATCATTTAGCACCTTCTGTAAAAAGTTGGGAATTTTTGGAACAAGTTAATTATTTTATTAAAATCCCTGAAAACAGCCCAGTTTTGAATAAAAAGCTGAAACGACATAGGTAGTGATTTGCGTGTCTAAATGTCGAGTATGTTGTCAGTGAATGATCTAACTTGTTATGTGTCAATAAAAATGTTATGTGCAATATCATATGTTTATTTGTGAATGGGAATAGATGGGGAGTTTATATGGGCATAAACCGTTAAAGTAATGCATGTTATGTGATAGATACGTGTAGGAACTTTGTGCTCTATTTGAAAACCACTAAATAACTAACTGGTAATATTAGGACGTGATTGACCGACCTTGACTGTTAGCTATATTTGAGAATCTAACCGAGCAAACCGAGGTGAGTTCACACACTTTCTAAGGCATGGGATTCTCGGTGGTTTGGGAATGGGTTAAAGAATTAAAACGGAATCTACATATCTTACTTAGGTAGGATATGTACGGCCATCCTCCTTGGGTAGGATGCCAGTATTAATCATGCGTATTCTCTTTGGGAGAACTACGTACGTTCATCCTCCTCGGGTAGGACAACAACCTTAAAACTTACTAGACAAAACTCTATCATAAGTCCCTCATTTTTTATCGACTTAATCACCGAGGCCGATGGCGAGCGGGTCATTAGTTAATAGCGCTATTAGGTTTAACAAACCTCACACCGTGCCAGTCGGACGGGCGTGTACTAATGGACTATGGCAAACCATCAGTGATGATAGACACTGATGTAGGGCACAACTTACTTGCGTAGTAGTCGATATCATACGGTCTAGTAGTTCACATGGGGAAGCCCCCACTAATCATGAATATGGTTTGGGTAATAAAGTATGAACTGGTTAATCTTACTTTCAACTACGGGGTAACCCCCCCGGCAATTACGCCAACGAAAGACAAACCACGTTTTCGGAAACAACTAAAAAAACTAAACAACCAAACGTGAACTCACTCAACTTTTTTTGTTGACTCGTTGTTACATGCCTTACAGGTCGCTAAATGCTTCGAGCTTGCACGAGGAAGGAGTCGTTGTGGTGTACGGACTGTTGTGTTCCGTGCTTAATATTTAAAATCCTTACAAACTTATTAAACTTGCGTTTTGAACTTCAAACTTATAAACTATGGACTTATGTTTTGGACTTTATGTTTATGCTTCCGCTGTTTAAATTAAAACTTGGTTAACTAGCTTTCGGTCACCAATCGTATTGTGGTTGGCTTTATATACTTAAATACGTTGTTCAGTATGATTGGTGGCTCGATCTTGGTCACGTCACGCCTCCAAGCGGTGGTACTCCACATGGTGGGTTTTGGGGGTGTGACAAGGTTGTTACCCGATGACCAATTAATCAATATCCAACCCTAACCCTTCCCGTGATATCTCGATTGCCAACAACACCATGAATGTACGATTTAGACTAGGATCAAAACATCAATTAACAATTTACAATCAAACATTCATGCACCATAATAAACATCGCAAAACACACCAAGTTTATTATTCTAGAAATTAAGATAAACACACCATACTCATAAGAAACCTTCACCTAAGATGATCACCGAACGTTTAGCCTAACATAGTTTGGTGAATCATCATTCCAACAAAATCAAAGTTCATACGAATCAAAATACAAACCGAAATGTTTAGAAATGTTCCCAATCACTTGCACAAGCTAAAATTCGCCCAAGAACTCCAGAGAAACGTTCCCAGTGATGATTAGATATGAAAAGACACTTGAAAACGGATTAAAAGAGGGCAGTTACACTTTTTGCGTCAGAGCCTACTGTAAATTACGCTAGCTACCGTAATTTACACTGGCTTCAAGTTGTTACGGTGCAAAGCTACTGGTTTACGGTGGAAAATGGGAACATTCAGGGGCTACCGTAAATTATGCTAGCTACCGTAAATTACGCTAGGCTTCAGCAAGCAATTTTGTTTTCTTCGTAACTTTCTCGTTTCAACTCCGTTTTCTTCGCCGTTTTCGCCCACGTTCTCGTAATTTCATCCACTATCATGTCATCATCTTAATACTTCAATTCCATTAATTGATTTTTTCATTTATTCTCCGTATTCCTTCCATTTTAAGCTCCATTTGTACCTGAAACACAAACAACCGTAGTTATCTAATTCTAGACAATTATCCGATTATATGTAGGATTTTAATATCGTTTATACCACTTAAGTGTTGTCCTACGGACTACCCGTGACATACCTACACTTAACCGTTGCTTGCCCCCAAGCAACTCATTTAAACAAACCACAATTTACTCAAGCGATCAAACACAAACCAAGCATCCAAATGTCCTCATTTACTAACTTTTTCTTAAAGCCGCGCATAACACACCCTTCACAATAACTCTCCCATCGGTGGCAAGTAATAACTAGCAAAGATAGGCTAGATCCTACTCAAGGCAAACGGGTAGGTGAACGATAATATGCTAGTATTCAAATCGGTCATTCGCCTAAATAATTTGCTAAACATGCACGTGAATCAAAGGGACTTAGAGGTTGTAACTTGGCTAGGCAAATGGGTAGGAAATGGAAATATATATGCAAAGTAGCTAATTCAACCCGGTCTTTTATTTCTAACTAAGCAAAACATAAACAACTAGATACCATACATCAGTCTCTTTTTCTCTTTTTTTTCATTGCTTTTTCTCTTGTTTTTTTTTCTTTTCATTTTTTTCTCATTTTTTTTTCATTTCATTTTTTTTCATTTTCTTTTTTTTAACAAACAATTGAAACATCACATAACACACATACTAATATAAAATGCTAATACTACTAGACTGGGTCGAATACGGGTAAATTTTTGAGGAATTAGGCACGGATTAACAAACGATCGGCTTAAAGCTCAAAATTGGCTTCAAAAAGTCCAAAACCCCGCCCCTCTCGCTACCATGCTCATATATATAATTTATGAGATCCAACCCCCCAAATCCCACACTCGCACTCACCAAGACGAGGCTACCTAATTTCCCTAATCCTTTTCACATGCATATCAAGCTAAGGCCTCAAACCGCATTCAAGCACAAGTTCTAATGCACCACCACCCATTGCCACTCTCATCAAGAAAAAAAAATGTATTCTAATAAATTCAAGTAGTGGCTCAAACTCTCACCAAGAAAAAAAAAAGGTATACGGGGTTGCCGGTGTGTTATGCGGTTTCAATACTTTAAGTTTTCAAATTTAGACCAATTTCGCTTGATTACAATTTTTTTCAAAAATCCCCCCCCCCATCCCCACACTTGGGATACATTGACCCCAATGTATGGCTTTGAAGGGAAAGATCACTCCAAACACACCAAACTTTTTTTTTAATCTAAAAGCTAACGAACTAACTACCAATATTTCAAAGCTAAATAACATAACAAGACCAAGGAAAGAGTACATTGACCTGGTGAAGTTTGACACAACAGATGTTGTAGATAATCCGACTTCCTATCACCACCTTCACACAAATATCCGCACATCTTCCCCACACTTGAATGTCGCTATGGCCCTGAAACATAGAAAGACAAAAATAGCAAGATCAATATAAAACCCCGGGTTGCCTCCCGAGCAGCGCTAAGTTTTGAGTCTTCAGCCAGACCGTGCCACCCCCATTTTTGGTGGCTCAAAGAATCGGTTCCTATCACCTCCCCCACTATAGCTTGTCATTCGTTGAAATGCATCTAGCAAATGTCCATTTGGTGGATAGTCAACTACATACCTGCTCGTACCCTCATACTTCTTTTCACACCCCGGTGGTTTGTTTGTTTTTATTCTTTGATGCACACTTTTCATATGGTCACTAGACTCTCTACCCTTCTCTTCAATAAATTCATAACCAATCTCCCTAGTATGAATATCAAAGTACAACTTACGGTTCTTTTCGGTCATAGTAATAACCCCGTCTCTACAGTTGATTTGAGCATTTGCTGTATAGAGAAATGGCCGACCTAAAATTACCCTTTGTTGTGATGCCAATGTGGTAGAGGCATAATCTAAGACCAGAAAATCCACCGGATAGTTGAATTCTCCCACTCGAATCATGACATTCCTAACCACTCCTCGCGGACGCCTCCAACTCTCATCCGCCAAACTCACCATGGTGTCTATATTTTCGAGCGGACCAAAATTATACATGTCATATAGATCACTTGGTAACACACTCATGCTCACCCCGTAGTCCAATAATGTGTGAGGGATTTTTAATTTTCCCACACGGATAGGCACGATTGGTGCTCCATGTTCTTTATCATTCTCACCATCGGCGTCCTTCCCTATACCTGTATTTATTTGACACAAAGAGGTTAGAAATTTTTCATTAAACTCGGTACTAGGAACGGTGCTTACCACATTGATATTAACGCTTTTTATGTTCTTGGGATCTGTTGGGATTAAACCCTACCAGAGGAACAGATAATGAAAGCCAAAACCGGATCACAACAGTGGACTCAAAATAAGCAGCGGTTTGCACTAGGCTTTCCCCTTGACAGTGGTAATCTAACAGCTGATAGATCTTAAGTACTGCTCACTAGAACAACTGAACCAAACACTGATGAAACTCTAAAACCTGCTGAAGACAAACACTGTCGCTCTATCTACTGTCGTTTCCTAAGTACTGCTGAAGACACAAGCACTGCCCATTCAAGGACTGATCACCTTTGAAGAAAGCACTGATGCTCAACATCAGTGCTCAGGCTACAACAGTGGAACGTGAAGCAGTAGTTTTCTCTTGTTTTGTATTGTACTTATAATCAGTTGTTAAACATCAGTAGTTTGTATAGATCAGTGTTTATAGGTTGTTAGGTTGTTAGATGTCACTATCATGGTGACGTCAGCTGAGATGCCTTAGTGGTTTGGTTTGCCTATAAATGGAGCAGTACCCTGTACCGTTTACATTCGATTGACTGAGTGGATTCTTCTCCTCCAGTCCAATCCTTTCATCTTGTGCAACCAACCTTGGAGTATCAGGCTGAGGGGGAGTTTAGTATTGTAAGCATGCTTTTAATCCTTTGATTTGTATTATAATCATTCGATTCAAATTGAAGCATGTGTTTTTCAACTATATTTCTCCTCTTTGATTGTGTTTATAAAGTTTGTTTTCATTTCCGCTGCACTTTAACATTGTTCATTACTATTGACTTATTCAAATTATACAAACAAACACAATCCTGAGAGTCTCCGATCCTAACAATTGGTATCAGAGCTCGGACAGTCAAATTCGATCTAACAATCAATTTGACGTAACAGTTCAGCTCAAAATTCATTGATACTAAGGTTGATTATATTTAGTTGAAAAACAGAGCAACGAGAAATCATGTTCAAAGTGATGGATCAGATACTCTATAAAACAACCAAGATGTCATAGCATCCACAAATTTCAAACAACATGTGATGTCATGAACAAATCACCCATAGTTTTGAGATCTGAAAACATGTCTGGTAACTATGTATCTTCATTCAAAATTGATCTCAGCTGTTGATATGAAATTATGATTTCATCATATTTTATACTAATGTATAAACCTCAGATTAACGAAACCTATGCTCATATAAACATTAGTGTTTTGCTAACATAGAAAGAGGGAAATAAAACTTTAGTCATGAAATCTTATGTGTTAAAAAGCAGGTTGAGAATCCTCAAAAGGACCAAATCAACCCTGTCAAAACACATTAAGAAAATCAGGGATCTAAACAGTCCAAATCATACATAATGTGTGAATTGGTACTGAAACATGTACAAATGTGGCTAGATCTCTCAAAACATTACTACAAAATGATTCTGGATTAAGCTTTTCTTCAATAAAATCTCCCAGTAAGTATTTCTGTACTTATGAATGGGAAGGGTAAAAAGGGAAGAAGAAAATGAACAAAACTCAAAAGTGTGTTTATCTCAAAACTTTTGAAGCCAAAAGAAAAAGAGTATAAACATAAAACACTTATGAGTCCAAAGTTGGGTAAACAATGGTCATCATGCAACTGTGTGCATTCATTAATGCAGGAATAGTTCAGGTAACAATGGCATCTCCAGTGATTGACCTTAAAAGAAGAATTTACAATCAATTGACAAGAAAATGATCCTAAACAGTGGTAATAATAACTTGAGAATGATGTGATCATGAGCTTATTTGGAAAGTTACCAGATCTTTTTGATGTTATTTTCAAAATAACCTTTATTTTTAAAAAGGTGTTTTTCTCTGATAAAACCAGATATATTATTTTTATATAATATATTTTGTACTTTTACTCATTTTTTATAGTAAAAAGTTCATCTCTGGTCAGGATGTAATTTCCTTATTTTTGTGTGAAATTACTATTCCTAAAACTGATCAAAAGGAAATGGTGCTCATGTCAAGGTCATATTAAACTCAAGTTTGTTTATCACAGAAAAATTGATTGCAAATTGATTTTAAAACTACTGAGACACTCATGTTCTAGTTCAAATAATTAGACACAAAATGAGAAGCCTTAGTAAAGAAGTTTTCATCATCTGGGATGCTGAACCACTGTTAGAAAATAGTGAACATGTGGTAAACCTTGAACAAAATTTCCTAGGAAAACTGCTGAGAAATCAATCTTGATAATCTGCATCTAAAATGTAGTTGTTGAGTATAGCATTTCTGCAGAATAACAGTTGTTGGACATGATATTGTGTTTACACAAGACAAAATCAATCTCCACATCTGAACAAGCAGATGCTCAAATTAACTGTCAAAAGTTAAACAACTGCTGCACTAACAGTTGTCATGCTAATGGCCTTTCATATTGTTATCAACCACTCTTTTCCCTTAACTACTGTTGTGTCTCAAACATCTGCTCTCTAAAGTCTGTCCACTGCTGAAAGTCAACCTCTGTTCTCTCACTTTCATGATATGCACTGTTGTTCAAAATCAGTGTTTTATCCACGGATATGCTATCCACTGATATAGTAAAAGCATCCACTGATGGTAAAAATCACCCACTGCTTCATTTATTACCATTGAAACCACTGATGTTTGTTTCATCAGTGGCTCCCAAAACAACTGTCCTCCATTATTTACTCTTCCATCAGGGGTTGACACGTGGTCAGTTTTTAGCCGTCCGATCATTATAACCGCTGCCACATCAGCATTCACTTTTTCCCTAAAATAAAACCCTGATTAAACCCAAACAGGGGCTCACACTGTCGAATTGAATTCCAAAAAAAATTCTCTTCTCAAAGCAGTTTCCCACTCTTCTTCACAAAAACTTTCTTCGATCTTCTTCATCAAAAATGACGAAATCAAAATCAAAATCATCTTCTTCCTCCGCTCCCACTGACGCCACTCAAATGTCCACTGAAACCATAGAAATTCGTTACAAATCCCCTCACAACTATGTGGGTATACTCACAAAACCCACAACCAACAATTCCTTCGACTCCATCATCGACATCTTATCTGCATCAAAGTACAAAACTTTGATAACAGCAGACGCTCCCATTTATCTACAAACCCAGAGAGAGTTCTGGAACAAGGCTACCCTTGAAAAACAAGGAGAAACTGTCACAGCCATCAACTCCTCGATACAGGGTAAAAAGATTGTAACACCCCGAAAAATATAAAACCTTATATTGAAACTATAAAGTATAAATAGACGGGAATTTATTAACTAGGGAATTTTAACCTAGTTAGTTAATTGTCTAGAAATAACTTAAAATAGGGTTAAAAGCAATCAAATTAAATGCTAATCAAAGTAGAGGGGCCTAAGTTGTAACAATTAAAAACTTAATTGTTGTAACAAATAAAACAAACCAAACACCCCACAAAGGGGATGTCTGGTCGATCAAAACAACAAGGGGCGACCCCCACTCCCTCTCAAACCCTAAATTCACCAAATTGATCAATTGAAGGTTAATCCTTGTCCCAAATCGAAATCTGAACAGAGATTCGTGATCCTCATCACAAGGGGGTTACAAGGTATGTGAAATTTCGTGAAATCTCTCAACTTGAATTTCTCATATAATTGGGATAATCTGAAATTAGGGTTGCATGCATATGTTATGATGAATTAGGAACAACTATAGTGCCTAGGAACAAATCCTAGACAAACACAAGCTGAAATCATGTAGAATTTTGATGGAAACTATGATCACCATTGTAGGTGATTAGTGGGTTATGTGTATTTGGAATGAACACTAGGAAATAGATTATTAATCTAGTGTAATTTGGCAATTTTGAAATGATTCCAGAAATTAGAAGCTTACAATCATGTAGAATGGTGGATTTATGTGAAATTATGGCTAAATGATAAACTAAAGATGTGATGTATAATCATGTAAAAATCTGCTCATGAAGTGTTTGTAGAAATGCCTCTATGAAGGCTTAAAACTGAAATTTCAAGTTTAAACGCATAATCACGATGTTTGGTGTAATATGCGAACTATGATTTCAAAATAGAGTTCTAAACATATGATAAATGAACTCTATAGGAACGGGCGCAGGAGCGTCAAGCGGACAAGCAGGCGGCGAACCACGTTTAAAAGGCCTACTTTGAAGGTATGTAACTTGACCCGTTACAATTAAGTAAATGTTAATGTTTATAATATGTGTAGTGAATTTTAGATTAAGGGTTGTTGAATTAAAGCGGCGAAGTCTCTATATCGAATATTTGATTAAAAATTTGGTTGGGATTAATTGGTAGTCGTCATATGGGAGGATTCCTTAGACGAGCCAAATGGGTCGAATAATCATTTAAGGCATGGAAAATGCTCCGTATTTCGATCGATGGGTCTTGTTATTGATTAATAAATTAACATATTAGAATTGCGAGAAATTAGAGTATTGTATGTCTAAAAAGAGAAGTCCGAGATTCGGGTTTGAGTAAAATGAACAACTCAAACAAAATATATAATTCCAGGTGCCACCGTAAATTACGGTGGTACCGTAACTTACGGTGGGTGCCAAAGCCTTACGGTGCATTTCTTCTGGTTTACGGTATGCACAAAAATTCCCAGATCCTACCGTAACTTACGGTGACACCGTAAGTTACGGTGGAACTTAGAAATTTGTAAAATTTTCTTTTATCATACTTTGATGTCGAATCTTGCATCTATAAATTAAGTACTAATGTCAAAACTAACATTTTAGTGGTTTTGACCCTAGGTGATGATTTCGATCTTATGGATGGCGGTCGAGCGGAAAATGAAGAACCGAACACTATATTTTGAAGCTTCCGCAATGTTTTAAATCTTTATTAGTCTTATGTATGAATTGTAATTACTTGTTAAACTACTTTTGGAATGTTTTAACTTATACATTAGTCGACTAAGGTTGACGTACTTAGGAACTCCGTTAACGAATGTTATGTCACTAAAACAATATTTTGATAAAATTGGTGTATTTTATTATTAAAATTAAGTGAAAAATTAAAGGGTGTTACAAGTTGGTAATCAGAGCTTAAGGTTGTCAACAAAGTGTTCGGTTCAAGCTTGATCGACCGTCCGGTAAGAGTTAACTTATTATGTTAATGAATCATGTCTTATGTAAGGAATGAGAAACGAGTAGTTATGCATGGGAAGAGCGTGTTAACACACTCAAACCCGGAAAGTGCATTAAATGTGAACGGTTAAAGCAAGTTGAGAACTTGGCTAAACCGAAACAAACGAAGCAAAGTTATAAATGAAATGTTTAACGTTTAAATGTAAACATTTCAGTTTCAAGATGTCTGATGGGAATGATGATAATCCGGTGCAAACAAACACCGAACAAATGAAAGAAATAATTGTCGAAGAGGTAGGAAAGGCAATTGAGGGCAGTCTATCCGGGTTTATAGACAAGATTCAAAGCACGGTATTATCGCTCGTAGAAGAACGAGTTAAAAGGTTGGAGGATGCTGTCAACCTTATGAAAGACAAAACTGGAGAGCGCAAAGGGTGTTCGTACAAGGAATTCATGGCGTGTAAACCGCCAATCTACAACGGGGAAGTTGACCCGATAATTTGTCAAAGATGGATAAGTGATATTGAAGGGGTGTTTGAACGGACCCATTGTGAAGTAGGCGACTTTGTTGCCTACGGAACGGGTCAATTGAGAAACCAAGCTAAAGATTGGTGGGATAATAAAAAGAAAGAAATGGGAGTCGAAGCAGCGAGGGTTATGACTTGGGACGAGTTTAAGGTACCATTCCTTAAACACCACAGTCCTAAAGCGGTTATCAATAGAATCAAGGAAGAATTCATCCAGCTGAGACAAAAGGGTGAAACAATCGATAAGATCACGGGCATCTTCATGGATAAGCTGAGATTTTGTGACGAGTTAGTCACCACTGAAGAGCAGAAGATATATTATTATTACAACATGCTGAGTGCTGAGTACCGGGAGTTTATGACTCCGTCAAAATACGAAACCCTCACAGAGATTATCAACACCGCAAGGGAGAGGGAAATCGAGTTAAAGAAACAAGTTGAAAGGGGTGAACGAAGGGCACAAGATGCGAATCCAAGCCCTACAAAGAAAGCTAGAACTGCTGAATCGGGGAAGAAGATGGAAATTAAAGGCGGGTCGCCAAACTGTAAAGTATGTGGAAAAGGGCACAAGGGAGAGTGCCGCTTCAAAGACAAACCGTGTCCGGTATGTGGGAAGATGGGGCACACCGCGTCACTATGTCCCGGGAAAGTTTCTGTTTGCTACAAGTGTTATCAACCCGGTCACAAGAAAGCTGAATGCCCCGAGTTGGTGGGAAAGAGGGACACCAAAGAGTCTCCAACAGAAGCTCCCAAAGCGAAGGCTAGGTCCTTCCAACTTACCGCGGCTGAAGCAAAGACAGAACCCGATGTGGTTTCAGGTATATTCACAATAAACTCAATTCCAGCATGTGTATTGTTTGATACGGGTGCGAATAAATCCTTCATTTCGCATGGATTTATTCGACATCCTTCATTTGTATTAACGAAACTACCTGTGCCCTTAGAGGTTGAAATAGGGGACAATAAAAGTTTTATAGTTTGTGATGTCTATCGAGGCTGCAAATTAAGCATCGACGATGAGGAATACTTGATAGACCTAATCCCGATGTCAATGGGGGAATTTCAAGTAGTCGTTGGGATGGATTGGCTAGCCCAGCACCATGCAAAAGTCGTGTGTTTCTGCAAGGAGATAAAATTAACATCTCCGAGCGGGAAACACGTTACCACTTATGGCGAAAAAGGAGGTAACCCCATAGTGTGCTCAATGATGAAAGCTCACAAGCTTATGAAGCGAGGATGCAAGGCGTTCATGATATACGCAAATGAGCCCGAGAAAGAATCACGGAAGATTGAAGATGTACCGGTAGTGAGAGACTTTCAAGATGTATTTCTGGAGGATTTGCCGGGAATACCGCCTGAACGGGAAGTGGAGTTCGGAATCGAATTGATTCCGGGCGCAAAACCCGTAGCCAAAGCTCCGTACCGACTCGCACCGTCGGAATTACAAGAGTTGATGTCCCAAATCCAAGACTTGCTTGATAAGGGGTTTATTAGGCCGAGTGTGTCTCCTTGGGGCGCACCGGTGTTGTTCGTCAGAAAGAAAGACGGAAGCATGCGTATGTGTATCGACTACCGGGAGTTAAACAAACTCACGGTAAAGAACCGATACCCGCTTCCGAGGATAGATGATTTGTTCGACCAATTACACGGTGCGAACTGGTTTTCAAAGATTGACCTTAGATCTGGGTATCACCAACTAAGGGTCAAAGAAGAAGACGTACCGAAAACGGCTTTCCGCACAAGATACGGACATTATGAATTCCTCGTAATGTCATTTGGGCTAACAAATGCACCCGCGGCTTTCATGGACCTCATGAACCGGGTTTGCAAGCCAATGTTGGACAATTCGGTCATCGTGTTTATCGATGATATCTTGGTGTATTCGAAAAGTGAAGCTGAACACGCAAACCACTTACGAGAAGTGTTAGAGGCACTTAGACGAGAAAGGCTGTATGCGAAGTTCTCTAAGTGTGCCTTTTGGTTACGAGAGGTACAATTTCTTGGCCACGTCATAAGTGCCGACGGAGTATTGGTGGATCCGTCCAAGATTGAGGCTGTGTCAAAATGGAATCCCCCGAAGAACCCTTCGGAAATTAGAAGCTTTTTGGGGCTTGCGGGATACTATAGGAGATTCATTCAAGATTTCTCCAAGATTTCGTTACCGCTAACAAAGCTAACCCAAAAGAAAGAGAAGTTTATTTGGGGTGTCGATCAAGAAAGAGCGTTTCAGACGCTAAAAGAGAAGTTAACACAAGCTCCGGTACTGACATTGCCGGACGGGGTCGAAGATATGGTAGTTTATTCGGATGCTTCACTGTCGGGGCTCGGATGTGTTTTGATGCAACGGGGCAAAGTTATAGCTTATGCCTCGAGAAAATTGAAAATACATGAGAAGAAATATCCTACACACGACCTTGAATTGGCTGCGGTGGTATTTGCCTTAAAAATATGGAGGCACTACCTATACGGGGTAAAGTGCACCATATACACCGATCACAAGAGTTTAAAATACTTTTTCGATCAGAAAGAGTTAAATATGCGACAAAGGCGATGGCTGGAAACGGTGAAAGACTACGATTGTGAAATACATTATCACCCTGGAAAGGCTAATGTGGTGGCGGACGCTCTGAGCAGAAAAGCGGACTATGACCCAATACGAGTTAGATCGATGCAACTCGTGGTGACCTCGGGTATACTTAAACGTATTCGAGAGGCGCAATTAGAAGCAATGAAAGAAGAGAATTGGAAGAAAGAAAGAATCATAGGTCAGTTGAAAGATTTGTCGGATGGGAATGACGGGTTGAAGACTCGATCCAGAAGGATATGGGTCCCACATACCTGTGGAGTGCAGGCGCTTCTACTTAACGAAGCTCATAAATCCCGTTATTCAATTCATCCGGGAGCGACCAAGATGTACAATGATTTGAAGCAAAACTATTGGTGGCCCGAAATGAAAAGGGATGTGGTGAGGCATGTAGAAAAAGGCTTGACATGTTTACAAGTCAAGGCGGAACATCAGAAACCATACGGCAAACTACAACCGCTAGAAATTCCGGTTTGGAAATGGGAACATATCACAATGGACCTATTAACCAAGTTGCCTAAGACGAATCGTGGTTTCGATGCCATATTGGTAGTGGTGGATAGACTGACGAAAAGTGCTCACTTCATTCCGATTCGTGAGACTTATACGTCAGAAAAGATGTCAGAAATTTAAACTAATGAAATAATAGCACGTCATGGAGTGTCGGTATCCATCGTGTCCGATAGGGATACCCGGTTTACTTCAAATTTCTGGCGGGATTTCCAAGAGCAAATGGGAACCAAGTTGTTCATCAGCACTGCGTACCATCCTCAAACGGAGGACGGAGTGAAAGAACAATACAAACGTTGGGAGATATGCTGCGGGCTTGCATTATTGACTACGGAGGTAGTTGGGATGTCCATCTACCCTTGGTCGAATTTGCATATAACAATAGCTATCACGCGAGCATTAAGATGGCCCCGTATGAACTGTTATATGGCAGAAAATGTCGAACTCCGGTGTGTTGGGGAGAAGTGGGTCCAAGAGGGATAGCACCTACTGATATAATCCAAGCTACGAATAAGAAAATTGACATAGTTCGGACACACTTGAAAGCGGCTCAAGATAGGCAAAAGGCGTATGCAGATAAAAGGAATAGGCCAATTGAATTTCAGGTTGGCGACATGGTCATGCTAAAAGTCTCCCCATGGAAGGGCATTATTAGATTCAGAAAAAGGGGGAAACTAAGCCCGAGATTTATTGGGCCATTCAGAATTGTTGAACGGTTTGGCAAAGTAGCTTATCGTCTCGAATTACCCGAAGAGTTGAGTGGGATTCATAGCACGTTCCACGTGTCACACCTCCGAAAATGTTTGGCCGACGAAACCACTCATATCCACTATGATGACATCGAGGTGGATAAACAGTCTCAACTATGCAGTAAAACCAATTGCGATTTTAGATCGTAAAGAGAAAAGTTTGAGGAACAAGGTGATTAATCAAGTTAAGGTCAAATGGGAGCACAGGAAAGGTTCGGACACCACATGGGAGTTCGAAGAAGAGATGAGACGCCTCTACCCTACATTATTTGGTACGTACTTCGGTTTCGGGGACGAAACCCTTTTTAAGGGGGGTGGACTTGTAACACCCCGAAAAATATAAAACCTTATATTGAAACTATAAAGTATAAATAGACGGGAATTTATTAACTAGGGAATTTTAACCTAGTTAGTTAATTGTCTAGAAATAACTTAAAATAGGGTTAAAAGCAATCAAATTAAATGTTAATCAAAGTAGAGGGGCCTAAGTTGTAACAATTAAAAACTTAATTGTTGTAACAAATAAAACACACCAAACACCCCACAAAGGGGATGTCTGGTCGATCAAAAAACAAGGGGCGACCCCCACTCCCTCTCAAACCCTAAATTCACCAAATTGATCAATTGAAGGTTAATCCTTGTCCCAAATCGAAATCTGAACAGAGATTCGTGATCCTCATCACAAGGGGGTTACAAGGTATGTGAAATTTCGTGAAATCTCTCAACTTGAATTTCTCATATAATTGGGATAATCTGAAATTAGGGTTGCATGCATATGTTATGATGAATTAGGAACAACTATAGTGCCTAGGAACAAATCCTAGACAAACACAAGCTGAAATCATGTAGAATTTTGATGGAAACTATGATCACCATTGTAGGTGATTAGTGGGTTATGTGTATTTGGAATGAACACTAGGAAATAGATTATTAATCTAGTGTAATTTGGCAATTTTGAAATGATTCCAGAAATTAGAAGCTTACAATCATGTAGAATGGTGGATTTATGTGAAATTATGGCTAAATGATAAACTAAAGATGTGATGTATAATAATGTAAAAATCTGCTCATGAAGTGTTTGTAGAAATGCCTCTATGAAGGCTTAAAACTGAAATTTCAAGTTTAAACGCATAATCACGATGTTTGGTGTAATATGCGAACTATGATTTCAAAATAGAGTTCTAAACATATGATAAATGAAATCTATAGGAACGGGCGCAGGAGCGTCAAGCGGACAAGCGGGCGGCGAACCACGTTTAAAAGGCCTACTTTGAAGGTATGTAACTTGACCCGTTACAATTAAGTAAATGTTAATGTTTATAATATGTGTAGTGAATTTTAGATTAAGGGTTGTTGAATTAAAGCGGCGAAGTCGCTATATCGAATATTTGATCAAAAATTTGGTTGGGATTAATTGGTAGTCGTCATATGGGAGGATTCCTTAGACGAGCCAAATGGGTCGAATAATCATTTAAGGCATGGAAAATGCTCCGTATTTCGATCGATGGGTCTTGTTGTTGATTAATAAATTAACATATTAGAATTGCGAGAAATTAGAGTATTGTATGTCTAAAAAGAGAAGTCCGAGATTCGGGTTTGAGTAAAATGAACAACTCAAACAAAATATATAATTCCAGGTACCACCGTAAATTACGGTGGTACCGTAACTTACGGTGGGTGCCAAAGCCTTACGGTGCATTTCTTCTGGTTTACGGTATGCACAAAAATTCCCAGATCCTACCGTAACTTACGGTGACACCGTAAGTTACAGTGGAACTTAGAAATTTGTAAATTTTTCTTTTATCATACTTTGATGTCGAATCTTGCATCTATAAATTAAGTACTAATGTCAAAACTAACATTTTAGTGGTTTTGACCCTAGGTGATGATTTCGATCTTATGGATGGCGGTCGAGCGGAAAATGAAGAACCGAACACTATATTTTGAAGCTTCTGCAATGTTTTAAATCTTTAGTTGTCTTATGTATGAATTGTAATTACTTGTTAAACTACTTTTGGAATGTTTTAACTTATACATTAGTCAACTAAGGTTGACGTACTTAGGAACTCCGTTAACGAATGTTATGTCACTAAAACAATATTTTGATAAAATTGGTGTATTTTATTATTAAAATCAAGTGAAAAATTAAAGGGTGTTACAAAGATCCAAATCTCTCCACAATCCATTTCAGAAATCTTCAAACTCGATGATTTGAAAGGTAAAACCTCATTTTCTAAAACCGAGTTGAAAAAGGATTTCATGAATAGAGGTTATGCAGAGCAACCAAAAAGGGATACCTTACAAAAAGTTTTTTTCCCTTCTGCACCAAGGTTTTTATTTCACACTCTGTTGATGTGTGTTTCGAATAAAACAACTGCTTTTAATGAAACACCATCAAAAATTCAATGCCTAGGATATGCAATTTTAAACAATGAAAATTTTAATTATTCCCAGGAAATTTTTGATGATCTGGTAAAAAATGTTGATAGCAAAGCATTTCTGCTCTTTCCAAGGTTTTTAAGCTATTACTTCGAACAAAAATTTGTAAAGGAAGATGCAGAATTGCCCAAACAAGGTGCTCATTTTAAAATAAACTGTTTAACGCCTGAAACATTCTCTAGAATGTTGGCACCTATAAAAACAAAAGCAGAGGTACCTGAGCAGAATTTAGCAGATGAAACTGCTCCTCAGGTATCAGCTGCTGAGCCCACTGCTCCAGGTGATCAGAGCAGCACACCCACTGTTCTGAAACCCACACCTGCCACTACCAAAAAGACCAAAAGAAAACATCCAGAAAGCCCCCCATACCCAAAACAAAGGCAACTCTGGAAGATTAGATCCCAGAGCAAATGCCTGTGACAACACAAATGTCACCAATAACCACTGCTGCTACTTCCTCACAGCAGTTGGAAGAAAGATCTCCACCCTTGCATCAAACTCCTCCTGCATCCTCACAAAAGGATCAAGTTGTAAACACAGGGACCCCACAATATGAAGCTCTGGACCCACTCGGATCCATCTTCCACAGTCCTGATCCCAAGGACATGTCTCTTTCAACTCCCTTACCTTCACCCCCCACATTACCACCATCCATTATACCTTTGTTGCATGCAGTTGGTATTACTCAGACACAAACCAGTTCCTCTCAAACACCTATCACTGAGAGTATACTTCCACAAGTGAGTGGGTCTGATGTCTATACCTCTGCTACCCTAGCAACAACTGAGGAGGTTACACTGCAGGAGTTACAAGTAACTCCTGTCAGTAGTTCAAGTGGAGCAGCCACTACAAATGTTGAACCCACTGGTTTACATTTGGACAGTGGTTACATTCATAAGACTCCCTTGAAGGAAATTTCTTCAATAGCACCTCTGAGAACCGCCAGTGAGGTTGTTTTGCCCACCGGTACTCTTAAAAGGCTATCAAGTGCTGAAGAAAGAAGTCCCCGGTACCAAGAACAAGGGGCATCAATGAATGATTTTTGGGATTCAGTCCCTAAGTCACACATTGGTACAACCACTGCTGGTGGGGATTCAGATGATCCCATTAACTTGGGTGATGATTCAAAATATCAGGAATTGACGGGCAGAGTTGAAAACATGGAAACCTCAGTTGCTGAAATAAAGGATATGGTGCAGCAGCTGTTAAAAGCTCAGAAAGCCCAATCCACTGCTGCTCCAGCTCAAGCACCTGCACAACCGGCACCTGCTGCAAATGAGTTATGGAACATGTTCCAACCACTGCTGGAAGACAAAAACAGATGGCTGATCAGCAGCATGCTATCCATGTGCAAAAGCTGACAAATATGGTGGAATCAAGATTCAAAGATACTCAGGCAGACATCAAAGCTATCAAAGCTCATATTCAAAGTGCCTATGGAAAAGTTCTTTCCACTGTTCTTTTCATGAATGAACCCTTCCCAGATAATGCCAAAAAGGGGGAGAAGATCAAGTGGAAAAAGAAAGGAATTGATGATGGCATTTACATTGAGCCAGAAAAGACTAGCCAAACCAAAGCTGCAGTATCAACACACACCATATCAACACACACCACCACAACCACTGCCACACCATCATCATCTGTGATTTTAGCACCAAAACCAAAATCCCCATAAAAAACAGCCACCCCATCATCACCTCCTGCCAAAAAGCAGAAGACAGCAGATGTTACAACATCTGCTGTAATGACAGCAGATGTTACAACATCTGCTGTAATGACAGCAGTGGTTGAAACACCAGTTGTTTCAACTACTGTTAGTCAGTCACTCATCACCACTCAAACCCCTGCCATCACAACCCCTGCTCAAAAGCAGAAGACTTCTACTGACACATCAGTAGTTGTAATGACAACAACGGTTGAAACACCAGTTGTTTCAACAGCTGTTAGTCAGCCATCCACCACTGCTCTCACCATTCTCACATCACAACCAGCAAAGCTCTACACCAGAAAAAGAAAACTTACTCAGGAAAATGAGGACAAATATGATCCCATTGCTGCAAAATATCCGCTGGAACTAGAAGCTATAAAAAATGAGATGAGGCAATTCTACACTAATGATGAACCTTCAAACAGAAGATTTCCTACACTCGTTGGCTTCATAGTCCCAGAAGACATGGATGAATACCTTGAGCTCAAAGCAAGACAAGCTAAGATAAGAGCCAAGGTTGAATGTGAAGGTCAAAGTGATGAAGTCATTGCTGAAAGATTGGAATTTCTGCTCACAAAAGTCAAACAGATAAAAGATTTTGCACAAGAGCTGAGCAACGAAAAGGCAGATCAACGAAAAGAGATGAGAAGAAAACTTCTAGCATACATCATGCAAGAAAAATTTTATCCTGCTGAAGAAAACCAATTTGAAGAATGGCCAATAGTGGCTTTAAAGCATGAGGCTGGTAGGATTGATAGAATCAAGAACGATCCTAGAAAGAAGAAGAATGCTCCAAATTGGAGCAAATACAAAAAGCTCATCGCTGACCTAACAGCTGAGTACAAAAGAAAGAAACAGGAGCTGGTGGATGCAAAAGTGGACACTGCCAATGCCATATCAAAATGGTCAAAGCAGCATACTGATGAAGCCTATGAAAGGCTGAAGAAAAGAAAAATAACTGTTTCAGGCACTTCAAAGAAGCGTGAACAAATGATGAAGCTTGAACAACAGATTGAAAACCTCCAAACACTATTCAAATCAGCAGATAATCCTATTCTTGTGTTAAACCAAGAAGAAGGAAAACAGCTGTCTAGTGAAGAGGTAAAGGAAAAGGAAGCTGAGTACTTCAAGGATACCATCATGAAAATGGGTCTAAAAGAAGAGACCTCAGCAAAACTTCAAAACCTCTTTAAGGAGGTATTAACCAAACCTGCACCACCAAACACTTCAACAGGCATGACAGACATTGAGAGGCAAGAGCTAATTGAAAGAGAGATTGCAGATGATGTAGATGCAGCAAATGATGTCATTGAGAAGGGCCTTAAACAAATGTCTGACAGCTTAAAACTTTTCACGAGGCCAACATCTCCAAACTCATCAGGAAATAACTCTCTCCCAAGAAACCCATTAGGATTAAAAGTACTAAAGTGGACGTCTGATCAAAAGACCCACGTATTGACCTTGGTCAGATCCAATGGTGAAGTGAAGTACATATCAAGGAAAGAAGCACTAGGCCTTAGTGTTGAAGATTTGCAGGATCTCCTTGAACTTACACTGTGTAGGGATGAAGATGACACAAGTTCCAAGGATTTCGAAGAAGAATTTAAAAGGCAAGCTTAGGAACTTCTAATGAGGAATAAAGGTCTAGAATAATGAAGGGTTTTGGCATTATTTGTTCCAGGGGGAGATTGTTGGGATTGAACCCTACCAGAGGAACAGATAATGAAAGCCAAAACCGGATCACAACAGTGGACTCAAAATAAGCAGTTGTTTGCACTAGGGTTTCCCCTTGACAGTGGTAATCTAACAGCTGATAGATCTTAAGTACTACTCACTAGAACAACTGATGAACCAAACACTGATGAAACTCTAAAGACTGCTGAAGACAAACACTGTCACTCTATCTACTGTCGTTTCCTAAGTACTGCTGAAGACACAAGCACTGCCCATTCAAGGACTGATCACCTTTGAAGAAAGCACTGATGCTCAACATCAGTGCTCAGGCTACAATAGTGGAACGTGAAGCAGTAGTTTTCTCTTGTTTTGTATTGTACTTATAATCGGTTGTTAAACATCAGTAGTTTGTATAGATCAGTGTTTATAGGTTGTTAGATGTCACTATCATGGTGATGTCAGCTGAGATGCTTAATGGTTTGGTTTGCCTATAAATGGAGCAGTACCCTATACCATTTACATTCTATTGACCGAGTGGATTCTTCTCCTCCAGTCCAATCCTTTCATCTTGTGCAACCAACCTTGGAGTATCAGGCTGAGGGGGAGTTTAGTATTGTTAGCATGCTTGTAATCCTTTGATTTGTATTATAATCATTCGACTCAAATTGAAGCATGTGTTTTTCAACTATATTTCTCCTCTTTGATTGTGTTTATAAAGTTTGTTTTCATTTCCGCTGCACTTTAACATTTTTATTACTATTGACTTGTTCAAATTATACAAACAAACACAATCCTGATGTCTCCGATCCTAACATGATTTGTCACCATGTCACTCGGTAGCTGGCCTTTTGCTTTCTTCAATATCGCCACTTCACTCGCAAGTTGACCCATTTGAGTGGTCAACGATTGAATAGCTTTGTCAAGGATTTCATCTTTTTGCATACGAACCTCATCAAGCTGATATCTTCGTTGCATCTCCAATTGCATCGCTTTCAACATCTCCATGACCTCATTTCCACCCAAGGAACCTTGACCCGAAAACCCGCTTTGTTCATTACCCGGTTGTTGGAATTGCCTTTGGAAACCTTGATTATTGAATTGTTGGCGAGGAACAAAATTTCCTTGATTTCCTTGGAAATTTGGGTTAGTTTGATTCGCCGGGTTCCCATAACGGAAGTTAGGATGATTTCTTAACCCAGGGTGGTCTGTGTTCGAGTTCATGTTAAAGTTTCGACCACCCCCTTGAATAGTATTCACCTCTTCCACTTGCTCTTCAACCACTCCTACTAAACATACCTCCGCCCTGTGGCCTATCTCATTGCAATTAGTGCACACGTTATACACTTGATTCGTGGCTTGCACACCTACATTCTCTACCCCATGCACTTGTGTCCTTGCTATCACATGCCTTGTCCGTCTTGAGGATTGAGCCTTCCTCTTTGAAGTAACCGCCATTTTCTCTAAAAATGGCCAATCATCATACTCAAAGTTGGTACCAAAAGTACCGTTAGTGATTGACATTAAATCACAGGCATCCTCCGAACTCAACCCTTCGTGAAACACGTTCAACAACTCCCAAAGTTGTATACCGTGGTGAGGGAAATTTTTCAACATCATGTTGAATCTTTCGAAAGCTTCATGAAACATCTCCCCGGGTTGTTGTTGAAAGCTCCTCAAACTCCTCCTTGCATCATTTGTCTTTTGAGAAGTGTAGAACTCTTCCAAGAAAATTTGTTGCATATCGGCCCATGTATAAATCGATGCTGAAGGCAAAGTGTGAAACCATCTTTTTGCTTTATCTTCCAAAGAAAATTGGAAGAGGACCAACTTGACAATGTCCGAAGAAAACCCTTGACCTCCAATAGTATTGCAAATAGAGTCGTATGTCTCCAAATGAAAGTAAGGTTCTTCCGTTGCTAACCCCTTAAACTTTGGCAAACTTTAGAGTGCTGTTGTTCTAACTTCAAAAGTCCTTCCATTCGCATGATGAGGAATCACTACCGGTGAAGAATTATTGGTGATAACGGGTCGGAAATGAGCTTCGATTCCTCGTACCAACTCCTGGTGATGTCTTCGTGGAGCACCCAATGGTGCTCTTGGTTGACCCATTTGCCCTTGGATAGGTCCTTGAGGTGCAAATGGTGGCTGAAATTGGTATTGTTGCATTGGCGGTTGTTGAATCAGCCTTTGGAATTGAGGTTGTGTATTTTGTGGACGAACTTAATGTAAAGGCGTAGGACGTTGCAATTGTGGCCCTTGTGGTCGAATATGTTGTATCCCAACCGGCAATCTACCCATGTCTTGAATTTATTGTAGCGGTTGACTTTGTTGACCCGCTCCTCCTTAAGGTCCCAAATTACCTCCATCACCCCCATAATAAAATCCTTCTTGTTCGTACCCTCCAAAGTCTTCTTCATAACTACCATTATACCCATCTCCTCCTATTCCCGAAGATTACACAAATGGAAAACACGAACATTGAAAACCCGGTTGGTTCGGTGGTCGATATGTAGATGTAGTATGAATTATGGTTGAACTTGGTGGTATTGGATAGGTAGAAGATGATTGACCTGTATTTGGGAAAAAATGTGAGAATGGTGGAATTGTAGTAGAAGGGCTAAAGGTAAGGGTAGGTTCAACTTGGGTAGTAATAGGTGGTGTAGTGTTAGTTGGTGTAACATCATGTGGTGGAGTAAGATCGGTAGTGGAATTAGGCATGGTGGTATTTGGTGAAGGTTGTGTTGATGTAGGAATGAATGATGAGGTCGTTTGACCCGTTATGGGTGGGATTTATGAATCAGCCATAATGTTTCTTGGTGTAATGGGTGAAGTGGGTGAACCAATGATCTTGTTTTCTCTTAACAAAACTCTGTTTTGACGCAAAGTTCTTTCAATTTATGGATCAAACGATAGCGGTGATGACTTGTGAGAGCCCCTAGTATGCATACACTTGATGTACTTGCACACTAAACACAACCAGTGTAAACCCGAAAATAACAAAATAAAACTACTAAATTAACACACGTTGCGCACTACTCCCCGGCAACGGCACCAAAATTTGACGTGTTGTCGTATTCACACGCAAATTTAATCCAAAATACAACTAATAGATAGCAGCAAATGGGTATCGAACACAGGGAGTTTGTGGAAAGTGTGTTGATTCTATAGCTTTGTGAATAAACTACAATTAGACTAATTTGCAGAAATTAAAATTCAAGAGTTTGGATTGTTTGGTTTTAAGAACTAAGTTACTAACAAATTGCAAATCAATATTGGTTGTTTAACAGATTAGGAGAAAATGACCATCTTAGGTTCCGGTTTCCATTAACAATTGTACATATATGCAACTAGAAAGAGTTACATAGACAAAACTCATGCATAAACATTTGTTGTCATAAAAGAGAACAAAGTACTCGGATTATATAAACGCGAGGTTGTTACCCGATGACCAATTAATCAATATCCAACCCTAACCCTTCCCGTGATATCTCGATTGTCAACGACACCAAGAACGTACGATTTAGACTAGGATCAAAACATCAATTAACAATTTACAATCAAACATTCATGCACCATAATGAACATAGCAAAACACACCAAGTTTATTATTCTAGAAATTAAGATAAACACACCATAGTCATAAGAAACCTCCACCTAAGATGATCGCCGAAAGTTTAGCCTAACATAGTTTGGTGAATCATCCTTCCAACAAAATCAAAGTTCATACGAATCAAAATACAAACCAAAATGTTTAGAAATGTACCCAATCACTTGCACAAGCTAAAATTCGCCCAAGAACTCCAGAGAAATGTTCCCAATGATGATAGATATGAAAAGACACTTGAAAACGCATTAAAAGAGGGCAGTTACACTTTTTGCGTCAGAGCCTACCGTAAATTACGCTAGCTACCGTAATTTACGCTGGCTTCAAGTTGTTACGGTGCAAAGCTACAGGTTTATGGTGGAAAATGGGAACATTCAGGGGCTACCGTAAATTATGCTAGCTACCATAAATTACGCTAGGCTTCAACAAGCAATTTTGTTTTCTTCATAACTTTCTCGTTTCAACTCCGTTTTCTTCGCCGTTTTCGCCCCCGTTCTCGTAATTTCATCCTCTATCATGTCATCATCTTAATTCTTCAATTCCAATAATTGATTTTTTCATTTATTACCCGATTAAATGTAGGATTTTAATATCGTTTATACCACTTAAGGGTTTTCCAACGGACTACCCGTCAATTATGTAACATTTATTTAAGTTAAATGAATTAAAAAACGTATACACTAATGAATTTTAGTTTGGGTTTTAAGACAGTAAGCCCACATAACACAATACCATAACTAAATCCATTTATTTAATTCTCTCTATCTCGGTTTCTAACAGTGTGTTTGTTTTTTCAGAAAAACCTTCTACCCTCTAATGTCTACCGTTTGTTTTTCAGAAGACATTTCATTAAAAAATGTCTTCAAACCTCTACGCGTCCTCTTCCTCACGCAGACATGGTCCAATGTCTTCCCACCTCTTCCAACCTCTTTCAACCCTCTCTCCACCCCTCTCCTCTAATCTCAAAACACAGCTCCCCCACCTCCACCCAACGTTCTCATTCCTCTCACCCTTAGTTTAAACATCCAACGCTCTTCACGTCACCGGCAAAAATTCCACCGGCGAAGTTCCGATTAATCGAGTTATGGATCACCGATTCGTTCTTCTCTTCATGATTTCTCTACTCACAGTTTCCTCTTTTGTCTCCGGCGACGGTGATAGTGATTTAGCCGGTTTTGAAGATAACGTCATCATCCGTCAAGTGACCGACGACGAAGATAAGCCATTGAGTTCACTAGAGCGGAGCACGAATACAGATATTCCGATTACAGATATTATGTATTCAACGGCTGTCCATGGCGCCACTCAGTTCTCCGACAGGACATCATCAGAGTTCCGGAAGCATCTCGGATTGAGATCTCATTTCCGGTTTCCTGACGATGCCGGAAAAGCTCTGATTCTTCCGACGACTGATCTGCCGGAGGATTTTGATTGGTTTCTTTATTTTTTTGTGTGTGTGTGTGTGTGTTCAGGGTAGTTGGGAAGGGGTGTAAGCTGGTTGGGTGTGGGTCTGCTGTGCCTCTTCCGTCGTGTTAATGGTGGGTTTGATTTGCAGATCTGAAAAGGTCTGGGAGAAGAGAAAGGGAAATAAAGTTTTCAGATGTAGGGTAAAGAGGTGAGATAATCAAACACTCTTTTTATTACACTCCGTAGACATTTGGTCCACCTCTTCTCGTGCAGACGTTGGCAGATGTGGTCCGCAGACTATAGACATTTGGTCCACCTCTTCTCGTGCACACGTTAGCAACACGACTCGCTTTTCAAGTTGGATTACATCATCTTACAAGTAAGTTATCTACTTTTATAGCTTGTATTTTAATCCTCCATCTTAGCATGATTAATCTTGGACAAGCAAAACAAAACGTCCTTATTAAACCATATTTTTGTTCTATTATTTGCCTCTTTGTGGCTGCACCATTTTGTTTTTAGTAACCGATTGTTTTCATTACAAACAGTTTGGATGTGTAAGTTTTTTGACAAGGTGGTTTATTACTTTGTTTAATCATATTCTAAGTTTAAACTAAATCAAGTCTATTTTGGTTTATAACCTTTGAATAATTAATCAGTTTGTTTAAAATAAAAAATAAATAAGAAAAAGTAAATATTTAAAATAATATGATTGTTATTTATACATGTCATTTCAAAGTTAGATAAGCTCGGATTTAACTAGTTTATACCCCTAGAATAATTAATTAATTATGAAAAAATAATTATTGATACATTCATCCAAGGTTTAAAGAGAAAACAACAAACCTATTAATATACAATCACTGTAACCGAAATAGAATTTCTAGTATATAATATGATTTGCTTTTAGTTATATTTGAACAGTAAAATGAGCCATAGAAAAAAAACTCATGACAGTAGTTATAGGGTTACTGAATTGTGAATGAGTTCAAATTGTCCATTATAAAAAATAAGTTTTTTTGTTAAATAGGATCAGGCGTTATTGTTTGTTGAGCCCAAAGAAAAAAAATTAATAGCCCACGTTATAAATAAATTTTACAAACTATTCCTTTATATGTATAGTGCAATTCTAATATATATTGTTTGCTTAAAAAACAAATATGTGTTAAATCATAATTCTAATATATATCGTTTGCCTAAAAAAATATGTGTTAATTGCATTAGTGTATGTGTTGTATATTCTTAGGAGCCTATTCTTATTCTAATTGATAAATGTGTTTAACAATACTTGTGTAAATTTTATTTATACTGATTATATCATGTATGTGTAATTACATTATGATTTTCAAACTAGCCAATGTAAACGTTGTTTGTGGATATCAAACGACAATATATAAGTATATATATTAATTAATGTATCTACATACTTGTTACAATAATTTTCTAGTTAAAGTTTATTTAAGATTTATTGATCCTGTTTTAACATATTTTCAAGCTTGGATAATAATTTGGTAAACCTTTTGGGATTAAAGTTGAAAAAAAGGAAAATGATGGACGCATGATACCTTTTAATAGAAATTATAATTGAGAAAATTGCAATGATAGTCATTGTAATAACGAGATCAACAATTAGAAATTATAACGATAGCCAAGTTAATAATGATATATTGATGATGATTGATTGATATTACTAATAGTATGTCAAAATTAAGGCATATATATTATTTGTGAACAATGTTAATTTGAATGTATTTGTTTATGATATATCCTTTAATATTGTTTTCGTGCATTTGTACATGATTAACTGGCTTAATATTTTACTAAAAAATATATATATATGATTTAGTAAAGGTAGTGTGAATGTTGTGATGCTAATAAACCTAATACATTCAGTGATTAAATGGTTTATTGTGTACATGTCTTAGTGTTAATAATGTATACATTCGCGTGCACACTATATTAGTATTCATTTGTAAATGGGAAATTGGCCTGTAATAATCACACCTAGACCTTATTGGCCATTAATAATCCCACCTCAGAATATTCCCCCCACCAGTCCCACCTTTCACCTATTTTTCCTACAATGGTCCCCCGTTAAAAAAACTTAATGGAGTTAAGCTTTTTTCCAAATTACAAACAGATTTTTTAGGGCTTTTGATTAGAACGACGATACGAGTCCATTGATATAAAACTTGCCTCGAAACAGTGCTCCAAACGATGAAAACGACGCTTCAATTCGGGTGTTTAAATTTCCAATTAACCAAAATCAAGTCACTTGGAGCACCATTTTGAAGTAAGTTTTACATTAATGGACTCGTATCATTGTTCTGAAAAAAAGCCCTAAAAAATCTGTTTGTAATTTGGAAAAAAGCTTAACTCCGTTAAGTTTTTTTAACGGGGGACCATTGTAGGAAAAATAAGTGAAAGGTGGGACTGGTGGGGGGAATATTCTGAGGTGGGATTATTAATGGCCAATAAGGTCTAGGTGGGATTATTACAGGCCAATTCCCCTTTGTAAA
The DNA here is from genome assembly GCF_002127325.2 of Helianthus annuus. Classification (NCBI taxonomy): domain Eukaryota; kingdom Viridiplantae; phylum Streptophyta; class Magnoliopsida; order Asterales; family Asteraceae; genus Helianthus; species Helianthus annuus. The sequence goes on from NC_035440.2 coordinate 127,997,303, forward strand.
TTGGTCTTTGCAAGATTCCATATATTATCTACATATACTATTATTTGGATTTGCTTATTGAAGCTGATTTAATTTTCGGATTTGCCTATTGAAGTTGATTTAGTTTAAGAGTTTTTTATGATCATATGTTATTAAAAATCATGAGGAATTGATAGTTGTGTATGTTTCAAATTAACTTACACAAATAGTTGTTTGTAAATGATAAAAAAATATTATATCATAGATGTTTATTATAATTCTATATGGTGACATGTTATAACATCATGTATTGTATAATATGATTATATAGTATGCCTTGTAGTATGGATACTATTGAATAGAACTCATAAACCAAAGTTGTGGTTTTTTTATCACTATCATGAAAGGGAATAATATGTTTAGATAAGACACCTGAAGTGTCATACTCCCTAAATGTCATTATCAGTTTATATAAGGTCATAAGGTATAAGATTGATACAATTATATGACTCATATATAAAATTACGTCTCAAGTGATGTTATGTGAAGAGAAGATTATTTATGTTGAAAAACCGAAAAAAAACCATTTATCACACATGAGGTATGCTCTTGAAGTAGCAATATCATTAAGAGAGTATGAAAAGGTTGAAATGATTTTATATTAGTGTGACCAAGTAAATAATGGAAAACTATGAAGCTATTTCGGTTATTCCATTCTCTGAAGTATATTGATTATATAATGATCATTAAAATGTTTTGATCATGGACATAATTGAGAAATTTGTAATGTTGATCATTTTAATAATGAGATGGACAACCAAAAGTGGCAAACTAAAGAGTGATTGCATAACGTGATGGTTTGAACTTTGAAGTTATAATATATTCTCTCTTATCATACGTTTTGTATTACATACGAGCAAGTACTACACATACGATCATAAACCAGAAGTTTATGGATCATAATTATTTAATTAGTTGGCATGACCGGTTAGATCACACCGAGTCAATGATGATGTGAAACATAATGAAGAACTAGAAGATTCTTCAAGCTGATGATTAGCATGTATTGTTTGCTCAAGGGAAATTTTATTTTAGCCAAATAAAGGAGGGTGTGTATCCCTAAATATTTTGGAAGTGATTAAAGGATATGCATATCCCAACATGATACCATTTAGTGTTTTAAATCGATGCATCGTCTAAATGTTTATCAAATCCACAACCTGAAGTGTTGGTGCACTACATCTGTTGATTCCGTCTAGGTGTCTAGGATCAGGTCTTACATCGTATTGTATAGCATAGGGCACGAAATACGAGAAAACAGGAGTTTGTATAGGTGTTATATGCTAGGATCGCTTATAGGGACATAGGGATGTTGGATCGCTTTTTTGGCAATGTGAACCGCTTATGTGGACGTGTCTGGACCGCTCATATGAACATGTGACATATGAGCGGACCCAAACCACTATATATAGGGGTCTTTAGGGCGATCCACATAATGAAGTATTGAATTCCACGCCGAAGCTCTGCCGGTGTGACGATCGAGCTGTAAAACGTTTGATATCAATAAAACAAGCAGTTAGAAAGGAGAACAAGCTACTTCTACTTGTATTTCTTATTATTCCGCATCTGAAACACAAGAGATTACCTCTGAACGACTCGTTCGGGTCAGCAAACGATCCTACAAGTGGTATCAGAGCTTGGGAGGAGGTTTTCTGCAGATTGTAGCTGTTTATCATCATTTCTTCTCACTTCTACACCTTCTTTTACTGATTCGGGAAGATTTCACGGTCAGAATTCGCTCAAATTTTCACAGTTTGTGCGTAATGGTACCGAGACAAATCCTGGAAAGTTTTGTGTCAAAATTCGAAGTTTTTATGGGTCAAATCATGTTCGTAATGTGGACCGCTCGAAGTGATGTCATCGTGAACTGCTCTTAGATCACGTTTTGGACCGCTCATTCGTAACAATTTGGTACTGGTTCGCTCCAAATTTGTATCTTGGACCGCTCGAACGAACAATCTTGGACCGCTCGAACGAACAATCTTGGATCGCTCGAACGAACAATCTTGGACCGCTCTTAGAACAATCTCTGGATCGCTCTTTAGATCATTTCTGGATCGCTCAATTGGTTATCTGCTGGTCCGCTCGAATAATCATTCGATAAATTGATTGGTCCGCTTGTTAGTCAGTCACCCGGTTCGCTTATTTGTTCAGTGTTGGATCGCTTTTCTGTCATCTGCATTGAAATACGTACTAATTCAACATGGATTCCGAGTTTTACAACGCGTTTGCTACATCGACTACTCCAGCCGCAATTGCTCAAGCAATGAACTTAGAAAATGAGACGGGAACGACTCAAAAACCCCCTAGATTGATGAGCATTGAGGAGTATTATGGGTGGAAGGATCGGTTTGAAAACTGGGTTCAGGCCAATCATCTCAGATCATGGGAATGCATATTGAAGAAGTACACATTGCCTTGAACAGATTTGCAAGTTATTAAAGAGATATCAGAGTTTACTGATCAAGAACGAGCAATGTATAGAGCCGAGAAAATGATGATCAGTTTGTTGCAGCAGGCGATTAAGGAGGATATATTCATCCTGTTACAGCACGACAAAACTGCTAAGTCGATATGGGATGCTCTTAAGGTTAAATTCGAGGGAAGTGAAAACATGATCAAGAGCAAGAAAGCATTGTTAAAGAAAGAGTTCGATTTGTTTAGTAGTTTGCCGGGAGAGGATACTAAAAAGTTGATCGAGAGATACTGTCATCTGGTGCGATCGTTATCTATGCTGGGAGTTGAGAAAGGTCGTGAGGAATGGGTGGATAAATTGGCTGACGCGTTACCTCAGAAAGAGTGGGGAACGTATTTGATGATCTTGAAGAATACTGGTGTGTATGATGGGTTGACAATCTCACAGTTTATTGAGAAAATTGAGAGTCAGGATCTTGAACAGCAAAAGATTGCGAGGATGAATAGTCCGAGTGGTCAACATGATGTTAAGATGTATTACAGAGGTAGTATTCCAGCCACTGAGTCTGAAAGAAGTCCGAAAATTCAAACCGCTTTCAGTGCTGGTGATTCATCTGAGAAAGCTGATCAGGGTTCGAACAAGAGTAGCAGCGGGTTTTCATCGTTTCCAAGTGTGAATCTGAAAGAGACTAACACTAGTTTTCAGTCTCAGAGTACAAAAACCGGAAACGGATACATAATTCAGTGCAACATAGCTCTCAACCTTCTAGAAGGTCAAAGCTTCTCTGAAGACACTGCTAAAGACCACATGGCACTTCTGGGTTCAGTTTTGTTATCCTATGAAGGTCTAGTTGCTGGACGGATCGGAAATCCTATGCTCACCAAAGAGGATTACGATCAAATAGACGCCGAGGAAATGGAACTCATGGATATTAAATGGTGTCTTGCTAGTGTTCTTCGACGAGCTGAGAAATTCAAAACCATTACCGGGAGAAATGACTTTCTTGATGCACATGTCTCTACTTTAGGTTTTGATAAATCTAAAGTTACTTGTTTTCGATGCAGGGAGAAAGGCCATTTCAAGCGGGAGTGCAAAGGAAGAGAAGCTAGTGGAGCACAGAATCCATTCGGGAAAGATGACTACTACCGTAAAGCTATCTATCAGCATGTCGGCCAATCCCAAGAACCTCAGACAGTTCATGGGAGAAAGATTGAAGATCCTAAAAGAGCATGTTTGGTAGATTTCAGCTGGAATGATTACATATCATCTGAAGCCACAGCAACACGCAATATCGATCAAGATGATGAGAAACTACCAGAAGGTTTCAGTTGGGATATGTTTATGGATAAGAAGGGAGAGTTCAAAGCTTTCATTGCCAAGATTGTCCGAGAGCCAGATTTGTTTGCTACTTGGATGAGATCTATCGGAGAGACTGTGAAAAGTGAAGATGAAAAGTCTGTGTCATCTGATGAAAGTTCACACAGTACTGATAAACTTTCAGAACATTCTGGGAATGTTTCAGAAAGTTCAGATGAAGGTTTACAGGGCTCAGATGAAGGTTTACAGAGTTTTGAAGGAAATGTACAAAATGAAAATGTTCCAGAAAAAGAAGTTGTTTTTGATAAAACACCGACTGTTTCTGATGTATCAGATGATGATTCTGATAAGTCTGTAAAATTTGATCAATCACCAGATCACAGCAGCAGTGATGATGAGGAAGAAAAACACATAAATATTGCAAAAACTCATCTATCTCCTGAAAGTTTTCATTTCTATTTTGCAGAAAGAATGGAGAAACTGAAGGAGAAACGAGCTGCTAAAGAACAACAAGCTGAATCTAAAGGTGATATTCAAAACGCTGAGAATGTTGCTGAGAAGATTACTGAGGTTGTGAAAGAAGAAGAAAAGGTGATTGAAGTTGAAAAAGTGGTTGAAGTTGTTAAAACAATCGAAGTTTAGAAGATTGTTGAAGTCGTCAAGCCGTGTGAGAAGTGCTTGGAAGCTTGCAAGAATTGTGCAGCCAAAGACGACATCATAGCTGAGTACGAGAAGAAAAAGGAGCAGTTACTGTTCAACCTCAACTATGTGAAAGAATCATATGATGTTCTTAACAAAACAGTAACTGGTCTTCAAAAGACAAACTCAGAGAGAGAACAAGCATTGACAATGTTGAATGCAGTTTTAATGACAAAACAAAAAGCAATAAATTTCTACATTGAAGAGAGTGCTAAGTGGAAGCAAGAGTTGGAGATGGAAAAAATAGAGAATGAGAGAATTAGACGCTTACTGCAAAGTTATTCTAGTTCTGATTATCTCATTGACCGTATTTACCCAACTGTTGCAGGTATGGAAGCTTTCAAAGATGAGAAGCTAATAGACAAGAAAGACTGTGGTAAGAAATCGACTGTTAGTTACAACAAATGTCCACCTCCGATTTGGGATGGTTATTCACCTAGGAGACCAAATGAGGAGCAATTGGAAAAAGCAGTCAATATAAAGCTTAAAACCGACACAACTGACGTTTTACCAGATAACATAGATGTCACGTATACTTCGTCCGATACTGATCATGAGTCTGTTCTAATAAAAAAGGTGGTCGATCAGGTGTTGGATACTGATGAGGAGTCTGAGTTGAAATCTGGGTCTGGAAAGTCAAAGTCGTCAGTCAACAGTAAAAATTCGTCGGAAAAACGGTCTTATAGTAAAGAATTTTTATTGTCAAAGGCAGATTTGAATGATGAAACATTCGAAGTTGTGTATACTTTGAATGGTTCGGACAAATTATATTACAATAAGGAGTTCCCAATAATGAGTATTAAAACGAAACTAATAAACAAAACTTTCAAACTTATAGAGGTGAATATTCCAGAATTAAAAGTTTTGAAAAATCTAAAAAATATACTTCTAGAGTTCAGCAACGTTTAAACAAGAAAAAAGGTTACAACTCTGGTCCTGGTTTTCCAAAGAAACCTAATCAGAATCGTAGCTACAAAAAGAAAGGTCTTGGTTTTATTCCACCAGAAAATGATAAAAATATGAAAAATTCTAAAACAAAATCTGAATTTGTGTCAGGTGGAAGTGCTGAGGAGGAACAACAAAAACTGTTCTGGAGACAGTCTAAAAAAGAGTTTCTTGCTGAGAGAAAGAAGAATGGAGCTGATATATGTTATCAAAGAGAGACTAGAACCTGTCATAGATGCAATGAAGCTGGTCACATTGCATGGAATTGCTCAAAAAGTGTCCAATCAAAACAGGGAGGTTCTCAGAAGTTGAAAGAGAAAGTTGTTGATGTTGACACATCAACCAATAGACCTAAATTTTTTGAAAATTCAAAATTTGAGGTTGGCGAGTGTTCGGAAAATAATTTTTACAAAAAGAAAGGAAAAGACAACCAGGTGTGGGTTGCGAAGAAAGGTGAAGTAAATGTCGGCGATGAATCTGGTTCCACAAAGCCAGAAGAGCCACAGATTGAGAAGAAGATTTCAGTGAATGATGAGGAATTTCCATCATTGAAGTTTGAGGAAGTAAAGAAAAAAATCGGAAAAACTGAGATTTCTAATCAGTTTTACAAAGAAAAGAATGATTTTGATGTCGAGAAAACATTCAACGGGAATGTTAAAAAGATATTTGGGAAAATGTTGAGTGGGAGAGCTAAAGGGGTTAAAGATTTTTATGCTACTAAAAAGGCAACATACAACCCTACCGCTCAAGAGCTGAAAGCCATCAAGTCTGAAAAGACTTGGATGGAAGTCTGTTTCCCATGATAGTCAAAGGACTAAGCCGGAGATCCCAAGTTTATATCGTGGATCAGGAATCGGCATCATTCTAGTTTTTGAAGTGTTTGTTTGAATGATTGTGATTAATGTTTGGATATATTTACAGGTGGAAGGACTAAGCCGGAGCTTCCAGGTTGGTAATTGCGAAGCAGGAATCGGCATCCTGATTGGTAAAATGGTGATGTAGACGTAACATTCCTACAAGTGGTAATCTTGATCCCACAAGTGGTATTTGTGGTTAAATTTTGAAATGTTTGTATACTTTGAAGTAATTACATTTACAAGTGGTACAGAAGGTTCTTAAATGAAAATGGTAAATGAGGGACATTAAATTGTACTTGATTTATTATTTATGGCAAAAGATAGACAAGATGATGAACCACATCCCCGGTCTTAAAATTGATAAACCTACAAGTGGTTGTTATCAACACAAATTCATTTTCCGGAAAAGTCGTTTTGATTAAAACAAACTTAAGTGTTTTGAAATCTAAATGAGAAAATAGTTTGTGATAGTGGGAGTTCAGATTGTTTATGCCTAGTGAATGGTGATTTGATGTGATTCAGTGTCAGTTGTCAAGTTTCTGTACAGTTTTTTTTGCATTTTTTTTATGTTTTTTTTAGTGGGTCAAGAGTCTAGAAGTTTTCAAATTTTCTTTAAAATGTGTTTGCATTTTAGGGGGAGTAGGGAAATATCAGAAAATCCAAAAACATTTGAAAATTTGAAAAAAAGCCAAAAACATGATAAAATTCAAAAAAATGAGTTTTGTTGCGAGGACTATCACGGCACGCTAAAGAATTGAAAAGTTTAAAAAGTATTAAACAATCTTACTGCGGATGTGTCAGTAGATTTTCGCACATTTAGTAAATCGAAACGAGATATAAACCTAAATTCAAACTTGCTTGATTTGTGGGTAACTATTCTTGAATATATGGGTAACCCCCGAAATCTTGTTTGAAAGGTCCCATATTCTGAGATACTAGGTCTTTATACTCAGTGATATCTGGGGTATTATCCCGGGACTTCTGCTGAATGGAAGTTCTGACCTAGTCCCCGGATAATACTTTTTGCTAAAGCTTTGAAACATAAGCTTCGCCCTCAGCATGCTGATGAAACAATAAAATTGATAGTCGCTGCTATTGAAATGCAAAAAGATCCTCTAAAGGGGACCCACCAAAAGTCGAGCCGTCATCTCTCTGCTGAACGGAAGTTCTGACCTGAGCTCTCACGGTTTCGCACCTAACCTCTTTACAGATATCAGCTGTGGTATACTCACCTGTAAGACTGAATATTTGGGATCTGGATACAGGAGTATATTCAAGTGGAGTGATACACAATTAAGTTTAAGTCTCTAAAACGTTAATATCGTATCTCGAATCAATTGAAATTTGTGTTGAAAATTTAAGAGAACAAATATACTGACAATCTAGGTAAATTGTTTAAAGCGTAAAATGAAATCAAGCTTAACGGTGTTGGTGACTTGTCTCATAAACTGATATGATCCTCTTGCACGAACTCACAAAAATATTGATTGTAAATATTATTTTTCTGTATGTTTTTTTTACTAGTAGTGTCAGGTAATATCTCTCAGAAAATTCAAAAAGATGTTGTGTGTGTTTTAGCTTAATTTTTGAAAAAGTCAAAAAGATTTTCGACAACTGATGTTGAAAAACTGATTTTCAAAATTCCGAGTGCTAAACATGATGAACAACATTTGAGGGGGAGTGTTTGTGTAAATCTAACTATGTTCGTTAATTCTAACCTTCTTCAAGTGGTTCATCATAGATTGTTGAGAGAGAGTCATGTGTTGGTGCACAGGTTTTTGATATGTGATGAATCTAGAAAATTTATTTCTGGGTTAAGATTGTGCAGGTAACCAGGTAGGGCAGGTAACCAGGTTTCGATTTCTAAAGATTTCTGTTGAAGGAGAGCCTAGTTTCAATCGTGGAAATCAATACAGAAGATCTCTGTTAGAGTCAGGGTGATTGATTCTAAAAGCATGTGAAGATCAGACAACGATCCTGAAGATGTTACTAAAGAACAAAAGAATGCCAGTAAATCGAGAGGGGGAGTCTGAAGATAGAGAAAAAAGAGAAAGCCCAGAGACTGATCTAGATTGAAGATGTGAAGATACAGTTTTGCAGTCAGAGTGTATAGGCGACTCCATCAACATCTGAGGGGGAGTCTGTTGGTGCACTACATCTGTTGATTCCGTCTAGGTGTCTAGGATCAGGTCTTACATCGTATTGTATAGCATAGGGCACGAAATACGAGAAAACATGAGTTTGTATAGGTGTTATATGCTAGGATCGCTTATAGGGACATAGGGATGTTGGATCGCTTTTTTGGCAATGTGAACCGCTTATGTGGACGTGTCTGGACCGCTCATATGAACATGTGACATATGAGCGGACCCAAACCACTATATATAGGGGTCTTTAGGGCGATCCACATAATGAAGTATTGAATTCCACGCCGAAGCTCTGCCGGTGTGACGATCGAGCTGTAAAACGTTTGATATCAATAAAACAAGCAGTTAGAAAGGAGAACAAGCTACTTCTACTTGTATTTCTTATTATTCCGCATCTGAAACACAAGAGATTACCTCCGAACGACTCGTTCGGGTCAGCAAACGATCCTACATGAAGCTTGTGTGATTGTGGCTTAGCTAATGTGATAACAAGCATATTAATCCAGATTAGTATATTTATTTGATAATAGTGAATTCGATTCCCAAGTTATTAACAATCGTTGGAATAAGTGTTATTGTTGAGATGATCACTAAACGTCTACTATTAGTTACAAACCCAATGATCATGAGAGGAGCAAAAGTTCATTTAGGTACATGTAATTTTATATATAGTACCATCAATTCACATCAAGGCAATAAGTTATAGTTCTCCCTGTGACAACCCTCAAAATATCATGTATTCGTACAATTTATTAATGTTAATTAAAGTGCTTGAAGACCGTGCTGAATTACTTAACAGCTTTCTGATTTCTGTGTCATACTTACATGTGCTTGTTAACGTACTAGTCTTGTGCAGAAAATTTACTAAATAGTCCTGTATGTTTCCCCAAGTGTTGGGAATTTAAAGTGTTACAAAAAGATATATATAGAACACTATACGGGATAACTTAGCACTTAAGTACATCCTGGTTCGGATAAGATGTACCACACTTACGCAATTTCGCGACACTTTTCTCACTTTTCTCACTTCAGTACATCCTGGTTCGGATAAGATGTACCACGATCTCAAGACTACATACTGGTGGCCCAGTATGAAAGCCCACATAGCAACCTACGTTAGCAAATGTTTGACTTGTGCGAGAGTCAAGACCGAATATCAGAAACCATCAGGCCTATTTCAACAACTAGAGATCTCGAAATATTGGAGCAAATTTCCATGGATTTCGTTACTGGTCTGCCTAGATCTCAACGCGAAAATGATACCATTTGGGTGATCGTGGATCGACTGACCAAGTCTGCACATTTTCTGGCTATCAAGGAAACGGATAAGTTTTCTACTTTAGCAGACATTTACCTAAAGGAAGTAGTATCAAGGCACGGAGTGCCAACCTCCATCATTTCTGATCGTGACTCACATTTTACATCTGAATTGTGGCTAGCTATGCACAAGTCCTTTGGTTCTCGATTAGACATGAGCACGACATATCATCCATTGACGGATGGGCAATCTGAACGCACCATCCAAACCCTTAAAGACATGCTTAGGGCATGTGTAATCGACTTTGGTAATGGCTGGGAAAAACACCTCCCGTTAGTGGAGTTTTCGTATAATAATAGTTACCACACCAGTATCCAGGCCGCTCCGTTCGAGGCATTGTATGGTCGGAAGTGTCGATCACCTCTCTGTTGGGCAGAGGTTGGCGACAGTCAAATCACTGGCCCAGAACTTGTAGTGGATACAACCGAAAGGATTGCTCAGATACGACAACGAATGGTGGCAGCTCGTGACCGTCAGAAAAGCTATGCAGATAAGCGAAGGAAACCACTCGAGTTCCAGGTTGGGGATCGAGTGCTACTTAAAGTCTCACCTTGGAAAGGTGTAGTCCGTTTTGGCAAACGAGGCAAACTCAATCCGCATTATGTCGGACCGTTCGAAATCATTGAGAAAATCGGCAAGGTGGCCTACAGGCTGAATCTACCTGAAAAACTCAGCGGGGTTCACAATGTTTTCCATGTGTCGAATCTGAAGAAGTGTTTGTCAGATGAGACCCTCATAGTTCCCCTCAAGGAGCTCACTATCGACGACTAGCTGTGATTCGTCGAGGAACCAGTAGAGATTACTGGTCGAGATGTTAAAATTCTCAAGAGTACCGGAATACCTCTCGTCCGAGTTCGTTGGGATTCCCGTCGTGGCCCAGAGTATATACCTGGAAACGAGAAGACCAAATGAAACTCAAGTACCCCCAGCTGTTTAAGAAAAGTGCAACCACTACTGAGACTGAAGCTACTGCAGAATTTCGGGACGAAATTCCAAACCAACGGGGGGATGATGTGACAACCCAGGAAAACCAGGAAACCACGCAGCTTAACTAGCTTCCTCAGTAACCACATTCTAAATTTCGGGACGAAATTCTCTTAAAAGGGGGAGAATGTGACAACCCTCAAAATATCATGTATCCGTGCAATTTATTAATGTTAATTAAAGTGCTTGAAGACCGTGCTGAATTACTTAACTACTTTCTGATTTCTGTGTCATACTTACATGTGCTTGTTAACGTACTAGTCTTGTGCAGAAAATTTACTAAATAGTCCTGTATGTTTCCCCAACTGTTGGGAATTTAAAGTGTTACAAAAAGATATATATAGAACACTATACGGGATAACTTAGCACTTTAACAAAACGGTATCTAACCGAACAACCGGACATTACCCGGAACACTAAAATATTGCAAGAAACATTGTTTCACTTTTTCTGAGCTAGTCATGGTTTCTGAGCACAATAACACATTATATAATACATGTAACACACTAAACATTAGGTATTGCACTTAACACCCTACTAATCACCTACCTTACCAATTAATTTACAAATACCCCCCCCCCATATGAACTTACGGCCCATGGAAGGGCCCCACAATCAAGATTCATCTAATCTTCACCAAATCCATTTAAATCTTCTCTTTGGAAATTGCAAGATCTTGATGGGATATGGTTGTACTTTGGGAAACACTAAATCCTTTGGACAATAGATCTTGAAGATTATAAGTAAACTTAACACTCACCATCTTCAACACACCACACTCCCTTCTCCCCTCTAAAGCTCACGGCCACACAACCCCCATATACCACCTCCATTTTTGGTCATCATTCTTACAATCCAAGACCATCCCAAGGTGCACAAAGGTGTATAACAAAGCTTGATGTTCTCGGAAGTTGAAGGACCTCTTGCTAGTGCTATTAACCACTCATTTTCCATCTTGTTTCTTCCCTAGCTTCAAAGCTAGTAGTAAGTCTTTTGAATCCTCATTTACTTCATGTTTAGAGTGGTTAATAGTTAAATCATGATGAAACCTTAAGAACACTAAAAATCATAAAGATAGGTCTTGAACATAAAGCTAACTTAATGATGAAATATTGATAAAATGAAGAAGTAATGATATGAATGATGTTGTCTTGTATTGTTGATGTTTTCTTGTTGCTTGTTTGTTGATTACTAGAGATATGATGTTAAACATCATGGTTGAAACTGTTAAAGTAAGATTAAAAGCTTAAGTTAACAAGTTAGGAGGTGATTAGTGATTTCCATAAAAGAATCACCTCCATGTTTAAGCATGAACTTGGTAACAATATGTTTTCTTGAAACAAAATTAGTAAACAAAGTAAGTTGGTGATCGTATGGATCTGAGGTTTACAAATGGTTTTTCCTAAATAAACCAAGAGTAGAAGATGATTTTTGAAAGGTTATGACTTTTGTTAAACCTACACTATTTTAGTAACAAAATAAGCGTAGAAATATTTTTAGAATAAAAAGATCCAATAAATACACATTTTTGCAAAATGAGTTTTACAAGTTGTAAACATCAAAAAATCCGGGGAATGAGATTTTAACAAAAATAAACACACTTTGGAGGGTAAAATAATGTAACTTAACAATATAACTTGACATTTGAACTGTGTGGTATGTGATAGAAGTATATATTTAGAAAAGTGGATATACATTTAGAATATATATTTTATACTAGAACACTTGTGTGGATACTTGTTTATTTTGTGAGATAGTTATATTATTTTAGGGTAAAATAATGTAACTTAACAATATAACTTGACATTTGAACTATGTGGAATGTGATAGAAGTAATGAGTAGATAAACCGTACATAGGATACGTGTTATGCATGAGAAACTGATTGTTATATGTACCTTATTAGGACGTGCTAGATTTCCTGATTATTAGAGTAACTAATCTAACCGAGCAAACCAAGGTGAGTTCACACACTTTCTAAGGCATGGGATTCCCGGTGGTTGGGAATGGGTTAAAGAATTAAAACGGAACCTACATATCCTCCTTGGGTAGGATATGTACCGCCATCCTCCATGGGTAGGATGCCAATATTAATCCTGCGTATTCTCCTTGGGTAGAATACGTACGTTCGTCCTCCTTGGGTAGGACAACAACCTTAAAACTTACTAGACAAAAACTCTATCATGAAGTCCCTCATTTTATATCGACTTAATCGCCGAGGCCAATGGCGAGCGGGTCATTAGTTAATAGCGCTATTAGCTTTAACAAACCTCACACCGTGCCAGTCGGACGGGCGTGTACTAATGGACTATGGCAAACTGTCAGTGATGATAGACACTGATGTAGGGCACAACTTATTTTCGTTAGTAGTCAATATGGTACGGTCTAGTGGTTCACATGGGGAAGCCCCCACTAAATATGGTTTGGGAAAAGAGAAATTGGTTAAACATATTTTCAACTATGGGGTAACCCCCCACGGCAAGTAAGCCAACCAAACAGAAACTATGTTTTTGAAACAACTTAAAACTAAACAACCAACCATGAACTCACTCAACTTTGTTGTTGACTCGTTGTTACATGCCTTACAGGTTGCTAGATGCTTATGGTGCTTGCACGAGGAGGAGGTCGTTGTGGGATGCGAACTGTTATGTCCCGTACTTAATAATTAAACTTTATAAACTTATGGAACTTATGTTTTGGGCCTTTAAACTTATGAACTACGAACTTATGTTTTGGACTTACGTTTTATGCTTCCGCTGTTAACTTAAAGTCGGTTACCTTCTTTAGGTCACCAATTATATTGTGGTTGGTTTTATTTACTTAATTACACTGTTCAATATGATTGGTGGCTCGATCCTGGTCACGTCACGCCTCCAAGCGGTGATACTCCGCATGGTGGATTTTGGGGGTGTGACACTCCCCATACAGTTGGTTTTTGGTCAGGAACCAAAGATGTCCCATCAAAGATTTTGGTTGTGCGACATATATTGATACTCATCCACCACACCGCACAAAGATGGGACTTATAAAAAGTTTGAGAATATGTTGGGTATAAATAATCGTCTTTGATTAAATACTTAAAGCCATTAGTGAGAAAAATTCGTTTATGGCTAATTGGTTTTCACTTTAATGAATGAATGTTCCCAACATTAGGGGGAGATAACAAGCAGTTGAAAAGTGAAAAGTGAAATGAATTATCATGTCATCTTAATCCTCAGACTATAAACTATGAACTAGAATTTTAAAGTATAATTCATTTATCAATATTAAAGAACAAATTACCAGACAAGTTCACTGACCTAAATAGAGTGACTAAGTAAGTCACATAATTAACTGCTTATGCTCCAGTTATATTTGTGTCCTAAGAGGAGAACCACATATTTTTGTAATGAGTCTATTGCACGCCTAAAACGTGTAGAGTAGTTGATTCCAATAATAATATTCCTCAAAAATTGGAGTAAGTAATTAAGATGGTTAAGTCGAGGTTATAGTAATAAGATCTCCTGAAGAGATAATAGACATGATGGTTTAAGAAGAATCTCAGGTACCTGAAAATAAAGAGATCTCAATAAGTTGTATCATGTCTAAGATATGTGTAACATCCGTCAAAAACGGATATCCAAAATCCGACCCGTTTTGAAATTCGGATCCTAACCTTGAAACCTCGGAAATTTTTTTCGCGAATTTAATTGATGAGAGATTTAATTTAGTTACTTATTTATTTTGTTTAAAATTAACATAGTTATTTAATTTAATTAATTTAAAAGTTTATATTTATAAGCTAGTTAGTTCAGTTAGTCTTTAGAAAGGGTTTTAAGGTTAAATAGCTTAACCCAGTTAACTAACCAAATTAGTGTTAGTTAAGCTAAGATGATTAATTAGTAAAGTTGAGGGACTACATTGTAACCTTTTAAAACCTTTAAACTAAAAAGGAAAATATCAACACATTATGAGATTTGTTTTTGTTTTAACAGTTGCCGCCAAAACTCATTCACAAGATTGCTCCTTATTTCCTTTTGAACTCACGCTGATTTTCGGTAATTGATGCGATGCCGCGTTTCCAAATTCTATAATAACTATGAACCTAGACTCATTTCAACACCACTTTTGAAACCAAGATTTCCGCTTACAAACTGTGCACGCAAAGAAGATGAAAGTTTCCTTATTTTGTCGTTCCTGAGTGCTCGGAATTGAACCTTGAATACGCGTAATTCCATTTCGTTTATCAATCAAGAAATTAGCCAAAAATCATGACTCCATTCCTTTACATAACCATCCTTATATATCAATCCCCTCTCTTTTTCCTTCATAACTTGAAACACCTTCTTGTACTCCACATCCGACATACTCGCTGCACAATCTTTTTTTGTCATTTTAAAAGTCCCTGTTTCCTTCACAAAAGCAAATGCAGACTAAGTGGATTGGTGGTTCTCCATAACCCAGAAGTCGCGGGTTCGAGTCCACCTCCGACATACTCGCTGCACAATCTTTTTTTTGTCACAAATAGATAAGTATACATTTTCCCAATTAGAGTCAAATGCCTTTTGGAATTTTAATACATGGTTTATTTCTTATACTTATTAATTATATTATAATCTCATGGTTTGAAATTGAGCATTATTTTCTTTAACGTCAATCCTTTTATGAAATAATTAAACCCCCTTTAATAATTACTAAAAAAATCCAATAATTAAACCCCCTATTTATATTTTAGTTATAATTATTTATTTAGTGATTTTTATCTTCTTCATGACGATAAAACTCATACTTTGTTAATAACAAAAGTAATCAACCAATTTATTTAAATTCTTGAATGAATTAAAAATTATTAATTATTAACTAGATCGTTATACGGTATTCTTAACGTTTAGGGTACTCGTGATCATTCTTTTGGAAATTCTTCATCTTCACTCGTGCGTTATTTCATGGAATTCTCATACGCAACCAATGTGAGTAGATCTTACTTCTTCCCCTTTTTGTCACTTTAACTCTTTGGGGTGTATCATGTATCACGTGTTCATAAGTGTTTCATATTATTTTCATAACATGCAAACTTAAATGTCATATGTGTTCATGATTGGTATCGCATTGTTTCGTTATCTGTTTCACATACTTGTATTACGTGTTTACTGCTTTGTGTCGCGGTTTCTCTGTTTCGCGTGGATCCACCACCGGTTGACCGGTTCCCCCACGGCCATGGGGCGAACTCGGTATCACCATCATTGTTTCATAGTTTCGCTTTTCGCCTCTCGGGGCTTGAATCGCATCATTTGTTTCACAGATTATGTTTCATTATGTCTTGTTACATTACTTGTTGATGTGGATTGATTGATGAATTATTTGTTGATGTCACTATTACATTTAATATTGCATGTTACGTAATTTTTGTTAAATAAAATCAACTAATCTTTTAAGGTTAAATAAAAACAAATAAAGATCTACTCGCCAACTTTTGTTGACCCAAAAACCATTTTTACACATGATACAGGTGAACAGGTACGAAGAGAAGATTTGGACATAGGATGAGCCTTAGTTAACAAGAAACGGATTAGTGTACTTATTTGTTATGAACAATGTCTTGCGTTTTTAATTGTGTATTCGAATTAATTGTTTTGTGAAACATTTGTTATGAATAAATTATTATTTAAAACAAGTAATAGCAAGTCATAAGCTCTCGAATTAACCCGATCATGCCCCGATCACCTTTTCCGCTGCGGGTCGGGGTATGACAATATGTATGGAATCGAATTAAAAATCGACGTCGTTATACTTTTGTATATAATGTAGCGCTTAAAATGATTAAATGATAAGGATCAAGATTTAAGATCTGCCTTTGAATGAATATTAAGAAATGATTGGCCAAAATAGAAAGACGCAAATAAGGCAGAGTTTAGTTCTCTAATGAAATGGAAAGTTTCTGGACCAACAGTCTATACAACTGAAGTAGTAAAATATGTTGGATACAAATGTGTCTTTTACGCAAATCATGTGAAAATAAGATTAAGTGATATAAGTCAAAATTTGTGACACAAGAATTTTCACAAAGACCTATGATTGATTATGAGGAAACGTATTCTCCAGTGGTGGATGTATTGACTTTCCAATATTTTATTAGTCTGGTAATATAGAGAGAGAATTGATGTACGTCTATGAATGTTATGTATCACTTGATACTAAAAGTATACATGAAGGTCCCTAAAGGATTTGAATGATCCAAAATCATGTAAGTTAAGTTCTCGAGAACAATATGATTGTTGTATATAGATTCATTTTTGTTTACGATTGAACTCTTGATGAGTTTTCTAAAGCAATTGAGTTCACTAAAGATAAATCAAAACATCTTAATGATGTAATTCTTGTGCACCAATAAACATACATAGAAACTGGTACCCAGTGATTGTGATATCTCAATAAATAGTGTACACACATGGTACAATATGGATTTTGGAGATAAAAGCAAGGGTTCATGACATTTTTGCATATGATATAGATATCAATATGTTAAATAAGCAAATTTATGTAGCAAAACTTCTAAAGAGTGATAATACATGCATATTTGGATAAGATGGAATAAATTCCCTCATGGATTGATAATGCTAGAAGCATCAATGATGTTAAAACCTCAAGAATGTATTATATGAAGTTGACAAAATACATATGGACTAAATAGTCGAAACGAGTGTTGTACAACTCGAGATATTCGCATAAAGAGGGATATAGGTTTGATTAAACTAGCCATGTTCTATGAACATTCTACTTTTAAAAGTTCACTATAATTGCAATTTATAGTAATGATGTCTAGGCATCATCGAGAGAAATTGTCGAGCTTTTATAGGGAGAATTTTTGAATGAACTTGGCACGGTCTAACTATTACTCAAACTACAGTTCGAGTATATATGTAATTATATTTTACTAATCCCTCAAGTACATCTAGAAGATAATGTTTGGATATTTTAGTATCGACATAGATGAACCTTAAAGTATGTTAAAGTTTGTTAAGTCATTTGTTATAATTAATGCCTATTATCATCTCTTACCAAAGTAGAGATTCTCATTCTAGAAGTACCATCGTTAAATGCATAAGTTCATTAATATGTTTTGCTAGCTATGTATGGTTATAATATCTTTCACTTGAGCTTATTGTCATGATATAACCTTTGTCAAGCGAAGAGACATTGGAATGAGTTCAAAGAAATATTTCAGGTATAAACGATATTTGATTATATTTTACTAACCCATCAAAACAAGTTTGGTTAGTCTTGTAGTTGCAGGAATGTAACGAAACACAGTTGTGGACATATGATAATATTTGGAGGGAGGCACCTAAAGTCTCGTTAGAAGATTATACAACATTGCTCAACATAAAGGATTGCACATTAAGGGATCAAGCGACAAATCATTCGCTACAAAAGCTTTATTCGACTTTCAAGGAAGATGGACACACGTCACTTAAAGGATACATGTTAAAATGAGGGGGAGACTTATTCAAGTTGCACTCTTTTTCCCTTAACTAAGTTTTATCCCAATGGGTTTTCTTAGTAAGGTTATCAATGAGGCAACATACCTGATCCAGAAGTATCAGGAGGTGAAAATACACGCTTCACTCTTTTTTCCTTAGCTGAGGTTTTGTCCCACTGGGTTTTCCTAGCAATGTTTTTAACGAGGCAGCATCTCTAAGCGTATCAAGTTGACAACCAAGCATATTAAAAGTAGATATATTATTTTCACTTATCACGTGGATAGTCAAGGGGGAGTGTTATGAATAAATTATTTATGGTGACTCTCCACGTTCTTAACTCTCGTCTCTTTATTTACTCTTGTATTAATAACATGGCCTATATATAGAGATCCTATGTATGTGATATGAGAGACTCAATATCAATAAGAATTATTCCATTCTTCATATTTTTTTCTCTACATGATCTATGTTCTCATGTTTATTGTGTATATTGGTTGCTAATAGACCGTTGTTTCACAACAATAAGTTATTTTTACTTGTTAATATACTAAAAGAACGAATGCATCAATCCGTATAAAAATGATCGTTTGTTAATAATAATTGACACATCTAAATCCAACTGTCCGTTGTAGTTGGACTCTCTTGAGTTGTGAGCTTTTAGACCACTAATTCACTAGAACAAAGCCAAATGAAAGAACCTTAATTTGGTATCTTTAAATTGTTTTTCTTTGGTGAGAGAGAAACTGCAAGCTATCGAAATATTTCAGAGAAACTCAATCACCATTAGTTTATTTTATAATAAAATTCACACGCTTAATACATTTCTCCTAAATTTTACATTAAGTTTTATTATAAAACTTGAACCCGCATTACTTAAGGGGCAATATCTTACTACAATCTTTGTTAACTGTTGGGCCTGTAGTCATCGCCACCCACTGGAGAAATCCAAAGAACCCTGAGCTCTAAGTTGACCGGTCAATATGATGTCTATAAAACTCATCTGCCTTATTATCACCACACCAATTATTCATCATTGATTAATGTTCTTTTTAAAATATTTGTTAATACAATTTTTTGTGTCCGCTGTTGTGCGAATAGACTAGATTACATTTTATGTTATTTATGTAATAGTTAGTGAATGGTCAAACGAATGTGTTTAGACCCATTCATTTGAAGTGGTTAAACGAAAAGGTTTTTTCGTTTAACTTTGTGTGTTTTCAAGTTAGACAAGTATGGTCAAACAACAATGGATTGTTATTTGACTATTAGAGATGTTTTTTGAAATTTCCAAAAGACATGGGATTTTGTTTGGAATTTCGTTAGATTTTGTACGTTTGCAAGTTAGACAAGTATGATCAAACCACTTTTTTATGTTTTTTTTTATCTTTTCTTTATGTTTAAAGGTGTTTTTGAAAATTTTAAAGTATGCATGAATGAGAAACAATTTAACAAAATTTGATTGAAATTATTCCTCCATCTCTATCCCCTTTATTCATGCATCTATCATTTCCTTTATCCAATTGCTTTACCTCCACGTGCCTTTCAAGCCCCCATATATTAAAGATTTGACGGGAATTTTTTTATATATTGATATATAAAATGGAATAGTTGGAAGACTTACATATAAAATGGTTTTGGTTGTGTGCGTGACAGCTTTTCATTTGTATTTGAGTATTAGATCTGCAATAAAAGAAAGTAGAACATAGAATTATGGAAATGAAATTAAAACCCCCTCTTGAGAATTTTGTTTAAAAAAAAACATCATATATTATAATAATAGAACATTATATTATATTATAATAAATAGAACATATAATATCATTCTTTCATTGCTTTAAACTAAACAACACATACTAGGGTCCCATGGAGACCATTGACCTTCTTGTCGTCTTTCTAAAAGACCCAAGAACTCTTTTTGTTTTGACCCATCTTTTCTAAGCCATATGACACTAGGGTCCTACTTCACCCATGGTCCCAAAAAACGGCTCTAAATTAGTAAACAGGAAGACTTCATCATGATTATAAAGAAACTGATTAAATGACAAATCACTTGGCTCATTTGATTCACCATCGAGTTCGACGCAACCATTGTAATCAACCAACAACTCGTCGTCCCATTCTTGAGAGGTAGAGTGAACTGATTCACTGACGTTAGGCTACAAAACAAAGGTAAAAAGTTGGTAAAATCTGCATAATATTTGCAAGTAATTTGACCGCTAAACGAACCATACCTTTATACTAGAAATGGACGTTTTCGCATGACGAACTGTCACTTCCCATCTTTTCCCATTGCTGCCATATATCTATGATCAATAACTCAATATCAACGTTAGTTTTTTTTAGGGTTTATTTTTATGTCTAGATTAGAATTTTATACCTTTTGGAGGGCTAGGGGGTTTGAAGAGAGCTTATCAAGGAAATCTTTCACAGTCATGATCTTTTCATTCTCAAGACGCTTACAAATCGAGCCTTTCTTCCCAATATTTTTTAATCTTGACACCTTATCATCTAGATTGAGCGGTCCATTCTTACTGTTTACTACACAAAATTATTATCCGCTTTAGTACGAAGGATAAAACGAGTGTTAATACTTAATAGTACCACACAAATGCGTATCATATATACGAAAAATAAAAGGCGACAAATATTGTAGAAGATAAAGGGTACTACAACACTTACATTCAATGCGACGATCCTTGGCTTCAAACGGATTTGTAATAGCCTCTTTGATTTCAAAGGAACCATCATCTACCATTGCTCCTAGTCGAAACTTAGACTTGCTAAGATGATTTTTATCGTGTTTAATCCAAATCTTTCCGACAGTTCCTCTCCCATGTTCAAGATTGAAAGAAAGATCACCTTGAAGAATGTTTTTCTTGTTTTTCCAGTCGGTGATGATGTTGTTTTCGAATTGTAAAGATGTCCATATGTCATCAAAACAACCGGGAAGGAGTACTATCCTTACTCTTTTTGAGGCAAGAGGCCCATCATTGATTATTTTGTTATGGCTATCTACCAAGATAACATCAATTAACTCAGATCCACCACTTGCTTCCCCTTTGATCTTTTTTCCAGTGAACACCGGACAAGCAACCCCAGATACAAATTTTAGCCTATAGTTTTCAGGTTTTGAATAAATATGTGTGTTGCTGACCTGTACAATCATGAAGATAAGTTATTTTCTCATATATACTCTCTCCGTGCATTAAAAGTGTTCTGTTTTGAATTTTCAAAGTCTTTATTTGTAAACTTTGACCTTAAATAATTTTATTTGTGTTAGATAATACTTGATGAAAGTTATATGATTTGAGTGTGTTTTACAAGTGTTTTTATCGGGTTAATTTTTATCAAGTTTTATATAACACAAAAATGTATAATTAAAGTCAAAGTTTATAAATAAAGACTTTGAAAATTCAAATAAGACACATTTAGTGGGACGGAGGTAGTATAATTATGTAGTGATAAGAAAAACCCTAACCCAGAATATATTGCTTAAATACATATGCAGACAAATTATATCAACTTAAATTATCTCTTTATTAAATAAACAAACTTTAACTATATTTGTTTTAAAGCCACTCAATAAGTACTAACTAATTAATTGATAATTCACTGTGATGGTGTTCTTTGAATTAGATTTATTAGGAGATCAATAATTGTTTTTTTTTTCAATTTTTAAGGCTGGGTGGTGAGGGATAAAGCCCCTAGGGGCTTTATCACGCCACGTAGGCAACACGTAAGCGACATGTAACCAGGGGGCGCTATTGTTAACTTACAAAACGTGGAATAAAACTCATTAAAAGCACACATTAACTATGTATATAAAAAAGAAAAAAATTAAAAAGAAAAAAAGAAATCTGATTGGTTGTGGGTCACCCTTTCCTCTCTCACGCCCGCTAACCCACTGACGAGGGCATGCCATAGCGCCCCCTTTGGCTAGGGCGGGGTGGTGTTGGGGCGCCACCCAACTTAGATGGCTGAAGACGTTGCCCCACACCATCCGGTCTAAATAGAGAGTTAAATGTTTAACTAGATATCAACTAAATACTAGCTCTTAATTAGTAGATGAAGCTTAACACATCATATAAAAATATTAAAATTATTCACCAATATGGATGGCTGGATGAGTTTTGTAAAACGTACCCAAAATAGAATCAAAAAGGTTAAAAGCTAAGAATAAAGTAACAGCATAAAAACAAAATAGTTTAAAAAGAACCATAATAAATGATGAATAATTGGTGTGGGGATGATAAGGCACATGAGTTTTAATGTTTTATAGACATCATATTGAACCGGTCAACTTAGAGCATGAGAGGTCTTTGGAATTCTCCGGTGAGCTGAAATATTCCGACCCAAATAACGGATAAGTAAACGTTTATAAAGGAAGTATAACATTAACTCACATAATTAGAATAATCAGCCATTAGTTACCGAATTCTTGCTTGCTGTTTGATTTCTCGCCTGAAAAAAAAAATGAATAAAAGATAACAAATTAATTAAGAAAAAGAAGACAAGATTTCAATCAAGAATAAAAATGCTTTTGTTTTGATTAATAATTAATGGTTTGTTTTTGTAAAATGTTTGAAGATCTTGAAGAAGAGAGTGAAAGCCAAAGGCTAAACCCTTTTAAAGACTTATAGCTTGTTTAACTATTAGGGTTTGAAGATCTTGAACAAGATAACTATGAAAGCCTTAAAGGCTAAACTCTTTCAAGCACTCACTGGTTTATTAACACTTAGGGTTTCAAGAGCTTGAAGAAGATATGCAAATGGAGATGACAGTTTCGATCTTAAGTAGTAAAAAGATTGGTACAACATAATTTGAAGGAAATTAATGACTAAATTCACAACACGTAAGTGGCAATTTCCTGGTAAATCTTGAAGCCCACCCCATTTTATTTGCAAAAGGAAGACGTATATATTTCAAGAAATTTGAAAAATATAAATAAAAATAAAGCCTGATTGGCCACCAAAAGAAAGAGTTCCATCATGGGTTGAATAATGTTTAATGTTTACGTGTCATACCCTATAGTCCAACAAAAACTGATCATCTCGGTAAATTCAATAGCAAAAAGTCATTCATGCTTGTGAATGCTGATGGCGTTGGTGACCCAGCCCGCCTCTTTTTAGAGGAAATCCATTGCCCGAAGATTTACAGTGGTAAAACCCTTAACTTAACTCAGAGCATTTATGTTTTAAGTGAGACTTGAACTTATGACCTTCATTTTAAAAAGTCATGGACCGCCTATGCATCTGAATTCTGAAGGTCATTGGCAATACCCTAACCTTTTGATTATATAATTTTCAAGTTTTCTGCTCAATGGATTCATCTTCCTTAATCTTTATTACTATGACTACTTTTATCGTTGTTTGAATGAAGATATTGCATTCTACAGATGAATTTCTGCTTTGTTTACTTACAGATTCTATCATCAAGTAAGCTAAGGTTATTTGATTTGGTTGTGTTTTAGTGGTCCGAAAGCTCTCTGCTCGAGAGAGTCAACTACAATGGACCGTTGGATTCTGATGTATTATTAATAAAGGGACATTTATTTTTAACTCTTGATAATTGAATTCTTTCGATGATTGAATTCTTCGGTTATTATTATATTATATAGAGTATAACAATTACTATTACTAACCTGGATGAATAGTAATTTGAGGGTTTTTTTACATATATATATATAGTATAATTACTAACCTTGATGAATAGTGATTTGAGAGGTTTTTTTGTCTTTTTGCTTCTTGTTTTGTATTCTTTTTTATATTTTTACTCCTTAACTTTAAGGATTTACATTTACATTACATTAATTACAATAATATTACATTATTACATTACTGTGAAAAAGAGAAATCTTTTATAAATAGAACAAGAGTACACAGCCTTTAATCAAGAACACTACTCAAATAAGGTGTAATCACTGATTACAAACAGCAAAAACAGAACAGATCATTCAACTGAATGATTCTGCACAGTAAGACGATCAGCAGCGGCACTAGACACTCTCGAACAGGAGAAAGACGCCAAGACTTTGAGTCGGTGTTCTTGAGAGCAAGAGAAAGCAGGGCTGCAACTTTTTGATAATCCACACAGGCTGAGGAGCGGCTGAATAAAAAGCCGAGGGAACCCTAAGCTAGCCCAAAACAGCGAACAAAAGTAGCCCAAGAGAAAAAAGGCCAACCGTTGGAAACATCCCATTCTTTTATAAAAAGCCCAAGAGCACCTCAAGAAAAAACAGCAACAAAAGGAACAAAATATGAGAGAATTGAATTGGAAATGATAAAATTATTTATGTATTTTAACACCCCCCCCCCCTCAATTCAATACTTGAAACAATCAAACATGTTAAGGAGAGAACAAACCTTGTCGTGTGGACTTGTAGATAGCCCTTTGGTGAAAATATCGGCAGCTTGATCCTCTGATTTGACACCCATAGTTTGAATAACGCCTTTAGAGATTTTTTCCCTTAAGAAATAAAGATCTATTTCAAAGTGTTTCGTGCATTCATGAAATACGGGATTGGCTGCTATAGAGATAGCAGCCGAGTTGTCACAAAATAATTGAATTGGTAGATTAACGTCAACCTTTAATTCTTTTAACAAGTTTGAAATCCACATAACCTCACATGTCGTAGCACACATTGACCGATATTCTGCTTCAGCAGAAGACCTTGAAACGGAGGACTGCTTTTTACTTTTCCATGAAACGGGATTATTACCTAAAAAAACACCGAACCCAGTAATAGACTTCCGAGACCCAAAACATTTAGCCCAATCTGAGTCAGAGAAGGCCTTCATATCCAAAGAGTCCCCCCTTTGAAATAGGATCCCTTTACCAGGAGCACCTTTTAAGTATCTTAACAGCCTTAAAGCAATTTTAAAATGAGCTTGAGTAGGAGAATGCATAAACTGACTAAGATAATGCACAGAGTATGCAATATCTGGTCTAGTGTGGGAGAGATAAATTAATTTTCCAACAAGTTTTTGATAAACAGTTATGTTGGTTAATAATTGATTATCCTTTTCACACAAATGGGTCAAAACATGATTGGGTTCAATGGGGCAACTGACTGGTTTACAACCAGTCATACCAAATTCAGCAAGTAAATCTAAGCAATATTTCCTTTGAGTTAAACATAAACCAGCAGTATTTCTAACAACTTCAAGACCCAAAAAGTATTGCAATTTTCCCAAGTCTTTTATTGAAAATTTTGACTTAAGTAAAAGTTTGATTTCATTAACTTGTTTAGGACAGCTACCAGTTATAATAATATCATCCACGTAGACAAGAAGAATAGTAAAAGTAGAGTCTTTTGTCATAGTAAACATGGAATGATCACACTTACTTTGTTCAAAACCGAGATTAAGAAGAACAGAAACGAGTTTTTCGTTCCACATCCTAGGAGCTTGCTTTAAGGCATAAAGGGACTTTTTTAATCTACAAACTTTAGTCCAGACAGATTGATTATAACCATCAGGCAAACACATATAAACTTCTTCATTGAGCTCACCATAAAGGAAGGCATTATTAATGTCAAGTTGGAATATTTCCCAGTTAAAATGCACAGCCATGGACAAAACATATCTAATAGTGACCATTTTTACAACAGGTGAAAATGTATCAAAGAAGTTAATGCCTTCCTTTTGGCTGAACCCTTTAGCAACAAGTCTAGCCTTATATCTCTCTATTTCACCATTAGATTTATATTTTATCTTATAAACCCATTTACATCCAATAGTTTTCCTATTAGGAGGTAAATCAACAATTTCCCAAGTGTCATTTTTATGTAACGCTTCTAGTTGTAAGTTCATAGCATCAACCCAATTACTATCATTTTTTGCTTCAAAATAGTTTTTAGGTTCACAACTTTTGTTAAGGACAGAAGCAAAACACAGACCTTCAGGGGACAAGTTAGCATAATTTAAGACCCTTTCTAGACCATATTTAACCTTGTAGGATCGCGATCTGACCCGAACGAGTCGTTCAGAGGTGTTCTACTCTGTTTCAGGTGCGGAATAACAAGAAACGAAGGTAGAAATAGCTGATTCTTCACTTAATCTACTGATTTTATTGATTTGACAACGATTACAGCTCAATCTTCACACCGGCAGCACTTCGGTATGGAATACAAGGCTATCACTCATGATTTCGCTCATGGAACACCTATATATACTATTCTGATTTCGCCCATACGTACACGACCACATAAGCGAAACCCTAACATGACCCTATAAGCGAAATCTCCTATCTATGACCATATGAGCGAAATCTGCTTCCTATACACATACACTCTCCTATTTTCTCGTAAAACGCGCCCTAATCTATACAATGCAATCTAAGACTCGATCCAAGACGAAGTCGACAGATGTAGTGCACCAACAAACCTTCCCATCTACCACAAAATCATCAAGTTTAGACAGAAATTTGATGTTTCTAGAAGACCTCCTAAGAGTAGTGCTTGGTTGATTCTCAATTCCTCCCTCAGAATTGTTATTGTCTTCTATGTACTCACATCAAAGTGCAAAGTATCCTCAATCTAAAGAACTCAACAAGCTCAGGCAAATCAAGGAAACCCAAGCAGCACCTAGTAATCAAATCACTAGATAAATAAATCGACTCCTAAATCGGAAGATCGGACAGAATGAGGTCTTGTAAACCAAATGAGTATTGGAACTCATGTGATATGGTTTAACAAAGTCTACATTCTAAATCGGAACCTAATCCTAAGTGCTTTCGACCTGTTACGACCCATTAAGGTAGCTTACGCTACTTTAACGCGTTGTTCACGCTAATGCGCGTTCGAGACGTCTAACTAGTCCTATGACAAGTATTATATGCCTAAACATGTTTAATTATGTTGCATAATTAGTTAAGTGACAAATGTTTAGGTTACATATGCTTAAAATCCAATTATGCATGAAAAGGACATTTTGGTCATTTACCTAAGGCATATAAACTACCTATCATACAACTACTTAAACTAGGTGACCATAAGGTATAACATCGGAAGGTTATTCCCTATACAACTATGGTCACTAAACATGCTTGGTCGGATCCTAATGATCGACCAAACAGGTCGAAATCGAAAGTCTAAGCGGTGGTTTAGATCGCTTGACTTACGAATCTAAACAAGCACTAAACTAAAAGTGACGAGCTAAGCATGTTAAAACGTGCTTAACTAAGTTAGAAAACAAGTTTTGATTACGCTCACGTTGCGAAGTTCAAACGAACCTCCTGTTGACCATCTCGTGGTCAAAGCAGAAAGTCAAATATTATTTGACTTTCATGCTCGAAAAGCGAGAAAAGAACGAAGGAAGCTTACAAAGGGTCCTTGCTAGAGAGAACTTGATCTTAAAATCTCAGGTATGAAGTATTGCAACTTCAACTTAGAGAAATCAGATCAAGGGTGCAGAAAATGAATGAAGGGCATGCCTATTTATAGTTTTTGCAAAACCATTAGGATCATTCCTTGCTAAAGAGGGAAAGATCTAGGCCATACAATTGTTAGGGAATGATTGGAGGACTTGTTCATCACACAAACCAGCCCATAGCATGAAAAACCAGGGATTAAAACCATTGGAACAAGTAGAAAAGACCAGGTTTAATGTTTCTGAATTTCTACTGTGCTGGTGATGGCTTACGGACCGTAAGCCCATCCCCATACGGTCCGTAAGGACCTTGCAGGTCAGCAACTTTCAGAATTGACAGTTTAGTCCCTGCACTTGAGAAACTTGATTTTTGATGCATTTTTGATACGTTTAAGCCCCGTTAACCCCATTTCAAAGCTCTAAAATGAAGTTAAAGTAAAGGGAACTTAAAATATGCTCAAAAACATCTCGGATGTCGGCTCGTTAGGTCGTACGATTGCGTTGTTCGGTTAATTACGACGGAAGTCGTAACGAACGCAAAAACGATCCAAATTAAGCGACGAATGGAATTTTATCATGCCAATCACTAAAATAAAATATTTTAATGATTACATAAATTTTTGGGTGTCCGGATATATTCAGAACGTAAAATATGCGCGAAAATTGTAGGATCGTGTATTTGACCCGAACGAGTCGTTCAGAGGAGTTTTACTTTGTTTCAGAGGCGGAAACTAAGAAACAAAGGTAGACACAGCTTGTTCTTTACCTTAAACACTGATTTGATTGATTGACAGCAGTTACATGCAAAAGTCACATCGACAACACTTCGGTATGAAAATCCAGAAACTGTTACAATGATTCCGCTTGGACACCTATATATACTAATCAGATTCCGCTTGAAACACATACATCTCAGTTCGAGCGGAATAAGAAAGTTGGTGATTCCGCTTGAAAATGACCAAGGTCATTTCAAGCGGAATTAGCTCCCTCAAGCGAAATCACATCAAATACATATAAAACTTGATTTTTCTCGATCTACGTGCCCTGATCTATCCTATCTAGTCTAAGATTCGATACAAGACGAAGTTGACAGATGCATGCACTAACAGACTCCCCCTCGGATGTTAACGAGTCTTACAGTGTCGAGTCTTTGCAACTTCAGACTTGATCTATCTCTGGGCTTCACTCTTTCAATCAGCATTAACAGACTCCCCCTAGCGATATGCTGGCAGTCCTTAAGTTCATCAGCATCATCTGTTTCAGGATCGTAATCTGGCTTTCACAGGTCCAAGATCATTGCCTGGCTCAAACTTTGTCCACAGAATCGAAACCTGGCTCATGCTCTATTCACAGAATCCTCAGGTATCGGAACCTGGCTCTTTAAACACAAGCTTCTCAGGATCGATCAACCTGGCTCAGCTATACACCTGCACGATCTCTACCTCAACGTAAATTTTACACATTTAAACATTTCAAATTAAGTTGTATGCACTAACTCAAACTCCCCCTCAAAATTAACTATAATCTTGATGAACCACTTGTAGATTTGATTACAAACAATTTGTTTAAGAACACAGACTCCCCCTCACAAAATGTCATCATGTTTAGCACTTGGAACTTTGAAAATCAACTTTTCAATACCAGTTGTCGAAAATCTTTTTGTATTTTTCAAAAGTTTATGCTAAAACACACTAAAAATCTTTTTGGATTTTTGAATATAATGAAGCAAGGAAGTAAAGAAATATTTGTTGGTCCCTCTGATGGGATCTTCCTGTTTGTAAACATAGTTGAATCGTGAAGTGATCAATGCGCGGAATTCATGTAATCACATAGCAGATATACAAAGACAATATTCTACTCTGAATCACCATCTGAGATTCTATTGAATGATGTGAAAGTATACAAGAACCAGAAAGAACTCAGACAAACAAAAGGTAGGTTGCAAGTGAAAGTGTCAAAAAGGTTCTAAATAAACTAACCTACCGGCTATTTATAGGCAAGGACAGAATAAGAGAGTGTTGGCCGATCGGCTGGACTAGCCGATCGGCTGAACATCCTAACCAATCGAGTAGCCTGCTCGATCGGCCGGGCTGTCCGATCGGCTGGCATCAACAGCACTTAACAAAAACTTCACCGATTCTGTCCTGCTTTACATACATACAAACAAAACATATACACAACTATACAAAATACGACTACATGTTGACGGAAGCTACAAACGTTATTGCACTAACAGACTCCCCCTCGGATGTAGCTGTAGTTCCTTCCAACATAGTCTTTATTTCCTCCTGTTGCGTCTCCTCTCCTTTGCCTTTTGTCTTCTCTGTTCAGCTCGTTCCTCTAACATTTTCCTTCTTTTATGCCTGCCCTCATTTATCCACCACTTTCGGTATTCTGGGTCGCCATCACGCTTTCGATCCCACTTTGGAATTTTGTTCTCTTCAGATTCGATAAGCGTTTGATCTGTAGGCGGCACATACCCAAGTTTTCTTCTTCCCCTCTCTGCAGCTTTTCTAGCTATCTCTTTCTGTCTTTGACTTCGCTTGTATACCTTCAGAAATTCATCAACTTCAAGATCTCTCCATTTTGTTTTCCAATTTTTCCCTGAGTTGATTTCTTTTGCGAAGCAAACATCTATTACGCCTTGATACTGCATGGCTATCTCTTTGTCTTTCTTGTCATAGATTATTTTGTTGACAAACAAACAATCTATGTCTTTCTTCGAACAGTTGACCAACCGCATAGGATCCAAAATACTTATTCTTCGTCCTTCTCCAGTGGTCTTGTCAAACAAAGAAATTACTGCTTCAGCTGTAGAGGGATTGTATAGCCAAGCTTGAAATAGATCATAGAAATCTTGTTCAATGGCTCTGAGTGGCATATTCTTCAAACATCTTGGAGGCTTCACATCTAATGTAATGTCTTTTTCTCCACTTTCCAAATAAGTAACAATCTGCTTCGGATATTGTGGCTTCCAATTTGGATAATTGTTCTTTACTTGCCATTTAATGTAATTCCACAAATCCTGATCACGTTCTCAAACTTCTGGACCGTAGTAGTATTGCTTGATATTCTTTGTAACCACCAACTCATCTACGTCCCACCAGGGTAAAGTAGCTATATCAGCTAAGAATTCAAAGTATTGTACACCCTGCTCCCTTCTGATTGCATAAACTTTCAAATCTTCCAGATATCCCCAAGATAAAATATCTCCCCAAGAAAGATCTTTGTTATGAGTAAAGTATTGAAGAGCCCTGAGAGTCTTTCTTTCTTTCGGCATATTCTTGAACCATCGTTTTCTTTCTTCAGCTGTTATTTCTCTAGGAACTGGTTCAGGAATATCTGCTGAAGCAACCCTTTCTTCAATCCTTCTTCTTAACTCGTCTTCATTCTTTTCCTGAAATAACTCTGTGAAAGTAGGAAATGCAACATCTTCACCTTCATAATGAAAATCCACACTGTCTTCTTCTGAATCAGATGCGCTTTCAATCATCACTTCATCATAATGATCAGCTTCATGAGGATATCTAGGCTCGAAATCTTTTGCAGGTGAGTGAGGAATTTCGTCTTCAATATCAAATTTAAATTTTCCATCTTCCAAACCCAACTCCTCTAACATTTCAGCCCGAGTTCTTTTAACCTCTACCTCTCCTTGTTGTTTACCAGATAAGAAAATGACAGTAGGGTTAGAAAGAAATACCTGATCAACAGGTTGTTTTCCAGACGATGATGTTTCATGATCAACTTCATCCTCTTGCTCATTTATTTCATTATTCATCAGCTCATCCACTCTTTCTTGAACATTTGGTTCACTGATTAATAATCCCGAAGCACCTTGATCATTGTTGTCATCGCCTTTGTCATCTTTGTCAGATTTATCATCAGTTTTATCATCTTTATCATTAGAATCATCTTCCTCTTCTTCTTCATCATCTCCGAATAACTCTCTATCAGAATCTTCATCTACAACCTCTCCACGTGCTATCCTTCCTTTTCTTTTTAGATCCATAAACTTTAGCAAGTTTGCCACTTCTTTAGAATTATATGGCACAGGGTAAGCATTTCCAACTAACAAAAATTTGTCAGTTGTATACTCAAGCAGTAGTACTTCCCTTGCTCTTCTTCTTCTTTGAATAATTTCAACTCTTCGAAGGACATTTTCAGCAATAATAGGCTCAGAAGGTTCACCAACGATTAAGTATTCTGGTTCATGAGGCTCTTCAGCTTTAGCTTCCACCATCTCTTGATCGTCTTCAACAATTTCTTGTTCTTGAACCTCAACCTCTTCAGTCATTTCAATATCAAGTTGCGAAGAAGAACCTCCAACCTCTGGTTGACTTGAAGATGCATCAACTATATCAACCTCTTCAACTATCCCTTTGTTCTTTAGGTTTGCTTCTTCAGCCATTTGACGTTCACGTTCCAATCTTCTTTCATTAGCTCTCATTACATCAATTTCATCAAATGCAGCATGAATGTTCATCTTCAAATGACTTTCAACCACAGCAACCAGCATCTAAAGTTGTTGATCTTTCATTACTTTATCAGCTTTCATAGCCTCCATCTCTAATTTCATGGCCTTCATTTCATTAGACGAAGCTTCACTCATCTCATTTAGAAGTTGATTTAATGTTTGATTGACATTCTCCAGATCCTTTGTCTTGGCATTCAAAGAAGATATCTCTTGTGTTAATGACTCAATCACTTTAGAATTACCCTCGGCCTCATCCTTCATCTGATTCATTCTTTTCTCCTTCTCAACCAACGTTGCAACTATTTTATTGTGAGCTTCCATCAATTCATCAATTTCTCTTCTCAGCATATTACGTTCTTCCTCAGCTATTGCTTTCTCTTTTTCCAGTTCTTTAACTCTCTTTGTTAAATCTTTAACCGCTTGATCATTAAACATGTCACTTTCACCTTCAGGCATATCTTCAGAGAAAATACCAGTAGCCGACCCAATATTATCAAAATCAAAGTTAAAGTCTTCTACTTTCTGCTGTGATGACTGAGGAATCTCTTGTTGAGCAGGTTTTGGACTAGCAGCTCTGAATCCAGTGATCTCTACATAATCATCATCATCTGTCTTCTTTTCTGTTTCCACAACTGGAACTTCTTTTGTTTTCACCTCCGGTTCTTTTGGAACATCAACACTTGGTGATTTTTCTTTCTGAACATGTTGAGCTGCCTTTCCTTCCTTATGTTTCTGTGACTCAGCTCCTGATTTCTTTGATCTGACATTTCTGGGAATTACACCCACTGGAGCTGCCTTTCGTTTCTTTCTCTGTCTCTTTGACTTTTCTGGATCGTAAGGAGAATCTTCTTCATCTGAACCCTTTCGTTTCTTTGATGATCTTTTCTTCAACTGAACTTTTCCTTTACCAACAGTTTCAGGAATCAATTCGGATTCGGGTTAAGTAGCTTCAGAGTCTTCATCACTTGAACTCCTTAAAGCTTCTTTTTCTGGTTGAGCCTTTGTAACCTTTTCAGAATGAACACTTGTTTCTTGAGCTTGTTGAGCTGCAACTTCTTCGTTCTTTTTCAGACAGCTTTCCAAAGATTGCTTTAACAAATCAGCACCCTGTTCAATCACCACGGATGGCTCTAGAACTGTTTCATCCACTAGCTTCTTCTGTGGCTCTCCAGAAGACCCTACAAGACAAACATAGACAATAGGATTAGTAACATTTAAATCATATGTGATCTAACTGTCTTAATGCTCCCCTTTTCACTATACCCTTTTCTCCTTCTTTAGGAATAACAACCGTAGGGGATGACTTAGGTGTCCTTTTCCTTTTTCCATCTCTAACATGCCACCACCTAGTCTTTTTCTCAACCATCTCATTCATCCTTGAGTCTCCATTGTCTGAATTGCTGTCATCATGTCTCCATCTATCGTTCTCAGGAGCAACATAAGCTTTATCTTTTATTTTACAAATCAACTGCTTAGATTTCTCATCCTTATCCTTTGTAACTCTTCCTATTGTTGTTTTATTTACAACACTCATCTCCATCACATCCTCACAATCCTTCGGAAGATCTTTGATTTTGTCATTTAGTAACATCATGATGAATCTAGGATACATGATATACTTATCTGCTCCAGCTTGGCAATTTTCCTTCATGTACTCAAAGATTACTTGTGAAATATTATATCTTGTGTTCAGCACCAAACTTGTAACCATATTCATGATGTAATCTGCAACTTCATCGTATGCACCCTTTCTATGTCCCATTAAGTGTATCATACAGTGCATCAAGTACTTATATGCTTTGGAGAAGCTTCTCTTGTACATCTTTCCATTTATGTGCGCAGAAAAACCCATTCTACACCACAATCCTTTTACAAGACGTTCGGACATGATAGTTGGATCATTATCAGAATCTTGTAGGTCTAAAACTCTCCTCACATCTCCAACATCAAACTTAAATTCCACATCAACATCTTTTCCAGCTTGATCCTTCTTTCTTAAAACTGCATGTATCATCTTATCTGAATCTTCATATCTAGCAGTGTTCCAGAATGCTCTAACATGTGATTCATAAATCACAGTTTTATCAGACATCGCTTTGGCTACTCTGCTTTCTCTTAAAAATGTTGCCATTCTTTCTACCACAGTACCAGTGGTTGATTCAGAATCAATTTCACAAGGAATATTATGACTCTTGTCTTTCTCTTTTCCTCGTCCCTGTAAAAATTATTCAGTGAAAATTATTTAAACAAGAACATGAAAATTCTGAAAATTTTACTAACTCATTGACATTCCTATGTGACAGCACTATAGAATCGGCTGGTCTGGTCGATCGAAGAGCATTACTTGATCGATCAGCTGAGAATGATTATAGTGACAGATCCTGATCGACCGGCTGGTCTAGCCGATCGGCTGAGAATGAATAAAGTGACAATGCCTGGTCGATCGGCTGGTCCAGCCGATCGGCTGACAAATTGTGATAAAGAAGTTCTTATAAATGTTGTCCGATCGGCTAGCAAATGCTCTTTGATCGGCTGGCAATCTTATGCACAGAAATCTAAGTATGTGAATAATACTGTTCTTTCAACAAGTAATGCAGCTCTTTTGACTAAGGTTAGCAATTCCTATTCGATCGGCTGGTTTAGCTGGTCGGCTGACAATGTTATTATTGCTGTTCGATCGGCTGGTCTAGCCGATCGGCTGGCAAAACTAAGAGCAAACAATATTCTTCAAAGAATTCAAACAACACAGATTTTATAGCAAATTTTAGCACACATTTCAAGGCATTAACTTTGAACTACCACAAATCTCAACACAAACACATGATCTTCAATGCTACTCGATCGGCTGGTCTAGCCGATCGGCTAGCACATTGCTATTCAATCGGCTGGTCTAGCCGATCGGCTAGCATAATGCAAAACCTCATTCCAATCACTTAACACAATCAAGGCACATTTTTCAAGACATGAACTTCCTAAAGCAACAACAACTATAACATATCATGAATGCTGTCCGATCGGCTGGGCTAGCCGATCGGCTGGCATCTTCGATGAAGAACAGTTTTGAAGAACATAAACAGTTGATTCAAAAATTTATGCTAATTATCACAAATTGAGCACAGATCTATGTTCCTCATGTTGTCGCGATCAAAACCCTATGTTCATTCTTGTCTAAAACGTCCTAAACAGAGGTTAATCTCTCAAAGAACATGCCGACAACCGTAACACCTTAATCCTAGATCTATCAAGATTTAGCATGATTTTTCAGAAATTGATCCGGTAAACTTATAGATCTTTGTATTGCGATCAAAACCCTATAACTAGATTTCATCAACACAACTTAAATCTTCCTAAATCTGATAATAAAGACACCGACAGATATGAACATGAAGAACACTAAGGAATTCAAAGATTTTAATGTTGAGAAACATACCTTTGCCATTTGAGATGATGAGTAAGCCAACAAATCAAAAATATTGTTGCAAAGAGATGAAGATCAATATGAAATTATGAATCGGCTGAGAAAGCTTTTGGTTCGATCGGAGTGTGAAAAAGAACAAATGAAGCAGTTGACTCCTATTTATAGTGTGTCATTGAATCGGCTAGGCAGTACGATCGGTTGGTCCAGCCGATCGGCTGGCCTGTTCGATCCAAGGCACTTTGACTTTCAAACCGATTTGACTTTTTAAACTTTTTCACATTATCAGTATTCAAGAAATCCACTTAAGTATCTAGGTCCAAGCTAATGACCCTAGGTACTTAATTTGTCAACCAAGTTCAACTTAATGACCTTGGTTGACTCGAAGCAAAAACACACTGATATTTTTAACATTTTTCTGAAAATTTTACAAGTTTCAACTTAATGAACTTGCATTTTGACTTTTTATTTTCTTTGTTTATATCAAGATTAGCTCCCAACTTGTTTTTCATTTCAGAACAGCTTCCTACAACTTGCATCAGACTGTGAATCTGAAGATCAATCCTCCGCTTTGGTTTGTCAAAAAAAAAAAAAAAACAGAATTGTAAAATCTTTTTGAGTTTTAAAAGCAGACTCTAACCTATAAAAGTATAACTGAAACTGAAAAACAGAATGTAAAGAAAGAAATCTATATACAAACATATTTTTGATAAGCGTGTCAGGGAATCATATCAGTTTCTTAGACATGTTACAAGTACCGTTAAGCTTTATTTCATATTCAGGATTAAACAATTCACCTCGATTGTCGATATACTGATCCATTTTAAGTTTTCTCACAGATTTCAATTTATTCAGGATATGATTTAGATGTCTTATTAACTTGACTCATTTATGTGTCCCACCTTTTGAATATACTCCCGTATCAAGTTCCCAATATTCAGTCTTACAGGTGAGTATACCTCAGATGATATCTGTAAGGGGTTAAATGCGAGGGCCGTGAGAGCTCAGGTCGATACTTCCGTATACGCAGAGAGATGACGGCTTCGACTTTTCGGTGTGTCCCCTTTAGAGGATCTTTTGATTTCAACAGCAGCAACTATCAATTTTATTGTTTCATCAGCTTGCTGAGGGCGATGCTATGTTTCAAGCATTTTGCGTAAAGTATTATTCGGGGACTAGGTCAGAACTTCCATTCAGCAGAAGTCCCGGAATAATACCCCAGATATCACTGAGCATAAAGACCTAGTATCTCAGAATAAGGGACCTATCAAACGAGATTTCAGGGGTTACCTATATATCCAAATAGTGTTCCCCACAAATTAAGTCTCGTTTTGTTTTTTTAAGTTTATATCCCGAACCAATCTATTAACTGTGTAAAAACCTATCGACACATCATTAGTGAGACTGTTTAAACCTTTTAAAAACTTTACAAATCTTTAGCATACCGTAACAGTCTAACTGATGTACTATCATTTTCCCTTTTGCACAGGCTCTTTTTCATTTTTTTATTGTTTTTGGATTTTGAAATTTTATCATGTTTTTGGCTTTTTGATTTTTTAATGTTTTTGGATTTTCTATAAAGTATATACAAATATATCTATCTCCACCTAAAGACCAAAACAGGTAAAAAATCGACAAACCATTGCAGATAGATTATCAACATCATCTACAGTGGTATCCTCATCAACGCCAACGATCCCATCCTTCACCGACAACAGTATCATACCATTCAGTTTTAAAAGATATTTAAAACGTGATCTATCAAATGCTTTGGTATGTAAATCAGCTTTTTGCTCGTCAGTGTGGATTTTCTCAAATTGTATCAACTTTTTCTCGAAACAATCGCGAATAAAGTGATGACGAATTTCTATATGTTTGGTTTTAGCGTGATGAACCGGATTTTTTGTTATATTAATTGCGGCCTCATTATCAACAAAAAGAGGAGTGTTAAGAAACTGCAAACCGTAGTCGCGCATCTGTTGCTGTATCCACAGGATCTGAGAACAGCAACTGCTGGCAGAAATGTACTCTGCTTCACATGTGGATAGCGCCACAGACGTTTGTTTCTTACACTGCCAGGTGACCAAGCGAGGTCCAAAGAACTGGCATCCTGCAGTTGTTGATTTGGCATTGACTTTGCAGCATCCGAAATCCGAGTCGGAATACCCTTCGAGCGTAAAATCACCTTTTCTAGTGTAACATCCGTCAAAAATGGATCTTAAAAAAAAAACGGACTTATTTTTGTAAACCGGATTCCAACGTATAAATAAATAAAAATAAATAAATAAACGGATTCTTATTTACCTTTCATTATTTTTTGGTATTTCTCGTGAATTATTTTAATTAATATAATTACTTACGGCATCGTCTTCTCCGTTGGCAACTAGGCAAATTATTTTGCTGGTTCAAAAAAAAAAATTATTTATGATATTATGGCTATTATAAGTCCGTTGATTTGAACGTTTCAAGCAATAAATACTACCTAATTATTTTGTGTTATTTATAAAAATATAGTAAATAAATAAATAATCAACTGGCCATGAAAGTGTGAAACGGACAATCTTTGATGAGCATAAAGGTACTCATTGAAAGAAATAAATGGTCATCATTGAAAGAAATGGAAAGACGATTACATATACGATATTTTAAAATATTACAAATTGCCTTAGGGTGAAGGGGGTGCTCACCTAATAGGTGAGTCCCCTCTCTTACGCCAAACCAATCCCCGTGTGCCACGTCAACTCTCCTCTTAAACTCCCCTAACACCCCAATTTGATGGCGCCACTCCCCTCTTAGGTGAATTGGTTTTTTTTTTTTAAAAAAAAAAAAGAGAAAATCATTGATTGGTCCCCTCTCCCTCTCTCCTCCCCCTCTCTTCGGTGCCTCCACCCCCATTTGCTTCCCCGATTCACTCCCCCGCCTTAATGGCGGTACCCCCCTAATCGGCAAAATGCCTCCCCGATTGAAGTCCCCGAAGACGCCCCCATCACCCTTATAATTCACAAAGAATCTGAACTATGTTGGCTCTCGCAAAACCGTTCGTGTACCGGGTTGCTCTTTTCATTCCAATCTGCAAAGTATATGAACCGGCCATTGCCACCTTCCTATCTATACCAGTGCATTCGCAGATCTGAACCGCTCACCACCACAACTGATGATAGCGATCGCACCTTTGCTCGCCGGTGCTAACAAGAAAACAACCACCACCGCCACCATCATTGTTTTTGTTCTTGTCGTTTCGCCTTTCACCATCTTCGCTTCAGTCTGAAACCCATCGGAAGTTACTTTCATCTCAGTTAAGGCAACCAATCGACCTTGTTGATTTCGTTTATTCTATTATACAAGAACACAAACTTTGTTTAGTTTTGAAGAATTAATTATTTCTTGGAAC
The DNA here is from genome assembly GCF_002127325.2 of Helianthus annuus. Taxonomy (NCBI): domain Eukaryota; kingdom Viridiplantae; phylum Streptophyta; class Magnoliopsida; order Asterales; family Asteraceae; genus Helianthus; species Helianthus annuus. The sequence goes on from NC_035440.2 coordinate 128,036,111, forward strand.
AATAACCAAACACGTTTGGTGAAGTTTTTTTTCTGGGTGGAACATCAAATATACATATTACACACTATATATTTTATGTATCATTTCTTATAATATATTACATTTTTTTTTAAATACACGTTTCAACTAATTGCAAATTACCAAAATCTATCAATTCTTTTAAAATCAATTTTACAATGTATTACTAAAACAAGTATCCTAAACTTGCAAATAAATTTGATAAACATTTTCCAACTGTTCGAGCATGTATATTGTTGGTTTTAATTTCACTGTAAAGCAAAGCCATTCGTTCAATCTTAAAATGACGCCAATAAGATCTCATTAATTTATTACTAATACTATATGCATGTATATAGGTAAGCCCACTATTTGTGATAAAATAACATCAACACTATTTCGAACCACTCACAGCCAACTACTAAAAAATGCTAAAAGAGTTGTTTTCTTCATGTGAACCCATACATAATTAGCCTTGGATATTTCATTTATTAATTAAGTTAGTAGTAAAATTTATTAGACTAAGCTTTTACAAGAAAATATATATATAACGACAAAACTATTTTGTTATGTTATTATCGTAACTGTTACAATTATATATTTAATTCATTAGTCACATTAAAAATTTTATTGTTTATTTAAGTTACAAAAAAAAGCCCCCATGTATTTGGATTAATAGCTTGTTTATGTAGTTGTTTTATTTAGAATTTTCGTTACTATATATTTTAGGATAACTATCTCGTCGATATTCCAATCGTGCGGTTGCTTTTCTTGAGTGGATCGAATCTTCGCAAAACAGTGAGTAAACTCTTTCCCCTTTTTATCACAAACTTTTTGGGGTGTATCAATGTGTCTCGCTCAATTATTTTAATCTAAATTCAAGTATGCAATATCTGATGTGTCGTATATGCATTTATTGGATGTTGTTGTTGTTGATGTTATTGATGTTGTTGTGGTGTTGGTCATGATAGTCAATAGTCATTCATTCAGTGGATCCACGGCTGACCTTTCCTCATGACCTGGAGATGTCGGTATCGCCCCATTAGTCTTGGGCTGACCTTTCCTCCTAACTATGGGACGTTGGTATCGCCACAGTCACACCCTTTATGGGTGTGGGACGCAAGGAGTCGGTTTTGGTTTTGGTGTCGGTCTTGGTCTTAGTCATTACTCGGTTACCATTCTATGGTCATATTACTTGTGCATTGCTTCCACATGATTAATTGCATGCTAAATTTTCAAATTAATATTTGGAATTAAAAAGGTAAAACATATTACTTTTATTTCTAAATTTTAAAATGGTAAACCTGTTTTATTTAACTAAAGTTTACTCGCCAGCTCTTGTAGCTGACCCAAAAATACTATTTTACACATGATACAGGTGTAGAGGATTGAAGATTGGACTAGATCAGGATCACATAGGAACTTTGCCTTAGTAATTAAAAAGACAAGTTTGATGTATTGTTTGAATATTTGAAAATTATATGAAAAGTGTGACATTTAATCTTGTATTGTTTAATTATGAAATTTTAATAGTGCCATAAGCTTTCGGCAATCATCATGCCCTGTACCGTTCCGCTGCGGGTCGGAGTGTGACAGATTGGTATCAGAGCCAATGGTTATAGGGAATTAGGATAGGTTATTAGACCCTTAGACCTAGACTATAGCCTAATATGGTTTTTATGTGCTTTATGTGCTAAATTGTTGTCTTAGCTTATGTTGTTAAATTTCATAAGTTTAATAGTTGTTAATGTCACACACTAAATGTATGTGAGCACTTTTAAATCTTATATGCTAAATGTTATGTGCCTTGCATACGTGATTTAATTCTATGCTATAGTTTATCATTTCAATGCTACACTTCACACACTATGCAATATAAACATTAAGTTTCTAACTATTCCATTCATATCTTTATTCATACAAAGTCTAAGTCATTTCAATATTCAATTCATGTCAATTATACTTGATTCTATTTTTATTTCATTTTGATATTTCAAATTTCATTTAAATTTTTCAATCTCGTCAAAGTGAGTTCTTGTGACGGGCATGTAGTAACTGGAAGGGTTAAGTACCGGTAGTCGGGACGTCCTGTCTAGGCTGGCAATCGTATAAATCCAATAAGGACCAGTTTGCCTACCTGGGGACTAACGATGAGAGTACCGATACCTATTAGGCCAAAGCATGTCACACCAAACGTCAAGGAAACATAAGTCAACGTGTCTATGTTAACTCATTGACATCCTCTAATATCTTTTCACATCAAGTCAACTTGAGTCATTTAATATTTCACTATTTCTCTTTGGGTTAAGTGTATGCGAACCATGCGAAGGCTCGGTAATTACGAGGGCCCACGTGATTACGAAAGTGACGCATGGAAGGCATACCACGCCTTACGATGTGCCAAACCTACAAATTTTCATTATTTCATTTTTTGTAATATTATTTTATCCTAAGTTTTATGTTTTTGAGAAGGTTTTTATTCCATTTTTCATTCGATTGTTAATCTTTAAATTCTCAATATGTATGCAATAATTCTTATAGATGTCTTCTAAACGTCTTCGTATTGGAAAACGTGCTGGGAACTCCAGCCGACGCATGGCAGCCCATATCGCCGAAGAGATGGCCGCCGTTCTTCCCAACATCGTCGTACAAGTTCAACAAGCTCTCAATAACCCAGAGACCCACGATGGAGATAATAGCTTGAGGTGCACCTACAAACACTTCAAATCATGTGATCCCCCTACGTACGAAGGCACCACCGGTGCAACCGTTCTTTTCCGTTGGTATGAGGAGATGGAGAGTACGTTTCTTAATCGCGAATGTCCTGACAATCGCAAGGTTCGTTATGCTTCTGGCCGCTTATTAGGAAACGCACTCACTTGGTGGAATGCTGAAAAGAATACACGTGGTGCTGAAGCCGCAGTGGCTTTGACATGAGAACAACTGAAGGAACTAATGACTGAAAAGTTTTGTCCTCGGCACGAGATTAAGAAACTTGAGGATGAATTTTGGGTTTTGGAACAAGATAGTGGAGATAACGTGGCATATAATAAGCGGTTTCATGAGTTGAGTAAGATGTGCCCGTACTTATTCACACCACTCACCCGTCTCATAGAGCAGTACATTAAAGGTTTGCCGCCTGTTATAAAGGACACTGTGGAAGGTAGTAAACCTGAAACCCTAGAGGTAGCTATGCGACTCGCTGGTCAACTTACTGAGAACCGTATTAAATCAAAGCATCTGAACCGTAACGGGGTCAAGGGGTCAACTAGTGAAGCTGAGGAGCCGAAAGAGGCAAGAGAAACTAGGATTGAATCTCCCTCCCGTTCCAATAAAAAGAAGCACAGGGACAACGGGAAGAACTATGCAGTAACCACACCAAATAAGAAACCATATACTGGTTCATTTCCCAAGTGCAATTATTGTCAATACCACCACCCACCCAACTTCCCATGTCGACAATGCACTGGTTGTGGGCGTTTTGGCCACTTAGTCGATGCATGTCGCAACCTCCAGAACCAAACCACCAACCAACCACGAAACCCACATAATGCACAAGTCTTGACTCAACCTTTCCCTCAGCCCAATCTGGTGATGGTTCCATATCAAGCTCAGAATGTAACTCAACCCTATTATCAACACAACTATCCTATGATGCCACATGCAAGGGCATGCTTCAACTGTGGGGATCCCACTCATTTTAGAAACAGCTGCCCTAGATTGGTTAACATCATTAATGCCCAAGCCCAGGCTCACCCGATTAACCAAGCAAACCAGGCAGCAGGGGGTAGAGCCTTCAACGTTAATGTGAATCAAGCTGGCGCTAACAACGACGCGGGAAACGTATAACTTAAGTCTGAATAGACAAAACCTTTTGACTTTTTCAATCTCAAGGCAATTAAAAAGTTTTGATGTTATTATTTTTAATTATCGTTGTTTCCTTTTGTGCTCAGACAATTACGTTAACGTTATGTTGACTGAGGCATTTTATGCTAAAGTCATTTAATATCTTTATTGTTCTATTGTTTTTTTCATAATTTTGTTATCTTGCGTTATAATCAATTCATGTAGTTGCTATTCCGTTATTTATTATCATTACTATTTCATGTCAAACAATTACCCGACCTAGCCCGCAAGGGACAAGGACGTGGTTACAACTTAACTTGCAAAAGTTAAGGACACATGCAATATTCTGTTAAGCTATTGATGTGTGTTGGTGTGTATATAATTTAGATATATAATTAAGCCCTTTTTACACCTTTAGCCAAGTTTTAAATTTATAAAACACGATATTCATTAACACTAAACACACATATGGGCAAGTGCACCCATCGTGGACGTAGTATAGTGTTGGTAAGATACCGAGGTCGTCCAAGGACACAAGAGCTTTTAATACCGGTTTATCCTCAACGTCTAATCAAATCAAAAAGTGAGAAAAATGTTTTTAAACTAAGAAAATAAAATCTAACTAAATGCTGAAAAATAAAATAAAAATAAAAACAGATAGACAAGATGAATCACTTGGATCCGACTCGTGTATTAGTATAACCTTTGATTATTTTCGCACTTTTGCACTTGTTTAAGAGATTATCTTAGTTATTGTAGTAGGCCCCTCTTTTGAAGGCGACGTTACCCTCAACCCAGTAGTTTGAGTCAGTCAGCAAGGATACAAACCTAAAGGGTCGGATTATTGGAAGATAATGAATTAAGTTATTAATGCAAATTATGGTAGGCCCCGCTTTTGGCGGTGACATTACCCTCGGCTAAGTAGTCTGAGTCAGCAGGGATACAGTCCTAAATAGCCGGGTTATAGTATTAATAGTAGTTAACTTATGAGGGGGTCAAAGAGTTTGGATCCCCGCCATCCAATACCTATGGGCATTGAAGGAGATCCTACTAAATTTGACCCAGGTCCCAAGCAGGACCTCTAAACGCTGAACAAGGGCAAGACCCTTACCAAACCGTTCCCTTAACCCCCGACCAGGTAGCCAACATACCTCCATATAGACCGTGGAGATATGAATGGTGAAAATCTTTTATTTTATATAGACAGTAAAATAATGCCAAGACACCACGGACAAACGATAAGGAAAGATCACCTTCAACATAAGCAACTAGTTATTAAAGTCATTAATACAAAACCAAATAAAAAGTGCAAAAGATTGAAAATAAAAAGTATTATACTAAACACTTGTCTTCACCAAGTGATGTAAGAGACTTAGGCAAACATGGCCTTGATTGTCAAGAACTCTTACGATCAATCTTGGATCCCGAGACGACTCACACACTCTACGATGGACAATGGATGATGGTGGTGGATGATGGTGTTATGGTGGTGGTGGGTGGTGGATGAAGTGTGAGAGAGGTGGTGTGCCAAGGGATGAGATGGAATGAAACCAAGCACCCCTATTTATAGGCTGAACAGAAGGCTGGGTACGGCTCCGTGTCCGCTGGACACGCCCCCGTGCCCGTCTGACACTCTCTCTCCTCATTAATTGTAATTCGCAATTACAATTAATGCGCCTGCTGTATTTTCACCACGCCCTCGTGCCTGCTGGACACGGCATCGTGGTGGGCAATGGAAGCTTCTATAAGTTTGTCTTTTATACTGCTTCTTGGGCACGGCCCCGTGCTCGCTGAGCACGGGGCGTGTTCAGACTTCTGCTTTCTCTTCTTTGCTTTGGAGGATGCCGTTGAGGGTCCGGCCAGTCTACTTTTATTCCTTTTCTTGTATTTATGCTAGAATTAGTTGTCTTTTTGCTTCTTTTGTGAATTTGAGCTCATTTCATCCTGAAAATACAAAAGGAAGACAAAAACACTCTTTTTCCAACATTAGTACTTAAAAAGGGTTAGTTTTATGCCTTAATTGATGTGATTTATATGTTGCATTTTACACACATCAAATACCCCCACACTTGAACTTTTGCTTGTTCTCAAGCAAAACTCTTTAAATGTGGCTTATACTCCCAAATGGAATAGGTAGAAGAGAAAGTTTTTGGCTTGTCATAGAGTGTCGGGAATCCAAGATCTTTGTAAGTTTTATTTTTATTTATTTACAATCCTATTCGTTATGATTTATTTAGAACGTTTCACAGGATAAATTACTTATTCGGGCATAGCATGCCTTATTAAAATTCCATTTATATACAAGTTCACATACCTCACGGGAGATCACTCAACACTCGGCCGAAGGTGTATTTTTTTAGTGAATCACTCGAGGGCGGCATGGAACTTACGCCTTCCATAGGCTTGCCAAGCAATCAATCCTCCTCCTTTTTAACTTTTTACCTTTGTAAATATCAAGAGGACTTTTTGGGTGAAGGGTTAGGCTTGGGTTAAAGGTGGGTGGTTGGGTTAGTGGTTAGTAAAAGGGCGAAAATCGTAAAAAGCGTCGGTTTTCGTGACACACTTTGTTTTTAGTGACTCTTTATTTTGAAGTATTTCTCCAAACAAGCTTTTATATAGCTTTTGTTTGTTTTTGACTTCATCATATATATATATATATATATATATATATATATATATATATATATATATATATATATATATATATATATATATATATATATATATATATATATATATATATATTTTGATAAGTCACATAAAATAGTTAGCTTACGAAAAACCGAGCTTGTTACTAAAATAAAGGGTGAAAAATAAAAAAAGGGTTTTTGGTGGGTAAAAAGGGTTTTAGGGTAATGAAATGAAAGGTTTAGGCTCAAAGGGGCTAACTAGGGGGATTTTGGGTAGGTGGTAAAAAATGAAAAATAATGGTGTAGAAAGAAAAATATGGTTAGTCCTAATGCCTCCATCACTTACTTACTTGGGTTTAAGTTGGTAAGGACTGGGAATGTATCGTCGTGGCAAGTTCTAGAGTTGTAAGAACCAAGCGGCTATTCACACAAGAAACGAAAAATGAGCATTTAGTCTAAAGATGTATATTTGTATGCTCAATAAAGGCTCAAAACTCACTTTTGTGGGAATGGGTTTTTAATGCGATCAAGTATATATAATCGAATTTTTAACTAGACTTGTAATGCCGTTTCGTTATTTTCTTATGTTGGTTCTTTGTTATCACGACGCTATCGGTTGTAAATTTGTAAAAATATAACCTTTTTAGAACTTGTTATTCCCAAATTAAACCAAGACAAGTAAAAAAAAAACGAAAAGTTTTTGAAAAAATTTGGGGTGTTTAGCGGTTCCAATAGAGTTTTGTGTAAGACTTGTAATTAGGATTTGCAAAATTCAAGGTTTTAGCATCCCCCCCACACTTAAATTACACATTGTCCTCAATGTGTCCAAAAATAAGATTTTCGGTTGATTAGAATGTGTAAAAGTAGGTTAAAAAGCAAAGATTTATGTTACTGGCAGCCTGGACACGGCCCCGTGGCGAACTGCCAGTAATGAAAACTTACAGAAGATGAACACGGGGGCGTGTCCACTGGACACGGCCTCGTGTCTGGCAAATAATTGCAGGTCAGTAACCAAACAGCAGGTCTGGGAGATGAACACGGGGGCGTGTCGGCTGGACACGTCCCTGTGTGGACAGTCTGTGAGCCTGAAAAACAGGTTTCGTCTCCCGGTTTCTCCATTTTGGGGCTGCAAATGCTAAGGTTTAGCACTCTAACCCTTGCATTGTACCTGTTTCATCACTCAATACCACACCAAGCAAACATAAAACATCCTAATTTACCAACGTCAATTGTCTCCAAGCATAAAGTGAAAATAAAACAAAATAAAAAAAACAGTTAAAGAAAGTAAATTGTTCAACAAGCGGCATGCAGGCCGTAAATTGTTTGGTAGAGAAGGGTACTTAAACCTGTGGGCTTATCACCAACCTGCCCCATGTTCCTTCAAACGTCCATGTCTTCACCGCTATCATCACCTCCATCCCCATGCCTCGCCATGTACTCCCGGATGCTACCGATATCATCTTGTATATCGTTGATGTTGCGCTCAATAGCTCCAACCCGGTGGTATGTGTTGTTGGCGAGGTTGTAGGTGTTCCTGGTACACATGAGGTTTTCATGCAAAAGATCATGTAAGCTTTGAAAGTTAGGAAAACCGCCTCCTTGTGAGGAGGATTGACCCGGATCACCATGGGGTTGGTACTGGTAGTGGGGAGGTGGTGCGTGGAGAACTAGGGCCTCTTGTGGGTTCCATGCATAGCCTTGTGTCCTTTGGAAGCTCACCGTCCCGTCTTCCGCCTCATAAAGTAAGTTCATGGCTCGGCAAATGTGGTAGTCAACTCGTCCCGACCATGGACTCCTTTCAAAGGACCTTGGGATTGTCGTGAAATGCTTGAAAAGACGGTACACCCATCCCCCGAAGAAGATAGGCGTAGGAGCGTGAGCAAGGCGATTGAGGTGCATGTTTCGTAACAAGAGATATGGAACATCGAGAGGCTTCTGGTTATGGATGCAGTGAAGGACAACCAAATCTTTCAACCCTACAACGCCACTACTGTCGTGACGCTGGTTTAGCGAGTAGGTGAGGAGCCTGTGAATGTAGCGGTAAAGCGGGTCCCTCAGTTTGGTACTCTTGGTGCTACTAGGGTTGTAGATTCCTTCACCGATCTGAGCCCATGCGGCTTGACGTTCATTTACATCCAAGTCTCGTAATCCCCCGGTATTCTCCTCATTTCCCGATTCCTCTTCCCCGTACAGTCCTATTATAGCTCCAAACTCTGCCATGGAGATCGAGTACCTTGTCCCGCCACACCGAAATGCAACCCCTTCATTGTCAAACGGGTCACACCTCGAGGCGAAATTGAAAGTACTGTAGAACTCCATGGTGCATTGATGCACCGACCGAAGCCGAGTGTTCAATGCAACTGCTAGTGGCCCTGTCACGATGTTGTTGAATTGGTCTAGCTGGTTCACCATGGTTAACAGGTCCGTGCATGCTCGCCTAGGATACTCCTCGGGTCTTGTTTTGAGTGTCTCATATCGTGCCCTAGCATCGAGTTCGCTTGCGTTGAACCTTGTGAACTTTGACATCTGAAAGAATACACCAAAAGTTAGTACGAAACAAAGAAATTTTAAAAGAAACTTGCAAACAGTGGGCTGGACACGGCCCCGTGTTCAGTGGACACGGCCCCGTGTCCAGGCGTCTGTAACCCAAAAACTTCATTTTTCGTCCCGGTTCCGAAAACCTGAAAATTTTTAGCCCAATAGCTGCGGTTTCCCCCGAAAATGAAACCCTAAGTGTCGTTTTTCCCAAAACAAACCATTTACCCTTCCAATTTTTTCTTTTTCGGTTCAAAAACAAGGGTTTGGGGTTTTAGTGGGAAATCGAACGAATCTATCAACAATACATGTTTATTTACTTTCTAGTACACTAATCTAAACTACTACTAACAGATTGCATCAAAAATTTGAAGTTCGATCCGGATGAACACGAATAACCCTAGATTTTTCCCCAATTTTTGATGTTTTAACTACATGGAAGTAATTAATCTAACTACTAAAGATGATAGAATCATACCTTGATGTTGTTAAACGTGGTAGTGACGTCGGAAATTTGCGGAAAATCGCCTGGAACCAGAGCGTTTTCGGCGAAACGGGGCGTGTGGAATGAGGTAACTGTTGTGAAAAGAGGGTTTTATCCCGACAGTCGCCTCGACACGGCCCCGTGTCCAGCGGACACGGCCTTGTGCCGAGCAAGGTTTTTGAAATTATATTTTTTTTTTGTGCTCGTGTGCATGCCCTTTTTTCCGAAAATGGTTAGAAGACTTACCGGTTGTTTTTGACGTACACTTGCCTGTTCGTAACATGTCAGGTACGATGTTGAGTTTATTCGTTAACCGTTTGAAGCGAGATCTCCTCTTCCTCATCCTCAATGGATCCTCGGTAGCGTTTTAGCCGTTGGCCATTGACTTTAAATGGTATCCCATTTCGAGCTTTAATTTCTACTGCACCGTGAGGAAAAACATAGGTGACGGAAAAAGGTCCTGACCACCTAGATTTTAGCTTACCAGGAAATAATCGAAGTCGTGAATTAAACAATAGAACCTGATCTCCTACCCGAAATTCATTAGATTTAATATATTTATCATGTAAAATTTTCATTCTTTCCTTATAAATTTCGGAGTTAGAATATGCATAATTCCTTAGCTCGTCTAATTCATTTATTTGACAAAATCGATTTTTACCGGCAGTTTCTAAATCTAAGTTAACATTTTTTATTGCCCAGTAGGCTTTGTGAGCTATTTCTACTGGCAAGTGACAACTTTTTCCATAGACAAGCTTATATGGGGTTGTGCCTATAGTGGTTTTATAAGCAGTTCGAAAAGCCTATAAAGCATCGTCTAATTTGTCGGCCCATTCTTTTTTATTTATTCCTATGGTTTTTTCAAGTATTCGTTTTAAACCTCGATTAGTCACTTCGGCTTGCCCATTTGTTTGAGGGTGATACGCTGTTGAGACCCGGTGATAAACCCCATACCTTGTTAATATTTTTTCGAGTTGATGATTGCAAAAATGGGTACCTCTATCACTTATCAAAGCCTTTGGTGTCCCGAAGCGAGAAAACAGTTTTTTCAGAAATTTTACCACTACTCTTCCATCATTTGTTGGAAGAGCCTCGGCCTCCGCCCATTTAGACAAGTAATCGACTGCCACAAGTATATATTTGTTTCCCTTTGAAGGCGGGAAAGGTCCCATGAAATCGAGTCCCCACACATCAAAGATTTCACAAACGAGAATGCCATTTTGAGGCATTTCGTTTTTGGAAGAAATATTACCTGATCTCTGGCAGACATCACATGTCTTTACAAGGTTTTGTGCATCCTTGTAAATGGTTGGCCAGTAAAATCCTGAATCAAATACCTTTCGTGCGGTACTTGCGGCACCATGATGTCCTCCGTATGGACCTTCATGACAATGACGGAGAATTCTTCGTGCTTTATTACCATGGACACACCTTCGGATGAGCTGGTCGGCACACATTTTGAAAAGATAGGGGTCTTCCCAAAAGTAATGCTTTACATCAGCAAAGAATTTCTTTCTTTGATGATGTGGCCATCCCTTGGTGACTATACCGCTAGCTAGGAAATTAGCGTAGTCGGCATACCATGGCTCTTGTCTACTCTCCATCATTTCCAAGGATTCTGTGGGAAATTTCTCGTTGATTTGCTTGTCTCTGGTCGTTTCCAAAGCTGGGTCTTCTAAGCGTGAGAGATGATCTGCAGCAGTGTTTTCTGCTCCTCTTTTGTCCTTGATTTCGATGTCGAATTCTTGGAGGAGTAGAATCCATCTGATCAAACGGGGTTTTGCGTCTTGTTTCTTGAAGAGGTACCTGATGGCTGCATGGTCTGTATAGACTACAGTTTTAGAAAGAACAAGATAAGAACGGAATTTATCAAAAGCAAACACCACTGCTAGTAATTCTTTTTCTGTAGTTGTATAATTTTCTTGTGCATCATTAAGAGTTTTACTAGCATAATAGATTGGGTGGAAATGCTTTTCTTTTCTTTGTCCCAAGACTGCTCCAACAGCAAAGTCACTTGCATCACACATGATTTCGAAAGGAAATTTCCAATCTGGTGCTATCATGATAGGTGCATTGACTAGCATTTCCTTGAGGGTTAGAAATGCTTGATTGCATTCCTTGTCAAAGATGAAGGGTGCATCTTTTTCAAGTAATTTTGTTAGAGGCCTTGAAATTTTCGAAAAGTCCTTGATAAACCTTCTATAAAATCCGGCATGCCCTAGGAAACTTCTGATTGCTCTTACGGAGGATGGAGGAGGTAATCGAGAAATAGTTTCTATTTTTGCTCGATCAACTTCCATTCCTTCGCTTGAGATTTTGTGACCGAGTACTATTCCCTCTGTTACCATGAAATGGCATTTTTCCCAGTTAAGGGCGAGGTTAGTTTCCTCACATCGGGATAGCATTCGTTCAAGATTATCGAGGCATTGGTCATATGAGTCTCCAAAGATGGAAAAGTCGTCCATGAAGGCTTCCATTGTCTTTTCTATCATATCATGGAAAATGGCCACCATACAACGTTGGAATGTTGCAGGCGCATTACATAGACCGAATGGCATGCGTCGATATGCGAAAGTTCCGTAGGGACATGTGAAAGTTGTCTTCTCTTGGTCTTCTGGTGCTATCGGTATTTGAAAGTAACCTGAAAAACCATCTAAGAAACAATAAAATTTATGACCGGATAGTCGTTCTAACATTTGATCAATGAAGGGTAAAGGAAAGTGGTCTTTCCTTGTTGCTTCATTTAATCGCCTATAATCTATACAAACTCTCCATCCGGTGACGGTTCTCGTTGGTATTAATTCATTTTTCTCATTAGTTACTACCGTCATACCTCCTTTCTCGGGACTACTTGAACGGGACTTACCCACGGACTATCGGAGATAGAGTAGATTAATCCGGCGTCAAGCAGCTTGATGACTTCATTTTTAACCACTTCTTGAACATTGGGATTCACTCTTCGTTGTGGTTGAATTACTGTTTTGTAGTCATCATTCATTAAAATTTTGTGCGTGCACATGGAAGGGCTTATTCCTTTAATATCTACAAGCTTCCAAGCGATCTTGTTTTTGTGTTTTTTAAATAGGTTAACTAATTTCTCTTTTTCTACTTTACTTAATTTAGATGAAATAATTACAGGTAAACTACCATCTTTGCCTAGAAAAGCATATTCCAAACCTTTAGGAAGTTCTTTGAGCTCAATGGGTGAGTCTTTAGAAGACACCTTATTTTGTGGCTCATCTAGATTAAGAACCTTAAAGGTTTGTTCTATGGCTATTTCTTCTTCGACAAAGTGGTCTTCTTCGTTAGTTGTATCGGGTGGTTCAGCTTCATCTTCAATTAGGGGGTCATTATTGCCAAAAGGATATTTCATTGAACGCTCAAGATCTATGCTCCTTTTGAATGCCCCTAACTGAAGAGGTAAATTGTTGAATTTCCGGTTTTTCAATGCTTTATGAGTTTGTACAAAAGGTTTTCCCAAGACTAGGGGGCGTCATCAAGGATGACGAAGTCGGTTGGGATTACCAATTGATTTGTGTGAACCAAAACATCTTCAACTACACCGATTGATTTTATCACTTTTCGATCGGATAGAAAAATGGGTATTTGAAGTGGAGTAAAATCACTAATACTTAATTTTTCAAAAATGTAGTTAGGCATTATGTTAACACAAAGATCTTTATCAATAGTGATATTACTAATAAATGAATTTTGAAAGAAACATGGAACCGATGTAATGTTAATTTCAAAAGGGTCTTCTTTTATTAGCGAAGTTTGATTATTAGTTAACTTAACACTCACTATTTCTTTGATTTTAGCACTAGTGTTTAACTCTTTTAAAAACTTGGCATGAGGGGTTATTAAACAATGATTTTCGAAAGTAGGTGATAAGAGATTAATTTCTTCAAAATTAGACTCTTCATGAATTTTAACATTATCGGACTCACCTTTTTCATTGTTTAACTCATGTGTCGGTTTTTCACTTTCTTGTTCTTCCATTTTTACATTTTCAACTATCTCTACGTTATTATTACTATTCAATTCTTCTCTTGCGCGGGATTCCTCTTCCCTTGCGCGAGATTCTTTCATGTAATGTTCGATAGTTTTAATGTGTTCTAATATCCTATTGGTCACTTTGGTGAGAGAAAAAGAATTTGGATCCTCAAAGCTTGAATCCGGTTGTTCGATCCTTGGCTCCTCATAATACTCATATGAAGTAGATGGTTCACACCATTGTTCTTCATTGTAAGTATATGATGGATAAGGGTCGAAACTTTGTTCTTCATAGTACTCATATGAGGTGGGTTGTTCACGGCATGGTTCCTCATAATAAGAGTATGAATGTGGTGGCTCATATCTTGAGTCTTCAAAGTATGAGTATGAAGGCTCATACCTTGGTTCATCAAAATATGAGTATGAGGGAGGAGGTTCATACCTTTGGTCTTCATAGGATGTATATGAAGTCGACGGCTCGTACCTGGGCTCCTCATAATGGTTGTATGAATTGGATGGTTGATATGAGTTATTATATTGAACCGAGCGTGGGTTACGACAATTAGTGCAATAATTACCCCTATAATCATCCTCATCATAGGTGTAGTTGTAGCCTCTTGAGTATTGATCCATAAGAACCACTCAACAGACCACAACTGAGTCTCGGGACCAGAAAACAAAAATAAAGACGGAAACAGAAGCTGGACACGGCCCCGTGTTCAGTGGACACGGTCCCGTGTTCAGGGTCTGTATCTGGGCGTTTTAATTAAAGTTACTGGTCACGTTGAGCACGGTGGGCGTGTTCAGTGAGCACGGTTCCGTGTTCAGACTCTGTATCTGGGTATCTAACTAAAAATATGCAGCACGGGGGCGTGTTCAGTGAGCACGGCCCCGTGTTCAGGCTACTGTAAATGCAAACTAAACTAAAATGCAGAAAAATGTGCGCGCGTTTTGAAAAGGTTTTGAAAAACTGATTAGGCCGTTGATTTTAAGCTTTCTTAAAATCCTTGTGTCCCCGGCAACGGCGCCAAAAACTTGATGTATGTTGGTGTGTATATAATTTAGATATATAATTAAGCCCTTTTTACACCTTTAGCCAAGTTTTAAATTTATAAAACACGATATTCACTAACACTAAACACACATATGGGCAAGTGCACCCATCGTGGACGTAGTATAGTGTTGGTAAGATACCGAGGTCGTCCAAGGACACAAGAGCTTTTAATACCGGTTTATCCTCAACGTCTAATCAAATCAAAAAGTGAGAAAAATGTTTTTAAACTAAGAAAATAAAATCTAACTAAATGCTGAAAAATAAAATAAAAATAAAAACAGATAGACAAGATGAATCACTTGGATCCGACTCGTGTATTAGTATAACCTTTGATTATTTTCGCACTTTTGCACTTGTTTAAGAGATTATCTTAGTTATTGTAGTAGGCCCCTCTTTTGAAGGCGACGTTACCCTCAACCCAGTAGTTTGAGTCAGCAAGGATACAATCCTAAAGGGTCGGATTATTGGAAGATAATGAATTAAGTTATTAATGCAAATTATGGTAGGCCCCGCTTTTGGCGGTGACGTTACCCTCGGCTAAGTAGTCTGAGTCAGCAGGGATACAGTCCTAAATAGCCGGGTTATAGTATTAATAGTAGTTAACTTATGAGGGGGTCAAAGAGTTTGGATCCCCGCCATCCAATACCTATGGGCATTGAAGGAGATCCTACTAAATTTGACCCAGGTCCCAAGCAGGACCTCTAAACGCTGAAAAAGGGCAAGACCCTTACCAAACCGTTCCCTTAACCCCCGACCAGGTAGCCAACATACCTCCATATAGACCGTGGAGATATGAATGGTGAAAATCTTTTATTTTATATAGACAGTAAAATAATGCCAAGACACCACGGACAAACGATAAGGAAAGATCACCTTCAACATAAGTAACTAGTTATTAAAGTCATTAATACAAAACCAAATAAAAAGTGCAAAAGATTGAAAATAAAAAGTATTATACTAAACACTTGTCTTCACCAAGTGATGTAAGAGACTTAGGCAAACATGGCCTTGATTGTCAAGAACTCTTACGATCAATCTTGGATCCCGAGACGACTCACACACTCTACGATGGACAATGGATGATGGTGGTGGATGATGGTGTTATGGTGGTGGTGGGTGGTGGATGAAGTGTGAGAGAGGCGGTGTGCCAAGGGATGAGATGGAATGAAACCAAGCACCCCTATTTATAGGCTGAACAGAAGGCTGGACACGGCTCCGTGTTCGCTGGACACGCCCCCGTGCCCGTCTGACACTCTCTCTCCTCATTAATTGTAATTCGCAATTACAATTAATGCGCCTGCTGTACTTTCACCACGCCCCCGTGCCCGCTGGACACGGCCCTGTGGTGGGCAATGGAAGCTTCTATAAGTTTGTCTTTTATGCTGCTTCTTGGGCACGGCCCCGTGCTGGCTGAGCACGGGACGTGTTCAGACTTCTGCTTTCTCTTCTTTGCTTTGGAGGATGCCGTTGAGGGTCCGGGCAGTCTACTTTTATTCCTTTTCTTGTATTTATGCTAGAATTAGTTGTCTTTTTGCTTCTTTTGTGAATTTGAGCTCATTTCATCCTGAAAATACAAAAGGAAGACAAAAACACTCTTTTTCCAACATTAGTACTTAAAAGGGGTTAGTTTTATGCCTTAATTGATGTGATTTATATGTTGCATTTTACACACATCACTATGATGGTTGTTTATGTTTTTGGTTGTATTTGTTTAGTGCGTGAGTTGATAGTGTCGTCACATAGAACTAATCATGAATGGATAACGAAGCCGATGAAAATTTGATAAGGACATGGTGGATACGCCGCTGGTACTTCCTATATATAAGTGTTCTTATCAAACTATTAAAAGCCTCGTTAGACTGGTCATGGGAAGTTCTATGTAAGTGTTGTCTTGTTAATCATGATTCGAATAACGATGTGGACGAAAATTTGGTAGAGATCATGAGATAGTTTGTTTTGGTTTGGTTGTGTAATCCAATTCTATGGCTTTGTGAGTTCAACCTTATCATTTGTGGGAATTTAAGGAGGAATTTCTTTTCCAAAAATCCTAAGTTGTGACACGGAATGCAGATTAAGCATCATAAGCGTGCTAACTCCCTCGTGTTCCCAGTTAACTACGGGACGTAATTTCTCTTAAGTCGCACTCATGAATGGATAACGAGGGCCGTGAGAGCTCAGGTCGATACTTCCGTATAGGCAGAGAGATGACGGCTTCGACTTTTCGGTGTGTCCCCTTTAGAGGATCTTTTGATTTCAACAGCAGCAACTATCAATTTTATTGTTTCATCAGCTTGCTGAGGGCGATGCTATGTTTCAAGCATTTTGCGTAAAGTATTATTCGGGGAATAGGTCAGAACTTCCATTCAGCAGAAGTCCCGGAATAATACCCCAGATATCACTGAGCATAAAGACCTAGTATCTCAGAATAAGGGACCTATCAAACGAGATTTCAGGGGTTACCTATATATCCAAATAGTGTTCCCCACAAATTAAGTCTCGTTTTGTTTTTTTAAGTTTATATCCCGAACCAATCTATTAACTGTGTAAAAACCTATCGACACATCATTAGTGAGACTGTTTAAACCTTTTAAAAACTTTACAAATCTTTAGCATACCGTAACAGTCTAACTGATGTACTATCATTTCCCTTTTGCACAGGCTCTTTTTCATTTTTTTATTGTTTTTGGATTTTGAAATTTTATCATGTTTTTGGCTTTTTGATTTTTTAATGTTTTTGGATTTTCTATAAAGTATATACAAATATATCTATCTCCACCTAAAGACCAAAACAGGTAAAAAATCGACAAACCATTGCAGATAGATTATCAACATCATCTACAGTGGTATCCTCATCAACGCCAACGATCCCATCCTTCACCGACAACAGTATCATACCATTCAGTTTTAAAAGATATTTAAAACGTGATCTATCAAATGCTTTGGTATGTAAATCAGCTTTTTGCTCGTCAGTGTGGATTTTCTCAATTCGTATCAACTTTTTCTCGAAACAATCGCGAATAAAGTGATGACGAATTTCTATATGTTTGGTTTTAGCGTGATGAACCGGATTTTTTGTTATATTAATTGCGGCCTCATTATCAACAAAAAGAGGAGTGTTAAGAAACTGCAAACCGTAGTCGCGCATCTGTTGCTGTATCCACAGGATCTGAGAACAGCAACTGCTGGCAGAAATGTACTCTGCTTCACATGTGGATAGCGCCACAGACGTTTGTTTCTTACACTGCCAGGTGACCAAGCGAGGTCCAAAGAACTGGCATCCTGCAGTTGTTGATTTGGCATTGACTTTGCAGCATCCGAAATCCGAGTCGGAATACCCTTCGAGCGTAAAATCACCTTTTCTAGTGTAACATCCGTCAAAAATGGATCTTAAAAAAAAAAAACGGACTTATTTTTGTAAACCGGATTCCAACGTATAAATAAATAAAAATAAATAAATAAACGGATTCTTATTTACCTTTCATTATTTTTTGGTATTTCTCGTGAATTATTTTAATTAATATAATTACTTACGGCATCGTCTTCTCCGTTGGCAACTAGGCAAATTATTTTGCTGGTTCAAAAAAAAAAATTATTTATGATATTATGGCTATTATAAGTCCGTTGATTTGAACGTTTCAAGCAATAAATACTACCTAATTATTTTGTGTTATTTATAAAAATATAGTAAATAAATAAATAATCAACTGGCCATGAAAGTGTGAAACGGACAATCTTTGATGAGCATAAAGGTACTCATTGAAAGAAATAAATGGTCATCATTGAAAGAAATGGAAAGACGATTACATATACGATATTTTAAAATATTACAAATTGCCTTAGGGTGAAGGGGGTGCTCACCTAATAGGTGAGTCCCCTCTCTTACGCCAAACCAATCCCCGTGTGCCACGTCAACTCTCCTCTTAAACTCCCCTAACACCCCAATTTGATGGCGCCACTCCCCTCTTAGGTGAATTGGTTTTTTTTTTTTAAAAAAAAAAAAGAGAAAATCATTGATTGGTCCCCTCTCCCTCTCTCCTCCCCCTCTCTTCGGTGCCTCCACCCCCATTTGCTTCCCCGATTCACTCCCCCGCCTTAATGGCGGTACCCCCCTAATCGGCAAAATGCCTCCCCGATTGAAGTCCCCGAAGACGCCCCCATCACCCTTATAATTCACAAAGAATCTGAACTATGTTGGCTCTCGCAAAACCGTTCGTGTACCGGGTTGCTCTTTTCATTCCAATCTGCAAAGTATATGAACCGGCCATTGCCACCTTCCTATCTATACCAGTGCATTCGCAGATCTGAACCGCTCACCACCACAACTGATGATAGCGATCGCACCTTTGCTCGCCGGTGCTAACAAGAAAACAACCACCACCGCCACCATCATTGTTTTTGTTCTTGTCGTTTCGCCTTTCACCATCTTCGCTTCAGTCTGAAACCCATCGGAAGTTACTTTCATCTCAGTTAAGGCAACCAATCGACCTTGTTGATTTCGTTTATTCTATTATACAAGAACACAAACTTTGTTTAGTTTTGAAGAATTAATTATTTCTTGGAACAATAACCAAACACGTTTGGTGAAGTTTTTTTTCTGGGTGGAACATCAAATATACATATTACACACTATATATTTTATGTATCATTTCTTATAATATATTACATTTTTTTTAAATACACGTTTCAACTAATTGCAAATTACCAAAATCTATCAATTCTTTTAAAATCAATTTTACAATGTATTACTAAAACAAGTATCCTAAACTTGCAAATAAATTTGATAAACATTTTCCAACTGTTCGAGCATGTATATTGTTGGTTTTAATTTCACTGTAAAGCAAAGCCATTCGTTCAATCTTAAAATGACGCCAATAAGATCTCATTAATTTATTACTAATACTATATGCATGTATATAGGTAAGCCCACTATTTGTGATAAAATAACATCAACACTATTTCGAACCACTCACAGCCAACTACTAAAAAATGCTAAAAGAGTTGTTTTCTTCATGTGAACCCATACATAATTAGCCTTGGATATTTCATTTATTAATTAAGTTAGTAGTAAAATTTATTAGACTAAGCTTTTACAAGAAAATATATATATAACGACAAAACTATTTTGTTATGTTATTATCGTAACTGTTACAATTATATATTTAATTCATTAGTCACATTAAAAATTTTATTGTTTATTTAAGTTACAAAAAAAAGCCCCCATGTATTTGGATTAATAGCTTGTTTATGTAGTTGTTTTATTTAGAATTTTCGTTACTATATATTTTAGGATAACTATCTCGTCGATATTCCAATCGTGCGGTTGCTTTTCTTGAGTGGATCGAATCTTCGCAAAACAGTGAGTAAACTCTTTCCCCTTTTTATCACAAACTTTTTGGGGTGTATCAATGTGTCTCGCTCAATTATTTTAATCT
The DNA here is from genome assembly GCF_002127325.2 of Helianthus annuus. Lineage (NCBI taxonomy): Eukaryota > Viridiplantae > Streptophyta > Magnoliopsida > Asterales > Asteraceae > Helianthus > Helianthus annuus. Next base: position 128,056,082 of record NC_035440.2, read on the forward strand.
AAATTCAAGTATGCAATATCTGATGTGTCGTATATGCATTTATTGGATGTTGTTGTTGTTGATGTTATTGATGTTGTTGTGGTGTTGGTCATGATAGTCAATAGTCATTCATTCAGTGGATCCACGGCTGACCTTTCCTCATGACCTGGAGATGTCGGTATCGCCCCATTAGTCTTGGGCTGACCTTTCCTCCTAACTATGGGACGTTGGTATCGCCACAGTCACACCCTTTATGGGTGTGGGACGCAAGGAGTCGGTTTTGGTTTTGGTGTCGGTCTTGGTCTTAGTCATTACTCGGTTACCATTCTATGGTCATATTACTTGTGCATTGCTTCCACATGATTAATTGCATGCTAAATTTTCAAATTAATATTTGGAATTAAAAAGGTAAAACATATTACTTTTATTTCTAAATTTTAAAATGGTAAACCTGTTTTATTTAACTAAAGTTTACTCGCCAGCTCTTGTAGCTGACCCAAAAATACTATTTTACACATGATACAGGTGTAGAGGATTGAAGATTGGACTGGATCAGGATCACATAGGAACTTTGCCTTAGTAATTAAAAAGACAAGTTTGATGTATTGTTTGAATATTTGAAAATTATATGAAAAGTGTGACATTTAATCTTGTATTGTTTAATTATGAAATTTTAATAGTGCCATAAGCTTTGGGCAATCATCATGCACTGTACCATTCCGCTGCGGGTCGGGGTGTGACATCTAGGATACCACAACCCCAACGATGGAGTTCCCTTCAGGTAGCGTAATATCATTTTCACAATGATCAAGTGCGAAGCTCTTGGGTTAGATTGAAATCTTGCTGCGAGGCACGTCGGATACATAATTTCGGGTCTTGAAGCAGTTAGATACATCAAAGAACCAATCATGGAACGATAAAGAGTTTCATCTGCCTTATCTCCGGTGAGATCTGGGTGAATTCCATGATTTGTTGCTAATGGGGTTGCCGCAGAAGTAGAACTTGACATTCCGAATTTCTCCAAAATATCATGTACGTACTTTGTCTGGTGTATGAAAATTCCTTCAGGAAGTTGATCAACTTGGAGTCCCAAAAAGAATTTCATTTCCCCCATTGATGACATTTCAAACTTTTGCTTCATCACTTGTTCAAAGTCTTTGCACAAGTCCTCGTTTGTTGACCCAAAAATTATGTCATCCACATAAATTTGTACTATCAGCAAGTGACCGTCGACTATCTTTGTGAAGAGAGTGGCGTCGATTGTTCCCCGGATGAAGTGATTTGCTAGCAAATGCTGAGATAACGTCTCATACCAGGCTCTCGGGGCCTGGTGTAAGCCATATAACGCTTTATCCAAGAGATACACTTTATTCTTGTGGTGTGGATCGACAAAACCCAGTGGCTGTCCCACATACACTTCCTCCTTCACTTTGCCGTAGAGAAAGGCCGACTTTACATCAAGCTGGTAGACTTTAAAGTTTTTCCATGATGCAAACGCTAGAAAAATTCTGATTGCTTCTAGTCGTGCCACAGGAGTGTATACTTCAGTAAAGTCAATTCCCTCCTGTTGACTGAAGCCCTGAACAACAAGTCGAGCTTTATTTCTGACCACTACACCTCTGTCGTCCCTCTTACACTTGAACACCCATTTGGTGTTAATTTTTCTGTGACCCTCTGGTAAATCCACCAATTTCCAAACACCTAATTTCTCAAACTGGTTCAGCTCTTCTTGCATCGCGTTGACCCAAGAATCTTCAGTAAGTGCCTCTTTATACGTTCGAGGTTCAATCTGCGAGATAAAACAACATAGTGAAAATTCAGATTGTAGAGGTGCTACTGATGAATAAAAACTAGTAAGCCCTTGGTCAATTTGATGTCTGGTGCGAACTCCTGATTGAAGCTCTCCGATGATCAGCTCCTCCGGATGATATGAAAGAGTTCTAGGCATTACTTCACTCGGAACATCCACATTGCCTTCCAGATTAGTGACATTTTGATTTGCACCTTCTTCACTGATAGGATCTGCTTGACCTAAGATCTGGACTTGTTCCCCCTCAGATTCAGAATCCCCATGATCAAAAGTTGGACCAATATCAGATGTTGTGTCATCATTTGTTGTTGTCTGATTCTCTGGAGTATCATTTTGTTCACCAGCATTACTAGGACCTGCTTCATCATTATTTGAAGTTTTCTGAGATTTCCTAGAATACTGTGCTGGAAATCTTTCTTCTGATGACTCATAGTTTCTAAGAATATCCAGCTCATCAAAGAAGTCTTCTTCATCTTCAGGTTCTTCCATCACATCAAAGGAATCCCACAACGTGTCGTAATGGTAACGCCATGAATCTCCTGGGTTCTGAGGCGGCATCGTATTACCTTGACATTCAACATTTGCAGCTTCAATAATCCGCTTTTCACTTGGCACAAAGACACGACGCAGAGGACTTGCATATCCAACAAAAATACCCTCGATGCATTCCGGACCAAATTTTCCAAAAAGTTCTATCACCGTACAGGGTGACCCGAACGGTTCAAGATACTTCAAGTTAGGCTTTCGGTTATTGATCAATTCAAAACATGTTTTGTTGAATTTCTTCACGGTGAGAACTCTGTTGAGAGTATAGCATGCGGCAGAAACAGCTTCAACCCAGAAATTTATTGGAAGTTTTGAATCTGTGAGCATAGTTCTGGCTGTCTCGATTAGCGTCCGGTTTTTGCGTTCTGCTACTCCATTCTGCTGTGGAGTGTACGGAGCACTAAACTCATGCAATATACCTCTTTCTTCACAAAATTCTTCCATCTTGTGGTTTTTGAATTCAGTACCATTATCACTTCTAATTCTTCGGATACGTCTCTGGTACAAATTCTCAATCTTTTTGAATAACGCCATCAGACTGTCAAATGTTTCATCCTTTGTCTTCAAGAAAGATACCCAAGAAAATCTAGAGTAATCATCAGTGACGACCAAGCAATAGTAATCTCCTGTAATGCTTTTGACATTCACAGGACCAAATAAATCCATGTGAAGTCTTTCCAACGGTCGTGAAACTGAATTGACTTGCTTTTTGGGGTGCGACTTTTTCTTCTGTTTGCCTTTAATGCAACTTATACACTCCCCTTCTAGATGAAAACCTTTAATGTGTACTCCTGTAAACAGATCATTATGCACAAAGTGATTCATTTTTCTAAGATGCATATGTCCCATCTTTCGGTGCCACAATCTTGACTCCTTCTCAGTTGCTTTTGACACAAATCAGTGAGCCTGACCCGTTGTTGTTGTAGCTATGCTCATGTCCAACACATACAGGTCGTTAACTCTTGGTGCCCTCATGATGACCCACTCTTCAGGAACAACAAATCCCGGTTTTAGAATCAAACATTCTTTGTCAGTGAAATGAGTGGTGTACTTTCTGTCACAGATCTAAGAAATACTTAGTAGGTTGTTCTCCAGCTCAGCAATGTAATTGACTCTTTCAAAAGTTACAATCCCGTTTGACAACATTCCTTCACCAACTATACGACCCCCTTGATTGCCCGCGAATCCGACATATCCTCCATTTATATTCCTCACATCGTACAATAATGCAGTCTTCCCTGTCATATGTCTGGAAGCTCCACTGTCCATGATCCATCTTGAAACAAGTTGTGGAAGATCCTGCACATATACAAACATGATTAAAACATTTCAATAAAGGATGCCGATACATGCTTCGCGATCAAGGAAGCTCCGGCAATTCAGATTGTTCAGTCAAACATTGAGTCCACCCAGGCCTCATCAGGCTTAGGTGTAACTTTGACTCTTGCAATTTGAGTTTGAAATTTTCAGCCTTGAGAGGTGGAAAATTTGCATCATAATCAACCGTAATTGATTCTTCAGACTTTTTCACCTCAGAAGTTGAAATTTTCTTCTCACTTTTTGGTTTCCACACTTATTGAGATAATGGAATCCTTTTCTTTTCAAGAACATTCATCTTTACCAATGTGGTAGAAGATTATTGTTTTTCCAATTCAGAAACCTTTGATTTTGAATCAATTTCTTTCATTTCTGCAGCTTTTGGCTTCCATGTTTGTTGAGTTGTTGCGACCCGTTTGTAAAATTTACCATTTTTAATTTCCATCTTCTTTACAGGTTCAGTTTTGACTTTTGTGTTGTCATTTTTCAAACCCTTTTTCTCAACAATCAATGGATCCTTTTCTTTCTTATCATTTTTCTTCTTTCGATTTTCAACAACATCAGTCTTAGACTTCAAGTTGGTGCACTTTCGTGCAATATGCCCAGCTTGATTGCATCTGAAACATGTTCGGGCGTCAACAACCCGACTAGTGCCTTTAGACTGAAGTTGTGAACCTTTTTCCTCAAAGAACTCTTTGTTTGATTTTGAAAAAATTTCAGGTTCTTCATTAGAAAATGAACTCGAACTGTTCACAAAAACTTTCTTTTCAACAAATTTCTTGTTTTGAACATTTTTCTTCTGATAAGACTTACCCCCTGATATCCACCCGACCAATTGTTTCGATTGTTATTAGAAAAACGTGGAGGAATAACGGGTTTCTTGTAGTAAGATTTATCTTTTTCAAAATTCATTTGTCTTTTTGTTTGGTTCAAACTCTTTACTTCTGTTACCTCAACTTCGATTAATTTGTAAACATTTTTCAGCTTGTTGATATTTACATTCTCAATCGGAAACTCAGTATCCGAAAACAACTTATCTGAACCCAACATCTTGTACATGACAAGATTTGGTTCTCCATTTAAGTTGTTCTTGGATTTTTGTTTCGGAATGTATTTATCCAAGAAACAACCATCATCTTCATTTGAATCAGACTCTAAGACACTTTCTGCCATGCTTTTGACAATATCAGTCTGAACACTATCATCAGATGATGATGCTGAGAATGTAACATCAATCGACTCTGGAAGTTTTATTTCATCTGAATTTTCATCATCATTAACCAGTCCGGACTTTTTCTTTGAAAAATTGTTTAAAACAGGTGGTGGGACTTGATGATATCCCACTCCAGTTCTGTCCGAAAATACATCTTCGCCAGCTTTGTTTTTCCCGATTGGTTTGGGAACAATGTGCTGCAGAACAAAACTCGCGGAGTTGTAACTGGTAAATTTTAATTGGATGCGTTCATTTTCGATTTTTGCTTCTTGGTATTGAAGCTTCAGATTAGCAATTTCATCCAATTGTTTATTTATTAACTCTTCTTTCACCCTTAACACACCCGTCAGTTGAACATTTTCTTTTGTTGTTTTCCCATTTCGATCATCCGAATCTTTAACCGTTCGCTTAAGCTTCTCAAAATTTTCAGTGATGTGACGATTTTCAAGAATGAGTTTCTCATTTTCTTTCTTAGTTCTTTCTATGTCACTTTTATCACTTTCAATTTTTTCTGTTAATTCTTTTGCACAATCATTTGAAGCTTTTAGCAATTTATCTCGGTTTAAGATTTGGTTTTCAACCTCTCCGACTCTTCTAGTCAGATCTTCAACCTTTTTGTTGTTGAGATAAGCGATAGTACTACAATCTTTGCAATTTTTCATGCAATTCTTGCAGTCACTTTCGCTTTTGTCTTTCTTACCTGACACTACATTCATGCTTATCTGACTGACCTTGGCGTTTGACTCAGTTCCAGAACTAGAATCTACCTCCAGTTCTTTTGCAGCTAGAACTTTGTCTGCCATCTTCATCAGATTTTCGGCTGTGAGCTCCTGGGATGTATCTATCACTCCATCATCGATCTTCTTTTCTGCCGATTTCGCCTTTTCTTCTTTCTCTTCCACTTTCTTTTCACCTTCACCCCACCATTCTCTTTGTCTAGCTTCCTCTTCTTCAGCATATTGCTGGATGATTGCATCAACACTGAGTGAACTTGGATCGATTGCGATATTACCTTGAGGATCAAGATAACATTCTCTGTCTGGATCCCACCTTTTAGCCCTTTTTGCTTCTTTGTAAATGGTATAAATTATGCTTACTTTTGTTTGGGCCTTCATTCTTCTGTTCACAAACTTTTCTTCTTCTGTTCTTGTATCTTTGAACGGAACAATCTTTCCTTCTGCGAATGCATAACCAACCGCATCTTCTTTAGGCAATATCTCACTCCAGTCGTATCCCTCATCATCATGAATGACTGCTAGAGCCCTTGACTTTTCCTTTTCTTTTTCTTCGATCTGCTTCAGCCTTGGAGGTTCGGATTTGTTCTGATGATAAACGACTTTTTTATAATAATCTTCTCGGAACGGATTAGCCGTTTCATCAACATACTCGTTTTTGCATTCTCGTTTAAAGTGACCTTTTTGTTTGCATTTGAAACATGTCACTTTAGACTTATCGAAACCCAATTTGGTAGATGGACCACCAATTGTTTTCCTGCCAGTTATTTCTATGAAGCGTTGTGCTCGACGAACAGCACTGGCCATAGCCCAACGAATATCAATTAGCTCCATTTCTTCAGGATCTATTTGATCATAGTCTTCCTTCGTCAGGTTGGTGTTACCTATCTTCCCAGCAACTAACCCCTCATATGACTCCAATACAGATGCCAAGAAAATCATATGTTGTTTCGCCGACTCCTCACTTAAATTCTGACCATTTTTCAAATCAACTGCAATATTACATTGAAAGACATTCTTTGGTGCAGTTTGCTGTTGGTTTGAAGTGCTTGAAGATGGTCCTTGACTGGTAGTGTTGGACGACATTCCTCCATGAAAACCACTGCGTGAGGTTTCTTGAGTCATTGGTTGTGAACTTTCTGCAGTGAAGGCTGTTTTTGGAGATCCGGTCTTTTGAATCAAGCTCTTTGGATAATAAAGTTCCACATTTTGATGATATAACGAGTGATTGACTTTATGTGTTTTCTTTATTTCGAGCTCATGACTCTCAAGTTTCTCTATCAGCAAATCAACTGTCAGAACACTTGGCTCGATTGTATTCTTGATCATCATTGCAAAGTATTGCCAATCCATTTCGTCTGGCAAAGAATCAAATAACTTGTCTACAAGCTCCTCTTGAGTAAAAACAATTCCATGCCTGGCCAATTCTAGCTTTAGATGCCCAAAACGTTCAATCATTTTTGGAACAGACTCATTTTTAAGACAGCCAAACAGATCAAATTCCTTTTTCAGCAGTTTCTTTTTGTTTTTAATGATTTCTGCAGTACCGACACATTTCTTTTGTAATTTATCCCAAAGATCCTTGGCGTTTGAATAATCAATCAGTGAGATAATATCTTCTCTCACTGATTGGTTAATCAAGGCTAGACATTTTTGTTCTGCCACAAAATATTCAATCTCTTCACTTTCTGACATGTTTTCAAAATCTTCTCTTCCATTGTTAAAACCATTTTTTAAGCTTTTCCAACTGGGGTACGCGAAGGCCCTCAACCATTCCTCGAATCGCTTTGCCCACCGGTTATAATCTTCAATTGCTAACAGCTTTGGTGGCTTATTGTAGGTTCCATAAGCGCTTTCCACACTAAGTGCTTCTGTCAACGTCTTTCTCGTACTTTGAGTATTCTCATTTGTTCGGTTTGTTGAATCATCTCCACCATTGCCAGCAAATGCATACATTTCACTGAATGGGTTCATGAATTCCTCCATTGTTACGTACCTGAGATATTTATCAAACACTTAGAAAAATTTTGAATTTCAAAGAAAGTAAACACAAGGACACTTGGTTCGAATAGCTCGCTCGATCGACCAGCACACCCTCAATCGGCTGGCTCGTTCGATCGAGTGACTCGTTCGATCGGCTGACAAACACAACTATGTAATCAGTACACAATTACAGTCCGATCGAGTGGCGTATTCGATCGGCTAGCACTGATGATGTCAGCAACACTTGATATTATCTGAACGGTTATACGACAGGAATGATGACGTCAGCAAGTACACTAATCAGCTAGGTTGTTCGACCGGCTGACATCAGCAAACATGAACAGTTTTCCATGGATTTTGATCAATTTGAACAAGTTTTAGATTGAATTTGATTGTGAAACTTTGTAGGATTGTAATTCTAAAGATTGCGATTCGATTGATAGCAAATTTGTCAGTTTTTAACCGTAAAATCTCTCTGAATTTTAAGTTTTTCTGGTTTTATGCTGTAAAAGTGAAAGATAAAACTAGATCTGAGAAGAATATAGAAGAATCGTTCAAATTTCCGGCGAAATTTGAGTCGGAATGATAGAAATAACAAATTTCCGGTGAAATTTGTTTCTGACACAGCAAACACGACTTGAATTCCGGTGAATTCGTCTCTAAATCAACAAGAACGGCTTGAATTCCGGTGAATTCGTCTCTGTAGGTCTCGATTCAGCTTCCTAATGCTCTGATACCACTTGTTGGTCCCTCTGATGGGATCTTCCTGTTTGTAAACGTAGTTGAATCGTAAAGTGATCAATGCGCGGAATTCATGTAATCACATAGCAGATATACAAAGACAATATTCTACTCTGAATCACCATCTGAGATTCTATTGAATGATGTGAAAGTATACAAGAACCAGAAAGAACTCAGACAAACAAAAGGTAGGTTGCAAGTGAAAGTGTCAAAAAGGTTCTAAATAAGCTAACCTACCGGCTATTTATAGGCAAGGACAGAATAAGAGAGTGCTGGCCGATCGGCTGGACTAGCCGATCGGCTGAACATCCTAACCAATCGAGTAGCCTGCTCGATCGGCCGGGCTGTCCGATCGGCTGGTCTAGCCGATCGGCTGGCATCAACAGCACTTAACAAACACTTCACCGATTCTGTCCTGCCTTACATACATACAAACAAAACATATACACAACTATACAAAATACGACTACATGTTGACGGAAGCTACAGACGTTATTGCACTAACAATATTTACAGACAATATTTTTGTGAGTTTGTGTAAGAGGATCATATCAGTTTATGAGACAAATCACCAACCCCATTAAGCTTCATTTCATTTTACGTTTTAAACAATTTACCTAGATTGTCAGTATATTGGTCCACTTAAATTTTCACACAAAGTTCAATTGTTTCGAGATACGATATTAATGTCTTAAGAACTTAAACTTATTCGCGTGTCCCACTACTTGAATATACTCCCATATCCAGATCCCAATATTCAGTCTTACAGGTGAGTATACCACAGCTGATATCTGTAAAAGGGTTAGATGTGAAACCGTGAGAGCTCAGGTCAGAACTTCCGTTTAGCAGAGAGATGACAGCTCGACTTTTGGTGTGTCCCCTTTAGAGGATCTTTTCTTCAACAGCAATGACTATCAATTTTATTGTTTCATCATTTTTGCTGAGGGCGGTGCTATATTTCAAGCATTTGCAGAAAGTATTATACAGGGACTAGGTCAGAATTTCCATTCAGCAGAAGTCCCGGGATAATACCCCAGATATCACTGAGTATAAAGACCTAGTATCTCAGAAAGAGGGACCTTTCAAACAAGATTTCGGGGTTACCCATATATCCAAGAAGTTGTTCCCCACGATATAAGCAAGTTTGAAATTTTTAGGTTTATATCTCGTCACAATTTACTAAGTGTGCAAAAACCTATTGGCATATCTGCAGTGAGATTGTTTATCACATTTTTAACTTTCCATTTCTTTAGCATGTTGTGACAGTCCACTGATGTACTATCATTTCCTCTTTTATACATCAAAACTCGTTTTTGATTTTATCATGGTTTTGGCTTTTTCAAATTTTCTAATGTTTTTGGATTTTCTGAGATTTTTACTCCCCCTAAAATGCAGACACATTTAAAGACAATTTTTTTTTTTTGAAAAACAAAACAAAGCTCTTGACCCACTTAAAGAAAAATTGAAAAATAAACTATACAGGAAAGTTGACAACCGATATCGAATCGCTTCAATTCACCATCCATTTGGCATAAACAATCAGAACTCCCCTTTTCAACAAACTATTTTCTCATTAAGATTTCAAAACACTTAAGTTTGTTTTAATCAAAATGATTTTTCCGGAAAATAAGTTTGTTTTTATCACTTGTAGGGACTGGTTCATCATCTTGTTCATTCAGTCACGTATATGAGGATTACATCAAGTTCAACCTAATGACCTTGACAAATCACTTGTAAGAACCAACCTCTTACCACTTGTAAGTATATCCAAAACCTTTAAACACATGTAGGAATAAAACATCTACACAAACCATTTTACCAATCAAGATGCCGATTCCTGCTTCACACTTACCAACCTTGAAGCTCCGGCATAGTCCATTACCTGTAAAAATTTATCAACATTGAAATCTTTCACAAAATCTATTTTAAGAATGATGCTGATTCCTGATCCACGATTACAAACTTGGGATCTCCGGCATAGTCCAGATTTTTCAAGGGAAAAGAATTTCTACCCAAGTCTTACCAACCTTGGGTGTTTTTAATTCTTGCTCAGTAGGGTTATAGGTTGCTTTCTTTGTCGCATAAAAGTCTTTAACCCCTTTGGCCTTTCCCTCGACCATTTTCCCAAAGATTTTCTTAACATTCCCATTGAATGCTTTCTCAATATCAAATTCCTTCTCATCAGAAAAGAATTGATTTGAGATCTCAACCTTACCAACTTTTTGCTTAATATTTTCAAACTTCAAAGATGGAATTTCAACATCATCTTTTGAAGACACAGATTTTTCTTCTTTAACTTCAACTTGTGGCTCCACTGATTTTGTGGAATCAGATTCATTGCCGACCTTCTTATCACCTTTCTTAACAACCCACACTTGGTTGTACTTGGCTTTCTTTTTGTAAAAATTTTTCTTTGAACTCTCACCGACTTCATAAGTCGAATTTTCAAAAATTTTGAATTTTTCAGTTGGTGGTTCAACATCGACAACTTTTTCTTTCATTTTTTCAGATACTCCCTGTTTTGGTTTTCCCATTTGAGAACATATTGATGCAATGTGACCAGCTTCATTGCATTTAAAACAAATTCGAGTATCCTTCCTGTGAAACACTCCAGTTCCTGTTCTCTTCTTCTCAGCAAGAAACTCCTGGTTTGATTGCCTCCAGAACGATTTCTTCTGTTCTTCTTCTGCACTTCCACCTGAAACAAATTTTGTGTTTGTTTTAGAAATTTTATCATTTTTATAATTTTCAGGTGGTATAAAACCCAATCCTTTCTTTTTGTAATTACCATTATGGTTTGGTTTCTTTTGAAAACCAGAACCAGAATTGTAACTCTTTTTCTTGTTTAATCGTTGTTGTACTCTTGAAGTGTATTTTTTAGGTTTTCCAGTAAGATTTAAATCTTTTATTTCAGAAATATTAATTTCTGTCATTTTGAAAACCTTTTTGATCATTTCAAATCTTACATTCCTTATTGGAAACTCTTTGTCAGAATATAATTTGTTAGAATCATTCAAAGTATATGCTACTTCGAATGTTTCATCATTCAAATTCGATTTTGATAACAAAAACTCTTTACTGTAAGACCGTTTAACCATCGGTTTTGAACTGTTGACTGATGAACTTGACCCTCCAGACTCAGACTTTGACTTTGACTCAGACTCCTCATCAGTATCCAACACCTGATCAACCACCTTTTTGATTAACTCAGACTCATGATCAATGTCAGACGATGTGAAAGTAACGTCAATGTTTTCTGGTAATTCATCAGTTGTGTCGGTTTTTAACTTTATATTGACTGCTTTTTCTACTTGCTCCTCATTTGGTTTTCTGGGAGAATAACCTTCCCAGATCGGAGGCGGACACTTGTTATAGCTAACAGTCGGTTTCTTACCAGTATCTTTCTTCTTTGGCTTGTCATCTTGAAAAGCTTCAAAACCTGCAATAGTTGGATAAATTCGACCAAGAAGATAATCAGAACTAGAATAACTCTGCAATAAGTGTCTGCTTCTCTCATTTTCAATCTTCTCGGTTTCCAACTCTTGCTTCCATTTTGCACTTTCTTCGATATAGAAGTTGATAGCTTTCTGCTTTGTCATCATCGTTGCATTCATCATTGTCAAAGCGTTTTCTCTTTCAGAGTTTGTCTTTTGAAGACCAGTTACTGTTCTGTTCAAAACGTCATAAGATTCCTTTACGTAATTCAGATTGAACAGTAATTGTTCCTTCATCTTCTCAAGCTCAGCCAGCTTCTCATCTTTTGCTGCACAATCTTTGCAAGATTCAAGACACTTTGAGCATGGCTTGATAACTTCCACAATCTTTTCAACTTCGATAATTTTCTCCACTTCTACAACTTTTTCATTTTCTTCAACTACTCTTTTGATTGTTTGAAACACTTCTTTAGCAAATTGAACTTTATCATTAAAATCAGAATCTTCTTCTTGATTCATACTTTCACATTTCTTTTTCGTTTCAACAATCTCCTCAGCAACTCTTTTAACTTCTTCATTTTGAACAATCTCTTCTTTTTGAACAACACCATCAATCTTCATTTGTGTTTGTTCTTTTGCTGCTAGTTTTTCCTTCAGTTTTTCTAAGCGATCTGCAAAATAGAAATGAAAACTTTCAGGAGAGAGATGAGATTTTGCAATATTAATATGTTTTTCTTCCTCATCATCACTACTATCATCAGTTGGAGATTGATCAAACTCTACTGATTTGTCAGAACAGTCATCCGAAGAACCAGAATCAGATGGTGTTTGATCAAAGACAACTTCTCTTTCTGAACTTTCTTCAGAACTCTGTGAACTTTCATCAGATGAAACAGACTTTTCATCTTCATTCTTTACACTAACACCAATTGATTTCATCCACTCTGTGAACATGTCTTGTTCTTTCACAATCTCAGCAATGAAAGCTTTGAAATCTCTTTTTTCATCTGTAAACATATCCCAGCTAAAGCCTTCAGGCAGTTTTTCATCATCCTGAATGTTCCAGTTAAAGTTTTCTTGATTCCCCAAACATGCTCTCTTTGAATCCTCAATCACTTTTCTACCATGAGCCACTTGTGGTTCTTGTTGTTGTTGCTGACCAACTTGTTGGTATATGACTTTCCGGTAGTAGTCATCTTTTCCGAATGGATTCTTTGCATCATTCACTTCTCTATTCTTGCATTCCCTCTTGAAATGACCTTTCTCCCTGCATTTAAAACAAGTAACTTTAGATTTATCGAAACCTAAAGTAGAAACATGTGCATCAAGAAAGTCATTTCTTCCAGTAATCAGTTTGAACTTTTCTGCTCTTCTTAGGACACTAGCTAGACACCATTTGATGTCCATTAGTTCCATCTCTTCAGCGTCTATCTGATCGTAATCCTCCTTTGTTAGCATAGGATTCCCGATCCGTCCTGCAACCAATCCTTCATACGATAGAAGCACAGAACCAAGTAATGCCATGTGATCTTTCGCAATCTCATTAGAAAAACTTTGACCATCTGGAAGATTCAAAGCAATGTTGCATTGTATCACACACCCATTTCCAGTTTTTGAGCTTTGATGCTGAAAGCTTGATGTTGTATCTTTTGAATTGACACTCGGATATGAAGAGAAACCACTGCTTTTGTTTGAACTTTGATCAACTTTTTCAGATGAATCTCCAGCACTAAATGCAGTTTGGATTTTCGGGCTTCTTTCAACTGGAACACTGCCTTTGTAGTACATTTTCACGTCTTGTTGACCACTCGGACTGTTCATCCTTGCAATCTTTTGCTGTTCCAGATCTTGACCCTCAATCTTCTCAATAAACTGAGAAATCGTCAACCCATCATATACCCCAGTGTTCTTCAGAATCATCAAATACGTTCCCCACTCTTTCTGTGGCAAAGCATCAGCTAACTTGTCTACCCACTCTTCACGATCTTTTGTTATGCTCAGCATCGACATGGATCGAACTAAGTGACAGTATCGTTCAATTAGCTTCTTTGTATCTTCCCCAGGCAAACTTGTAAAAAGATCAAATTCTTTCTTAAGCAGTGCCTTTTTACTCTTGATCATGTTCTCACTACCCTCAAACTTGACTCGAAGAGCATCCCAAATTGACTTAGATGTTTTGTCATGTTGAAGTAACACAAAGATGTCTTCTTTGATGGCTTGCAGAAGAAGACTGATCATCATTTTTTCGGCTTTGTACATATCACGTTCTTGGTTACTAAACTCAGAAATTGTTTTCTCAACTTGCAAATCAGTACGTGGCAACATATACTTCTTTAGAATACACTCCCATGATCTCAGATGATTAGCTTGAACCCAGTTTTCGAATCTGTCTTTCCATCCATAATATTCCTCTATGCTCATTAACTTCGGGGGCTTTTGTAAAGTTTCGGTCTCGTTTTCCAGATTCATGTTCGGAGCAATGGAAGCCGGAGTAGTCGGAGATGTGGCGAACGCGTTGTAGAAATCCTCACTCATGATTTTGTAGCACGTTTTTCAAAAACAAACAAGTTCAAGCGGAATAACCCAAAACAGATCCAAGTGGAATACCACAATACAATTTCGAGCGAAATCACAAATTTCACTTTTTAAGCGAAATACCCAACTAACAGTTTGGAGCGGAATCACAAAGTTTTTTCATGCGGAATCTGATCAAGTCTGTCTGAAGCGGAATTACTAATTTCACTTTAATCTTTTCAAGCGGAACCCCAAACTAGAAGCGAAATCAGACAATTTCAAGCGGAATATGTTCAAGCGAAATCAAGTTCTCAAGCGGGATCACAAATTGTACTTTCAAGCGGAATCACTTCTCGAGTTCATTTTTGCCATTTTTAATGTGAATTTTACTGTGAAACTTTCAAGGATTTGTCTATATGTACTTTTACACAGTCTGTAAGAAATTGATTCGATTTTGACCGTTAAAACTTTTTCTATTGAAGAAAGAAAGTGTAGAAGTAAGAAAATGCAATCAATTCCAGCTGTAATCTGCAGAACTCCTCCTCCTGAGCTCTGATACCACTTGTAGGATCGTGTATTTGACCCGAACGAGTCATTCAGAGGAGTTTTACTTTGTTTCAGAGGAGGAAACTAAGAAACAAAGGTAGACACAGCTTGTTCTTTACTTCAAACACTAATTTGATTGATTGACAGCAGTTACACGCAAAAGTCACACCGGCAGCACTTTGGTATGAAATTCCAGAAACTGTTACAATGATTCCACTTGGACACCTATATATACTAATCAGATTCCGCTTGAAACACATACATCTCAGTTCGAGCGGAATAAGAAAGTTGGTGATTCCGCTTGAAAATGACCAAGGTCATTTCAAGCGGAATTAGCTCCCTCAAGCGAAATCACATCAAATACATATAAAACTTGATATTTTCTCGATCTACATGCCCTGATCTATCCTATCTAGTCTAAGACTCGATACAAGACGAAGTCGACAGATGCATGCACTAACAAAAATGCAAACTTATGCACTTTTTGACGCTTTTAGTCCCTATTGATCAATAAAGTTTATTTTAGCATACCAAACACCTCAAAGCCTATTTCTAAGCTATGTAAAGGATATTTCGGGTATGTTTAACTTATGATAAAGTTCCGGAATGTTCGTTACTATACAAATCGGTATAGTTTTGCAGTTTGACACAAATAGTCCCTCTGATCGAACAAACTTGTTTTCGACACACCAAACCATCCAAAACTTATTTCTAAGTTATGTGAAGGTTATTTAAGGTATGTTAAGCCTTTGTTACTATTCCGGAGTGTTTGTCGTGATAAATTGATTACGTTTACACACCAGTTTGTGTATAACCTTCCAGAAAGCGATTTAAAGCTTGAAATCGGAATCGAATCAAATCGCAAAATCATCAAACACAAATACACACATAATAACACCAAAACACATTGTTTTATTAATAATTGACATTGTTTTTCATTGTACATCGATTACAGAGCACAGTTGTCACAGTCTCCCCTACTTTAGGAAATTTCGTCCCGAAATTTTAACTAGAGGAAACTTGTGAGAACAATTGCGGATATTTCGCCTTCATTTGGTCCTCACGTTCCCAAGTAAACTCTGGGCCACGTTTGGACTCCAGCGAACTTTAACCAATAGAATCCGTTTGTTCTTCAACTGTTTGATTGCACGGTCCGCTATCTCCACAGGTTTCTCGACAAAGTGCATCGTTTCATCAACTTGAATTTCGTCGAGTGGAATGTGAAGATTAGCGTCAGCTAAACACTTTCGCAAATTGGACATGTGAAAAGTCAGATGAATATTTCCAAGCTCTGGAGGTAGCTCTAGTCGATAGGCAACCTTTCCAACTCTTTCAACAATCTTAAATGGTCCAACATATCGAGGTGCAAGTTTTCCTTTCTTTCCAAATCTCACCACTCCCTTCCAAGGTGACACCTTGAGTAGGACATGGTCTCCGACTTGAAATTCTAAGGGCTTGCGTCGCACATCCGCATAACTCTTTTGACGGCTTCTAGCTATCACAAGATTATCGCGAATTTTCTTGATTTTGTCTGTCATTTCCAGAATGAGCTCAGGTCCAGTAAGCTGAGCTTCACCGATCTTATTCCAACAGATAGGTGAACGACATTTTCGACCGTAGAGAGCTTCGAATGGTGCCATATTGATGCTAGCATGATAACTATTGTTGTACGAGAACTTGATCAATGGAATATGAGAATCCCAATTACCACCAAAGTCTATCACGCATGCTCTAAGCATATCCTCCAAAGTTTGAATCGTTCTCTCAGATTGTCCATCTGTTTGGGGATGATAAGCAGTGCTTAGAGTTAGTTGGGTTCCCATAGCAGATTGCATGGTCTTCCAAAAATGAGATGAAAATCGAGCATCACGATCAGATATGATGTCCAAAGGAACACCATGTCGAGATACAATCTCATCAACATAAATCTTTGCAAGTTTATCAGCAGATAGATCCTCGCGAATCAGAATAAAATGAGCTGACTTCGTTAATCGATCGATAACAACCCAAATAGCATCGTGACCTTTAGATGTACGTGGTAATTTAGTGATGAGATCCATCGCAATGTTCTCCCACTTCTAAACCGGTATCTCTGGTTGTACAAGCAATCCAGAAGGTCGTTGATGTTCAACCTTGACTTTGAGACAAGTTAGGCATTTCGAAACATGCATGGCTACATCCTTTTTCATACCAGGCCACTAATACTGAGTACAAAGATCCTTGTACATTTTATCAGCACCAGGATGGATAGAATATCGAGACTTATGAGATTCGTCCATTACCAAGGTGCGAAGATCGTCTTGTTTTGGGATCCACAAACGATCCTTGAAATAGAGTAAGCCATCGTCTTTTGCTTCGAGTTTAAGCTCAAGTTGATGTGGTAATTCCTTACCTATCAAATTTTGTGAAACACAAAATTGTTGAGCTTGAAGAACATGAGTTTGAAGATCAGATAGAGTGCGAACAGAATGAAGCTTGACTCGCTCCTTTCGACTAAGCGCATCGGCTACGACATTCGCCTTACCAGGATGGTAGCGAATCTCGCAATCGTAATCACTTAAGAGCTCAATCCAACGTCGTTGCCTCATGTTTAGCTCCTTCTGATTAAGAATATGCTGGAGACTTTTGTGGTCTGTGAAAACCACACACTTCGTGCCATAAAGATAATGTCTCCAGATTTTGAGAGCAAAAACTACAGCTCCTAACTCAAGATCATGAGTCGTGTAGTTCTTCTCATGAACTTTCAATTGTCTAGACGCATATGCTATAACTTTGCCTCGTTGCATGAGAACACAACCAAGGCCTAAGTTGGATGCATCGAAGTAGACAACGAAATCATCGTTTCCCTCGGGCAAAGATAGAACAGGAGCATCACACAGCTTCTGTTTCAGCGTTTAGAACACTTCTTCTTGTTTGGGTCCCCACTCAAAAGGCTTATTCTTCTGAGTCAAAGCTGTGAGTGGAACCGCAATCTTCGAGAAATTCAAAATAAATCGGCGATAATAACCAGCAAGACCAAGAAAAGAACAAATCTCTGTGGGTGTCGTTGGTGTATTCCAATCCTTAATAGCTGCTATTTTGCAAGGATCCACATGGATACCCTGCTCGTTGACTATATGTCCCAAGAACTGAACTTCTTTAAGCCAAAATTCACACTTGGAGAATTTAGCAAAAAGTTGTTCCTTCTTCAGGAGTTCCAGTGTCAAACGAAGGTGTTGCTCGTGATCGGCTCGAGACTTCGAATAAATGAGAATATCATCGATGAACACAATGATGAACTTGTCTAAAAAAGGTTTACAGACCCTATTCATTAAGTCCATGAAGATAGTTGGCGCATTTGTCAAACCAAAAGGCATGACTATGAACTCGTAATGCCCATATCTCGTACGGAATGCAATTTTGGGAATATCTTCTTCGAATACACGAAGCTGATGATACCCAGAACGCAAATCGATCTTGGAAAAACTGGTAGCACCTTGCAGCTGATCAAAGAGATCATCGATTCGAGGTAGGGGATATCGATTCTTGATGGTAAGCTTGTTAAGCTCACGATAATTGATACACATTCGAAAAGATCCATCTTTCTTTTTCACAAAGAGGACAGGAGCTCCCCAGGGTGAATAACTCGGACGGATAAATCCTTTATCCGATAACTCTTGAAGCTGTTTCGATAATTCTTGCATCTCAGACGGTGCAAGACGATAAGGTGCTTTCGCAATCGGGTTAGCATTAGGTACAAGGTCAATATGAAACTTGAGTTGACGAACTGGAGGCAAACCAGGCAGTTCATCAGGAAAGACTTCTGGATAATCCCGAACAATCGGAATATCCTGAATACTCTTGCTCTTGCTTTTCTCCTCGGTGACATGTGCCAGAAAAGCAACATATCCTTTTCGTAAATAACTTCGGGCTTTCGTGCACGACATGAGTTTCAAACCAACAGATGGTTTCTCGCCACGAACTTCCAGAACATCGCCAGACGAAAGAGGAATACGAACGATCTTATCGAAACAAACAACTTCGGCACGATGCTTGGTTAACCAATAGGAAAAAGATGGTTAACCAATCCATCCCAACGAGAATGTCGAAACTCCCAAGTTGCATCGACGTAAGGTCAATAGGAAAAAGATGGTTATCGAGGTTGATGTGTGTAAAATGCAACATATAAAACACATCAATTAAGGCATAAAACTAACCCTTTTTAAGTACTAATGTTGGAAAAAGAGTGTTTTTGTCTTCCTTTTGTATTTTCAGGATGAAATGAGCTCAAAATCACAAAAGAAGCAAAAAGACTACTAAATCTACCATAAATACAAGAAAAGGAACAAAAGTGAACTGCCCGGACCCTCAACGGCACCTCCCAAGACAAAGAGAAGAGAACAGAGCCTGAACACGCCCCGTGTCCAGCGAACACGGGGGCGTGCCCAGGAAGCAGCAGAAAAGACAAACCAGTAGAAGCTTCCATTGCTCACCACGGGGCCGTGCCCAGCGGACACGGGGGCGTGTTGAAAGTACAGCAGGCGCATTAATTGTAATTCGCAATTAAAATTAATGAAGAGAGAGAATGTCAGACGGGCACGGGGCCGTGTTCAGCGAACACGGGGCCGTGTCCAGCGTTCTGTTCAGCCTATAAATAGAGGAGCTTGGCTTCATTCTCTCTCATCCCTTGGCACACCACCTCTCTCACACTTCATCCACCACCCACCACCACCATAACACCATCATCCACCACCATCATCCATTGTCCATCATAGAGTGTGTGAGTCGTCTCGGGATCCAAGATTGATCGTAAGAGTTCTTGACAATCAAGGCCATGTTTGCCTAAGTCTCTTACATCACTTGGTGAAGACAAGTGTTTAGTATAATACTTTTTATTTTTAATCTTTTGCACTTTTTATTTGGTTTTGTATTAATGACTTTAATAACTAGTTACTTATGTTGAAGGTGATCTTTCCTTATCGTTTGTCCGTGGTGTCTTGGCATTATTTTACTGTCTATATAAAATAAAAGATTTTCACCATTCATATCTCCACGGTCTATATGGAGGTATGTTGGCTACCTGGTCGGGGGTTAAGGGAACGGTTTGGTAAAGGTCTTGCCCTTGTTCAGCGTTTAGAGGTCCTGCTTGGGACCTGGGTCAAATTTAGTAGGATCTCCTTCAATGCCCATAGGTATTGGATGGCGGGGATCCAAACTCTTTGACCCCCTCATAAGCTAACTACTATTAATACTATAACCCGGCTATTTAGGACTGTATCCTTGCTGACTCAGACTACTTAGCCGAGGGTAACGTCACCGCCAAAAGCGGGGCCTACCATAATTTGCATTAATAACTTAATTCATTATCTTTCAATAATCCAACCCTTTAGGATTGTATCCTTGCTGACTCAAACTACTGGGTTGAGGGTAACGTCACCT
Organism: Helianthus annuus; assembly: GCF_002127325.2. Taxonomy (NCBI): domain Eukaryota; kingdom Viridiplantae; phylum Streptophyta; class Magnoliopsida; order Asterales; family Asteraceae; genus Helianthus; species Helianthus annuus. The sequence goes on from NC_035440.2 coordinate 128,076,317, forward strand.
CCGAAAAAGGGGCCTACTACAATAACTAAGATAATCTCTTAAACAAGTGCAAAAGTGCGAAAATAATCAAAGGTTATACTAATACACGTGTCGGATCCAAGTGATTCATCTTGTCTATCTGTTTTTATTTTATTTTATTTTTCAGCATTTAGTTAGTTTTTATTTTTCTTAGTTTAAAACATTTTTCTAACTTTTTGATTTGATTAGACGTTGAGGATAAACCGGTATTAAAAGCTCTTGTGTCCTTGGACGACCTCGGTATCTTACCAACACTATACTACGTCCACGATGGGTGCACTTGCCCATATGTGTGTTTAGTGTTAGTAAATATCGTGTTTTATAAATTTAAAACTTGGCTAAAAGTGTAAAAAGGGCTTAAAAATATATCTAAAAATATAACACACTTCACGCACATCAAGTTTTTGGCGCCGTTGCCGGGGACACAAGGATTTTAAGAAAGTTAGGAATCAACGGCCTAATCATCTTTTTATTTTTCTTTAATTTTTTAGGATTTTTTTTAGATTTTTCAGCTTCTGCAGAGCTCAGCACGGGGCCGTGCCCGCTGAACACGCCCCCGTGCCCAATCATTGGAACTGGCAATCCTGTTTTATATCAGACAGTAGGCTGAACACGGGGCCGTGTCCACTCAACACGCCCCCGTGCCCAAGATTCAGTTGCTGAAAACAGAACCGTTTGATCCCGGCGGTTTGTAACTTCTGATACAAACATGAGTAATAGTGATTCTTTTTACTTTCGGCACTCTTATGGTTTGTGGTGTCAAATATGTGGAGGCGAACACGAGGAATTAAAATGTTTCTTCCTCACTTATAGGCCACACTATATAGACCCACCAATTCCTTGTAGCCTTAAGAGGGGCGAAAGTAAAAATAAACACTATTTCTCCCTCGAATGCGCCCAACCGGATATTCTAGGAGATATGCTCCTTGACGAGCTATTTCAACTAGAAGAACTACTTCTAAATTGGTCAAAAGAACTTAGGAAGGATTTCTTAGATCCATCCCTAGACGATGACCATGAGGAAATGTTGGAACCGCATTCTGACAACCTCGTTGCTCCCGAAAATACCTTTCTTCCTAGACAAGACATGGACGATAGTCGTCCCTGTGCCGATTGTGCCGTGAAGGACTCCCCATCGACCTCGTTCGGTGCATACATAGACCTGAGCGATTCGGCATACACCTTCTTTAACGAGAGCCCGGGAAAGGGTTGGACTTGTCCACCTAGAATGAAAATAGGAATTACCCTCACCGACAACCTCTTGCGTTCTCGCCTTAGTATAGGACAATTAAGGTATCTTAGGCACTTTGGGGTTGTTCCAACAAGTCAGGAGCCACCCGATATAAGTAAGCGCCTTAGAAAAGACAAAACTCCACGAGACAGCCCTCCGACACGGGGCCGTGTCCGGTCACCACGACCCCGTGTTCGCTCAGAAGATTTTCTGTTGATTCTGTCAGAATACGGACAAAATGTGTCAGGATTTTCTCTGCACACGGGGCCGTGTCCGGCGGACACGGGGCCGTGTTCAGTGTGCTGTCGTTTTCTTTAAATGCAGCCTGAATCCTGCTCATTTTTGACCACTCCACCAAGCAGAGATCCCTGGAATCTTCACATATACCATCCTAGGTAAGTACCAAAAGAAGGTTCCTAAGGACCATCTTATCTTTTCCACTTTTGTTCATTTCCTCTTCTTCCAAAAATTTTTCAAACCCTACCTCCATGGAAGCTTGGAAACCCATGATTCCAACCTTCTATGCAAGGTTTGTAGGAATTTTCGCTATGGATTCTTGTCTAAAGTTAGTTCCATAACTGTGTTTTTAAATTATCTAAGCTCATAACACGACGAAAGTATATAGAAATAATTTAAAAACCTAGAACCATTAGACAAAAATTCCTGCAGACAGTGAACACGGGGCCGTGCTCAGTGAGCACGGGGCCGTGTTCGAGGTACTGTTTTGCAAAAATTTAGTTCCTCGGCTTATTTCGCAGAAAATGGCCAGCCGGAACAGCGGAGCATCTTCAAGGAATAACCGAAATGGAAGGAGATCGTCCACCGCAGAGGATTCCCTAGTAAACTACGTTTACGCTTTAAGGGAAGCCGTGGACGAATTGACAAGTGTAGAAGAAGCTTTGGTGGATCGCGTTAATCATCTGACGATAAGTTTGGAGGGCTGCCTGCAAGAAGTAAACCTTCTGCACCAAAGGATAAACCTTCTTGCTTCCCCGCCTTTGGTTCCGGTGATTACACACAGGGCGTGGAATGTGGTACCCGAGGTTATCATTCCAGCAGAATGGCACGCCTTGCACCAAGTATCGCAACCAAGGGTAGTGCAAGGAGTCCCGGTAAGCGCTCCTCCTCAAGATACCGACGAGAATGAAGCTACCTTCTACCTCCCAAGGGAGATAGAAGAATGGCTTTGAGTGAGAACCTAGGAGCCATGGGCTGAAGAATGTTTCTACATCGGGAAGCTATTCCCGAAATTTTCCTAAATAAGTAGAACCTTTATGATAACCTTATGTACCCCTTAGTTAATTAACTATATTTATGTAATCTCTCTATTAGCAATGTTATGATGGTTTTTATGATTTATGGACTCATGGTGGTAATGGATGAAAAAGGGAACGAGAAAAAAATGGAACCATGCAGAAGAACAGAACAAACCGACAAAAATCTCCATAACAGAAGGCTCCACACGGGCCGTGCCCAACCAACACGGCCCCGTGCTGAGCCCCCTGCAGGAAATCACCCAGTTCAGGTAACTGGACACGGGCCGTGTTCAGCGAACACGCCCCCGTGTCCAGGCTTCTGTTTCAATTCTATAATTTTTGTTACTGGCACTTGACCACGGGGCCGTGCCCGGTCAACACGGGGCCGTGTCCAGAGTACCAGTAACACAAATCTTTGTTTTTAAACACACTTTTACATATTCTAATCAACCAAAAACTCTATTTTTGGACACATTGAGGACAATGTGTAATTTAAGTGTGGGGGGATGCTAAAACCTTGGAATTTTGCAAAATCCTAAAACAAGCCTTACACAAAACTCTATTGGAACCGCTAAACACCCCAAATTTTTTCAAAAACTTTTTCAATTTTTTTTATTTTTTTGTCTTAGTTTAAGTTGGGAATAACAAGTTATAAAAGGGTTATATTTTTACAAACTTACAACCGATAGCGTCGTGATAAAAAGAACTAACATAAGAAAATTATGAAACGGTATAACAAGTCTAGCTAAAATTCGATTATATATGCTTGGTCACATTAAAAACCCATTCCCACAAAAAGTGAGTTTTGAGCCTTTATTGAGCATAAAAATACACATATTTAGATTAAATGCTCATTTTTCGTTTCTTGTGTGAATAGCCGCTCGGTCTTTACAAATCTAGAACTTGCCACGACGATACATTCCCGGTCCTTACCAACTTAAACCCAAGTAAGTAAATGATGGAGGCATTAGGACTAACTATTTTTCTTTCAAAACCATTATTTTTCATTTTTTTTACCTACCCAAAATCCCCCTAGAAAACCCCTTTGAGCCTAAACCTTTCATTTCATTACCCCCAAAACAATTTTCTACCCACCAAAAACCTTTTTTATTTTTTTCACCTTTATTTTAGTAACATACTCGGTTTTTCATAAACATACCCTTTACGTGACGAAAAAAAAAAAAAAAAAAAATTATATATTTATGAAGTCAAAAAACAAACATAAGCTACAAAAAGTTTGTTTGGAGAAATACTTCAAAAAAATAAATGTCACCAAAAATAAGGTATTTCACGAAAAACCGACACTTGTTACAATTTTCGCCCTTTTTACTAACCACTAACCAACCACCCACCTTTAAACCCAAGCCTTCACCCCAAAAGACCTCTTGATATTTACAAAGGTAAAAGTTAAAAAGGAGGAGGATTGATCGCTTGGCAAGCATATGGAAAATGTAAATCCGTGCCGCTCTCGAGCGATTCACTTAAATATACACCTTCGGCCGAGTGATTGAGTGATCTCCCGTGAGGTATGTGAACTTGTATATAAATGGAATTTTAATAAGGCATGCTATGCCAAATTAAGTAGTTTATCTTATGTAAAGTTCAAAATAAACCATGACGAATAAGATTGTAAATAAAATGAAAATAGAACCTATACAAACCTTGGATTCCCGACACTCTAGGACAAGTTGAAAAACTTCTCTTCTACCTATTCCATTTGGGAGTGTAAGCCACATTAAAAGAGTTTTGCTTGAGGACAAGCAAAAGTTCAAGTGTGGGGGTATTTGATGTGTGTAAAATGCAACATATAAAACACATCAATTAAGGCATAAAACTAACCCTTTTTAAGTACTAATGTTGGAAAAAGAGTGTTTTTGTCTTCCTTTTGTATTTTCAGGATGAAATGAGCTCAAAATCACAAAAGAAGCAAAAAGACTACTAAATCTACCATAAATACAAGAAAAGGAACAAAAGTGAACTGCCCGGACCCTCAACGGCACCTCCCAAGACAAAGAGAAGAGAACAGAGCCTGAACACGCCCCGTGTCCAGCGAACACGGGGGCGTGCCCAGGAAGCAGCAGAAAAGACAAACCAGTAGAAGCTTCCATTGCTCACCACGGGGCCGTGCCCAGCGGACACGGGGGCGTGTTGAAAGTACAGCAGGCGCATTAATTGTAATTCGCAATTACAATTAATGAAGAGAGAGAATGTCAGACGGGCACGGGGCCGTGTTCAGCGAACACGGGGCCGTGTCCAGCGTTCTGTTCAGCCTATAAATAGAGGAGCTTGGCTTCATTCTCTCTCATCCCTTGGCACACCACCTCTCTCACACTTCATCCACCACCCACCACCACCATAACACCATCATCCACCACCATCATCCATTGTCCATCATAGAGTGTGTGAGTCGTCTCGGGATCCAAGATTGATCGTAAGAGTTCTTGACAATCAAGGCCATGTTTGCCTAAGTCTCTTACATCACTTGGTGAAGACAAGTGTTTAGTATAATACTTTTTATTTTTAATCTTTTGCACTTTTTATTTGGTTTTGTATTAATGACTTTAATAACTAGTTACTTATGTTGAAGGTGATCTTTCCTTATCGTTTGTCCGTGGTGTCTTGGCATTATTTTACTGTCTATATAAAATAAAAGATTTTCACCATTCATATCTCCACGGTCTATATGGAGGTATGTTGGCTACCTGGTCGGGGGTTAAGGGAACGGTTTGGTAAAGGTCTTGCCCTTGTTCAGCGTTTAGAGGTCCTGCTTGGGACCTGGGTCAAATTTAGTAGGATCTCCTTCAATGCCCATAGGTATTGGATGGCGGGGATCCAAACTCTTTGACCCCCTCATAAGCTAACTACTATTAATACTATAACCCGGCTATTTAGGACTGTATCCTTGCTGACTCAGACTACTTAGCCGAGGGTAACGTCACCGCCAAAAGCGGGGCCTACCATAATTTGCATTAATAACTTAATTCATTATCTTTCAATAATCCAACCCTTTAGGATTGTATCCTTGCTGACTCAAACTACTGGGTTGAGGGTAACGTCACCTCCGAAAAAGGGGCCTACTACAATAACTAAGATAATCTCTTAAACAAGTGCAAAAGTGCGAAAATAATCAAAGGTTATACTAATACACGTGTCAGATCCAAGTGATTCATCTTGTCTATCTGTTTTTATTTTATTTTATTTTTCAGCATTTAGTTAGTTTTTATTTTTCTTAGTTTAAAACATTTTTCTAACTTTTTGATTTGATTAGACGTTGAGGATAAACCGGTATTAAAAGCTCTTGTGTCCTTGGACGACCTCGGTATCTTACCAACACTATACTACGTCCACGATGGGTGCACTTGCCCATATGTGTGTTTAGTGTTAGTAAATATCGTGTTTTATAAATTTAAAACTTGGCTAAAAGTGTAAAAAGGGCTTAAAAATATATCTAAAAATATAACACACTTCACGCACATCAGAGGTTCAACTGACAACCACGAAGAACATAATCGAGTACGAGAGGTTTACCAGTAGCAACTTCGACAGATAAGGGTTTCCTCAGTTTAGTTCTAGGTATCGCAAGTAAAGGCTGAAAAGACAACGAAACAAAACTCCTGTCGGCACCAGAATTGAAAAGAACAGATGCAATTTGATTGTTAACAAGAAACGTACCGTTAACAAACTCGTTATCTGCCCTCGCCTCGTTTGCGTTCAGATTGAATGCTCGTCCACGAGTAGGATTCACATTCGCGTTCACGTTGGCATTCGGGTTGACATTCGCATTTGCATTCGCGTTCACCAACCTCGGACAGTTGTTGCGGAAATGACCCATTTCTCCGCAATTGAAACACGAACCAGGTGGGAATCTCGCAGCATTCCCCTGAACTTGTGCTGGAACCTGAGCAGCTTGATTTTGGCCAAAACGACAGATGTTGGCCAGATGCCCAAGTCGACCACACGTAGCACACTGTTTGCAAGCCTGTTGGGCAACATGGTTACCATTACATCGAGCATAGTGAGGTGCGGTACCAGCATATTGTTTCTTCGCTGGAGGTAGGGCTGGTGGGATCTGAGGGTTCTGGTTGGTGACAGCAAAGTTCTGGGAAGCCTTGCGCTTCCTTGACTTCTTCGAAGACTCACCCTGCTTCTTACCCTTACCCTTACCCTTGTCCCATGCAGAATCATCTGTCTTCTTCTTATCACCCTTACGGGTCAATTTCCCCTTTCTGACCTGAGACTCGGTCAGAGTAGCAGCCAATTCAATCGCTTGACGGACAGTAGTAGGATTACTGCCAGTCACAATGTCTTGCACAGAATCGGGTAACCCATCGATATACCTCTCTATTGCCTTTTCCAATGGGGTAACCATCGTAGGACACAACAAGCTGAGCTCCTCATATCGATCCGTATAAGCACAGTGTTCTCCCCCATCTTGTTTCAAATCATCGAATTCTCATTCTAAAGCTCGAATCTCATGACGGGGACAGAACTCTCTCATCATGAGAGCTCGGAACTCTTCCCAAGTTTGTGCCATCGCTACATCGGCACCCCTATCACGCATCACTCCGTTCCACCATGTAAGAGCACGCTTCTCGAACACACTAGATGAAAATTCAACCTTACGCTCATTCGGACATTGCACATGTCTGAATGTGCTCTCGATACTCTCGAACCACTGCAGGAGCGCAGTTGCTCCTTGCGACCCAGAAAACTTCAAAGGCTTAGCCGAATTGAAATTCTTGAAACTACACTGAGCGTTATTGTTGTTATTATTGTTATATAACTCATGGATCTGGGTTACTACGCCAGGAAATACTGCAGCCATTTGCTGAGTAACAAGGGCTGCGACTTCTTCAGCAGTAAAAGGTTGAGCATCACGTCGAAGAGGCATTGTCTAAAAGGAAGAAGGAAACATGAGAAACGAGTGAGGTTGACAATTGGAAAAACAAAAGAGGTATTGAAAACATCGACAAAACACAAGGAAGGTGATCATTCGTTTGTTACCTCGAACAAACAAACGACACGTAATGACTAATCAAAGTAAATGGGTTAAAATAATGTATCGCGAAGACATGCTCGCCTATAAGTGAACACTCACCCCAAGAGTTCCAAGGTAAGAGTGACTGGTCCGATACTGCGGATTTGTACGAACACTCTAGCCTTAGACAGAAAACTCAGGGTACAGGCATTCACCCTTCCAGTTTGCACGTGTTCACATTATTTAGACCCAAATTTTGACGAGATTTTGAAAACTGAGAGGGTTCAAAACCTTATAATCAATCATCCAAGGATAGGTGATTAATTTTCGAAGCGAATTTGGAATTTGTGTTCTCGTTGTGGTTATCACCTAAGGATAGGTGACGGTATTGTTTTAAAATCTAAACGCAAGAACACTTGCGTTGGGGTCCTAGAAAGTTATAGTCTAGGTCAAAGCATTACTAATAACCTAATTCCCTATAACCATTGGCTCTGACACCAACTCTTCTGTCACACCCCGACCGCATTAAAACAACGAAACCATGGCGAAAACGTCGGGGAGTGTTGTAACAGAATCATCGTTTCACAACCATGGTAATTTAAAGTTTCGTTTTATTGAATTATTAAATAATTTACATTGTCTTTGAACCAAGCAAACAAATTACATATCGTCTATCATCTTTTTTATATCACTAAGGCCACGTCCAGATCCTAAGTGAACACTTCCTATCAATCAACATCATGCAACACCACCTGAAACATATGTAAAAACAAAGTCAGCAAAGAAATGCTGGCGAGCACATAGGTTTTAGGAGAGTATCGGATTCATGGCTCGTTTATATGTTGCAGTACTTCATTAGACTACAAGAGTCAAAAGTACAAACCTTGTTTTGAAAAGTGTATTGCAACATAATTAACCAGCTCAAATCAAGTTGGTTATTGTTTATAAAATATCGTAGCCATGATTCTTAACCCCAAAACATTTGCTTTAGTAAACTAATTCGTAAAACATCTCGTAAAAACTCGTTAATAAAACTCATATGGTTTATATCGTTTCGAAAACCTTGTTGTGTGACATCGTTTCAAAATCGTTTCCCAAGTGAACTAAATAATGACACAAAATGTAATATGATAAAAGCACTTATATATAAGATGTACCAGCGGCGTATCTACCATGCTTTTATCATGCTACACCCGTCCCATTATCTAATCACTACCCAAAACCAATCGTTTAATTAAATCGTTTATCTCGTTTAAGTCGTCTCAAATCGTTTAACTCGTCCCAAAATCGTATTCGTTTTAATTGTGAAACTACTTATGGTCGTCTCGCTAATTACATTCAAACCTTCGTGACTCGTCTATCTCGTTTCTCGCGTTAACAAACCACCAAAGGGTAAGTTAACAATCATCAGATTCGGTCGTACCTACATAACCCCCACACATAACCACGGGTAGCTGTTACACCCTGACTTTTGCGGAAGCGTGATTATTGGTGTGACTTGTTAATACCATTGCATATGATCATAACAACGCTATATGATAAAACTTGTGGATGTACATCCACTAATTTGAGTTTAAAAGTAGTACAACAAAATTTTCTGAAATGTCAATACCAAATTCAAGTTACAAACCATAACATGTTTTTAAGGAGTTCAAAAAGACTCAACAAAAGATTTTAAAACAAACCCGAGTTTAGGACCACGTATCTCGTCCAGGAATAAGATACGTCTCCTAAGCCCTAATGACTTGGATGACATCTTTATTCACAACGCAGCTTAAAACTCCAACGCCCGCCAGATCCATTTACTAATTTCCTGAAATACATGTAGTTTGAAAAATCAACATAAAGTTGAGCGAGTTCATGTAAAAGTGAGTATGTATAAAACCTTTGGAAATGTTGTAAGTATGTATAGAAGTCCCTGGTATGTAGCAATTAAGGAAAAAGAGATCACCATTGGGTTACAAAGCCAATGATATGTGTGAAGTGATGCAGGAAGACTCAAACCTAGCGGATTTGTGCGTCGGGCACTTAGTCACCACCTGGTTCACTCAGTGGACCCAGGAGTGGGGCTCGCTACACTCAAATAGATTTATCACTAATGTCCCTCGGTCCTACGACGAGGATTAATGGCCTCAGTTTCCGCCTACCCACTCACATGATCTAAGTAGTAAACCCTCCTTAAGCTAACCATACCATGTATATCAAAGTTTGTAATAGTTGTCACATGTATTTCACCCCCGAAGTATAAAACTGAAAACAGTTAAGAGAAAAGGGGGACATGAACTCACTATATTGCGTCTTCGTACTTGTAACCCAAATCTCCACGGCAAACACGACTACCTACAATGGTCTAACGTCTATTAGACGAACGGGTCGTGCCTTGTCTTAGTATGTATGTTTTTGAGTTACGATTCTGGTATTATTCCATGTTATAATAATCGTATTTAGTTTTGGAATAATTGTTTATACAGTGCATCTGTAGTAATACTATTCAAGTATTCGTATTTCTATATCTTGGCACGTAATGGCGCTGTATTTCGGTGTATGGTTCTTAAATAAAGATACGTTAATATATTCCCAATATATATATATATATATATATATATATATATATATATATATATATATATATATATATCTAAAACCATATATTTTAAGTCTCACTTAAATATATAATAAACCTTATTTTGTTTAATCATGTATCATTCCAGAAAATATATATTTTTCTCAAAAATTATATATCTTCTAAATATACTAGGAAAATATATTTTTATCTCCCACTTGGAAAATATGTTCAACTCATTTGTCCAAAAATAACTTAATTCCAAAATATATGTATTTTTCCCAAAAATAACATATTTTTATTTCTACAGTATCCAAAATAATATTTTACCAAAATATATGTATACGTTATAATTCCGAAAAATATATTTTTAAGTCTCACTTGAAAAATATATTTTGATCACTAGTCTAAAATATTTTAATTTCAAAACATACATATTTTTCCCAAAAATATTATATTTTACCTCATACAATTTCCAAAATAATACTTATCAAAATATACGTGTGAGAGTATTTTCCAAAATATACATAAGTTACATTTTAAAGTTCGCGTTGTAACAACAACACCGGTGTAACTTAAATATTTATTTGTGAGGGCGTTGGTATTATTTTGGAGTCGTAGTTTCATGATATTTCAAGTTATATTATTTTTAGGGTAATATCTAGTTCTCAAAATAATCACATAATCACACAAGCGTTTTACTATGAAATATATATTCTAAATATATATTTAACAAGTTTTATTTACGAAAATCCACCTCCGATACTTGATTATTTTGTAATAAAAATCATGGCGAAGTTTATTTTGGAAAAACAAGTTAAAAATATATTTATAAACACTTGTCACAAAAATATTTCTAAGTGTTATATTTCTAGAAAAATTTCGCCAGAGTTTCCTCTGTAACTAGAGGTGGCCACGCTTACAAGCGTATCATTTAGACATCAAACTTGTCTAAATAAGTATAAATCGCAAACTCATGAACTTGTAAGTCTAGTAAAAATATGTAGTAACTTTCCAACATATTTAGTAGGTTTCTTTATCTTTAAAAATAAAATTAGTTTCTCAAAAACTTTACTTTTAAAGAACTTTAAGTTTTACAACTTCTAGTCAAGGTTTACAAAAATATTTCTTTGTCAAATCTTCTTGTTACATAAGTGTTTACACACTTGTTTATTCACTAAAATGCTTTTAGTTTATGTAAGATCCGGGTTTTTAACAAGACTTGCATCTTTTACTTGGTTCTCCCGAAAAACCACTTGTAGATCTTCAGATCTACTAGTTTAGAACCTTATTTTACAAGAAAAATTATATTTACACAAGTTCATGTTTCATGAGTGGAAGAGTTCATCATCTTTTACAACTTTTACACTAACATATTACTAGTTCATGTTTCATGAACATGATCTAGTATGGTTAGATGATGATCCACCCCTCTACTAGCAACAAACAACATCAAATATTCACAACTAGACAAGATTTACATGATTTACACAACTAGTTTCTCTTTATCCAACTTGTTTATCATATGGTCAAGACTTTTAGTTATGATCTTGTGTGTTCTTGATTTTTAACCCTTAGATCACTTATTAACCACTTTAAGCAAGAACAAGATGGTGTTTAGAGGCACTTACTACTAGCTCGAGGCTAGGGAAGAAACAAGACGTAAACAAGGTGGATAAAAGAAATATAGAGAGGTTCTTGAGCTTCCAAGTGCACCGGGCTTCTTGAATGATCTCTTGCACACTTATATGTATGTAAAATGGCTAGACAAGATTTGAATGGTGGGTGTGTAGTGGTGATGGTGTTCGGTCGAAGGTAAGCAAGAGGGGAAAGAGAGAGTTTTTGAGTTGGTGGTGGATGGTTTATGAAAGAGAATGAATAACTAGTGAATGTATTTATAAACCAAGTCTTGTGATAATCCACCATACAATATGTAATCTAGATATCCAACATGTTTGATTAAAATAATCAAGAAATGGCAAGGGGTGGGTCACCCTATGGTGACCGTCCCATGAGGGGGGGGGTAGGGGTTGGGTTGTAATGATACTAGTTACCTTTAGTTGAAATCTAATGACATTTAGTTAGGGTAATTGTGTTTTTAATAATATAAAGGGTGTTAGGGTGTTCGGGGACCCTAACTAGCTCAGAAAAGTAAAAACTATGTCTTTGGCAATATTTTTATGTTACGGGTAAAGTTTGGTTGTTCGGTTGGACATTGACCCGTTAGAGTGCTAAATAACGCTTTTAAGTGTCCTTTATATTGTTTTTAGTGATACAATAAATTCCCAACACTTTGGAAAGTGTCTAGCATTATTTTACCAAGTTTTTGCACTTTGCTAGTTATGTTAAATGCTGAATTTTTTGTATGTAGTGCAGAATTTTGTAATTAAAGTATGTTTTAGGCACACCCGGTCACTATAACTACCACCTAGTGATGCAGTTTTATAATCCTCATCTCCCTACACTCCCTACTAGTGTAGTAATCTATACCCGGCTCATACTGGCCTCAGAGACAATGTCTGTCTAGTGCTGGCAATGTCAGCATGTTAACTGGGTTATCCGCTCACTGTGCTAACTGTGCTTTTGTGCATCAAGTTTGTCACTATTTTTTTGTGTGTAATAAATGAAGTGACAGTAATAAGGTATGATGCATGAATATGTATGTATCAGAAAACAGAAAGCAGTTTATTCGTAATTGTAATCAAGCACAGTAATTAAGCACTAATTAAATATAAATTAATTGTACGGATACCTGTAATTTTTAGAGTTGTCACAGTTGTCTGATAACGGGATTTGTCAGATCCTATGGTACCATAACCTAATACTGGTCGGCTCGGCCAAAGCTAATGAATGTCATTCGTTATGTAACTACAACCAACAAGTTCGTTCACTTTATCGACATCGTTATTAATTTGATATAAACCTTTTCAATCGTTTTTGAAACCATCGTTTAAAATATCCAAATCGTTTTAATACGTATGAATCACCCCAAAACAATCGAAAACAGTAAAAGAGGGGATCTATGTACTCACATCGAAGTGTAAAGTATCCTCAATCTAAAGAACTCATCAAGCTCAGGAAAATCAAGGAAACTCAAGCAGCACCTAGTAATCGAATCACTAGATAAATAAATCGACAACTAAAGCGGAAGATCGGGCAGAATGAGATCTTGTAAACCAAATGAGTATTGGAACTCATGTGATATGGTTTAACAAAGTCTACATTCTAAATCGGAACCTAATCCTAAGTGCTTTCGATACGTTACGACCCATTAAGGTAGCTTACGCTACTTTAACGCGTCGTTCACGCTAATGCTCGTTCGAGACATCTAACTAGTCCTATGATAAGTATTATATGCCTAAACATGTTTAATTATGTTGCATAATTAGTTAAGTGACAAATGTTTAGGTTACATATGCTTAAATTTGTATGTAGTGCAGAATTTTGTAATTAAAGTATGTTTTAGGCACACCCAGTCACTATAACTACCACCTAGTGACGTAGTTTTATAATCCTCATCTCCCTACACTCCCTACTAGTGTAGTAATCTATTCCCGGCTCATACTGGCCTCAGAGACAATGTCTGTCTAGTGCTGGCAATGTGAGCATGTTCATTGGGTTATCCGTCCACTGTGCTAACTGTGCTTTTGTGCATCAAGTTTGTAACTATTGTTTTGTGTGTAATAAATGAAGTGACATTAATAAGGTATGATGCATGAATATGTATGTATCAGAAAACAGAAAGCAGTTTATTCGTAATTGTAATCAAGCACAGTAATTAAGCACTAATTAAATATAAATTAATTATACGGATACTTGTAATTTTTAGAGTTGTCACATTCTCCCCCCGTTAAGAAAATTTCGTCCTTGAAATTTGTACTACCTTAACTCCTTAGGGTTACGTCACACGTGTATGTATATGAATAATATTGAGGTAGATAATCTTCAAACCGAATCAAACCTTACTCACATTTGGTGAGTCCAAGAATATATATCAATCCGAATCCTAGGGTTAAAAGGTGTGTGCTTTAGCAGTTGTTGTCAAAGGTACAAGTCGTATTTGACGTATAGTCTAGTGTGATCCAGCTAGTAGGGGTTTCACAAAAAGAGGAAATCTGACTAATAGGACTCTCAAACGGTCGATCGCAATATGCAAGCGAGTTTTCACGAAACATAGCATCCGCTATATGAATTAAAAATCAACAACTCAAATGAAATAGTAAAATGATCTGTCAACTCCCGAGTAGATGAATGGTAAAGTTTAGTGTGTTGAAAATTTTGAATTGCGAGAATACGCCGAGTGAAAAACAAGCGAATCTGGTGTATCCTTGCCTTAATTAGTAGTTGCATCAGAAATGTTTGAATGATGAGTCAAGCAAAAGTATATGTAGTCCTGTGTGAAACGGTTGACCATGATTAGCACAAGCTACAAGTTTGTAATGACACCACAAGGTGTCGCAATGACATAATTCCATAATAGCAGTGACTGAACAAGTTCACCGTGTTTGAGATAAGATGAAAGTGTACTGTCACACCCCCAAAATCCACCTGCGGAGTATCACCGCTTGGGAGCGTGACTGACCAGGATCAAACCACCAATCATATTGAACATGCATATAGTATTAAGTAAGATAAAAGAAAACCATCCGTTCAATTCAAAAGGTGTTCAAAACATGTTATTGTTTTAAAGTGTAGCGGAAGCATAGTAATAATCCAACAATAGTAAATAGTTCAAATGTTATAATAGTTCAGCATAGAAACCACGAATCCTTGTCCACAACGACCCGCTTCTCCAGTGCAAGCTCCAAGTACCTAACGATCTGCAAGGCATGTAACAGAATGGTCAACAAACTAGTTGAGCGAGTTCACAGTAAGTAAATGTGTAACAGTAAGTAACAGGTGGCTCTACAGGGCCGATAGTAAGTTATGCTGGTGGGGGCTTCCCATGTTAAGTTACCACTAGACTATTCGTATTATTATCCCTGTTCTTCGTCCGAGAACAGAAGTGTGTATAAAGTGTGCGTAGGTTTTACGCACGTATCCTTCGTAACCTGAGGATAGGAGTAAGTAATGCGTACACGTAGGTTTTACGTGCGTATCCTTCGTAACCGAGGATAGAATGGCATGTGAACCCGTAGGTGTTATCCCAACCTACGTAACCGTCCTGACATCCGAGGACATGATAGGTGATAGTCTAGTAAAGCATTAGTACGTTCCTTTCAATAATAACCTTTAACCCATTCCCACGACCCGGGAATCCCATGCCTTAGTAGGAGTGTGAACTCACCTCGGTTTGCTCGGTATGCTAAGTTATGCACTCACAAGTAATTAATCACGTCCTAGTGTATGCACGTATAACAAATCAGTTCATGTTCACAATTGTACGCATGCAGTTAATGTTCACATAACAGTCAGTTGCATAACAACACACACGTATTATTTCACCTTGCACGAATACAGATGCTAACATTCATCTCTAGCATGGCATGTCAAATAATCCAGCATATAATCAATCAGTCAAAGTATGTTCATAATCCCTAACATCCTTCGAATCCAGTCACTATCTTTCGACAACAGTAATCACAATTATCCTTCGGACCAATGTTATGTTCCGAATCCTATGTCATCTTTCGGCCAACCTATCTTTCGGTCCAACTATCTTTCGGTCCAATAATGGTTCGGTCAAACTAGTATCTTTCGGTCAAATTTATGGTTCGACTAACAAGCATCCTTCGACAACAACTATGTTTCGGGTAGCAACATCTTTCGACAATTAACAGTTACGTTTGATCACCATCAGTTACGAATATCATGCAGCCAAATACAGAAACAGAAACCCTAATCATCTACAGCCGTCATCATCATAACAATCATCATCTATCATGCATGTCCAAACAAATCACAACAAGTACCAATTCTTAACAGTACATCTACATAACGAGTATCATACAAGCACGATTCCTCACTACAATCGATCTGTAATATTGATTAATAATCCGAACAGAATACCAAAGATCCTAATTGATAGCAGGTTTAGATCTTTGCGTTTAAACTAACCAAACCGTGTTCACTTGTTTCGTTTTCGTTTACCATAATCAATATCATCACAATATATCCGATTAGCATCTATATCCGATTAACATTCATATTCGATTAACATACGTGTCTGTTTAACATACAAACATATTGCAAGACAACTGGAAAAATCACGAGGTCATATACACATAAAGCATCACATACTAACCGGAAATCTGGGTTACGTAATGAAATCCTTTGAACAGAGTGTAGGTCTGCTATATGCCGTCACACACACAAGGGAACCGAAAGCTCTAGGGTTTTGCCGATCAAAAATGTTATTACGTAAAGTTTCTAATCCAACTTATATTAAATCGGCAGTGGGCCAAGGCCCACATTGAAAGACTGGGCCGAAACATATCGAAGGATATGTTTCGAGTGCGAAGGATATGTTTCGAGCGCGAAGGATATGTTTCGAGTCCTTCATATGTTTCGACATCCTTCGATTCATGCATCATGTTTCGTGGAACATCCTTCGTAGGTTGGGCCATGATTCACACTAACTAGCTAACATACAGTACAAGTTTCACAATATGGAACCCATTATACACGATCAAACAATTATGCACAATCAAGCAATCAACATATATATATACTTTCATATCAATCCAATGTGCAATTAAGTAATTAGTCAAACACATGCTCGTGTAATACGTATGAAATCAATCTTAGAAATTCGAGTTGTCACATTATCCCCAACTTGAAAGAAATTTCGTCCCGAAATTTGGTACGCACTTACTGAGGTAGCTAGGCAAGTTACATAGTTCACCGGTTTTCCTGGGGTGTCACATCATCCCCCCGTTGATTTGGAATTTCGTCCCGAAATTCAGTAGTAGTAGCTTCAGCCTCAGAAGTGGATGCATTGGGTTCGAATAGCTGGGGGTACTTTTCTTTCATCTGGTCTTCGCGTTCCCATGTATACTCCGGGCCACGCTGGGAGTTCCAACGAACTCGAACAAGAGGGATTCTCTTGTGTTTGAGGACCTTAACATCCCGGTCCGTGATTTCAACTGGTTCCTCGACGAACTGCAACCGCTCGTCGATAGTGAGTTCCTTAAAAGGAACTATAAGGGTCTCATCTGATAGGCATTTCTTCAGATTCGACACGTGAAATACATTGTGAACTGCACCGAGTTCAGGAGGTAGGTTTAATCTGTAGGCTACTTTGCCAATCTTTTCTAAGATTTCGAATGGTCCGACGTACCGCGGATTCAATTTGCCTCTTTTACCAAAACGAACCACACCCTTCCAGGGTGAAACTTTCAATAAAACCCGGTCCCCGACCTCAAATTCCAATGGCTTTCTACGCTTGTCCGCGTAGGCTTTCTGACGGTCGCGTGCTGCCGCCATGCGTTGTCGTATCTGTGCTATCTTTTCTGTGGCGTCCACAACAATATCTGGACCCGTAATTTGACTATCCCCCACCTCTGCCCAACAGAGAGGTGACCGGCATTTACGTCCGTACAATGCCTCAAATGGAGCGGCTTGAATGCTGGTATGGTAACTGTTATTGTACGAGAACTCCACCAAAGGGAGGTGCTTTTCCCAGCCGTTGCCGAAATCAATAACACACGCTCGAAGCATGTCTTCTAGAGTTTGAATAGTTCGCTCAGACTGTCCATCCGTCTGAGGATGATATGCTGTGCTCATGTCTAATCGTGAGCCGAAGGATTTGTGCATTGCTTGCCAAAGCTCTGACGTGAATCGTGCATCGCGATCCGAAATAATAGAGGTGGGCACTCCGTGCCTCGAAACAACTTCCTTCAAGTAAATGTCTGCTAAAGTAGAAAACTTATCCGTTTCTTTGATAGCCAAAAAGTGAGCAGACTTTGTGAGTCGATCAACGATTACCCAAATAGTGTCATTCCCACGCTGGGATCTAGGTAAGCCCGTAACGAAATCCATGGAAATTTCTTCCCATTTCCACTGCGGTATCTTGGGCTGCTGAAGTAGACCGGCTGGTTTCTGGTATTCAACCTTGACTCTCGCACAGGTTAAGCATTTTCCAACGTACGTAGCGATGTGAGCCTTCATACTAGGCCACCAATAAATAGTGCTGATGTCGTGGTACATTTTATCCGACCCTGGATGTACCGAATAGCGAGACTTGTGAGCTTCATCCATTACCAGTTGACGTAATCCACCATAGAGTGGGACCCAAATACGCCCCGTTACATAGTAAGCACCGTCTTCCTTTTGTTCCATGCGTTGCCTTGAACCGCGTAAGGCTTCAGCTTTGACGTTTTCGGGTTTCAGTGCTTCTAACTGAGCAGCTCGTATCTGTGCAGGAAGACTGGACTGAATGGTAAGCTGTAGCGCTCGCACGCGCTTAGGTAGAGAGTCTTTCCGACTGAGGGCATCAGCCACAACATTGGCCTTGCCTGGATGATACTTGATGGCGCATTCGTAGTCGTTCAGTAGTTCAACCCATCTTCGTTGTCGCATATTCAAATCCTTTTGCTTAAGGATATGCTCGAGACTCCTGTGATCGGTGTAAATCGTGCACCTGGTACCGTACAGGTAGTGTCGCCATATCTTAAGCGCGAAAACAACAGCTCCCAGCTCTAAATCGTGCGTCGTATAATTCCGTTCATGAACCTTGAGTTGCCGAGAGGCGTATGCGATAACTTTATCCCGTTGCATCAATACACAACCAAGCCCTTGTATTGATGCGTCACAATAAACCACGAAGTCATCCGTGCCCTCGGGCAGTGAGAGAATAGGCGCGCTGCAAAGCCTATCCTTTAAGTACTGGAAAGCGGTCTCCTGTGTATTACCCCATCTGTAAACGACACCTTTCTGTGTAAGCATAGTGAGTGGTTGCACGATCTTGGAGAAGTCTTTAATAAATCGCCTGTAGTAACCTGCCAAACCCAAGAATTGGCGTATTTCTGTCGGTGTACGTGGTGCTGGCCAGTTTCTGATCGAATCAACCTTGGATGGATCGACATGAATCCCATCCTTGTTTACCACATGGCCTAAGAAGTGGACTTCACGAAGCCAGAAGTCGCATTTTGAAAACTTTGCGTACAGTTGCTCTTTTCGAAGAAGTTCCAAGATAATACGTAGATGCTGCTCATGCTCCTCCTGACTCTTGGAGTAAATCAAAATGTCGTCGATGAAAACGATGACGAACTTGTCGAGATACGGTTTGCACAACCTGTTCATGAGATCCATGAAGACTGCAGGTGCGTTTGTAAGCCCGAATGGCATGACCAGAAACTCGTAGTGACCATAACGAGTTCTGAAAGCAGTTTTGGAGACGTCCTCATCCCGGACTCTCAGCTGATGATACCCTGACCTCAAATCGATCTTGGAATAGTAACACGACCCTTGCAACTGGTCGAATAAGTCATCTATGCGTGGAAGAGGATAACGGTTCTTCACCGTCACCTTGTTGAGTTCACGGTAGTCGATACACATCCTGAACGTACCGTCTTTCTTCTTCACAAATAACACTGGAGCTCCCCAAGGCGAAGAGCTTGGACGAATAAAGCCCTTTTCCAAGAGCTCTTGCAGCTGTTTCGACAGTTCTTCCAGTTCGGTTGGAGCTAAACGATATGGTGCGCGGGCTATTGGCGCTGCTCCAGGTGCCAATTCGATCTGAAACTCGACTTGACGATGAGGCGGTAAGCCTGGTAAATCTTCAGGAAACACCTGAGGGAAGTCACGTACAACTGGGATATCCTCCAGCTTCTTTTCCTTTGCTGATGCATCAGTAACGAGAGCCAGAATGGCAGTATGCCCCTTTCGTAAACATTTCTGCGCCTTCAAGTAAGAGATGATGCCAACCACAGCACCACTTTTGTCACCTTGTACTTCGAGAGGTTCTTGACTGGAGCGAGGAATACGAATAACTTTTTCCTTGCATAAGATCTCTGCGTGATGTTGAGATAACCAATCCATGCCGATGACGACGTCGAAGCTACCCAAGACTATGGGTATAAGATCTATCGTGAAAGTCTGACCCGCCAGAACAATGCTACAACCCTTGACTACATGAGCGGCTTCTACACTTTTGCCATTTGCTAGTTCTACGACGTGTTTAGTGTCTAGGGGTGTTGGTGTACGTTTTAATAAGTTACTCATTTTCATGGACATATAACTTGTATCAGCACCTGAATCAAATAAGACAGTAACGTAAATATCGTCGAGAAGGAACTTACCCATAACTACGTTAGGATCATTCACTGCATCTCCTCGACCCAACACAAAAGCACGACCTCGAGCTTCATTGCCGTTGTTGTTGTTACCATTACCCTGATTGTTGTTATTCCCGTTGCCCTGGTTGTTGTTGTTACGGTTCTGGTTCAACTGTGGGCAATCGCGTTTGAAGTGACCTTCAGCCCCACACTTATAACACCCCCTGTTGCCCTGTTGCTGATTCTGCTGATTCTGTGGAGCTGGTTGCTGAGACTGCTGATTCTGATTTGCAGGACGAGCGCTTCTACAATCTTTGGCCTCGTGACCCATCTTTAAACACCTTTGACAACGGCCCTTATTGCACTGGCCGCTGTGATGCCTGTTGCAGTTGTTACACTTTGGAAGGTTTCCTCGATACCCTCCCTGTCTGTGGCTGCTCGATGAGTGCTGACTGGGACTTTGGTAACTATCCGTCTTTCGCTGCTGAGACTGTGATTGTACCGATGCTGATCCCTTGCTAGAATCCCCCTCCCATTTTCTCTTACTTTCGCTGGGAGTAGCAAGTGTAGTAGTAGCAGTAGCGGTAGCGGTAGCACTGATACGCTTTGGCAGTTTGCCCTGGTCTACTGCCTGATCTGTGATGCGATGAGCGAGACGCTGGATTTCCTGGATGTTGTTGAGGTTAGCCGACGTTACGTGGCTCTGAATCTCTGACGCGAGCCCCTTGAGATACAACTCAATTCGCTTGTATGGAGGATCTACCATAGTTGGGCACAGCACAGCCAACTCATTCGATCTCTTGGTGTAAGCTTCAATTTCCGAACCAACCATTTTCAAGTTATACAACTCGTCCTCCAACTTGTGAATGTCTTCTCTAGTGCAGTATTCCCTCTTGATCAGTTCTTTGAATTCATTCCAGGGTGTGGCGTTAGCAGCTGCCAACCCTAAGATCTGCACTTGTGCGTTCCACCAAGTGAGCGCAATCCCTTCAAGTGTGCCAGTGGCGAACTTCACCCTGCGAGCCTCAGGGCATTCACACATTTCGAAAACCGACTCGAGTTTTTCAAACCAGTGGAGGAGTCCGACTGCCCCCTCCGTGCCACTGAACGAGCTAGGACGACAGTCCATGAAAGTCTTGAAGGTACACGCAGGTTGTTGCTGAGCGGGTTGACCTATTGTGTACGAATAGGACAAGGTTAAATACGAGAATTATTGTAGGATCTAAAGATCCTTGTATGAATCTATACCGCAGGATATACTACCTGCTTGGGCGGCTGCAACTGCCGCAGCAACGAGAGCCTCTAGCTGGGCTTGAGTCATGGTAATTCGTGCGGCCATTGATCTTCACATCAAAGGCAACATAAGTGAGAAAGGTTCGCGAATAGTGCGATGACAGAAGAGTGTAAGCACATAAGTATTCTCATGCAATGACAAGTTGTGAGCAAGTAATGTAAGCATACTATGAGCAAAGTTCTATGCAAATTCTAGCATGTAGGCAATAAACATAAACCTTATTACCTAGGAAGTTGAGTCTTGCACGTGGAGCGAAGCGTCGTTGTGGATCGTTGAGAGCACTGTTCGGGTTATAGTCTGGTTTTAATAAAAACGTTTTCCCATATTAAAACCAAGTTCTCTATAACCAATGGCTCTGATACCAATCTGTCACACCCCCAAAATCCACCTGCGGAGTATCACCGCTTGGGAGCGTGACTGACCAGGATCAAACCACCAATCATATTGAACATGCATATAGTATTAAGTAAGATAAAAGAAAACCATCCGTTCAATACAAAAGGTGTTCAAAACATGTTATTGTTTTAAAGTGTAGCGGAAGCATAGTAATAATCCAACAATAGTAAATAGTTCAAATGTTATAATAGTTCAGCATAGAAACCACGAATCCTTGTCCACAACGACCCGCTTCTCCAGTGCAAGCTCCAAGTACCTAACGATCTGCAAGGCATGTAACAGAATGGTCAACAAACTAGTTGAGCGAGTTCACAGTAAGTAAATGTGTAACAGTAAGTAACAGGTGGCTCTACAGGGCCGATAGTAAGTTATGCTGGTGGGGGCTTCCCATGTTAAGTTACCACTAGACTATTCGTATTATTATCCCTGTTCTTCGTCCGAGAACAGAAGTGTGTATAAAGTGTGCGTAGGTTTTACGCACGTATCCTTCGTAACCTGAGGATAGGAGTAAGTAATGCGTACACGTAGGTTTTACGTGCGTATCCTTCGTAACCGAGGATAGAATGGCATGTGAACCCGTAGGTGTTATCCCAACCTACGTAACCGTCCTGACATCCGAGGACATGATAGGTGATAGTCTAGTAAAGCATTAGTACGTTCCTTTCAATAATAACCTTTAACCCATTCCCACGACCCGGGAATCCCATGCCTTAGTAGGAGTGTGAACTCACCTCGGTTTGCTCGGTATGCTAAGTTATGCACTCACAAGTAATTAATCACGTCCTAGTGTATGCACGTATAACAAATCAGTTCATGTTCACAATTGTACGCATGCAGTTAATGTTCACATAACAGTCAGTTGCATAACAACACACACGTATTATTTCACCTTGCACGAATACAGATGCTAACATTCATCTCTAGCATGGCATGTCAAATAATCCAGCATATAATCAATCAGTCAAAGTATGTTCATAATCCCTAACATCCTTCGAATCCAGTCACTATCTTTCGACAACAGTAATCACAATTATCCTTCGGACCAATGTTATGTTCCGAATCCTATGTCATCTTTCGGCCAACCTATCTTTCGGTCCAACTATCTTTCGGTCCAATAATGGTTCGGTCAAACTAGTATCTTTCGGTCAAATTTATGGTTCGACTAACAAGCATCCTTCGACAACAACTATGTTTCGGGTAGCAACATCTTTCGACAATTAACAGTTACGTTTGATCACCATCAGTTACGAATATCATGCAGCCAAATACAGAAACAGAAACCCTAATCATCTACAGCCGTCATCATCATAACAATCATCATCTATCATGCATGTCCAAACAAATCACAACAAGTACCAATTCTTAACAGTACATCTACATAACGAGTATCATACAAGCACGATTCCTCACTACAATCGATCTGTAATATTGATTAATAATCCGAACAGAATACCAAAGATCCTAATTGATAGCAGGTTTAGATCTTTGCGTTTAAACTAACCAAACCGTGTTCACTTGTTTCGTTTTCGTTTACCATAATCAATATCATCACAATATATCCGATTAGCATCTATATCCGATTAACATTCATATTCGATTAACATACGTGTCTGTTTAACATACAAACATATTGCAAGACAACTGGAAAAATCACGAGGTCATATACACATAAAGCATCACATACTAACCGGAAATCTGGGTTACGTAATGAAATCCTTTGAACAGAGTGTAGGTCTGCTATATGCCGTCACACACACAAGGGAACCGAAAGCTCTAGGGTTTTGCCGATCAAAAATGTTATTACGTAAAGTTTCTAATCCAACTTATATTAAATCGGCAGTGGGCCAAGGCCCACATTGAAAGACTGGGCCGAAACATATCGAAGGATATGTTTCGAGTGCGAAGGATATGTTTCGAGCGCGAAGGATATGTTTCGAGTCCTTCATATGTTTCGACATCCTTCGATTCATGCATCATGTTTCGTGGAACATCCTTCGTAGGTTGGGCCATGATTCACACTAACTAGCTAACATACAGTACAAGTTTCACAATATGGAACCCATTATACACGATCAAACAATTATGCACAATCAAGCAATCAACATATATATATACTTTCATATCAATCCAATGTGCAATTAAGTAATTAGTCAAACACATGCTCGTGTAATACGTATGAAATCAATCTTAGAAATTCGAGTTGTCACATGTACCGAAACAAGCCGGAAGATTTGATTTACACAATGTCATAAAGTTTTCGGTTGAATACGGAATCATCAAAGAGCCACTGTTTTGATCGAAGATGAAAAAGTATTAAGTACTGTAAGGCATTTGATTGATAACAAAAGAATCGTTAGGAGGTACTTTGTGCTTATGAAATGAATATATGTACCATTGCCTCAACACACAATTGTGTTTAGACTGCTTCGATCGTGGATATCAAAATGGATTGTTAACAAATAAATAGGCAATTAAATCCATGTATGAAATGAGTAACCCAATTAGCGCAAGCTTCAATTCTGTGAAAGTATCACTGCAAGGTATCGAAATCAATCAACGATTTAGCGGAGTCATAGACCAACCGAATCTACTATGACTCGAAATGAAAAGATCTTTGCGAAAACATTCGAATATGATGCTCTCAATACATCCTATGATGTCTGAAACTGGACATGCGGAGTGGATAAGTTCAAGCAATCGAACTTAATCTCAGTGTAGCCCGGTAATAAACATATGTATCAACAAAGGAAATATCGGCATGGTAAAAAAATAAACCATGAATGTAATTTGTAATAAAAGAAGTTTCAAGAGAGTGTGTTGACTTGAGAGCAAAAGAGCCAATAATTTCAATAACGTAGGTAACTCGAATCACAAACCAGTAATTAGATTTAGCAACGTAATATTTGAACTTTAATGAAGCGTTTATTCGAGCGAAGGAAATCAACGTGATGCAACTACTTTGAGTGATGAAGCGATGTGTTTCTACCAAAAGGGAGAAGTGACCAAGTATACGAAGCAAACGTGTGTTCGCTCTCAGCGAAGGAAATCAACGTGATGCAACTACTTTGAGGGGAGTAGAAATGCAAATATCTACTCGTTAGAAGTAAAAGTGAAGACTTCAACGGAAGAAAATTTAAGTACTTTTGGTTTTGTTAACTGCAATGACAAGTTTGTCAAGTTAATGATGTTTGATTGAGTTGACAGATATGGTTCCTAAATAAAACCCTTACGAGTTTGGTCCTGGGTTCCCAAAGGTCCTAGATATAAGTTTTCTAGATTCTCCAGATTTTCGTATCCTGTGTGGATCCGGTTTCTACATTGTGTAGGAAGCACCATTTTGTCTACGTCTAGAACAAGTCATTGTCCCACAATTTCGCCCTGGTATACTTTCTTCCTGAATTTCACCTTTAACGACGCTCGATCGTCGACCATTCGTGTAGTAGTAGTTGGGTCCTCATAGTCAGTTATGTAAGAGGTTCGTTAACTCTTAGTACGAGTCACCGACTCTCGTACGTTAACTCGTTCGGCTCCTGGTAGTTGATGTTTATTTGAAAATCATCATCTTTCTTTTTGACGAGCAGAAATGGGGTTACCCAAAAAGGGACATCTTGGTCTGTTATCTTCCTTCTCTATCCAGTGCTAAAACTTCACTGTCAATCCTTGCATTTCCGAAGGTGTAAGTCGCTCAGGGTGCATTGACTACAGGCGCGACGCCTGGAATCAAATCGATGCAAAAATTCGACTTGTCATTGAGGTGATAATTCTGGCTAGTCTTCGAAGAAGACTCCAGGATATTCTCTGATCACGGGGGTATCTTCGAGTTTTAGTTCTTCGGCTCCCTTATCCCCGACAGAAGCCAGAAAACAACACATCCTTTCCGCAACAACTTTCATGCCCACAAGCAATTCGTGATCTGTAGAGGCGTATCCTGCTTTGTGAGTCGAGGTCGTTCCTTCATTCGTCATTGGGATGCGAATATCAATCTTTGCTCGATCGCTTGGCCACTAATCCATCCCAATTACCATGTTGAAGCTTCCCAACTCAACTGGCAATAGATCTAGCGTAAACTTACGCTCTCCGGGTTTTATCTTGCCGATTCCACTTACTTCGTTGGCTTCCACTTGCTTCCCGTTAACTAGAACTATCGTGTACGGATTATCTAACTTACTTGCTACTAAACCAAGTATACTCTCACTCTAGAGGTGCGAAGCTAAATTTTGCAACAGTATCAAGTAGCACAGACGCATAACGTCGAGTAATATGGGACGTACCGATATCCACGCTTGGATTCCTGGGGTGCTCCCCTAGCTCTGCTACTGAGCTTTTATCCCTGTGCCTGATGCTTCTTGGGGCAGTATTTTCTGAAGTGCTTTTTGCTTCCATAGTTAAAACATCCTTGTGCACGTTTTTGTTTGTCACTCACTCTGCCCTGATATTCGTCATAGTCATTGTCCCGTTCGTGATTCTCACTACCGTCTTGGCCCCCATTACCACGTTCAATATCTTGCCAACAAGTTTCTTTAGGATGCCCCCTCTTTCCAAATTTAGCACATTTTCCATATCTACATCGCCCGGCATGATAACGTAAACAATTGTCGCACTTAGGTAGGATACCCATGTAGTCTTTTCCCTTTTTGGCCTTCTTCTTGCTACTCCCCCGAGTAACTATCTTGAAATTTCCGAGCTTTCTCTTGTTATCCCCAGATGCTTCTATAGCAGTCTCCTTTTTCTCCTCCGTAGTGGAAAATTCTCCTCGTCTAACTGCTTCTTCCGTGAGTGCCATGCTTATGTTGATAGCCTCGGTGATCGTTGAGGGTTTAGATGTTGTTACCAGGCTTAGAATCTGAGGTGCCAATCCTCTTACGAACTATTCAATTCTCTTAAACTCTGGTCCCCCCCCAGGAGTAAAGCAACTTGTGATAATTCGTTAAATCTCTGCACATACTCCGCTATCTTTGGTCCTTCCATTTTCAAGTTCCACAGTTCTGTTTCCAACTTCTGCACTTCTGTCCTCGAGCAATATCTCTTACGCATCAGATCTTTCAGTTCGTCCCACGTCATAGCATACGCAGCGGTCTCGCCCATTGTTCGAACTTGATGGTTCCACCATGACAGAGCCTCATCCACCAATAGTCCAGCTATATACGTGACTTGATGTTCGGGGTCACATTTGCTCAATCGTAAAACAGAATTCGTCTTTTCAACCCAGCGCACGAAGGCTAAGGCACCCCTAGTGCCATCGAACTCTCGAGGTTTGTGGTCCAAGAACTGTTTGTAGGTGCAGCCTGCGATGTAAGCAACATTATTCGCTTAAGGCCTTAGCAAGGAACTTGTGGAAATGTCCAAACATTTTGTAATGTGTCTTAAAGGACTAGACATTACCGTTGCGGGGGGGGGGGGGTTATTTCCTGAGGTACCTCCACTGCAATTGGAGCGACGGGCCTCGTACCGTGCGATGGCCTGTATGAGGCGCTCTTGCATTTCCGCCTCTGTTGTAGATAGAGGGTGGTTGATATCGGTGTTCCCTTGAGTCGACATCCTCCTAGAAGAAGGTCGGTTAGGTCAGGTCTTGTGAAGGACGCGAGCACACAAGTCTCTATTCAACGAATAAGACCTTAGGGGTGTATTACATATATGCATATACGTAGTTGTTATAACATTCAATCACATATTATCACATGTATTGCACAACTTGTAAATAAGAATGTAGCAAGTAAGCATGTAGCATTATAGTTATAGCACAAATACGTAGATCAACAGCGTGCTTAGTGGGGACATAGCGACGGAGTTTTTTTTTCCGTTAGTCATTAGTCATAAGTATTGTCGCGTGTTTAAAGATGATCGGGCTTTCATTATCCTCCGGCCACAATCACTGTGTCTTACAAAATGCATCACATCAGAAGGGACACAGGGTCACCCTACCCTTGTCCAACAAGTATATTAGTGCATCAAAATTACGTAGTCAGAAG
Source organism: Helianthus annuus (assembly GCF_002127325.2). Lineage (NCBI taxonomy): Eukaryota > Viridiplantae > Streptophyta > Magnoliopsida > Asterales > Asteraceae > Helianthus > Helianthus annuus. Next base: position 128,104,239 of record NC_035440.2, read on the forward strand.
TGGTCCTCAAAAGTCTCCGTAATCCCGGCTTGTCATTAGTGTCTTTACCCAAGCGTAATGCAATCCGCATAACCCAGAAACCAACTATACTGGGGACTGAGGTGGAGGAGGAAAGAAAAGTAAACTGTCGACATGCTTGAATTCCTCCGCGAGCTTGTATATATCTCAAAGTAGTCAACTGATTTGCCGCTCGATGGTAAAAGGAACGAGCATCAAGAGAAGACCTGGGAAAGGCGTTATAGCAGCAGGTGAGAGTGTCAAAAGGAATCTTGGTGAATGCGGGGGATCAAAGTATACATACTTTAGACAGCGTGGAGAACGTGGTATCTGCTCAAGCTCCAAAGCTCTGCGACTTGTATCCTTAAACTGTAGCTGATGTTACAGGAGCAACTCATCTCGCGTGTGGCCTTCATAATGTAAGGGTCTAACTTCAGCACAGTGTACAATAGGAATCATCGAAATGGCACGTCCGGCTGTGTTGAGGTGAAGATAGTAAACGGTGCGGCCTGTGAGTTCGGGGAAAGTGCTGTTGTAACAAAAAGGATCGTTATGCTGGTGTCGACCTGGAGTACTCTTCCGGGGTGCGGGTATGTCCTGAAAGAAAGTGATAGGCACGATGGCGCAATGGATGTCGGTCTTCATAGGGGAAAGGAGCAATGTCAGCGGTTGCGGGTTTAAAAACAAATATCTCAACAAATGAGGAGATTGCCCGATGAAGGTAGATATAAGGGATGCAATGTATGGCAGACCAAAAAGAAACAGGATCGTGATCACGTAAAGGTGTAGGTTCAGCAGGGGCAACATCAAGCTGACCCAAAAGGTGTAGAAGCTAGCTCAAGAGCAGGCTCTGAGTTGTGTAACGGTGTGATGTCTCGAGCAGGTGATAGAGCAGCAACCATGTCATCATCGTCTTGTGTCAGTAGTAGAATGCTGTAATCCAGCTGTTTGTAAGGCTGCAGGTATCACAGACTCAAAGGAGTCTAAATGCATGCTAGAATCAGATGACGGCTTGTTACAGGGGTCTTAAGAAGTGAAGTTAGTAACAGTGTTCTCGTCTAATTTTCTATCGTTATGGGCGTCGGCAGGAGGACCATCGATAAGCATGCCAAAGTAGTCATATATTGTTTGTCGAGTAGCCAACCTTCAGTAGAAATGTCCGCAGGAGGCGCATCATCGAGGATTGGAGCCATGGTGTGTCCATCATCGGGATGACCAGTGATGGAGTGGTCATGGATTGTAACAAGAGTGACAGAAAGATTCTTGTCAGAGAAACCATCAGCAGAGATGAAGTATCACCAAAGTCTGGTAGCGCGAACTGTTAGAAGTCGTGTTGATGCAGATTTTGTGTCCGATGCTTGTCGAATAGATTAGTTATTATTGTACGCTGAATTTGTAATAGTTAGTGAAACGGTCAAACAAACGTGTATAGACCCGCTCGTTTGAAGTGGTCAAACGAGAGGGTTATTTGGTTGACTGTGTGGGTTTTGCTAGACAAATTATGGTTGTATAATGTTTGGTGTCGAAGGATAAGGCATCGAAGGATTGTGTATATCCTTCGATGAGCTCGAAAGATATCCATCGATAGATGAAGATGGACCTCGAAGGATATGTCATCCTTCGAGGTATATGTGTATCTTTCGATAGCTGAATGATCGACAGATGATCTATCGATCAATCAGTTAGATCCTTCGACCATACAACCTGTGTTGGGTATAAATACCAACACTTTGTCATTTGCAAGACTAAGAGAGTGTAAGAGTTTGAGAGGAGGTTTGAGACCTCACCGGGAGAGATCACCACTTGGTCTCTCCCCGGATGTATACTCCTTTGGTATTAGTTCGGTTATCATGTAATCGGGCCGACTTGTAATGTTTTACTACCGGATTAATACAAAGTTGTTTGTTTATCATCTCTAATCTCTTCCGTCTATGAACATAATCATGAAAATCACGGTTTCGATCCCGAAAGAGGGACCTACAATTGGTATCAGAGCCATGGTGCCCGATTTAGTAAATCTAACCGTTTACTAAGTCACATGTGCTCTAGATCTGTGATTTTTGTGCCTTTTTGTTCAAGATGTAAAAATGGTGAAAATCAAGAAAAACTCAGATCTGGACCCGAATATTCAGATCTGTGCTGAAACGAGTGTTGGGTTTTATGTTTTTCACCTAAATATTCAAGTAATCATCATCAAAAATTGTATACAAAGTGTTTCATCAAATCTGCATATTTACACAGTCTCCTGTGTTCTTGATGTTCTTATTATCTTCATACTTCGAAAGGTCAAACAGTTCCTCGAAGGGTCAAGTATCTCCTCGAAGGGTCATCCTTCCTTTTAGATGGATCAAACTGTTTTTCGAAAGATCATCTATCTGTTTCGAAGGGTCACCTGAACAGAATCAAGGATCACCTTTACCCCTCAACAACTTCGAAGGATCTTCATAATCCCCAACAACTTCGAAAGATCAAACAAGATTTTCGAAAGATCATCAGTTTTTCCTCGAAAGATCATCTTTACCTCAAGCAGTTTTCGAAGGGTCAGACCAACAACTTCGAAAGATCAACTTTAACCTCTTCATACTTCGAAAGATCAACTTTACCTCACAACTTCGAAAGATCAAATATTATGGTTCGAAAGACAACATCTTCGAAAGATACAGATGGTTCGAAGGATCCAGTTGTGATGTTTCGAAGAGAAAGAGAAAGAGCTGCTGCTGTTGTTCACCGACATGAAGAATAGCGGCTGCATTTTTTTTGGGGTTTTGATTTGAGATAGCGGCTGGGGAAAGGGAAATTAGTAGGGTTTTGGATCTTTGAGGTATGTATCGCAGAGAGAGAAAGAGTGACTTGAAAGTGGGTGGAAGATGATATGTCGGCTGTTTCTTTGATGGTGGAAACTGATGTTGGTTGTTTGTGGGCTTAGGTTTGCATAAGGGGCCCAAACTGATGTCATTTCCTTCTAGATTGCATAAGGGGCCCAAAATTGAAATGTATAACTTGTTCTTGTCGTGATCTGATTGTGGGAAGCAATTAGATTTTTTTGGGGCCACAATACTCCAAGGAAAGGTGGAGATAATGCAAAGTGGGTTTGACTTCTTCAGTTCTGGTGAACCCGACGTGAAGTGGTTTGGGCCTTGATGTTGGGTCACTTGAAGTGGTTTGTTGAGTTGGTTCATTGGACTATGATAATGGATCCATTACACAGTTGTAATATCTTTCAAGTGTATTGGGCATTTTTCATGGACCTATAATTTATTTGTGGATTTTTATTTGTGGCCCACTAGCAATTTACTAGCAACCATTAGCACATTATGGGCTCACATGATGGTTTCTACAAATTACTAGTGGGAGTGGGGTCGGGTGTTCGCGAAGATTATTTGAACCGTGCTTCTATTTTTCAACGCCAAATTCATACAAATTTGGGAGCGCGCGGGATGATGCGGCATGATGAAAACAAGAGATGATGAAAACTTGATTTTTAAAAAATGTGGGGTAGTCACGGTTACCGATGCAAATGGCAAAAATGGTGACGCGACTATTATGGGCCAAAAACAACACGGTATGTTCGCTTCCGCACGTCAATATTTATGATTGTTACCGGTTATTCGTAAATGTTCGAAAGCATTTTGTTTATTGTCATATTCTCGCATTTGAAAACGAACGTATGAACCTAGAACGTCAATACCGGTCCTAACGAGTTCACAAAGTCTTTGGTGGGATACAAGTCGGATCCTACGGGGTACTAGGGGACGTTCTTATTCAACTAGAATATGCAAAGAAGAAAGTCGTTTTCGTGAATTTTCGGAACCGAGAACATTCAATGAAGATTGATGACAGTTCCGCTCAGTGGAGGGAATTGGTGAACATTTGAAGATAAATTCTACTCAGTGGAGAGAATTTGTTATGTGAAATTGACGACAGTTTTCTTTGAAGTGGAAAGAATCTGTTAAGGTTTAGAGATTTTACCAAAGAAATGGGGGGATAAAAATTTTCATATGTTGAATTTCTTCGGTAAATTTCTAAACGCAATCATAGGTGGTAGAGTTTGTGATTTTCTGGTGATACAAACGGTTCTGCGTGGAATGTTTTGCACAGACACATATTTGAGGATTTTAATTAATTCTCCAGCCAGCGTGAAGAGTTTTGCACGGAAACATACAGGTATCTAAAGTCGACAGTAGTGTCAAAGCGCTGTTTACTGAAGACCTGGGGAATCTTTATGGAAGTTGATAGTTCAACCTGCAGGATTCGGTTTTGGGTTTGATGTTTCTTTAGGATTTTACAGGGATCTGGGGGTAACTCAATTCGTTGAGTTTGCAAACGATGTACTTGGTCAAGCTGACTTCCTGAGTACTGATGCTGAAGATCCGTAGTGCATTACGTGGTCAACTTCACAAAGGCGAGACAATGAGATCTGGATGTAGTTCAACTAAGCGTGCCGTTTGGTTGAGCTTGCAAGGGATACACTTAGTCTAGCTGACTTTCCTGAGTGTTGATGCTGAAGATTAAAGTGCATTACTTGGTCGATTCCACAAAGACGGGTTACAGAAGACAGTTCACCAGAAATCTCTATCAATGTAGTATGCTTGAAGATCAAGACTTGATGCAGTTGTTAAAGAATGGAACCCTTTTCAAATGCCGGTTGGAGTATTGGAAGATCAGCGGAAGATCGGTCAGTTGAGCCTTTTGAGGAAATTGCACAACACTCAACACGGATACGCGTACTTTGAGGGGGAAATATTATACAAGGAGCATCAAGATACTACTTACCTGGATCATCGGTCAAGGGGGAATTTGTTAACACAGAGAAGATGAATACGAATACTTGACTGAAGATCGATTGCAGTTGCATTTTCAGCATTCGACAGCAACGGACAAGGGGGAATTTGTTGATGCAGATTTTGTGTCCGATGCTTGTCGAATAGATTATTATTATTGTACGCTGAATTTGTAATAGTTAGTGAAACGGTCAAACAAACGTGTATAGACCCGCTCGTTTGAAGTGGTCAAACGAGAGGGTTATTTGGTTGACCGTGTGGGTTTTGCTAGACAAATTATGGTTGTATAATGTTTGGTGTCGAAGGATAAGGCATCGAAGGATTGTGTATATCCTTCGATGAGCTCGAAAGATATCCATCGATAGATGAAGATGGACCTCGAAGGATATGTCATCCTTCGAGGTATATGTGTATCTTTCGATAGCTGAATGATCGACAGATGATCTATCGATCAATCAGTTAGATCCTTCGACCATACAACCTGTGTTGGGTATAAATACCAACACTTTGTCATTTGCAAGACTAAGAGAGTGTAAGAGTTTGAGAGGAGGTTTGAGACCTCACCGGGAGAGATCACCACTTGGTCTCTCCCCGGATGTATACTCCTTTGGTATTAGTTCGGTTATCATGTAATCGGGCCGACTTGTAATGTTTTACTACCGGATTAATACAAAGTTGTTTGTTTATCATCTCTAATCTCTTCCGTCTATGAACATAATCAAGAAAATCACGGTTTCGATCCCGAAAGAGGGACCTACAAGTCGTCCTCGTCATTAGCATATCAGGATCACTCTCAGTATCTGACGTAATTGTCTCTGGCGCAGATGTAGTCTCATTATCTGTGGCGGTGGTCGTAGGGTTATCAATGTCTGATAACTCGTTTTCTAATTAGAGTGACATGTGTGCCGGTGCGTAGCATGTATATTCATAGTAATTACTAACAATTAGTGTATGCCAACAACTACCACATATGCACGTACATCAACCTTAAATCAAATAAGCATGTAAGTCTCAATTATTGTAAGCAAGTAATCATCCTAGTCTTCCCTAGACTCTCCTCCCAGCCTCTCAGACTGAACTTCCTAGTCTCTCAGACTATCCTCCCAGCCTCTCAGACTGAACCTCCTAGCCTCTCAGACTATCCTCCCAGCCTCTCAGACTGATCCTCCTAGTCTCTCAGATTATCCTCCCAGCCTCCCAGACTGATCCCTTGGCCTCTAAAACCAGACCTCCCCAATCTCACAGATTGGCCCCTCAGTCTATATGAATGAACCTCCCCAATCTCACAGATTGGCCCCTCAGTCTACATGACTGAACCTCCCAGCCTTTAGGGCTGAACTCCCTCCGTCTATAAGACTGAACTCTCCCCAGTCGTGGCGACTGAATCATAAATTTGGAAAAAGTGTTCGTACTTTTTGTTTGTAAAAATGTTTTGTATCCTTGATCTGGACGTTTTGAGTATGCAATGAAAACATGTTGTGAAAACATTTTTGTGAGAGCCCTATTGATCGTAGTCTAGACTCAAGAAAGAATCCTAGTACCATTGCATATGATCATAACAACACTATATGATAAAACTAGTAGATGTACATCCACTAATTTGAGTTTAAAAGTAGTATAACAAAATTTTCTGAAATGTCAATACCAAATTCAAGTTACAAACCATAACATGTTTTTAAGGAGTTCAAAAAGACTCAACAAAAGATTTTAAAACAAACCCGAGTTTAGGACCACGTATCTCGTCCAGGATTAAGATACGTCTCCTAAGCCCTAATGACTTGGATGACATCTTTATTGACAACGCAGCTTAAAACTCCAACGCCCGCCAGATCCATTTACTAATTTCCTGAAATACATGTAGTTTGAAAAATCAACATAAAGTTGAGCGAGTTCATGTAAAAGTGAGTATGTATAAAACCTTTGGAAATGTTGTAAGTATGTATAAAAGTCCCTGGTATGTAGCAATTAAGGAAAAAGAGATCACCATTGGGTTGCAAAGCCAATGATATGTGTGAAGTGATGCAGGAAGACTCAAACCTAGCGGATTTGTGCGTCAGGCACTTAGTCACCACCTGGTTCACTCAGCGGACTCAAGAGTGGGGCTCGCTACACCCAAATAGATCTATCACTAATGTCCCTCAGTCCTACGACGAGGATTAATGGCCTCAGTTTCCGCCTACCCACTCACATGATCTAAGTAGTAAACCCTCCTTAAGCTAACCATACGATGTATATCAAAGTCTGTAATAGTTGTCACATGTATTTCACCCCCGAAGTATAAAACTGAAAACAGTTAAGAGAAAAGGGGGACATGAACTCACTGTATTGCGTCTTCGTACTTGTAACCCAAATCTCCGCGACAAACACGACTACCTACAATGGTCTAACGTCTATTAGACGAATGGGTCGTGCCTTGTCTTAGTATGTATGTTTTTGAGTTACGATTCTGGTATTATTCCATGTTATAATAATCGTATTTAGTTTTGGAATAATTGTTTATACAGTGCTTCTGTATTAATACTTTTCAAGTATTCGTATTTGTATATCTTGGCACGTAATGGCGCTGTATTTCGGTGTATGGTTCTTAAATAAAGATACGTTAATATATACCCAATATATATATATATATATATATATATATAACCAAAACCATATATTTCAAGTCTCACTTAAATAAATAATAAACCTTATTTTGTTTAATCATGTATCGTTCGAGAAAATATATATTTTTCTCAAAAATTATATATCTTCTAAATATACTAGGAAAATATATTTTTATCTCCCACTTGGAAATTATGTTCAACTCATTTGTCCAAAAATAACGTAATTCCAAAATATATGTATTTTTCCCAAAAGTAACATATTTTTATTTCTATAGTTTCCAAAATAATATTTTACCAAAATATACGTATACGTTATAATTCCGAAAAATATATTTTTAAGTCTCACTTGAAAAATATATTTTGATCACTAGTCTAAAATATTTTAATTTCAAAATATACATATTATTCCCAAAAATATTATATTTTACCTCATACAATTTCCAAAATAATACTTATCAAAATATACGTGTGAGAGTATTTTCCGAAATATACATAAGTTACATTTTAAAGTTCCGTTGTAACAACAACACCGGTGTAACTTAAATATTTATTTGTGAGGGTTTTGGTATTATTTTGGAGTCGTAGTTTCATGATATTTCAAGTTATATTATTTTTAGGGTAATATCTAGTTCTCAAAATAATCACATAATCACACAAGCGTTTTAGTATGAAATATATATTCTAAATATATATTTAACAAGTTTTATTTACGAAAATCCACCTCCGATACTTGGTTATTTTGTAATAAAAATCATGGCGAAGTTTATTTTGGAAAAACAAGTTAAAAATATATTTATAAACACTTGTCACAAAAATATTTCTAAGTGTTATATTTCTAGAAAAATTTCGCCAGAGTTTCCTCTGTAACTGGAGGTGGCCACGCTTACAAGCGTATCATTTAGACATCAAACTTGTCTAAATAAGTATAAATCGCAAACTCATGAACTTGTAAGTCTTGTAAAAATATGTAGTAACTTTCCAACATATTTAGTAGGTTTCTTTATCTTTAAAAATAAAATCAGTTTCTCAAAAACTTTATTTTTAAAGAACTTGAAGTTTTACAACTTCTAGTCAAGGTTTACAAAAATATTTCTTTGTCAAATCTTCTTGTTGCACAAGTGTTTACACACTTGTTTATTCACTAAAATGCTTTTAGTTTATGTAAGATCCGGGTTTTTAACAAGACTTGCATCTTTTACTTGGTTCTCCCGAAAAACCACTTGTAGATCTTCAGATCTACTAGTTTAGAACCTTATTTTACAAGAAAAATTATATTTACACAAGTTCATGTTTCATGAGTGGACGAGTTCATCATCTTTTACAACTTTTACACTAACATATTACTAGTTCATGTTTCATGAACATGATCTAGTATGGTTCGATGATGATCCACCCCTCTACTAGCAACAAACAACATCAAATATTCACAACTAGACAAGATTTACATGATTTACACAACTAGTTTCTCTTTATCCAACTTGTTTATCATATGGTCAAGACTTTTAGTTATGATCTTGTGTGTTCTTGATTTTTAACTGTTAAATCACTTATTAACCACTTTAAACAAGAACAATATGGTGTTTAGAGGCACTTACTACTAGCTCGAGGCTAGGGAAGAAACAAGACGTAAACAAGGTGGATAAAAGAAATATAGAGAGGTTCTTGAGCTTCCGAGTGCATCGGGCTTGCTTGAATGATCTCTTGCACACTTGTATGTATGTAAAATGGCTAGACAAGATTTGAATGGTGGGTGTGTAGTGGTGATGGTGTTCAGCCGAAGGTAAGCAAGAGGGGAAAGAGAGAGTTTTTGAGTTGGTGGTGGATGGTTTATGAAAGAGAATGAATAACTAGTGAATCTATTTATAAACCAAGTCTTGTGATAATCCACCATACAATATGTAATCTAGATATCCAACATGTTTGATTAAAATAATCAAGAAATGGCAAGGGGTGGGTCACCCTATGGTGAACGTCCCATGAAGGGGGGGGGGTAGGGGTTGGGTTGTAATGATACTAGTTACCTTTAGTTGAAATCTAATGACATTTAGTTAGGGTAATAGTGTGTTTAATTATATAAAGGGTGTTAGGGTGTTCGGGGACTCTAACTAGCTCAGAAAAGTAAAAACTATGTCTTTGGCAATATTTTTATGTTACGGGTAAAGTTCGGTTGTTCGGTTGGACATTGACCCGTTAAAGTGCTAAATAACGCTTTTAAGTGTCCTTTATATTGTTTTTAGTGATACAATAAATTCCCAACACTTTGGAAAGTGTCTAGCATTATTTTACCAAGTTTTTGCACTTTGCTAGTTATGTTAAATGCTGAATTTTTTGTATGTAGTGCAGAATTTTGTAATTAAAGTATGTTTTAGGCACACCCGGTCACTATAACTACCACTTAGTGATGCAGTTTTATAATCCTCATCTCCCTACACTCCCTACTAGTGTAGTAATCTATTCCCGGCTCATACTGGCATCAGAGACAATGTCTGTCTAGTGCTGGCAATGTCAGCATGTTCACTGGGTTATCCGCTCACTGTGCTAACTGTGCTTTTGTGCATCAAGTTTGTCACTATTGTTTTGTGTGTAATAAATGAAGTGACAGTAATAAGGTATGATGCATGAATATGTATGTATCAGAAAACAAAAAGCAGTTTATTCGTAATTGTAATCAAGCACAATAATTAAGCACTAATTAAATATAAATTAATTGTACGGATACCTGTAATTTTTAGAGTTGTCACAGTTGTCTGATAACGGGATTTGTCAGATCCTATGGTACCATAACCTAATACTGGTCGGCTCGGCCAAAGCTAATGAATGTCATTCGTTATGTAACTACAACCAACAAGTTCGTTCACTTTATCGACATCGTTATTAAATTGATATAAACCTTTTCAATCGTTTTTGAAACCATCGTTTAAAATATCGAAATCGTTTTAATACGTATGAATCACCCCAAAACAATCGAAAACAATAAAAGAGGGGATCTATGTACTCACATCGAAGTGCAAAGTATCCTCAATCTAAAGAACTCATCAAGCTCAAGAAAATCAAGGAAACTCAGGCAGCACCTAGTAATCGAATCACTAGATAAATAAATCGACACCTAAATCGGAAGATCGGATAGAATGAGATCTTGTAAACCAAATGAGTATTGGAACTCATGTGATTTGGTTTAACAAAGTCTACATTCTAAATCGGAACCTAATCCTAAGTGCTTTCGATACCTTACGACCCATTAAGGTAGCTTACGCTACTTTAACGCGTCGTTCACGCTAATGCACGTTCGAGACATGTAATTATGGCGTTTTGAAAAGATAAATAAATTCAATTCCCCAAGTATTTGGCTTTTAATATAATAAATGTTAGTAATTCTGTTTCCGTCGATTCATTTTACTATTTGCAGTTACTGTGTTTTATTTCAGATTCATCTGTTTATGGCTGTAACACGTCCCATCTTTACGGCTGTAATTATGGCGTTTTGATAAAGATGGTACTTTTGTTTTATTCTCTTGCACCTTGTTTTAACCTATTTTTTAGATTTATTATAATAGTACTTATCCAAAGTAATTTTATTATAGTTTGGTAGTTTTGGGGCGTTTTATGGCATGATGGCGTTTCACAAGCATTTGCCCGCTTGGCGTTTTATTATATTTTTCATTACAAAATTAATGTATTGTTGTTCTTAGCTGAAATTACATAAAAAACAACAAAAAAATAAAATTAAAAAAAACAAATAGAAGCAATTTTATGATCTAAATCTTCAGTGTGATTAGTTTCTTTCTTATTTTAAAACTACAAGAACTGTCACAAATAAATGGCGTTTTGTGTTTGGCATGGTTTTTTTTCTTGTTCATGTGTTGAAGTGGATTTGTGGATGTTGGAAACACAGATCGACTCCGACTGCACAACAAACACATCATAAAGAATGACTTGGTCATTTAATTTGGTATCACCAATTTTAGTTACCAATGCACTAGTGTCATTAGGGTGTTTAACTTTAATGTTGAATTCGGTGACATCCTTTTGATTAATAAGACAATCATCAGTCATTACCATATGCTGGTTAGCACCAGAGTCAATTATCCATCCTACCTTTTTCCCATTGTCAACAAAGTTTGAGAAACAGAAGATAGGTTTAAATTCACAGGTAGGTTCGGATGAGAAATTGACAAAACTATTTAGTCATATAGAATTTGCACACATACGAGCAAAGTTTCTACTCTGAGGATCACCCTTAGGTTTATCATTCAAGAGACTAAGCAGCTGAGCTACCTGATCATTTGTTAGCGAACTCACAACAGAGGAAGTATCAGCAGTATCAGCAGTGACATTATTACTAACCCTGTTACCCTTGTTCCCACCAGGTTTAGATTTCATCCCAGAAGGATAGCCAACAAGTTCAAAACACTTCTCAATGGTATGAGCAATTTTATTACAATGAGAACATTTGAGATTAGGATTAAGAGTTTTTGCACCTTTTTTCTTTGAATCAATAGTTTGATTAGCCCTACAAGCAAAGCCAACAACACTATTAGGGGTTTTATTAGAAATTTTTTTTTAGTGTAAATGAGACTCTTCTATAGAGATGACTGCAAAGGCATCCTTCACAGACAGAAGAGTTTCTCTAGTTAATAAATTTGTTCTCGCAGACTGATATGAACTATCAAGACCTCATCAGTGTTTGACCTAGGACAAGTACCATCAGCAAACCCTATCTTATTTTTCACCTGTAAGGCAAGATACATGGCATTGGACCAAATTCTATAGTTTTCTCGCCCCTTAAGTTTTACACTGACTGTGGATAAATTGGCAGAGTCACTAGGGTGAAGAAACAATGGATCACCAGCATCTATTTTACTAACCAGGGTGGTACTAGGAGATGTCAAAACAGTATTATCACCAGACATAGTTGAAATCACATAATAATCAAGAACAGTAACCAATACAAATAACAAGAAAAAGCAAGAAGCAACTAAATTCAGAAATTGATAAAAAACAGAGATAAAACGATCTCACACTGGGTGTGTGTAACTTCGATAGTCTGATTATAAGTAAAGAAGACCAGTGAAAGTTCTGTTGGTTTGCTCTGTAACAGAGATCAACAAGAACCCCTTCAATAGGCATAAACACCAATTCTGCCGTAAGCAGTTTTAAAAACACAGCCGTACAAAAAAACTATATAATCTGCCCAACCAGTAAATCAGACACAGCGGATCAATAGGTCTGTACAGCTCCGAACACAGCTGTGATACTAACAACAAAGCGCCGCAAACTAGAAACAAACACAGCTGTAAAGCTGTCTTGAAAGTGCCGTAAACTAGGAACGAACACAATAGATTATCAACTGATAATCTGCGTAACTGACGATCAAAATCGTGGCAGCAATAAGCTCTCGAACACAGGAAATTAACGACCTTCAGATGTTCTAGAAAGTAATACGAAGCAGAGAAACAGCAGCGACAGAGACTTATGAGCAGCGAGTAACGAACAGCAGAATCGGAAGAACCCTAGATCCAAACGGATCCGTTTATCAATATGAAGTAGCAGCGGATTGAAACGCATAGCACAGAGCTGATTATGTCTCTGATACCATGTGAAAAAGAGAAATCTTTTATAAATAGAACAAGAGTACACAACCTTTAATCAAGAACACTACTCAAATAAGGTGTAATCACTGATTACAAACAGTAAAAATAGAACAGGTCATTCAACTGAATGATTCTGCACAGTAAGACGATCAGCAGCGACACTGGACACTCTCGAACAGGAGAAAGACACCAAGACTTTGAGTCGGTGTTCTTGAGAGCAAGAGAAAGCAGGGCTACAACTTTTTGATAATCCACACAGGATGAGGAGCGGCTGAATAAAAAGGCGAGGGAACCCTAAGCTAGCCCAAAACAGCGAACAAAAGCAGCCCAAGAGAAAAAAGGCCAACCATTGGAAACATCCCATTCTTTTATAAAAAGCCCAAGAGCACCTCAAGAAAAAAACAACAACAAAAGGAACAAAATATGAGAGAATTGATTTGGAAAGGATAAAATTATTTATATATTTTAACAATTACATTACATTACATTATACTACAATTATTAACTTTATTAAATAGTGACTTTAGGGTTTTTCTTTCTCTTTTTAGTTTGCCTTTTTTTTTGTTTTTTTGCATCTTTTTTTGTCTTTTTGTATTCTTTTAGTCCATCGGTACTCGCAAGTTATATAACGGCAACTCCATCCATGGTGCCTTATAGCACCGGCAAACATTGCCCTGGCCGACGCCATGCAACGGGTAGGGAAAGGCTACTCGAAAATTATAACGGGACTTTGGTGTTGGGGTTTATGTTGGTCTCACACACACATATATTTACATACATATGTATGTATAATTGAAGGGGTTATATAACCCCATTTCCATTACACACTCAAGTTATATAACCCCTATCTGTTACACATAATGCCACTGGTCACAAAACCCTCCTTGTGGGGCTTCCCCACTACACATGGCCTGATACATTAACCCTCAACTTTGAGAATTGACATTTACAACCCTTTAGCTTTCTAAAGACTTTGTAATTGAGCTTTACAAGTTTATTTTTATGTATAAGTGGGTTTACAACCCTTTAACTTTCTAAAGACTTTTTAATCGAGTTTTACAAGTTTATTTTTATGTACATGTGCGTATAAATTCAAGTTGATTTACGTTTTGACGTATTTTTTTCTCGAAAATGAGTCGGCTCAAATATAATATATTCTTATACATATTATTATATACGTTCCCGGTTGGTCTACGATTTGACTTAAATTTTGTATTTCGGATACATGTCGGGTCAAATATAATACAGTTTAGAGCTTATTTTTATGTACATTTTCAGTTAATATACGTTTTGACTTAAACTTTTTTAAATGCCAAAGCAACGCACGAGGCCATTTACTAGTTATTTAATATATATATATATACATATATATACATATATATATATATATATAAACAGGAACAAGAGAAAACGCTTAGAAGTATGAAAACGGTGAGAATAGATCCTGGTCGTACACATGGCACGCGATATAATGAAAGCGGAGGAGCTTTTTTGTCCTTTTATATTCTTTTTCCAATGCGTCTCACAACACAACTTCGTTTTTGGCATGTAAGATTTTTTTGGTGTTTAGTTAGATTCAGTAACTACCTGGCGTTTTATTGTTTTTTTTAGATCTTCCTCGATGAATTAATCGTTTTTGTATTACATAGTAAATATTTTGGTGTTTATGGCGTTCCCAAATTCATTAAAATCAATTAATAATTCAAACATCTTTGCGTCCTTGGCGTTCCCAAATTCATTATATACCTTTAACAATTCAAACTTTACAAATTTTTAGGCGTTTTTTTTCTTTTTTTGTAGATTTCACCAGTTGAAACTTTACAAACCCTTCTCATGTTAGAGAACTTTAGGACGAAACGTGTCTCTTACCTCTCAAACCTCCATGCAATAACCTGAGCCATTTTTTAAGTTGTATGGCGTTTTAGACAATGTGTGGCGTGTTTAGTGAATGTGTGGAGTGTTAAGCTTTGTTTGCTTGTTCTACTTATATAATGACCTTTTTTGCGCGAGGTAAATAAATGTTTTTGGCGCTAAAAACATTAGCAATTATGTTTTTTTGATGTGTATTTTGTGTATTATTTGTCATGCCATGTAGGATGCAGGCCTATAATGTGACAGGTAATTATGGCGTTTAGAAAAGATAAATAAATTCAATTACGATAGCGTGGCTTTTAATATAGTAAATTTTAGTAATAAAGTTTCCATCGTTTCAGTTACTGTTTGTTCAGCTTCATCTATTAAGGTTGTAACACGTCCCATCTTTTTAGGGTTTGGCGTTTTGTATATAATGGCGTTTAGGTAAAGATGGCACATTTTTTATACATTGTTTTAATGTCATTTAGTTAATTTTTGGAGTTTTTAATAATAATTGATTAAAGTAATTTTATTATAAGTTTTGGCATTTTGGTGTTTTATATAGCAACAACGTGTTTGGCCAGGATTCGTTCTCACAGTTTTCACACTTTTAGGCGTTTGGTGTTTGTAGCATCTTGGCGTTTTATAAACATTTTACAGAAATAATGTATTTTATCAGTGGAGAATTAGATAAAAACCAAAGAAAAGACCCCCCCCCCCAAAAAAAAAAACAAATAGAAAATGAAAAAAAAATGCTAATCCAATTTCTCATCCAAATCTTCACTGTCATCAGTATCTTCTTCTTGAAGTTTTTATGCCTTGAACTTTTGAATACCTTAGATAGATGCCGATTTTCCTACATAACGCCTGTCTCTAGACGAAGCTGAATAGTTAGTAAAATATGACATCCTGGTTTTGATGTGATCTGTTCTTGTTTGTTGTTGTGTTGCTTTTGTGGATTTTTGGAGACATAGATCGATGCCCGTATGTGTGGATGTTATTTGGTCGTCATCCTCATTATCGTCATGGAGTCCAAAATAACATTTACACTAGGATCGGTCTCTTCTTCTCATCCAAACCTTCTTCAAGAACAAAGCACTCAAAATGACATATCACTGTCATCAGTCTCTTTTTCTTGAAGATTTATCCATCTCATTCAGCAAAATGTTATAGAGTTACCCACCTCACCTAATAGTTCATTCAGTGAAACTTCATGTAGAACAATACTGAATATCCAAGAAACGAGGTTTGCCATATGTAGTTTTTTTTTAACATATTTTGGCGTTTTTAAGTGAGTGGTATTTAGGAAACATGGCGTTTGTTTTTGGGTGTGATCAATGGAATGTGTTGAGACGTTTCTCTTTATAGCATTTTTTTGGCACGTAGTTTAGGCGAGATTTTATTAAAATAAATGCTAGTAATAAAGTATCCGTCGTTTCAGTTACTGTTTGTATTTACTGTTTTGTTTAGCTTTATCTGTTAAGGCTGTAATACGTCCCATCTTTCAAGTTTGGCGTTTTATATTTAATGGCATTTTGTAGACCAATATGATAAAATACACTAACTAAAACACAGAAAAAATAGTTTTTATCATTTGGTGTTTTGTATTTAATAGCTTTTGTGGCATTTTGGCGTTTTGTAACTAATGAGAGAAATATAGTATTTTATTATTTGAAAAAAATTACACAAAAGAAAAAAAAAGTTAAAACTCCTCGTTAGAAGGGACTTTGTCTGAGAAGTATCCATCACTCCCTTCGTCTTCTTCTTCGAATTCTTAGCCAAGTCATCACTTTCGCTTTCATTGGCTTCTTGTTCTTGAAGATTTTGAAGCCTCCATTTGAACATGTCCTGCATTGTTAGTGCATTACGTCTATTGACTTCGTCTTGTATCATGTAATTGAATAGGATAGAATAGGATATCCAGTGCACGAGGTTCGAGAAACGAAATTAGGGGTTTAAGCAAAAGGTTCCGCTTATACGGACATGCCATATAAGCGAAACCATATCAAAAGGTTCCGCTTATATGGACAGTCCTCTCAAGCGAAACTTTCCCTCTATATATAGGTACATGTTCATTTCATTTGGTAACTTCTGGAAATTGTAACGAAGTGCTACCAAATTGCTTTCAGGTTGTAAACGTTGTTAGATCAATATAAGAAAGCACTATAATTAGTTTGAGCATCTAATTCATTGATTCCGCCTTTGAATTGGAGAAACAACTCTTCTGATCGACTCATTCGGGGTCAACAACGATCCTACAAGTGGTATCAGAACTTTAGGAGGAAGAGTTTAGCTCAATTGGAATCGATTTCTATATTCTACACCTTCTTTCTCGATCTGGACAAGTTTCTACGGTTAAAATCGGCCAAATTTTTCACAGAATGTGCATTAGTGGATAATAACAAACCGTTGAAAGTTTCATCTCAAAATTCGACCTAAAAATGGACCAAATTACCTTCGGATATGGTTCCGCTTATGTGAACAATGCATAGTTTCGCTTATTGGGTCATTTTGTTGAGGTTCCGCTTGTAAGTTCCACTTGTGTGTCATCAAAGTTATCAGGGTTTCGCTTCAAAGACACTAGGTTTCGCTTGAAAGTCACCTGGTTCCGCTTAGTTGACAGTTGGTTTCGATTGTATATCCAACTAGTTCCGCTTTTGTGTCACTATTTGTAAAGATTCCGCTTCAAAGGTCATTAGTTCCGCTTGAATGGACATTGTAGTTCCGCTTGAACAGATATCAATTTCGCTTGAACAAACAATTGACAGTTCTGCTTATTAGGACAAGTTTAAGGTTTCACTTATTTGTCCAACAAGGTTTCGCTTATTCGTCCAATAGGGGATCCGCTTATTTGTCAACTTGGGTTTTCGTTCATCCGTTCGATCTGATTTCACCCGTGTGTCATATTTCATTCGAAAGTGAACATTTCCATATCGGGGATCATTTCGTGTCGATCGAGTGTCAGTCAGTTTCAGTTTATTTGTTATTGATTGTACTGATTGCGTGTTTGATTCGCTTTCAGGTTTGTATAATGGCTGAGGAATTCTATAACACGTTTCTCAACGCATTCACATCCGAAGCGTCTGAGGTTGCAAATGTTACACCAAAGACTATCACGAAGGCCATCAACGAGAACATCAAGCATGATAACTTCTACGGAACTCATTCAAAGCCACCAACTCTTGATAGCATTGAAGATTATACCTGGTGGAAAGAACGTTTCATCAATTGGGGGAAAGCGTATGCGCATGAAAGCTGGTTCTGTCTGGAGTTTGGATACGAAAGGCCAAAAGATGATAAAAACGAAGAACTACCATTCAAGAGATTTTCAAAAGATGACAAAGCAGAATTTGCTGCCGAACAAAGAATGATTGCATTGATCCAGTCAGCAATCAGAAATGATATATTTGCCTTGCTTACTCATGATGGATCGTCAAAGTCAGTTTGGGAAGCTTTACGTGTTAAAGCTGAGGGGGGAAAACAGATTAGGAAAAATAAAATTGCGTTACTTAAAAAAGAATTTGATCTGTTTGACAATATAAAAGGAGAGACAGTGAGAATAATGATAGAGAGATTTTGTCACCTCAAAATCGAGCTTGAACGTTTTAAAATTGACAAAACAAGAGAGGAACTTATTGATAAAATCATTGAAGCGTTACCACGAGCAGATTAGTGACAAACGTTTGTTTTTATCTTAAAAAATGATGCTTCTTATGATAATATTTCTCTTGATTCATTGTTTGAAAAGATTGAAAGTCATGATCTGGAGTTACAAAAGCAAAGCAAGATGACTGGTTCTTCACATCAACAGAATGTGGGCTTGTATTACAAAGGCAGTGTACCTTCTGATAAAGGCATTGGTTCACCAAAAACAGCATTTAGTGGAGAAAAGATGAAAGAATCACCAACAACGTCAACAAGTCATCATTCTGGATATCATTCATCTTCAAAGACAAATTCTGATGAAACTGAAGAAATTCTGTGCAACATTGCTCTTAAACTGAAGAATTCTCCAGCAATGAGCATCAATGCAGCGAAGCAGCAAATGAGTTTTCTTGCATCGGTTCTGGAGTCATATGAAGGTCTTGTAGCTGGCAAAATTGGAAACTCTGAGTTGACCAAAGAAGACTACGACCAGATTGATCCGGAAGAGATGGAGCTCATTGACATCCGGTGGTGTTTAGCTAGTTGCATTCGCAGAGCTCAGAGGTATATGGAGATTACCGGAAAACAATCGCTTGGGGGTGCGTCAACAAAGCTTGGATTTGACAAATCCAAAGTGACATGCTTCAAATGTAAGCAGAAAGGTCATTTCAAAAGAGAATGCACTAATTCTGCAGTCGGTGGGAATGAACATCCGTTCAATGATGATTACTATCGAAAGGCGATCTACCACCGAAGCAGAGAAGATCCGAAACTGATTGAAGATAAACCCAAGTCAAGGGCTTGTGCAGTCTTCCATGAGGATGAAGGATTTGATTGGAGCCAGATTTGTCCAGAAGAAGATCGGATTGATTATCGATGGAAGATTAGAACAAAGGATGATGCAGAAACTATTTCAAAGAAACACGATTATTATGCTTTTGTTTCTGAGATTCAAGATGAAAACAAAGATAAAGACACTGCTGAAATCCGTGAAGAAAAAGTTGAGATCAAAGAGAGAACTCGAGAAGAGATCTTGAGTGAAAAGACTTACAGAGAAAGAAATGTGGTCTACAACAGAATGGATGACATGCAGGAAGAGTATGAAAATGCTGTCAGCAGTCGAAGATGGGATAAGAAAAGAGAATGTTACTACAACAGAGAAGGAGAACCGGTTATTCCAAAGAAAGACATAATTTTTGATGATGTTCTTCTTGTTGTCCCATTGAGAGCCGAATACTACAGAAGGGTGATGAAAGATGATGCATACGTTAAATAGTATGAAAAAGATATCAGATATGCTATGATGTCATGTTTGCGAAAAAGGGATGAGGAAAGAATGAAGAAAAATGTTGAAGAAATGGTGGATAATTTGAAGAAGGTTGCTGAAAAGGTTGTTGAAACAGAAGTTGTGAAAGAAGCTGTTTCTGTAGAACAGCAGTTTGAAGAAGAGGTGAAGAAAGAAGAAAAGGATGAGAATGAGAAAGATGCTGGTGAGGAAGTCAGTACTGAAGAAAAGCAAGATGATGCTGATCAGTTACAGACAAAAGCTGCTGAAGATACCGAAGTGCCAATTACTTAGGTACATTCTGATTCTGAAGTCTTAAAATCAATTGAACAGTGCAAGAAATGCATGGAACCGTGCAGAGCTTGTACTGAAAAAGATGAGCAATTCAGAACAAGAGAACTCGAATTCACAAAAATCGAAAACATTTTCAAAGAAAAATGCAAAGAGATGTTCAAAAAAGAAAAGGTTTTTAACGAAAATGATGAAAAACTTTCAGGAAAATGTACAAAGTTAGAAAAAGAAAATGAAGTTTTGAAAGAAGATGTTTTGAAAATGAAAAATGAATGCGAACAAAAAGAAATTGCTTGTCAAGAAATGAAAAAGGAATATGACTCAATGAAATTATCATATCATGTTATGAAAGAGTCATATGATAAAGTAAAAGAAGAAATGAAATATGCTCAATCTAGAATGAATTATCTTTCTGAAACAACCAAAGAGCTTAAACGAATGTATGCTATAAAACAAGATGTTGTTAATTCCTATATTGAGGATGTTGCTAAGTTAAAGCGACAGATTGCTGATTTAGAACAGGATAACAACAAGTTAAAAAGTTACCACGTGTCGTCATATGTGCTTGAACGAATTTTCAATATAAAACCGGGAGATGGTGAGTCTGAGCAGAACAAGAAGGGCATTGGCTCAGAGTTTCATCAAGTTCCACCACCGGAAAAGTTTGCATTTTATGATGAGAAAAGGTCAAAAAAGCTTTCAACATGGTAGACCAATTGCCAGACAACATTGACATAACCTATTCCAAATCTGATGATTCTCATGATTCAGAGGTGGTAGGTAAAGTTGTTGAAAGTGTGTTGAAAGAAGAGTCGATTTTTACAGGTAAATCTGAATCACAGGATGAAGATGAAGGAATTCTTCATGATGGATATCTGAAAAACATAAAATCCGAGAAAAATTTGAATGATGATTCAAAGGGATTGGTTTATACCATGATTGGATCGGACAAATTATTCTTAGATGTTGTATTCCCGATTCAGAATGTGATTTCAGAAAAGGTTGACAAAGTTTTCAAAATGGTTGAGATTGAGAAGTCTGAGATTTCAAAGTTTGTTGGTAAGATTCATAAAGGTTCGTATAACAAACCTGGTTTCAAGAAGAAAAACATGAAGGCTGGGTTGGGTTATAAGAAGAAACAGAATCAAAAGAAAAATGAGACACCAAATTATCAGGCAAAAATGAGTTTTGTTCAGGGAAACAGTTTAGCTGAAGAAAAAGAACTCAAAATGAGACAGTCTAATGATGAGTTCTTTGCTAAAAAGAAAAAGCAACAACCACAGGTCAAAGATGTGTCCATGAGAACATGTTTCAAATGTGATCAAAAAGGATATCTTGCACGCAAGTGTCCAAATCTAAAACCTGTGGATGTTGATCAAAAGAAGATTGATGCTGAGAAACAAAAATCTGAGAATGTGAGACAAAGGTCAACCAGATTTGATTCAAAACAAACTTGGAGGTACAACACAAACAAGTTTGCTTCGAATCAAAATTGGAAATCAAACCCGGACATGTTTGATTCAAGACAGACTTGGAATACTCACACACCCAGATTCAGAACAACACAAAGTTGGAAAACATCAGTTGATATGACAAAACCCCAAGAGTTTTGGAAACCAAAAAATGTTGTTCAAAACGAAAGTGTTCAAAAAGATTCACATTTTTAAAACGTGGAACACCGAAAGGTCAAACATGGAGTGTTAAGAAACATGTTGATTCGGTAAAAGATGAGAAAGTTGAAGTTAAATTTGAGAAAGTTTTTGTGAAAAATGACAATGAATTTCCAGCATTGAATGAAAATTATTGTGTTGAAATGCCTAAGGTCCAACAGACCTGGGCTAAATTGTTCAAGTAATTGAATTAGTTGAATGTGCAGGTGCTCAAGAATACTGAAGATTGTGAGATTGAAAGTTGGAGCAGCCTGGCACATGAAGAGGAGGCAGAGGCTGCTGGACCCTGTGTTGGTTGAAACAGGGAGTTTATGTGTTTTCTGTACATAAATAAACAATATTTTCAAAACCCTAAAAAATTGAAAAATTAAAAATAAAAAATATGTTTGTTTTTAATTTTTGTCAAATATAGAAAATTACAAAAATATGTGTTGATTGAATACGCCAAAACCCTCACGGCTGAACAAACATGATTACTTTCACCAGATTGAAAAACGGTTTTCAAACTGTAAAAATCAATGTGTTGTAAATCATGGGGGTACCTTATGTTAGTTTTTCTACTAATTGTGCTAAATAGTATGTTATGTTTTCTGTAATTCGTTACACGAGAAGCAGAACATGGATGATGAGACAAAGCTATCAGTGTCGGTTTGTCAAATTTCTTTTAATGGTTTTGCATTTTAGGGGGAGAAAAATTGTCAGAAAATACAAAAACATTAGAAAATTTGAAAAGCCAAAAATATGATAAAATTCAAAAATTGAGTTTTTGTGTAAAAAGAGGAAATGATAGTACATCAGTAGAGAGTTACAGTATGCTAAAGAATTGTAATGTTTAACTAGTGTTAAACAGTCTCACTGATGATATGTCGATAGGTTTTGATACATTTAGTAAACTTTTCGGGATATAAACCTAAATTTAAACACTTACTTATTTCGCGGGGAACACTACTTGGATATATAGGTAACCCCTGAAATCTTGTTTGAAAGGTCTCTTATTCTGATATACTAGGTTTTTATACTCAATGATGTCTGGGGTATTATTCCGGGACTTCTGCTGAATGGAAATTCTGACCTAGTCCTTGGATAATATTTTTCTCAAATGCTTGAAACATAGCATAAGCCCTCAGCTGATTAGACAATAAAATTGATAATCATTGCTGTTGTAGCTAAAAGATCCTCTAAAGGGGACATACCTAAAAGTCGAAACTGATATCTCTCTGCACATACGGAAGTATCAACCTGAAATCCCTCAGTTCTCGCATTTCCTAATTTATGTACAGATATCATTGTAGTATAATCCCCTGTAAGACTGAATATTGAGATTCTGGATACGGGAGTATATTCAAGAAGTGGGACACATGATTGAGTTAAGTTTCTTAAAACACCTAAATCGTATCCTGAATCAGTTGAAATTTGTATAAAATTTTAAGTGGATCAGTATATCGACAATCTAAGTGAATTGTTTAATTCTTAATGTGTAATTAAGCTCAACGGTACTTGTGACGTGTCAAAAACTGATATGATCCTCTGACGCATACTCAAACAAAAATATTGTCTGTAAATATGTTTGTATATATTTCTTTACTGCTTTATATTTTCAGAAAATACAAAAAGATTTTGATTTCTGCTTTATTTTCGATAAACCGATGTCTGAGTTGCTGAGTTTCAAAATCTAAGTAAACTGATTGTGTTTCTGAAAATAAAACAAGTTCATTAATTTGATACTTGAATTAAAATCAAAAATTCAAAAACAGTTTGTGATATCTCCAAGGTCATTAGTTTGGACTTGGACGATTAACTGTGAGGGAGTTGGATTCTTAAACATTGCCAAATCTGTAAAGATTGTTGATAGGGGGAGTAATTTATAGAGTTGAATAGTGCCAGATTACGATTTCTGGAAAATTGAATGTGCAAAAGGTCGTTACTTATATAGTGTTTGAGTGATTGCAGGATAAGTTAGTCCAGACTACGATCCTGGAAGCAAAGTCTGAGGGGGAGTCTGAAGACAAGCTGAAAGTGAGGATGAGCTTGTAGCTGGAAAGAGAGGTGTTGATCCCTAAAAGCACGAAAGCTTGATGAGAGGGGGAGCCTGCAGATGATAAAGATGCTAACAATAAAGCTGTTGATGATAGAGCCAGTGATGAGATCCTGGTGAAAATGTCAAAGTGTGAAGTTGTTCAAAGAGAAAGAGTGATGGATGCTTACATTGTTACAACATGAAAAGAGAAGGCAGAATGATCAAGACTGAAGAGGTGTCATAACAGAGATTAGTCACTGAAGACTTCGTCAATATCCGAGGGGGAGTCTGTTAGTGCATTACGTCTATTGACTTCGTCTTGTATCATGTAATTGAATAGGATAGAATAGGATATCCAGTGCACGAGGTTCGAGAAACGAAATTAGGGGTTTAAGCAAAAGATTCCGCTTATACGGACATGCCATATAAGCGAAACCATATCAAAAGGTTCTGCTTATATGGACAGTCCTCTCAAGCGAAACTTTCCCTCTATATATAGGTACATGTTCATTTCATTTGGTAACTTCTGGAAATTGTAACGAAGTGCTGCCAAATTGCTTTCAGGTTGTAAACGTTGTTAGATCAATATAAGAAAGCATTATAATTAGTTTAAGCGTCTAATTCATTGATTCCGCCATTGAATTGGAGAAACAACTCTTCTGATCGACTCATTCGGGGTCAACAACGATCCTACATGCATCAACGCCAATTTTATGTTCATGTCTGTGTTTAAAGATGTGGCGTTGTGTAACTCCTCCAGGAACCCAAGACCCTGCTTGGTCATGATGTCTTCAAGTAGTCTTCCTACGCTCCGTTGTCACACATAACGGTGACCATGTCTGTATCTTCATTAAAACGCAATGATGTGATGACTGGGTCCATTTTTGCATTTTCTTTGCTTGGTCCAAATTTTTTGGTTAATCTTCTTTTAACCTTATGTGTTTCATCACATTCTTTATCACGAGGGATGCCAAGTGATAGGATCCCCCTCTGTACCTCTTCTTCTATGTTCAAAATGACTTTGATTATTTTAACAAACACTCTTCTTCTGTTGTCAAAACGTATCACGAATCTTCTGATTCTGAGGCTATATCTCCATGAAACGATGGTTGCCAATTTGGCGTTTTGATTAAATTTGGCGTTTTGGTTAAAGATGGTGTTTTTAGTATGATCAATGGAAGTGATGATGGAAGCGATTGTAACGTCGTTTATATAATGATGTTTTTGGCGCGTAGTTTAGGAGAGAATTTTTTGTAATAAATATTAATAATTGACTTTCAGTTACTGTTTGTTCCATCTTCCTGCTAAGTCTGCAACGCGTTTTATCATTAAGCTTTGGGGTTTTGTATTAATGGTGTTTTAGTTGTTTTAAATGGCGTCTTACTCATTAGTTTGGCGTTTTGAATTTGAGTAGTAAAAAGACCTTTTTACCCTTAATGAAGCACGTTCAAGTAATAAAATCGATGTTATTTACGAAAACGCCACCGCGCCAATCTATTCCATAGATTGTTTTGATCTGACGATCCGTAGTGTTCTCACTGTTCTCATACTTTTCACCGTTTTCCCTAAATCCTAACCCTATATATATAATTGGAATTGGAATTGGAAAGTGAGTATGAATAGTAATTTGATTTTTATAATAATACATATATATATACTTTTTTTTCATATTTTTTATCATTTCAATATTACAATAGATTACTATTATATGAGTAAATTGCACAAAATGTCCTTTAAGTTTCACCAAACCTGCTGGTTTTAGCCTTTGTCTTTAAAACTTGCCAAAACCAACCTTTAAGATTAATTTTGTTACGGGTTTCATCCTTTATCACTAACTAGTTATTTATCCTTGTTAAATGGCTTCACAAGCATAACATGTGAGGGTGTAACCGTCTTTTCTTCTTGTGAGGTTATAAAACCCAAATAAAATCCCAGACCCACGTCTTCATTATACATCACAACTCTCAAAACCTGTAAAACCCTCATTGGCGGTTAGAATTCTGATCAAACAACGTTCCGATCAAACACTATTCCGACCAACAATCACAATTCTATTCAAACCCAAATCATTCAAAACCCCAAATGGCTAACAAAGAAGGTAGATTTCATATACGATAAAAATGAGATGTTTATGATGTCAATGTACTTCATGGTAAAGTTCAAAGTTCAATTTTTTTATATTTACTATGATCCTTTTCATGTATTGGTTTAAAGATTAAATGTTTAATCTTTAAATGTAGGACTTTATCTAACGTTATTCTCAAACGACATACATCATGGAGGATCATTTACAAACAATCCAGGTCGTATGTATGTTAATGGTTTGTTAAGTTACATTGATTTGGTAGATGGTGAGAAATTTGGGATTTATGAATTGGCCCTAATGACGAAAGAGTTAGGTTATGATGTTGTTGTCCCTAGGTTTTGCCATTCTGTTTAGCCTGGGGCGATTTGGATTTTGGGATTCATCCATTAGCTGAAGATTCCCATGTCTTGCAGTTGTTAGAAATCATTCATGAGGGGAAAAGGTTTATTGATGTATACATTGAGCATGGGATGTCTAATATTGATTGAGTGGACCCTCACAATCAAGTGTGGTATTAGAAGGAATAAGTGAACTTGAAGCTCAAATGATTGACAACAAAAAGAGCAACCCAAAGGGACTTGTATTGACTTGGCATGAATCTTCAAATGAAAACAATAGAGGTGTGGAACAAAGCATACTGAATGGCAGTTCTTTTGGTTGGTGGCTTTTGTTAGGATGTCAAAATGGCAGTTCTTTTGGTCTTGTAAAACTATCTAAACTTAGGGCATGTTCTTTTGTCTTTAAAACCTATGTAAACTTGGTGGCTTTTGATATGTTTTGTCTTAAACATTGTTTTCTTTATGGTATTTTTTTGTTGTTTATATTGTTTGAGGTTGTTCAGTTTGAGGTTGTTTTTTATTAATGCAGCTTACAGTTTCTACAATTTAGGTATTCATACAGGTAGGTTAGATATATGCGGGTGTTTAGGTGCTGCACTGCTGCATGGTCCACTGAATAATGTGCTCATCACTGAAGTGAACGAGACCATAAAAGTTAATTGAATACTTAACAATACCCCACAAGCGAGCGGTGTGCTACTCCTATAGCGATATAATTGTTTAGGTGGGCTAGCTAGGTAAATGACAAATAGTGTACATGAATGTTTTCTAGCATGAGCAACATAAGCATAACAAATAACATGTTTGGTGGATTGAGTGATTGAATATGATTTATTGTGTGCATTATGAATTTTGATAGTATATACAGGTTACCCCCAAAAGTGCATTAAAGCATAAAAGGGTTAAGTATACTCACGATTTACTAAAGCTTCCAAACTTGAGTTGATATGAATGGGATGGTTGGAACACCAAAGTTACCCTACAATGGGAAACGAAGGTGTGTGAGTCGATGGAGTTGATTATGAGTTAGATTCGGGATTTAAGAATTATAACAAGAAAGTATGATATTGTATAAAATACATCTTGTCTAGACACTCATTCGGACACTAGGTTTTAGTGTGTTTTCATGGGTACCACATCAGGCATTAGAATTCGAAATGAGGAATCAAGAACTAGGATGATGATCACCAAAACTCATAGCTTTCAACCATGAATTGGTTGAATTTAGGGTTCGGTTTTATAAGTATATTACATGTATATGTTAGTATAACTAGTCATGTATAGAGGTAGGATAAATTCCATCCATTTTTAACCTCATTACTAGGATTCACCAAGGCACAAAATCATCAACTTAGTTGATGATTTCGATTGGTCATGAAGAGGAATAAGAATTTACAAGTAACTTAATTCACTAAGTGGCCAAACGAGAGTAACCAAGACGTGTACATACCCAACATGGCAAATGTTGGAGACGAGGTGTTGTTAATTCATTTTGGTTTCTAGAAAGCCACTTAGATATTTAATCATCTAAATCTAACTAAGTGACTAAACTAGACGAGTGCATTCCAATCATGGATAACGTTTGGAGTCTTGGTGTAGTCTTGGTGTAGTCTTGTTCAATTTGTTTTCTTTGAAGTTGTTTGGGCGACATACATTGTATGAACTAACTAACAAGTGAGGTGGTGGAATCATAGTTGGAAAGCCAAGGCTCCCACTGTTCACACCTAATCAAAACTAAAACTTTTAAGATTGAAAGTTGAAAGCTTAGTTAATCTCAACACTATTTTGGTCACTTGGGACCACTAAGAAAGTAAATAAGAGAGGTTTTGGACCTCTATCTTCTGGAAATAAACCATAACTGACGTGAGTGGAGGTGTGTATAATGTTTAGTTATCTAACCCACTAGAAAACTAAGCCCAGTAGCTTATACTTGTGTTTGCGCATCTTTATAAGTGTAAACCTACTCAATTATATTGCATTACATTAACATTTACTGAGCAAACTAAGGTGAGTTCACTACACTTTCATAAGCATGCGTCCCGAGGGGACAAACAAACTAATATTCCTGGGAGGAGTACTTTTAAATGTCTTGGTTTAATTTTGAAGTTAGTTAATAAACTCAACTCTATCACGAAAGTCCCTACTTACATACTGAGCTAGTTTCCTGGGAGGCATCGGGGTATTAGTTGATAGCGCTATTAGGTCTAACAAACCTCTATCCGTGCTGGGAGCCGGGCGTGAACTAATGACCTTAAATACTTTAATCAATGATGATAGACATTGATGAGGGGACCAAAAACAGAACAATGAATCGGTATGGAGTTTATTATTCGTAACATGTCTTTAAACTAAACACTTACATGATTTTCATTAAATAAAACTGTTAACTCGCCAACTTTATCTTGACACACTTTTCGGTATGCTTGCAGGTCGTTAGATATCTTCATGGATCGGAACTTGCAATTGGAGGAGTTATGTCGCAGCCCCCGACCCCTACCCCGAGAGCGGGCGCCGCGAGACACAGAGTTGGTGGTATCGGTGTTTATTAATTTGGCAGCGGAATTTAAAACATCAGGATCGTAGTTAGGAAATAAATCTCAGAGTTTCAAAACACCAACTTTTATAATAAATAAATGGGATAAAACCCATGTTCCATTGATAATACATTTATAGGGATAAACCCTAATTATTTAAAATAAAATCTTCTTTTATTTAGGTAACTTTTATAGCCACTTCTTTAAGCCTTCAGTGCTCCACAACTGGCTTCTATTAGCTTCACATTAAGTTACCTGAAACGCGTTTTAAAAAGATTTTATCAGCAAGAAATACTGGCGAGTGCATCCCAGTTTAATCAAAACAAGCTTTTATAACTTTACAGTATTGAGAGCGATTACAATGTTTATATCTACCAATATACTCATTCAGTATTTGTCCTGTTGGCAGTTCCACGACTGTGGTCATGTTACTCATTGGCTAACTCATTGTCCAATAGTAACGGATTACTAGTAGTGTATACAAAACCCCACATACTGGCAGCAATTGTATAATACATAGACTCAATCACTGTAAGTATAACTGAAAATACTTGAGGTTTTGTAAAACAATTTGGTAGAAAAAGAGAATGACTCACTTTGTTGACTTAGGTATTTCTACAGCTTCCTGGTGGTGTTCAAGATTATTATCTATTAAAAATAAACAATGCACACGTGTTAGTAAGATAACCCAAATCACATTAGCCATACAACACGAGACGGAACTCCAACGAACTTAGTCATGCAGAGCCTCGACATGCGTTACGGAGTCCTAGATCAATCAGGTAGGGTAACGAATTGTGATCGGGGGTTAAAATACTTACAACGAGGCAGGGATTCGTGTTTTAGGGGTATAATATCGAGCAACGTTAACTATTATAGGGACAGAGAGAAAGAAAAGAATTAAACGACTGATATTGAGGCTGAAGGCCTCCTTTTATAGGCTGGAACCTGGTTCCTCGCGCCCCGCGACCCTCTGGGGTCTGAGCTTCGCGCCCCGCGAGAGACCTTGGCTAGGGCTTAGGTCAGGTTAGTCACAAGTGTAGACTTGCCGTGTGTCGTGCCACATGGCACGTTGTGGTTTTGCCAGATAACTCTCGGTCGCGCCCCGCGATTCACCTTGTGAACTTGATCGCGGCCCGTGAGCAACATGTATTTCTTGTTTTATTTTATTTTTGTTAAAATTAAAGTTAAACGGGTTCGATTACGAGTATACAGGGTATAATTAGGGCGTTTTATGTGGGTTGTTATATCCTCCTCACCTTGTTTTAAATCTCGTCCTCGAGATTCACTGGAACAAGTGTGGATATTTCCGTTGCATTTCTGACTCAAGTTCCAATGTATATTCTGGTCCTCTCTTTGAATTCCATTTTCCTTTGACCAGAACTAATCTCTTGTGTTTGAGATTCTTGATCTTTCTATCTTCAATCTGAAGTGGTTTCTCTATAAACTTAAGCTTCTCATTTACCTCTATGTCCTGAAGAGGTACTACTAATGATTTGTCTGCTGAACACTTCTTGAGATTATATACATGAAACACATCATGTATTCCTGCCTTTTCCTCTAGTAGTTGTAGCTGATAGGCTACTGGCCCTATTCTTTTGATAATCTCAAAAGGTCCAACATACCTTGGGCTTAGCTTTCCTCTTTTACTGAATCTAACTACTCCTTTCCATGGAGAAACTTTCAACAATACATTGTCTCCAACTTGAAATTCCAATGGTTTTCGCCTGTTATCTGCATAACTCTTTTGACGATCTCTCGTTGGTTTTATTCTTGCCTTGACTTGGATGATCTTGTCTGTTGTTTCTTGCACTATCTCTGGTCTAGATAGTTGCTTTTCTCCAATCTCCGCCCAACAGACTGGAGTTCGGCACTTTCGTCCATTAAGTGCTTCAAATGGTGCAGCATTAATGCTGGTATGATAGCTATTATTGTAGGAAAGTTCTATTAATCATAAATGATCGTCCCAACTTCCTCCAAAGTCAATTACACAGACTCTAAGCATATCTTCCATTGTCTGAATTGTCCTTTCGCTTTGTCCGTCTGTTTGAGGATGATAAGTTGTGCTTAGATTCAACCTGGTTCCTATTGCTTTTTGGAAACTTGTCCAAAAATGAGATGTAAAACGGCTATCTCTGTCAGACACAATAGATAAAGGAATTCCATGTAACGAAACTATTTCATTTACATATAACTTGGCTAACTACTCCATACTGAAAGTTTCCTACATAGGTAAGAAATGAGTAGGTTTGATTAATCTGTCTACAATCACCCAGATTCTATCATTACCTTTTCGTGTCTTGGGTAATTTGGTAACAAAGTCCATTGTTATGAATTCTCATTTCTAAATTGGCATCTCTAATTGATGCAATAACCCTGAGGGTTTCTGATGCTCAGCTTTAACCTGTGAACAGGTTAGACATTTAGCAGCATAGTTTGCTATATCTTTTTTCAATCCTATCCACCAGAAGTTCTTTCTTAAGTCTTGATACATCTTATCACTACCGGGATGCATTGTATATTTAGACTTATGGGCTTCTTCTAGGATTTGGTTTTGCAGGTTCCCTTAAATCGGTATCCAAATCCTTTTCTTATGGAATCTCCAAATTCCATCTGTTCCTTTTTCTAATTCCTTAATCATACCTTTTAAACCTTCAGCATCATCCTTGATTGCTGTTTCCTGCATTTTTCTAATTTGCTCATTTAAATCTATCTGCAGATTTAATCTGAGAGAGCGTACTCGTTTTGGCTTTTCATGATACTTTCGACTTAAAGCATTAACCACTACATTAGCTTTTCCTACATGATAATGGATATCACAGTCATAATCATTAAGAATTTCCATCCAACGTCTCTGTCTCATATAAAACGGTTAGGAATTAGTCCAGTGGCTATTCCTTTTATTCTATAAGCTTGAGGCGAGACTAGTTGAACCGGCTGATTCTAGTGTGAGACCCTAGGTAGATAGACTGCACCTGAACCTAAATTGCATGATAAGGGCTTGGAACCGGGGTTGGGTTTAAGAGGATAAGAATACTTGCAATCGCGGCTAACAAAAGTTCCAATTTTAATAAGTAACTAAGCTTTAATTCCCGAACGATTATTCCGTCTATGATTCCGTGTTTCATAATTCTTTTTCGTGGACGAAAAAAGGTTAAGTGTGGGGATATTTGATGTGGGGTAAAATACACATATTTGTCCCGTGTAAATTGTATAATTATTATATAGGTTTTATTTATTTTTAGTGCTTTATTATATTATTTTGTGTTGGTTTAGGTTCTTGTGCAAATGGAGCGAAAAAGAGTAAAAAAAGAAATAACCAGCCAGTTGAGTAGATTAGACCGCCAGTGATCGGAATAAAAATTGCCGCTATTTTCTGTGACTGGGCCGAGGCCACTATCTCTACTTTAAAGCTCGGGGGACCATTATTGCAATAAGCTGAAAGTAAAAAAAATCATTGTGATATGTATTAAAAGATGAGGGGCCAAAGTTGAATAGAAGATGAAACTTGAATTAATGTAACACATCGCAACAATTCGTAGGATACTGTGATGTGTGATGAGATGATTATTATTTTGAGTTGCTGACATATATTGATTGAAGGAATTGGCCAAGTATCTATACTTTCTATAAAAGGAGAAATCACAATGACATAAAAAAAGCTGATGTGTCAGCCAGAGAGGCTGTCCAACAAGGCTTTTCTTATGTCATTACTGCATCATAAACCGGAATATATAAATCACTTTAAAATACATTTAATTTCAAAGCACTGTCGTGTATTCAAATGTTAAAGGTCTGGCCCACATTCAAAAGGGCAAACCACTGCCCATCTACAACAAAGTATAACTTAGCAGATGGTTCCTTTGGCAAACGTATACCTTAGCAGATGTTTTGAAATTGCAGGTAATTTCAAATTCAAAATGTACGGGGATATGTAATTTGCAATTAATGCATGTCACTCACTCACTTCTGTCAATCATCTTCTTATATAAACTGATTGATATTCTCATTTCACTCTTCATATTTACATTCTCGTGTTCTCTGCTTTTGTATTTTCAAACTACATTTCTAATGTATCTCTCCCTCAAATCCCTTCTTTTCAATACTCGACATTTGTTCATAAAGGATAAGAGAAAACGGAAGCTCTCTCTGACCCACTTTCAGAACAAATTTTGGGGATATGTGGTTTGCCTTGATGATGGTAATGTGATATATATGATTATGTTTGTTTTGGTTTTTGATTTTTACTAAAGTTTTTTTATCTGAGTTATGACTAAATGATGATTGTGAATGATCTGAGCAAATGATGATGATGATTGTTCTACGGTTGTTTCCAGCATCATTGTTCCAACATCGTTTAAAGTATGTTTTTTTTGCTACTCTAATTTTGAAATTTTAGATTTTTAATTTTGAAGTGATATACTCTAATTCTCACTTTATATTTCAGTCTAATCATAGTTGTTTGAAATTCATACAATCATCTGCGGGTTATTTTAGGTTTGTATTAAAAAAAACATAAAGTTAAATTAAACACAAAGAAAGATTATTACATGTACAAATAAAATAATTTTTGCTTATGACTAAATGATGATTATAATTGACTTGGGCAGATGATGATGATGTAGAACCCACAGTAGCTCCTACTAAACGTAAGAAAGGATCTGCTACTGCTGTAAGATAAGATTTTATTTTACTAGAGATTTGTTCTTTCCTGCCTTTTTTGTATTACAAGAAGCATAAAGTTTGGTTTAAAGCAGCTCTTTATGAAGCAAGTTGAGGATTAAGTATATGAGGATAGGGCTACTCTTCAACAGCTGAAGAAGTGTTTTCATGTACTGCATCTTGGTCTGTTCACGAGAGACCATGTTTCCAGAAACCTGATGGTGATGCATTCAGCACTTCCGTGGAGTTCATGGCGATCGTCAAAGATATTGATGCGTGTTAGTGTATATATGTTTTAGGTATATATTTTAAGCCCTGTTTACACTTTTAGCCAAGTTTTAAATTTATAAAACACGATATTTACTAACACTAAACACACATATGGGCAAGTGCACCCATCGTGGATGTAGTATAGTGTTGGTAAGATACCGAGGTCGTCCAAGGACACAAGAGCTTTTAGTACCGGTTTATCCTCAACGTCTAATCAAATCAAAATGTTATAAAAAGATTTTAAACTAAGAAGATAAAACTAACTAAAATGCTGAAAAGTAAAATAAAAATAAAAACAAAAACAAATAGACAAGATGAATCACTTGGATCCGACTCGTGTGTAGTGTAACCTTTGATTATTTTCGCACTTTTGCACTTGTTTAAGAGATTATCTTAGTTATTGTAGTAGGCCCCTCTTTTGAAGGTGACGTTACCCTCAACCCAGTAGTTTGAGTTAGCAAGGATACAATCCTAAAGGGTCGGATTATTGAAAAATAATTAATTAAGTTATTAATGCATAATGTGGTAGGCCCCTCTTTTGAAGGCGACGTTACCCTCAGCTATGTAGTCTGAGTCAGCAGGGATACAGTCCTAAGTAGCTGGGTTAAAGTTTTAATAGTAGTTTAACTTATGAGGGGATCAAAGAGTTTGGACCCCCGCCATCCAATACCTTTGGTTATCGAAGGAGGTCCTACTAAATTTGACCCAGGTCCTTTGCAGGATCTATACACTGAACAATGGCAAGACTCTTACCAAACCGTTCCATTAACCCCCGACCAGGTAGCCAACATACCTCCATATAGACCGTGGAGATATGAATGGTGAAAATCTTTTATTTTATATAGACAGTAAAATAATGCCAAGACACCACGGACAAACGATAAGGAAGAATCACCTTCAACATAAGAAACTAGTAATTAAAGTCATTAATACAAAACCAATTAAAAAGTGCAAAAGATTAAAAATAAAAAGTATTACACTAAACACTTGTCTTCACCAAGTGATGTAAGAGACTTAGGCAAACATGGCCTTTGATTGTCAAGAACTCTTACGACCAATCTTGGATCCCGAGACGACTCACACACTCTATGATGGACAATGGATGATGGTGGTGGATGATGGTGTTGTGATGGTGGTGGGTGGTGGGTGAAGTGTGAGAGAGGTGGTGTGCCAAGGGATGAGTTGCAAGAGCTCCAAACACTCCTATTTATAGGCTGAACAGAAGCTTGGGCATGGCCCCGTGCCCGCTGGGCACGGCCCCATGTCCATCTGACACTCTCTTTCTTCATTAATTGTAATTCGCAATTACAATAAATGCGCCTGCAGCAACTTGACCACGCCCCCGTGTCCGCTGGGCACGGCCCCGTGGTGGGCAATAGAAACTTCTATAGGTTTGTCTTTTCTGCTGCTTGTTGGGCACGGCCTCGTGCTCGCTGAGCACGGGGCGTGTTCAATCTTCTGTCTTCTTTGTTTTGCTTGGGGAGATGCTGTCGGTGGGTCGAGCATATAACTTTTGTTCCTTTTCTTGTATTTATGTTAGATTTTGCTGTCTTTTTGCTTCTTTTGTTATTTTGAGCTCATTTAATCCTGAAAATACAAAAGGAAGACAAAAGCATATTTTTTCCAACATTAGTACTAAAAAAGGGTTAGTTTTAAGCCACAATTGATGTAATTTATATGTTGCATTTTGTGCACATCAAATACCCCCACACTTGAATCTTTGCTTGTCCTCAAGCAAAACTCTTTATAATGTGGCTTTATTCACTCCCAAATGGAATGGGTAGAAGAGAAGGTTTTTGGACTTGTCATAGAGTGTCGGGAATTCCAAGATTATTTAGGTTTTATTTTTATTTATTTACAATCCTATTCGTCATGATTTATTAAAAATGTTTCATAAGATAAATTATTTATTAGGGCATAACATACCTTTTTTTTTAAATTCCATTTATATACAAGTTCACATACCTCACGGGGGAATCACTCAACACTCGGCCGAAGGTGTATTTTTAGTGAATCACTCGAGAGCGGCATGGAACTTACTCCTACCATAAGCTTGCCACGCAATCAATCCTCCTCCTTTTTAACTATATACCTTTGTAAATATCAAGAGGACTTTTTGGGTGAAGGGTTAGGCTTGGGCTAAAGGTGGTTGGGTTAGTGCTTAGTAGAAAGGGCGAAAAGCGTAACAAACGTCGGTTTTTGAAAGACTTTTTATTTTTATTTTTCGTATTTTTATTTTATTTTGATGAACCACTTGTTTCAAACAAAGTTATTTTTGATGAACTTGTTTGTTTGTTTGGTTTCATCAATTTTTTTTTTTTTTGATAAGGAAGAGTCATTAGAAAACCGAACGTTATTACTAAAAAAAAGGGTTAAAAATAAAAAGGTTTAGGTGGGTAAAAAGGGTGATGGTTTTGGGTTAAGAAATGAAAAGGTTTAGGCTCAAAGGGGTTAACTAGGGGGATTTTTGGGTAGGTGGTAAAAAAATGAAAAATAATAGTGTAGAAAGAAAAAGGGTTAGTCCAAATGCCTCCATCATTTACTTACTCGGGTTTAAGTTGGTAAGGACCGGGAATGTATTGTTGTGGCAAGTTCTAGGGTCGTACGAACCAAGCGGCTATTCACACAAGAAACGAAAAATGAGTATTTAGTGTAAAGATATATATTTGTATGCTTGTTAAAGGCTCAAAACTCACTTTTGTGGGAAAGGTTTTTTTTTATGTGATCAAGTATATATAATCAAATTTTAACTAAGTTTGTCATGCCTTTTCGTAATTTTCTTATGTTGGTTCTTTTTATCACGACGCTATCGGTTGTAAACTTGTAAAAATATAACCTTGTTAGAACTTGAATTCCCAACTTAAACAAAGACAAGTAAAAAAATGAAAATTTTTGAAAAAAAAAAAATTTAGGGTGATTAGCGGTTCCAACAGAGTTTTGTGTAAGGCTTGTTATTAGGACTTGCAAAATTCAAGGTTTTAGCATCCCCCCACACTTAAATTACACATTGTCCTCAATGTGTCCCAAAAATAAGTTTTTAGGTTGATTGAGTGTGTAAAATGGTGTTAAAAGCAAAATTTTATGTTACTGGCATCCTGGACACGGCCCCGTGGGGACCGGGCACGGCCCCGTGTTCAGGTGCCAGCGACAAAAATTAAAGAAAAGGAACAGAAGCCTGAACACGGGGGCGTGTCCCCCGTGTTCAGCGAACACGACCCGTGTCCAGTTACCTGAACAGGGCAATTTTCTGCAGAGTGTGCAGCACGGGGCCGTGTTGGGCGGACACGACCCGTGCTGAGCTTACTGTAATGAAGAAATTGTTGTCGGATGGCCCTGTTTTCGTGCATGGGGCTATGTTTCTCGTTTCCCTTGTTATCCTTCACCATCACGAGTG
Organism: Helianthus annuus; assembly: GCF_002127325.2. NCBI lineage: Eukaryota > Viridiplantae > Streptophyta > Magnoliopsida > Asterales > Asteraceae > Helianthus > Helianthus annuus. The sequence continues at coordinate 128,141,257 of NC_035440.2, forward strand.
TGTTTTATTCCTGCAAATTAAAATTAAACTAAAAGATTAAACTAAACTAAGGAAAGTTTCGCGGAATGCCTCCGTGGTGCACCACGTTTATAAGGGTCCTTGGCTAGACCCAAGGTGAGGTTATATGTTTTCCGAGCGGGATGTTTTGCATCCCATGTTGCACCGTCGGAAGGCATCATCCAAACTCGAATCAATAACCTTCATGTAATTGACCGGGTCATCGTCCTCTATTCGCTTCCCAACCCCGAACTTCACTTCCTTATCCCCATATTTAAAGTGAGTGTTCCGTCATTCATGTCTACCACTGCTTGCGCGATGGCTAGAAATGGCCTCCCTAGTATGAGGGGGACTTCGGTGTCTTCTTCCATATCTAGTATGACAAAGTCGGCCGGGTAGACGAAATTGTCGACTTTGACCAATAGATTTTCAGCCACACCTTGCGGGTATTTGACGGATCTATCAGCAAGTTGTATACTCATCTTGGTAGGGCTCGTTTTTCCTAGGCCGAGTCGTTTGAACATTGATGCGGGCATGAGGTAAATGCTAGCCCCAAGGTCGGCTAGTGCATTACGAATGGGGGAATCCCCGATCGAGCAAGGAATTGTGAAGCTTCCGGGATCAATCTTCTTTTGGGGAAGTTTGTTGAGTACGAGGGCGGAGCATTCTTCGCCTAGGTTAACTAATTGCAATGATTCAATTTTCCTTTTATGAGTGAGGAAGTCCCTCATGAATTTTGAGTATTTAGGCATTTGAGTTAAGACTTCTATGAAAGGAATATTAACATGCAATTGTTTTAGTAGACTTTCGAATTTTGCGAATTGTTCATTGGTCTTTTGACGAATTAACCTACTGTAGGTCCCTCGGAGGTTGAGGTTAAACCTTATCCTTGTTATGTTTAACACTCTAGCAAGTGCGGAATCCAAGCTAGAATGCAAACCGATAGTTTAGATGAAAGCACAAGCAACAAAGAGAAAGAGTAGACACGCAAGATATCAAAGTTTTCTCTTGTATTTCAGTGGACACGGTTACAGCCCTTGACCAAACTGAAAATGCTCTCTACAAGACTTGGTTCACTCACATACAACTCTCAAAGGACTTTCGGATGTCTAACTGTGAAGTGAAACCATACATGGTATATATATACCCATAACAGATTGCATGCTCGAAGGATAAGATAGTCTGGTCGAAAGATCATCTATCGACCAGAATTATACCGAAGGATCCATACATACCTCGAAGGATGATGTATCCTTCGAGGTCCATCTGTATCCATCGAAGGTTGTCTTTCGAGGTCATCGAAGGATATAAACCATCCTTCGATGACATCCTTCGAAGCAATCAAAGTTACAACTAAGTGTTGACTGTTTGACCAAGTCAAACCAGGAGGATGGTTGACTTGGTCAAACTTACATTCAAACACATATACAAATAAACAAAAGACGTAAACACGACTAACAAAAGACATCGTTTTATAACATTACAAAATACAGACAAAGTACAGACACAAGTGCACCAACAAACTCCCCCTTGGCTGTAGCTTTGTCTCGATCTTCGTGCCTTTAAGTCTCGGACGTCCTTTCAACTGTCAAATGATGCGATGACCATGCACTTCCCGCATTAACCAGTAAATTGAAGCAGTACAAGGCCATCTTCTGAAACTTCATTGCTTGTTCCCAATCCCGAACTAAGTAGTTGATCTCGTGATCCTTAAGAATAATAATATCCGACCTGGACATGTTAGTAATCCACATCGGATCTATTATTCGAAAGTTCTCTTGACTATCTCGGAATAAGATCACGGCTTCTCCAGTATCCGCATCATAGACCCAGCAACGAAAGTTTCCCAGAAAGTCTGTCTTCATTTTCAACAAAGGTATCTTCTTCATCACTTTTGGAGGATCATAAACCAAACGATATCGAGCAGTGTTTGTTTCTGGATCAAGTGTAAATCTGATCTGCTCGTATCGAGGAAACTGCGGCTTGTATAACGGATCCTTCCAACCCCTTCTTCTTTCCAACCTGATCTTCTTTGCAAACAGATCCACCATCTTGTCTTCGACTCGATTGATAACATCTAGTTGAGCTAAAACTGCAACATCATAGTACGGAAGTGACAGAATGCTTAGAAGAGTCCTAAAATACTGAAGACCACTTTCTCGTTTCACGACCATGCAGTGAAGTTCCTTAACGAACATCCAACTAATGATACGACCCCGAGCCTGATTCTTTTCCAGACTCATGTAATTAACCTGATCCAACGGAGCGAGTGGAGGAGGATTCCTAGCTAGGAAATCCGCTCGCCATTCATTCACAGTCTTCTCACGGTTTTCTTGAGCTGTCAGAGAATCTGAAGAAAGATTGGCAAATTCTGCTGTCTTTTCTGCCACATACTCATCATCAAGAGCATTAACCTTCGCATTATCTTGCCCAACATAGAAAGGACGTTCAGGATCCGAACCGATGAAGATTTCATCAATTGTAGAGAAATCGGTTTGGTCCTGAACCAACGGAGTAGCATCAATCATGCTCACATCAACTTCATCCAATTCTGTCAGAGCCAGTACCTGTTCATCAGACATTTCGGTAACATGTTCTCCCTCTTCTAACAGTTCACCCGTGACTGGATGATACTGAAGAACACCTGAGGATTCAGGGAGATCTGCAAACGTTTCTGGTTCCAGACTAACATGCTCATGCCCTGTCGAAGTTTCTAGTGTTTCTGTCTGTTCAGATGGGCCAGTAGTAGCTGTGGAAGGAGCAGTAGGAGCATCTTGAGATGTACCAGACCCACCTGCAGCCCCGGATGCAGTTGCACCGGAACCTGAGGCAGCTGGTTGATCCGGATTTGCTGCATCATCATCCTTGTCATCCTCACGCCTTGAGGGAATGATGCCTAATGCATTGCACCTTTCATTCCACAGCGTACCTACTTTGTATTCCAACTTCTTGAAGTTTGCTTGAACAGGCTTGAAGCCTTCTATTAATCGATCATCGCGATTTTTATAGCGCTCTGACAGCTCTTCATGCTTCTGCCTTAGTGCTTTTGCCTCATTCTCCAACACAGTACTATGCCTTTTCATTATCTCGACCTCCCTATCATGAGCCCTATTGGCTTCTTTCAACCTTTCGATTTCTAGGGCCTGTTCCTTAATCTTGAGATTCTGAGCATTAACAATTGAACACAGCGTGTTGTGTGCCACCACATCCTATGTTCGCTGCACACGATACTCTTCAATTGTTCTTGTATGCCGACCGACTATAGAACCCAATTCACTGACTTGTTCAATCAGGAATTGAATCTTTTCAGCTTCAGATAAAACAGACAATGTCTCTACCAGAGTTGGTCGCGAAGGCTCAGGTCCTGAGGAGCCAGACTGACCAGTCTGACCAGAAGCACCTGTGGGACCAGTAATAACAAGAGGAGGTCGGACATGTGTACCTGAGGCGGGAGTTGCAGGCGGCTGTTGATCAACAGACACCGTGCGCGTCCCAGAAGACCTCTGAGGAGAAGACATCAGGTCCAGCGTCTCTGATGCAGTCAGTTGATCACTAACAGGAGGCAGGTGTTGCTCTGGAGCAGTTGAAAGCTGAATAGAAACAGGAATAGAGGAATCACCAGCCGTTTTCTTTGACGCACGAGTACCCTGTCTTTTTGCTTTCCTCTTTCTAATAAAACCCGGAGCAGCAGGGATATAATCCTCATCTTTGTCAGATTCTCCAGTTCTAACCGTCTTCTCTATTCGTTCAAAACGGAGATTCCCGCGATTATCATAGACTTTTCGCATCCCTGGAGGTGGAGGATTATCATCCTCAGAAGACGAGCCATCGTCACCAGAACCTCCTTCATCTTCAGAAGATGAACTACTGTCATCCACTAGTTTCCTAGGCTCATCTACCTTTCCTTTACCCTTGTCAGTTGCAACATCACCTGACTGAGTAACAGGACCACCATCTCCACCTGCACTACCGCCTGTCTCACCAACTACAGTACCACCATCACCACCTGCACTAACATGAGCATCAGGATCAACAAACACTCCCTGAACTTCTTCAGCAGCAACATTAACATCAACTTCAACATGTGCTGCAGCACTAGAACTGCCAGCAAATCTCTTGCTTGATGCTTTGATTCCATGCTTAGCCCCGAGCTGCGTGTTAGCCAAAGCGATTAACCTTGGCTCTTCATCATCAGAATCACTCGCATCTCGACGCCATTTGTTGTTCTGCGGTGCCACGTAGGTCGGAACATCGAGATGACCAATAAGTTTTCTAATTGGATCCGATTCCTTATAGTTGGACATGGACTTGAAGATAAGCAGTGTACGTTCATTCATCGGATTGACAGGTAGAACATCTGCTTCAGCTTTAGCAAGATCAGGAATCTGATCATCAATCATCATCTGCAGGAATCTAGGATATAGCCAGAACTTGGTAGATGTTCGCTGAGTTGCTGACGGGAGTGGCCTTCGAGCATTTTCCTTCAGATTGTCGAAAATATAACGTGATATGTTGAACGGCTTGTTCAGAATCAAAGCCGTAAACAATCCCGTTAAATCAATCGGTGACAGATCATATCCAGAACGTTTGTTGCTCAGGCAGTGAATGAGAATATGCAACAAGAACTTGTATCGAAGCGGCATAAACTTTTTGTTGGTCTGATTTGCAAGAACGTTGTCGCTGTACCGTAGCCTCATCAGTAAGCCCCGCTGACATTGTAAATCAATAGAAGTAGAATCTTCTGGTTGATCTCCAAGCTGCAAACGTGCTCTGATGGTGTTCTCTGTAATTACCACAGGTTTCTCAGCAACTGATCCACTAATCACTTCCTTGTTCTCCACGGTTTCAACCACAGCCGAATTCCAGAACTCCTTGATATGAGATTGATAAGCAGTATGCTGTGTAGTGATTGCATAGTTGATACGAGCGCGATGAAGATACTCCATTATTCCCATGAATTCCGGACTAATTTTGCCTTCCGGTTGTAAATAAGCAGCCATGTTATGTCTAGGTTCAGACATAGATTCAACCTCAGATTTCTCCTTCTTTGTTGGCTTTGCCCGTTCCTTTCTCACTTTCGGTGCCATTTCTGTACATCAAAACATTGACACGTAATGAGAAAAGTCAAACAATCAACAAGGATTTCACACTTTAAAAAAATTTCAATTTCTTGAAAAATTTCTAAGTGTTGAACCCTCGAAAGATGTCATTTAGCCATCGAAGGATTGAAACATGGCTCGAAGGATGACTGACTGTTCGAAGGATGTTACTTTCCTCGAAGGATGAAATTCCTTATCGAAGGATCATCTTTCGAAGAATCAAGAATTTGAAAGATGTCTTGATCATTCGAAAGGTCTGATCAATCGAAGGATGAATCCTTCGAGAAATCTAACATCTTTCGATTTCCAATTCGAAAGATATTTTACATCTCATCTTTCGAGGTTATGAGTCATCATCTTTCGTTTTGTTTTCCGGCAACACAGATCATCGGAAAATTTTCCGGTGGGAATTTTAAGATTGTTTCCGGTAATAGTTTCAAGTGGTTTTCAAGTATGTTTTATGCCAGATAAAAACAACATTAACAACCATTTAAAACATCAACATTTAGACCCATTCGGACACTGAACATACGCACATGTATCAATTTAGACCTTAAACCCAAACCACTACTCTGTTTAACCCAAACACACAATTTTTGGACATCAAGATTCAATACAAAACTGTTATGAACATGATACTCATTAAACACTTAACATTAACATGTTTATAACATTTGCACATTACATCCATCACATGTTATTCATCTTTTTCAAAAGTTCAAGAACAAAGAAAATTAGAAAACACATGATCAAAGAGGATTATCCTAATCACAAAATGTTGTTTGTAAAATATATTAGGGTTATCCTACCGAGAATGTTATGTAAAAATCCTGATCTTAACTAGTTTTGATTTTGGCAGAGTTTCGGGGTAATGAGAGGGTTTTGAGTGATGAAAGTTGAAACTGTTATGTTCAAATGAAGAAGATGACCTTTTTATAGTCTGACCTCGAAAGTCGAACCATCTCGAAGGATAAATGACCTTTCGAAAGATAAAAAGGTGTCTCGAAAGATCAGCCTTGGGTCGAAGGATCCATATATGGCTCGAAAGATACCAGATATTTGAAGGATCTAGATCGAAGGATACCAGATATTTATGAGGATCCTCGAAGGATATCTTTCGACCTTTTCCATCTTTCAACAAGATCTGATCAGCTCGAAAGATCAAATTGGTCAAATCCTTCATTTACCAATTCATCTTTCGACTGAGATGATTGACTTTCATTGACTTTCATTGACCATCTGATCTTTCGAGGGCCATTGCTTCCTCGAAGGATCAGATTTCCACCAACACTTTGGATTTTTGGGAATTTCCAATTCAAACCCTTCAAATTTTTTGAGGTTTTCAGAAATGACCATTTTGAAAAATTGTCCGTTATGAAGTTTTGCAAAGGTTAGTTTTATGAAGTATCTCGGCTTGTCAGGTATCGGATTGAGCACCAACATCAGTTAATCAAAAATAATATTAAAATGAAAATCTTTTTGGATTTTTGATAAAATAAAAGACAACAATTTTAATATCCTTTGAATGTTATCAAACGACATCACCGCTAATGTCGTGCTGATATGCACCAAACGACAAAACTGTTTAAAATAAGACAATAAAACTAAGCAGTAAGTAAATATGTACAAACACAACAATATTTTTGCGAGTTTCTGGCGAAGAGAATCATATCAGCTTGCGGTCTTTTGTCAAAACACATTTCCTTTTAAAATTCTTTTACAGACGTGGATAAGTATTCTACCACAATTACCGATATTGTTGTCCACTTAAACTCAGCGATCAAGTGTAATCATAATACAATGAGATACATTTAAGGTATGATTTATACTTACCGACCGGTGTTCGTCCACTCACGACACATTCCCGTATCAAGGTATGCACGAGAGTTCATCTTACTGGGGAGTATACCATTTATCATCCGTTTTTAACGTATATAAAATGTGAACAAGTCACTTATTTGAGTTTGAAAACAAGCCCTATGTGATAGAATCACTTATTGATGAGGAACTTGATTTTCGATGCATGAGGGCACAGGAGCAAGTCCGTGAACAGGTCAGTACTTCCGTACAGCAGAGAGACGAACTTGACTCCCGGATAAATGTGATATTTTATCACTTATTTTGTTATGGACATGTGATTGTTTATCACTTATTGAGGTCGAATGCAGTATGAATTATGTACACGTATGTATGGTATCATGGAAGAACTTAGACTTTGTCTTTTATAGAAACAACCATGATACCCAGATGATAAATAGCATAAACCCCGAATATCTCAGAACCTCGGCAATCTATCAAACGAAATTTCGGTACCAAGACCATATGCCAATGAGCGGTTCCCACGCGGTTTTCAGTTCGTTATGTTTATATCTCCTGCATACTTTAAAATGATCGTGAGTCTACCGGTACATCATTAGTAGAGCTACTTATCATTTTCTTTTTCTTTTGATTTCTAGAAACATGTTTCAACCGACCTCTGATGTAATATCATTTTCTCTTATATTACCAAGAAACTCATTTTTGATTTTCTATTGTTTTTGTGTTTTTCTGAATTTTCTCCCCCTTAAATGCAGAAAGTAAATAAATTAAAGACATATTTTTGTATTTTTGTGATTTTTCAGTGTTTTTGTATTTTTCTTGAAACTTTCTCCCCCTAAAATTCAAAAATAAAATAAAATAAAAACATATTTTTGGATTTTTGGTTTTAGAAAAATATTTACAAAAACGATTTCCTGATGTCGGTTACTCTTGCTTCACCTTTATGTCGTTTACCAAAAGTAAATAATCGAATCTTGATTTATCAAATGCTTTGGTAAAAAGGTCGGCACGTTGGTGATCTGTATGAATGTGAACCACATCGATAAGTCTTTTTTCAAAGCAATCACGTATGAAGTGATATTTAATATCGATGTGCTTCGTTTTTGAGTGCTGTACAGGATTTCTAGTGATCTGTAAAGCAGCTTCATTATCAACATAAATAGGAGTAGTTAGGAATTCAAAACCATAGTCCAACATCTGTTGTTGGATCCATAGAACTTGGGAGCAGCAACTAGACGCAGCAATGTATTCCGCTTCACATGTAGATGTAGCCACACATGTCTGCTTCTTGCACTGCCAAGTGACTAGGCGATTGCCTAAGAACTGACATCCTGCTGTAGTTGATTTTCCATCTTTCTTGCAGCCGCCGAAATCAGAATCACTGTAAGCCTTGAGATCGAAGTTATCATCCTTAGGGTACCATAACCCGGTGTCAGGGCAACCCTTCAGATAACGAAAAATCCTTTTGACAGCAGCATAGTGAGAGACCTTCGGATTTGCTTGGTATCTGGCGAGAAGGCACGTTGGATACATAATATCGGGTCTTGATGCGGTGAGATACATTAAGGATCCAATCATAGCACGATAAAGTGAAGAGCCTACAGCATCCCCTTTTTCATCCGGAGTAATCCCGTGATTCTACGGAAGAGGAGTAGAAATTGGCTTCGAATCGGACATCTGGAACCGACTCAAGATGTCTCCGACGTACTTGGTTTGATGGATAAAAATTCCAGATTCGGACTGATTAACTTGCAAACCCAAGAAGAACGTCATTTCACCCATCGCACTCATCTCGAATCGATCTTGCATCACCTTTTCAAATTCCTTGCATAGTTTATCATCGGTAGAACCAAAGATAATGTCATCGACATACACCTGTACCAACAGAAGATCTTCACCTTTTTCCTTGATGAAGAGGGTACAATCGATCAAACCCCGTCTAAACCCATTGCTCAGCAGGTAGGTAGACAGTGTCTCATACCAGGCCCGAGGTGCTTGATGAAGACCATATAATGCCTTGTTAAGTAGTAAAACCCTGTCAGGATGTAATGGATCTTCAAACCCCGGTGGTTGCTCGACATATACTTCCTCTTCGACTACTCCGTGAAGAAAAGCACTTTTAACATCCATCTGGTACACCTTGAATTTCTTGAAGGATGCGTAGGCTAGAAAAATTCTAATAGCCTCCAGACGTGCAACAGGTGCATACACTTCATTGTAGTCAATACCTTCGATCTGACTGAAGCCTTGAACAACTAACCTTGCTTTGTTTCGGACAACAATCCCACGGTCGTCCTTTTTGCACTTAAACACCCAACGAGTTCCGATCTTCTTGTAGTTGTCGGGCCTATCAACCAATTTCCATACGCCCAACTTCTCGAACTGCTGAAGTTCTTCTTGCATGGCTTCCACCCAGGAATCATCTTTCAATGCCTCCTTCCAAGATCTAGGCTCTTCTTGGCTAACATAGCAGGCGAAAGACCAATCATTTTGTTGTCCCGATTCTCGTATCTCAGCATACAATCCAGCATTTTCGTTATTTCTGATTTGATTCCTTGTCCTTACACCACTGAGAACATCACCTATAATATTCTGCTGAGGATGAATGTTATGAATTCGGGTTTCAGAAACTGGAGGAATTTCAACATTTGACCTCAAGTTATTGATATTTAAATTCCCGATATCATTCTGAAGCTGTTGAGTTGTAGAAGATGATGCATTTTCTTCTTGGATAATTGGCGCAGACACTGGATCCGTTGCTTCTGAAGTACCTTGAACCGGACGCAGTGCTTCACCATCATTTGCATCAACATACTCCTCATCTTCCGATGACAAATTGTAATCGACAGCATCATTAAACACCTCATTTGAAACGAGATTGTTGACAGAAGAAGATGCTTGTGAGTCAACAATGATTGGGCGAGCTAGCTGAGAGCCAGTCGCATTCTCGCTTTCAGACAACATTTGAGCAATTGCATTGTTATCATCAAATGTCGGCAGATTAAATGAGTCGAAAAGACCATCATAATCGAACATCCATGGATCTCCAGAAGGCTTCGGAGGATTAGAATATCTTTGAAATCTTACTTCACCCCCTTCTTCAATCCTTTTGGTAGTCAGATTCCATACTCGCAGATTAGGAGTAGCATACCCAAGGAAGTAACCTTCAATAGCTTTGGCACCAAACTTCCCGTCAGGATCAATCATGGTACATGGTGCTCCAAAAGGTTCTAGATATTCCAAGTCAGGAGTCTTCTTGTGTAGGAGTTCGAAGCACGTTTTGCCATGTCTTTTCACTGTGAGAACCCTGTTTAACGTGTAGCAAGCCGAGGCAACAGCTTCAGTCCAGAATCGAACTGGAAGCTGAGACTCAACCAACATGGTTCTTGCAATCTCAATTAAGGTTCTGTTCTTTCTTTCAGCGACTCCATTTTGTTGTGGTGTGTACCGAGAGCTGTATTCATGAAGGATTCCTTTTGCAGTGCAAAATTCATCCATAACCCTGTTTTTGAACTCGGTTCCGTTGTCGCTTCGAATTCGCCTCACCTTTAGATTATAAAGATTTTCCAACAAGGTGATCAAATTCTTTAGAATTTCTGGAGTCTCACTCTTGTGAACCATGAAGTCAACCCATGAAAATCTTGAATAGTCATCAGTAACTACCAAGCAGAAAACCTCCCCGTGCACACTCTTGTGTTTGACTGGGCCGAAAAGGTCCATATGCAGACGTTCGAGTGGCATGTTTACAGTGTTAACCTTGGATGTGATTTCTTGATCTGCTTCCCTTTCTGACACGGCACACAGACATCTTGAAGTTGAAAATTCTTCACATTGACACCTCTCACCAAATTGTTTTAGACAAGGTGATTCATTTTTCTGAGGTGAATATGACCCATCCGTCTGTACCAAGAGATCGTCTCCTTTTCAGTGGCTTTTGAAATAAAGCAAGTAACTTGTTTGGACTTAGTTATTGCTTGGCTCATATCAAGGACATACAAATCATTAACTCTTGGTGCTGATAAGAGAATCCATTCTGCGGGAATCTTGAATCCTGGCTTCAGCACATAACAACCGGCATCATCAAAATGCACGGTGAACTTCTTGTCGCAGATCTGAGAAACACTCAGGAGATTGTGATCCAACTGTTGCACATAATTGATTTTGTCGAAACTCACAATTCCATTCGAGATCATTCCCTCGCCGGTGATATACCCTCCTTTGTCTCCAGCAAACGCAACATATCCTCCTCTTATACTTCGCACATCGAAAAGAAGACGATAGTCGCCCGTCATGTGCCTGGAAGCCCCACTATCAACAATCCAATGACTATTAATAGTTCCTCCTGGAGCCGCCTGCACATGCAACTAACTTATCAGTTTGAGAGGGGGACCCAAGCCTTTGTGGACTTGGGTCGTCCTTGATCATCAAGGAAAGTGATTTCAATCACTTGATGATTAGGAAAAAGAACCTGTGGTGCTCCCCCTGATTGAATTACCTGTTTTTGTTTCCAAGCTGTTTGTCCTTTACCAGTATTTGTATTAATTGTTTTTGCATTTACTGGTTTTACCGTTGTAGATTTTGCTTGTACAGGTTTTTCTTCCTTGACCTCTGATTTTAAGGCCTTCTCAATTACCTTTTGGTTCTTTTGTTTTAACTTCTTTTCCCTTTCTTTCAAGACACGTGGGTCTTGTTTCGGGGAAACAGGTCGTTTTTGGTAATTGGTTTCTTGGGGAGCACTCGTTTTTGCCTTCAACTTTTGCAGATATGGGCAGTATCTTACAATATGCCCAATTGTGCCACATTCAAAGCATGTTCTCCGCTCTACAAACCTCGGAGCAACATGTTGATGACCAGACGGAGAACCAGAAAATGAACTTTGTGATCTAGATGTACTTGGACCTATATCACATCTGTTTGTGTGTTGGGTGTAATTATTCTGATCATTTCGTTTTAAAATTCTAACTTGTTTTATAAAATCAACGTTAGATTTATCCTGAAATGTTTCAAGTTTATCTGTACCCTTGGATCCAACAAAGTTCACTTTCGGTTCTCTTTTCTTAACAGGAGCTCTTTTGTTTTGCACCTTTTGCTGTTGAACCTTAGGTTGCTCAACCTTAGATTGTTGAATTTTAGGTTGTGCAGCCTTAGGTTGAGTAGCCTTAGACTGCTCAACTTTAGGTTGTTGAACCTTTGGTTGTTCAGTCTTAGGCTGCTGAACTTTAGGTGCTTGAACATTCTTGTTCTGAGCCTTCTTTCCCTGTACCTTACCCTTTCCGAAGTTGACTTGTTGTTTTCGCTCAATTGGTAGTTTTTGGTTTCCGTATTGTTTTCTAATTTGTTCACACGGAATTGGATCACATTGAGTGACTGTAACTTTGCCACTTTTGTTCCCCAAAAACTTATCAGTGCATCCTTCAAAAATTTGCTCAATTAAATCTTGATTTACATTTTTAATTGGAAAATCTTTGTTAGAGTAGATTTTGCTATCTCCTTTGAGCGTATACAACAAGTTATTCCTTTCAGAGCTAACTACAAGGATTCCATTGCTTTTGACATTTCAGTCTTACTCGGTTTCACTGGTGGATCACACAGAATGTGATTCTCGATAGGAATATCTGTTGTAACCGAGTTAGACTGTTGTTTCACAATTTCTTCAGATTCATCGTCCGAAGAATCAGCATCCTCAATAATGGGAGGACTCTGTTCCTTAACACACGATGTATCTGTCACGTTCTCAGATTCTGATTGACCCGAGGATGATGTACCAGTTGTGAACCCGAGGCCTGCTGCAAAGTCACCTAGACCGAGTGGCACAGTAGGTTCAAAACGGGGCATATCCTCGTCATCAGGCAATTTGGAGTAATTGTGATTCATTGGGGGAGGACATGATTTGTAACCAATACATTTTGCATCCCCCTTTTTCTTTTGAACATCAATAATGTGATCCAAAACATAGCGGGAATTGGAATAGCTTTCCAATTTCTGCTTAATTGTCTCACATTCACATCGAGCTGTTGCTAACTCTACCATTTGCTTTTCAATTGTGTCAATTAGATTATTGTTAGCATGTTGTTTTCTCAAAACAACCTTTTGTAATTCAGAAACATCATGTTTTAATGACGCAATTGTTGCTTTAAATTCCTTTTCATTTCTGGTTAAAAACAAGTTAGCTTCAGTTGCTTTAGAAAGATCTACAATCAATTCTTGATTGTGTTTGTGTGTGATTTCAAACTGAATTTCCTTTTCTGCATATTCTAAACACTTTGCACATTCAACAGAAGCAGAAATAGAGTCAGAGTTAGTATCACATACTTGAGAGGTTTGACCTTCTACATGAGCCATAAAGGCTGTATGAAAAGAAAAAGATCCATCTTCAGAGAAAAACTGAGCAAGCTTCTCGGAAGTTCCAGCAGATTTCTGGCAAAGAATAGATCTCCTCTTGCATAATGCTTCAGCTTCAGCCAAAAGCTCATCAACCTCCAAGTCTAAAGCATCACTTGATAGATCACCAGCATCAAGTGATTCCCCATCCATGCTTCCACTATAACCCGAGCTATCTTCATCTTCCGAAGATTCACCAGCAGACACGGGTTCAACTACCTTTTCAACCACTTTAGCATAACATGCTGTTCCACCATTTCCTCCTTCTCCAAGCTGAAGATTCCAGTTGCATATTTCATCAGCTTGAACAACTAATCCTCTGTGGGGATTAGTGTTTGTGGAACCAGATGTATTTCCTCCAACGGGAACTATTGATCTGTCGGAATTGTTGTTCTGTTGCTGTTGTGGCTGTCTTTGATTCCTGAAGGGATTCTGATTGCCTTGCTTAGGTGGCTTCTGAGACTCCCGCTTGAAATGACCCTTTTCACCACAATTAAAGCAAGTGACAGCATTCTTATCAAAACCATACTTGGTGTTGTTGTTGCTTTCCAAGTTGGTTCTCCCAGTCCTTTCCATAAACTCCTTTGCTCTTCGAATTGCACTAGCAAGAGCCCATTTGATATCCATCATCTCAAACTCTTCTTTATCCACTTGCTGATAATCTTCATTGGTTAGATTGATATTCCCAATCTGACCTGCCACTAATCCACAATAAGCACTAACCAAGGTATTCAACATCTCCATATGCTCCTTGGCTATTTCAACAGTGACTTTGGAAAAGTTGGAAGTGTCTAATCTGACTGTGTTCGGATTGGAAGTGGCTTGAAAGTTTGAAGAGTTTCCATAAAACCCTTGCTGTTGCGGTTGTTGCTGCTGAGCTCTGCTTGGGTCTAAGAAAGGCGGTGGTGTGAATTGCTGAGCTGTCTGTTGTTGTTGAGAAGAAGAATCTGGTCTTGAATACATCATCGTGTATGCTGAAGGATCAAACTGATTTGTTGTGGAAGATCCGGTGTTTGAGATGAAAGCTGTTTGAAGCTTCGCATGTTGAGAGGCTGGTTTTTCTCCACTAATACCACCTGCAATCCCATAGTACATCTCTGGATTCTGAGGAGTTATTGTTCTTTTTGCCTTTAGCTTTTCTTCTACATCTTTGTTCTCCAATTTTTGAATTAACTCATAAACGGTGATTGTGTCCAGAACACCATTTTCCTTGAGAATTTCAAGATAACCGCTCCATTTTGCTGGTAAGCTATCAGCAAATCTCTTCACCATTTCTTGTGGAGTGGCAGTGACTCTAAAAGCAAACATTTCACTCAACAGATGATGGAACCTTGTAGACAACTCTGCCAAACCCTCGTTCTCCATACACGTGAAACCTTCAAACTCTTTCTTCAGCAATTCTTGCTTGATCTTCCTTGACTGAGCATTTCCTTCACATCTTAACGTGAGCATATCCCACAAGCTTTTAGTAGTCGTGCAGTAAACAAACTGGTGGTATATGTCTCTGTGAAGAGCTTGCATGAGAATCATGAATGCTTTCTTTTCCAACTCAAATTTCTTCTTATCATCATCAGACATAGTGCTGTAAGTTTCTGGATTAGATCCTGCAACTTCCAACTCATTTTCAAATGGAGTGAAGAAACACATCCATAGATCTTGACCTTGCCCCTGAACATAAGTTCTCAGCCTTTCTTTCCACCATCCCCAATCATTGATGTGATTTAGCTTTGGCAGTTTTGTGCTTGTACCAGTTTCACTGTCGTTCTGCATCATTGCTTGAATGCTGCTGCTTTGATTAGTGACCAATGCCCATTGATTTGCAGTTATCATTGCAGCTTGAGGTGGGGCAATAGCCTGCATCCATGCAGTTTTGTTGAACTCTGACGCAGATTGCGTGGCTGATGATTGCGTAGCTGATGATTGTGGAGTCAAAGTTGTTGTAGTCCACGCGGATGGATCCCACTGACCGTTTGTTCCCATTTTATAAAAAAAAAATTAATATATTAAGTGAAAATTGATTTAAAAATTTGAAAAACAAGTTTTTCCTTTTGAAAATTCAATGTTCACAAACTATGTTAATATGTGGAAATGAACAAACAGCCGAAGGATACTGGATCGAAAGACCTGAAAATCACAACTGTTAAATTTAAACAGATAAGAATCGAAAGATAAACACTTGTTCGAAGGATCAATGTCACACCCCGACCGCGTATAACATGCAACCGCGGCGGAAAACGTCGGGGAGTGTTGTGAACAGAATTAATTGTTTCATAACCATGGCATACATGTTGTATTTTATTTATAAACAAGAGTAGTACATTGTTTCAAAACAAGAAATACCAAGTTCATAACATATTTATACTAGCCTATCTTCATTGTTAGGCTCTAAGGCACAGGTCCGCCCTAGTATTGTGATCAACGTCTTATGGAACAACTCCTGAAAACACATGTGAAAGTAGGTACGTCAGCATAAAAATGCCTGTGAGATACATAGGTTTTGTGAAAATGTGATTCATGCCTTGAGTTTAAAGAATGTTTAATAACAGTCAGTCATGAACCTTGTACTTTGTCTTGCTTTGTAAATCATTTGAAAAACGATAACATCAGATGATATATATAGATAAGTGCAAGGTTAAACGAGTAACCAAGTAAAATAAGTTGAATATGATAAGCTGTTTTTGTAAGGTAATGTTTCACGAAAAGCATGTTACTTGTATAAAATGTCATGTGTATAAACTGAAATGATGTAGATAACGCTAAGATATGTAATATTATACAAACATTTATATATAGGAAGTACCAGCGGCGTATCCACCATGTTTGCATCATATTACATACTCCACGTTACTTAAACCATTTACCCAAACCAATCCACCATGTAACTTGTTCATGTATCACCCAAATGTCAAGTGTTATTGTGTAAACCATGTCAAATGTTTATGTTCAATGTAAACCACCAAATGTGTATGTCAATGTCAACGTGTTCATGTTCAATGTAAATCATGTAATGTGAAACCCCCAAAATGTATCATGTATGGTAAGCGAAATGTATCAGCTTAAACCATATGCACAAAACAAGTCGTTGAAGTAAAACGTGGTTTAAATCAACGTTATGTTCTGTGGAAAATGCATGCTCAATTGATAATAACATTTATGCGGTATTGTAAACTATGCATACATCCAAGCCTTGAGACTGCGGCGATAAACCCTTAAACAAATTAAAGGTTTATCTAAGTTATGTATATCGAATTCGGTCATTCCTTCCAGTCCTATCAAACCCAGGACTTCAGGAATGGGAGTTGTCAATTCCTATGGTACCACTACCTACTAACGAACGGCGTGATCAATGTTAATGAATGTATTGTCCCATGTTAAACAAACCAAATGTCATAACAAAATGAAGGCATGTGATGTAAACAATTGTACTAAGTATGCTAAGTAAACATACGAAGCAGAAATGTTCATGTAAATCCATGTGTCCATATGCTGAGTAAACATATGCAACAGAAATGTTTATGTAAATCAATGTGTCCATATGCTGAGTAAACATATGCAACAGAAATGTAATGTAAATCAAATGTACTAAGTACGCGCACAATGGGCATACGTAGCATAAAATGTAATGAAATCATGTACTATAATGTACTAATGAGCATAGCAGATATATGATGTGAAAACATGGAAAGCATGAAAGTAACAGATAGGCACATGTGTTTCACCCCAAAACAGTTTGGAAAACAGTAAAAGATGGGGTTCTATGTACTCACCTGAGGTTGCTTTGAGTTCTTGTATAATAACCGGATAATGCGAAAGATCACGGGATATCAACGGCACCTAATAGGTAGCTATGTTAATATACCGGACCAAATCGGAAGGATCGGACAGTACGCGGGTTCGTAAACCAAGCGAGTATGGAGACTCGTGTAATATGGTTTAACAAAGCCTACATACCAAAATGAAACTTAATCTAAGTGCTTACGGTCCATCACGACCCGTTTAGGTAGCTTATGCCACCTTACGCGTCGTTCGCGTAGAACGCGTCTGGAACGCCTAACATTGTGACCACAAGGTATAACCTCGGAAGGTTATAGCTATGGTCACCTAATGTGTTTGGTCAGGTCCTAATGACCGACCAAATGGGTCGGGTTCGAAAGTATAAGCGATGGTTTAGATCGCTTACCTTACGACCCTATATAAGCACTAAACTAAAAGTGACGAGCTAAGCATGTTAGAACATGCTTAACTAAGTTTTAGAAATGGGTTTGACATCAAAACAAACGGCTTTGATGCCCACGAGTAGTTTGGTTACAAAATATGCAAGAATGCACATTTTGGCCGAAACTACGACTCGTCACTGAGCCTAGGTAACGTGGTGATCAGTAGGTATGGTTACTACGGACCATAACCATCGTGATCACGCTCACGTTATGAAGTTCCATGAACTTCGCATCGACCATAAGCTGGTCAATGCAGAAAGTCAACAAAACGTTGACTTTTGGACTCGAAAAGCGAATAAAAGAGCGAAAGAAGACTTACGGAGGGTCCCCGAGTGCTAATCAAGATCCAATAGCTCAGGTATGAAGCATAAGCATCAACTTAGAGCATTTAGATCTGATTTTGTGGGTTTTTACACAAAAGGGGGGGGGGGTATTTATAGGAAAGGTGGAACCGTTAGGATCGTTTTATCGAATAACGTGCTTTGATCTCGTGCGTACACGTGTCCAAGTGGATAAGTTCAGTGAACTTGACCTTTGGCCCTTCATTGGGTGAAGAGGCATTGCCCTTTGATCGAACGAAAGGCCAGATTCTGCATTTATTGCAAAATCTTTCTGTCAGACATGTTCACGCGCCCCGCGTAAGGATTTGGCAAATCCTTACGCGCCCCGCCTAAGGTTCCCAGACCAGAATTTTCAATTTTGGTCCCTGCACTTCAGAAACACGTATTTTGGCCCATTTTTGGCACGTTTAAGCCCCGTTAACCTCATTTCAAGGCTCTAAGATGAAGTTAAAGTGTAGGGGACTTGAAATATGCTCAAAAATATTCCGGATGTCGGTTCGTTTGGCCGTACGATCGCGATGTTCGCTTAATTACGACGGAATGCGCATAAGCGTAAAAGACGATCCAAATGACGCGACGAATGGATTTTTCTCATGCCAAACACTAAGGCATAATATAAGGATGCTTAAATAAATTTTTGGATGTCCGGATGTATTCAGAACGTAAGTTATGCGCGAAAGTGCAAACTTAGGCACTTTTTGACACTTTTAGTCCCTGAATGATCCAAAAGTTTGTTTTAGCATACCAAACCCCTCAAAGCCTATTTCTAAGCTTAGTAAAGGATATTTATGGTATGTTTAACTTATAGACATGTTCCGGAATGTTTGTTACAGTTCAAATTGGCATACTTTCGTAGTTTGTCAAGTTTAGTCCCTGTAAGCGAATTGACTTGTTTTTGCTATACCAAAGCCTTCAAAACTTATTTCTAAGTTATGTAAAGGTTATTTAAGGTATGTTGAGTATATGTTTATGTTCCGGAGTATTTGTCGCATTAAACTGAGTACGTTTTCGCATCAGTTTGCGTATAATTCTCCAGAAAGCGATGTAGAGTTTGGAATTGAACAAAAGTCAAAACACGAAAAATGTAAAACACAATGAAACAAGCATTGGGATCAAATAAAATTATTTTATTGATAATTGAACTGTTCACAATGATTACAAGCACAGATGTTACAATCAACAGTGTTCGAAAGATCATTGTTGAATTTCGAACAATGACTTCGAAAGATTCTCCAAGCCGAAGGATCCTTATCTTTCGAATAGTAACAGTAGCTCGAACAATATATCCTTCGAAAAGATTCCTTGGCTCGAAAACTCACAGACTTCGAAAGATGTTCGAAGGATGGGTATCTGTCGAACCTCCTATGATCGAAAGATAATCTTTCGACCTCGAAGGATATCTTTCGAACAGATCTGACACAACAGACAAAAGGTTGACAGGTTGGTGAAAAAGGTGATTGGTTGGTGGACAACTTTCGGCAGAAGGTATGTTCAGACCTCAACTTTCTACCAACTCAGATTTGACCTTTTAAAATATTGCCCAAAAAGGAAGCTTCTTATCCAGAAACCATTCACCGGAGTAAGCCGGAATTTTGGCCGGAAATTACCAAACCTTTTAGAACAAGATTTTAAGTTACCCAAACCTTCCCTTAACACACCCGATTAGTTTAGAACACGTTTTTAAGTTTATAAATGCAAGAAAAACGCCAAAAACGGGTGCTAAACCAAGTGAGTTTTGTCCAAACACTCCAAAGTCTTGTACAAACCCGGTTTTTAACAAGGAAAAGAGCCACGGCTCTGATACCACTTGTAGGTCCCTCGGAGGTTGAGGTTAAACCTTATCCTTGTTATGTTTAACACTCTAGCAAGTGCAGAATCCAAGCTAGAATGCAAACCGATAGTTTATATGAAAGCACAAGCAACAAAGAGAAAGAGTAGACACGCAAGATATCAAAGTTTTCTCTTGTATTTCAGTGGACACGGTTACAGCCCTTGACCAAACTGAAAATGCTCTCTACAAGACTTGGTTCACTCACATACAACTCTCAAAGGACTTTCGGATGTCTAACTGTGAAGTGAAACCATACATGGTATATATATACCCATAACAGATTGCATGCTCGAAGGATAAGATAGTCTGGTCGAAAGATCATCTATCGACCAGAATTATACCGAAGGATCCATACATACCTCGAAGGATGATGTATCCTTCGAGGTCCATCTGTATCCATCGAAGGTTGTCTTTCGAGGTCATCGAAGGATATAAACCATCATTCGATGACATCCTTCGAAGCAATCAAACTTACAACTAAGTGTTGACTGTTTGACCAAGTCAAACCAGGAGGATGGTTGACTTGGTCAAACTTACATTCAAACACATATACAAATAAACAAAAGACGTAAACACGACTAACAAAAGACATCGTTTTATAACATTACAAAATACAGACAAAGTACAGACACAAGTGCACCAACACCTACCGGGGTATGGAACCGGAGGAGCCTTGGTGGGCTCTTGAAATAGAGGAGAAGCCTTATCTTGTTGGGGCGGGGTTGTGCTTTCCTCGGTTGGTGGCGGCGGAGCTTGCACGGGACCCACGGTACGGTTTCTTAGTGTTATGAGATGAACTTGAGCTTTTGGGTTTGTTTCGGTATTACTCGGTAATGCGCCTTGTGGTCTCTCGGAGAAATTTTGGGCTAGTTGATTTAATTGTTTTTCAATGTTTTGTATACTAGCTTGTTGTTTTCTAAAATTCGATTCCAATTGTTGAAATCGATCCGAGTTTTTCTTTTCAGTGTCGGAGATGAGGCGAGATACGGTATCTTCAAGCCTCTCTCGTCCACCTTGTTGTTGAAGGAAATTTTGTGACTCGTTTCTTGGTTGTTGAAAGTTTGTTCGTTGGTTTGGGTTTTGTTGGTTACTACTATTGTCGGGTTCTCTCCAACCAAGGTTAGGGTGGTTACACCATCCTTGGTTGTAGGTACCCGTTGGAGGACCCGACGGCCTAGGTCTATTATCAATGTAGTTTACGGATTCTGGTTGATCGTCTGTTTCTTTCATACAACTCCAATTTTCATATGGCCCACCACACCCTTCACAGGCCATAATCGAGACCGTTTTTGCCATTTCTAACTTTTTAATTTTTGAAGAAAGGGCCTCGATTTGGGCTTGTAAAGAAGTGCTTTCATCAACCTTATGGGCGCCAGGGGCAATAGATTTATTACCTCGGGGAGTGTGCCACTGAAAATTGTTTTGAGCAATTTCCTCAATTTGATTGTATATTTCATGTGGGCGGCGGTTACCTAAAAGTCCCCCGGAGCTAGAGTCAAGTGTTTGTCTTGTGTGTGGCAACAACCCATTATAGAAAGTGGATACTTGTTGCCATATCGCAAGACCGTGATGAGGACACTTTCGCAATAGCTCCTTGAACCTTTCCCAAGTTTCATAATGAGGATTCCCCGTCCTCTTGTGAATATGTATTAATTTCAGTCATTAATTTAGCCGTTTTAGCGGGAAGGAAATACTTATATAGAAATTTTTGGGCTAGTTCATCCCAGGTGTTTGCCGATCCAACTAGGAGGGCGTTGAGCTAAGCTTTTGCTCGGTCTTTTAGTGAAAAAGGAAACATTCGGAGGCGGATGGCGTCATTTGATGCTCCACTGATCCGAAAGGTATCACATATTTCTAAGAAATTAGTAATATGTAGATGGGGATCCTCGTCCGCAAGCCCATGGAAGGTTGCGGAGTTTTGAAGCATT
Organism: Helianthus annuus; assembly: GCF_002127325.2. Lineage (NCBI taxonomy): Eukaryota > Viridiplantae > Streptophyta > Magnoliopsida > Asterales > Asteraceae > Helianthus > Helianthus annuus. The sequence continues at coordinate 128,162,869 of NC_035440.2, forward strand.
GTATCAAATGTCGCCGAAGTTCGAAGTTATTGGCTTCGACATTCGGTGCATTGATAGCGGCGCCGAGATTACCTACGGTGGGTCGTAGGTACTCCATGAGGGTACGTTGGTCCGCCATTAGAAGTGGTTCCCCCGAAACTCTCTCTTGGTTTTTAGGTTTAAGTCTTTTTCTGAGAAAGCGTTCGGTTTCTTCTAGGGGTTCTTTTATGTCTTTATTAGAACTGGAGCGTTTGGTTCCAAGTCCTGCAATAAAAACAGAAAAGAACGTTGGTCAAAAAGTTCACCACGGCCCCGTGCTCAGTGAACACGGCCCGTGGTGCACCGACACGGCCCCGTGCTCAGCCCTCTGTAACTCGGAAAATAAAAACTGCCAGTGATACTGCTGGGCACGGCCCGTGTCCGACCAAGCACGGCCCGTGCTGATCTCTGCAGAAGCTGAAAAATTAAGAAAATCCTAAAAAAAATAAAAAGAAAATAGAAAAAATGATTAGGTCGTTGATTCCTAACTTTCTTAAAATCCTTGTGTCCCCGGCAACGACGCCAAAAACTTGATGCGTGTTAGTGTATATATGTTTTAGGTATATATTTTAAGCCTTGTTTACACTTTTAGCCAAGTTTTAAATTTTGTAAAACACGATATTTACTAACACTAAACACACATATGGGCAAGTGCACCCATCGTGGACGTAGTATAGTGTTGGTAAGATACCGAGGTCGTCCAAGGACACAAGAGCTTTTAGTACCGGTTTATTCTCAACGTCTATTCAAATCAAAATGTTAGAAAAAGATTTTAAACTAAGAAGATAAAACAAACTAAAATGCTGAAAAGTAAAATAAAAATAAAAACAGATTGACAAGATGAATCACTTGGATCCGACTCGTGTGTAGTGTAACCTTTGATTATTTTTGCACTTTTGCACTTGTTTAAGAGATTATCTTAGTTATTGTAGTAGGCCCCTCTTTTGAAGGTGACGTTACCCTCAACCCAGTAGTTTGAGTCAGCAAGGATACAATCCTAAAGGGTCGGATTATTGAAAGATAATTAATTAAGTTATTAATGCATAATGTGGTAGGCCCCTCTTTTGAAGGCAACGTTACCCTCAGCTAAGTAGTCTGAGTCAGCAGAGATACAGTCCTAAGTAGCTGGGTTAAAGTTTTAATAGTAGTTTAACTTATGAGGGGATCAAAGAGTTTGGACCCCAGCCATCCAATACCTTTGGGTATTGAAGGAGGTCCTACTAAATTTGACCCAGGTCCTTTGCAGGATCTATACACTGAACAATGGCAAGACTCTTACCAAACCGTTCCCTTAACCCCCGACCAGGTAGCCAACATACCTCCATATAGACCGTGGAGATATGAATGGTGAAAATCTTTTATTTTATATAGACAGTAAAATAATGCCAAGACACCACGGACAAACGATAAGGAAGAATCACCTTCAACATAAGAAACTAGTAATTAAAGTCATTAATACAAAACCAATTAAAAAGTGCAAAAGATTAAAAATAAAAAGTATTACACTAAACACTTGTCTTCACCAAGTGATGTATGAGACTTAGGCAAACATGGCCTTTGATTGTCAAGAACACTTACGATCAATCTTGGATCCCGAGACGACTCACACACTCTATGATGGACAATGGATGATGGTGGTGTGATGGTGGTGGGTGGTGGGTGAAGTATGAGAGATGTGGTGTGCCAAGGGATGAGTTGCAAGAGCTCCAAACACTCCTATTTATAGGCTGAACAGAAGCTCGGGCACGGCCAAAAGAACGCTGGGCACGGCCCCGTGTCCATCTGACACTCTCTTTCTTCATTAATTGTAATTCGCAATACAATAAATGCGCCTGCAGCAACTTGACCACGCCCCCGTGTCCGCTGGGCATGGCCCCGTGGTGGGCAATAGAAGCTTCTATATATAGGTTTGTCTTTTCTACTGCTTCTTGGGCACGGCCCCGTGCTCGCTGAGCACGGGGCCTGTTCAGTCTTCTGTCTTCTTTGTTTTGCTTGGGGAGATGCTGTCGGGTTAGTTTTAAGCCACAATTGATGTAATTTATCTGTTGCATTTAGTGCACATCAATATGCATTGAGAAGTTCGGTACTCGATGTAGTTGAAGCTAAAAGCACTAAATTTTTGCTGTTAGATTCCTAAATTTCTTGGTGTTATTGTTAGATTTTAAAGTTTCGTTGTTCAGTACTCGATGTAATTGTTGATCTTTTAATCCTCATAATTAAATTTTAATCCTATTAATGTTTGTGGAGCATTTTATTTTTACTAATTTTAAGGGTGCATAAGTATTATTATGTAATTTTTAATATCATCTGATTCTTGAAGATTGGTACTTTTGATGTAGAAGTGAAATTGTCTCTGAGTTTAATTAGATTATGTTGATGTTGAATCAATTTATGTTAGTGTATAGATCTGTCAAATTTAAAGTTTTCCAAAAGAGAACATCTGCTCCAAATCATCAGCTGCTGATATAACGGCTGTTTGACTTGCTACTGTTGCCAACATCTGTTGTTGCCTAATAGAGCTTTTCGAAGAATTTCCATCTCTCAATTGTAAATACTGATGCATCTGTTACTTTAACTCTCTGTCAAAGGTAAAGTCTACCCAAAGAGAACATTTGTTTAGTGGTGATCTTCTGCTAATCTAACGGCTGTTTGACTTGCTACTGTTGGCAATATCTGTTGTTGCCTAACAGATGTTCGCAATATCTTTGTCTGCTGGAGTTGCAGAAGCATTTGTTTACTATGTAGAGTATTGCTGGTCTTTAAATGAATAGATTTTTTATCTGAGTTATGACTAAATGATGATTGCAAATGAAGCAATTTTTTATCTGAGTTAAAATACATTTAGTTTCAAACCACTGCTCTATATTCAAATGTCAAAGGTCTGGCCCACATTCAAGAGGGCAAACCACTACCCATCTCTAAGAAAGTATAAGTTAGCAGATGTTTCCTTTGGCAAACATATACCTTAGCAGATGTATTGAAATTGCCGGTAATTTCAAATTCAAAATGCCTAGGGATATTTACTTTTCAATTAATGCATGTCACTCACTCACTTTTGTCTTATTGTAAAGACGCCTTATGGTAAATGAAGAGGTTAATTGTAATTATAATAACGTGTTCAATTTTATACTTTTCCCATACACACTTTTCAAATGTTTTGCATTAAAAGCCTAACGAATGTCGCATCATATTCTTTCGTCGGACGATGTATTTAGTCATAACCGCCTTCATTGGGTATATAAAATACATTGGGCAGAGGTTTTCATCATTACTGTTTTCATCCATCTACTCAATCATCTTCAAAAGTTTTTTGTTTATCAAAATCATTACAATTTCTTTGGCTTTCAAAGACGCATTTGTTCACTGAAAAACGGAAAACATTGGGTTTCAAGTGACTGTTGACGAAATTTTCACAAGGCTCTCTGCAGAAGATATTGGTCGTTTGAAATGTCCTTCCAAGAATTTTTTATAGGGAACTGTCAAGTAATGGATTTGAGATGATGCATGCTCTCCGAAGTGGAGATTCACTACAAAAGAAACTACTCTCCTTTAAACACACGTCAATTGTCGTTGACGATGTAGTTGCTGGTAATTTGGATGTTGTTAGAAGCAAAACCTTAAGTTTTCCTAACAATGTCCACCCTACCTTCTTACGTATTCTATCGTCATTTAATGGATTGTTGTTAGTTTGCAATGAAGGGATTTGCTGTGAGCTGATTCTTTGGAATCTAACTACCAGGCGCTATATGGTTTTGTCTGACGACTACTTAAATTACAATCATGATCGAAACTCTGATACTGGTGGAATTTATTTTGATCAATTCAATGATCTGAAAGTGCTGAACATCAGATGTTACCGTAATGTAGCTACTGCTCGTGTTTACTCACGACGTCGTGAGTCATGGAGAACAATAAATTTCGGTAGCGTAAATAATTATGGTTCAAGCAGTTATTCATGATCTACAGGAGTTTATGCTGATAAAACCATATATTTCATGGCTTCAAATTATTGGTATCCACTAGGTGAGAGGAACATCGTTGCTTTCGATGTTCTTTCTGAGACTTTCAGAATGCTTCGTTTTCCAGAGAGTATCGTAGTCAATCCTTGCCAAGGGTATTTTTTGACCATCGCAAAGAGGCTGCATTTGATTGTTATTGGAAAGTCTGCTGAGCTAACTGCTGATTTGCTCAGATATGAAGAAGATGGTTGGATGAAGGTGTTTGTTTTCAATAATTGTCGTGTAGTTGATTATGTAGATAGGCGTCGAAGGACTAATATAATTGAAAACAACAAGTGGCTGATAACAAGCATCTGGGGGGATATGGTTGAAGTTGATCTGAGCAACGAAGTTCTGAAATACCTCCAACATGTTGACAACTACAATGGTCCGAAAGGAGCTTTATTTATCGAGACTACTGTTTCGCCCATTGATTAGGAATTAGTATGTTGTATTTTACGGAATGCTGTTTGCTGTTTTGAAATTTGTTTATTATATAGTTACCTTTGTTTGACACTTGTAGTTTTTATATAATTAGTTGTGTTAAAATTATTAGCCATGCTTATTATTTAAATCAACTAAATGAATATTTAGGTTTGAGTGTCACACCCTGACTTTTGCGGAAGCGTAATTATAGTGTGACTTTCTTAATATCATAGCATTCAATCATAACATCAACTATATGATAAAACCATAGGTTTGTCATCTATTAAATAAGTGTAAAACATAACAACATCGTTTTAAAACGTAGACTTCAAATTCAAGTTTTACAAATCATACAAATTGTTTGTGAGTTCATTAAAGACTCGTCAAAAGTTAATGAATAACACCAAGGTTTGGAAGGCGTGTCTCGTCCAGGAATAAGACACACTAACCAAACTCAAAGACCATGGATGACATCTTTATTCTTAACGCAGCATAAAAACTTCCAACGCCCGCCAGATCCACTTTACAATTTCCCTGAAATACATGTAGTTTGAAAAACATTAACAAAAGTTGAGCGAGTTCATGTGTTCGTTTGTGTGTATGTATAAACCTTTGAAATGTTGTAAGTATGTATGTAAGTCCCTGGTAGGTAGCAATAAGGAAAAAGAGATCACCACTGGGTTGCAAAGCCAATGGTATGTGTGAAGTGATGCAGGAAGACTCAACCCTAGCAGATTTCGCACCGGGCCTCCGGCTGTAAGACATAGTCACCACATGGTCCACTCAGCGGACTCAGGGGTGGGGCTCGCTACACCCAAATAGATCTATCACTCATGCCCCTCGGTCCTACAACGAGGATTGATGGCCTTAATCGCCCTACTCATTCACATGATCTAGCAGTAACCATCCTTAAGCTAATCATACCATGTATACAGCATTCGTATTAATCGTAACATGTATTTCACCCCCGAAGTATAAAACTGAAAACAGTTAAAAGAAAAGGGGGAGCATGAACTCACAGTATTGCGTCTTCGGTACTCGTAACTCAAATCTCCTTAGCAACCACAACTACCTACAATGTTCTAACGTCTATTAGACGAACGGACCGTGCCTTGCCTTAGTATTTACATTTTTGAGTTACGTTTACTTCATGTCTTCAGTATTATTCCAAGTTATAATTATTTGTTAAAATAATGTTTATTTTAACTTTAACTTATATTTTAGTTTTGGAATAATCGTTAAACAATATTTTGTAACAATACTTCTCAAGTATTTGTATTCGTATTTCCTTCCCACGGATGGGGGTATCTCATACATGTATATCCGTATTCTTGTATTGGTATATCTTGCCATGTGTTGGCGTCGTATTCCAGTGTGTACGTATATATCCAATATATTCTCAATATATATCTCCAAAACAATATGTTTTCAAGTCTCACTTAAATGTATAACTTATTTGCCAAAAGTAACGTATTTCCAAGAAAATATATATTTTTCCCAAAAATCATATATCTTCTAAATATACTAGGAAAATATATTTTTATCTCCCAAAAATAATATATTTTCTTCTTGTTAAAGGTATGATATAACTTTGTAATATGTTCAAAAATCATATTTTCACCTCTTGTATCCAAAATAACATTTACCAAAAATATATTTGTAAGGGTATTTCCCGGAATATTTCATAAGTTACGTTTTTGCGTTCGGTTTCACAATACCAAGTGTGTAACTTAAATATTTATTCCTTGTGATTTTTGGTATTATTTTGGAGTTGTAAATGTCCTGGTATTTGTAAGTTATATTATTTTCGGTTAGGTACCGCTTCGTTAAAGTGTCAACCTATTCCGTTTAGTGTCCTTTATGTAACATTTTGTGACACTTTTAATTCCCGACACTTAGGAAAGCATTCAGGACCATTTTGTCATGTTTTTGCACATTACTAGTTTATTAAAATGCTGAATTTTGCTGGATTATGCAGAATTCTGCACTTTTAGTGGGTTTTAGGCACTTTCCGGCACTCAAACTATCACCTAGTGACGCAGTTTTATGGTCCTTACTTCCCTACACACCATACTAGTGTAGTACCTTGCCTCTGGCCCTTACGGGGTCTCAAAACATTGTCTGTCTATGTACTGACATTGTCAGCATTTCTGAGTTATCCGATAACTGTGCTAACTGTGCTTTGTGCATCGTTTATGTCACTAGAGTTTGTATGTGATAAATGGTGTGACATTATGAAATGTGATGCACATGTATGTATGATACAGAAATCAGAAAACAGTTTAAGTCACCAGTTGTAATTAAGCACAGTCATTAGGTATAAATCATTATTAATCATTGTACAGATGCATGCAAACTTGACAGTTGTCACATTCTCCCCCTGTTAAGAAAATTTCGTCCTTGAAATTTGTACTACCTTAACTCCTTATGGTTACATCATACGTGCATGTATATGAATAGCACTGAGGTAGATAACCATAGAATCAAACCAAATCCTATTCACATTAGGTGAATCCTAGGATGTATTTCAACAAGAACCCAATGGTTAAAAGGGGGTGCGTCATAGCATTTGACGTCAAAGGACACGATGCGTGTAGATGTATAATCTAGTGTAACTCAGTTAACAGGGGTGTAACAAAGGAGTTTTGACCAATGGATTCTCAAGCAATCGATCACAATATGCGAGCGAGTCTTTACAAACCATAGCATCCGCTATATGAACTCAAAATCATCAACTCAAATGTGATAGTAACATGGAAATGATCTGTCAACTTCCGAATAAATGAATGGGTAAAATAGTGTGTTGACATTCTTGAATTGCGAAAATACACCGAATGGAACATAAGCGAATCTGGTGTATTATTGTCTTTAATTCGTAGTTGCATCAGAAACTTTTAAATGACAAGTCAAACAAAAGTATATGTAGTTTTGTTGTGGAATGTTTGACCATGATTAGCACAAGCTACAAATTTGCAATGACACCACAAGGTGTCGCAATGGCATGATTCAAATATAGTGGTGACTGTACAAGTTCACCGTGTTTGAAATCAATAAAGTGTACTGAAATAATCCGAAGATTTGACTTACACAATGTCATAGAGTTTTTAGTTGAATACGGAACATCAAAGAGCTACTGTTTCTGATTGGAGATGAAAAGCAATAAACACTACAAGGTTTTCAATTTGTAACGAAAGAATCGTTAGGAGGTACCCCGTGCTATGAAATGAATCTATGTACCGTTGTCTTAACACATAACTGTGTTGAGACTGCTTTAATTGTGAATATCAAAATAGATTTTGAACAAATAAATAGACAATGAAATCCGTGTTTGAGGTGCGTAACCAAATTAGCGCAAGCTTCAATTCTATGAAAGTATCACCATAAGGTATCGAAATCAACAAACGGTTTAGTGGAGTCATAGATCAATCAAGCCAACTATGGCTCGAAACAAAAGAGCATTTACAAACATATTCGAATATGATGCCCCCAATACATCATATGACGTTTAAAATTGAATATGTGAAATAGATAAGTTCAAGCAATTGAACTTGGTTCTAGCGTAATCCAACCATACACGTATGTATCAACAAGGGAATCCCAGCATGGTTACGAAGATGAACTATGAATGTAACTTGAAAGAAAGAAGTTTCAAGAAAGTGTGTTGACTTGGTAACAAAAGAGCCAACAATAACAATAATGTAGGTCATTCGAATCACAAATCAGTAATTAGGTTTAGCAAAGTAATATTTGAATTTCAATGAAGTGTTTGTTCGAAACGAAACCACATGCGTAGCAAATGGTGCATGTGTGTTATAAAAGTTTCCGAGTACTGAAACAATGAGTATTTGCTAAAATGAAGAAATGACCAAGTATCGAAACAAATGTGTGTGTTCGCTCTCAGCGAAAAAAATCAACACGATGCAACTACCATCAAGGGGAGTAGAGATGCAAACATCTACTTGCTAGAAGCAAAAGTGAAGTTTTCAACAAAAGAAATTTAAGTACTTTCTGTTTGGTTAACTGAAATGGCCTATATGTCAGGTTAATGGTGTTGGCTTGAGTTAACAGATGTGGTTCCTAAGTAACAACCTTTGTTAATCTGGACCTGGGTTCCCGTTGGCCCTAAGTACATGTTTTTCTAAATTCGCAGAGTTTTGTATTCGGTGTAGAATTGTTCTGTGCATCGAGTAGGAAACACCATTTTTGTGTACGTTTAGATCAAGTTATTGTCCCACAGTTTCCCCGGTACTTTCTTCCTGAATTCACCGCTAATGACACTCGATCGTCGATCAGTCGTGTAATAGTAGTTGGATCCTCACAGTTAGTTAAATAAGTAATTCGTTAGTCCCTGGCAAGAGTCACCGACTCTTTTTGGTTAGCTCGTTCGGCTCCTGTAGTTGATGCTCGTTTGAAAAATCATCGTCCTTCTTCTTGATGAGCAGAACTGGGGTTACCCATAACGGGAATCTTGGTCTGTTAACTTCCTTCTCTACCAACTACTGAGGTTATACTGAGAATCCTTGCATCTCCGAAGGTGTAAGTCGCTAAAGTGCATTGGCTGCAGGTGCGCGCCTGGAACTCAAATCGATGCGAAATTTGACTTGTCGTTGAGGAGATGGTTCTTGCAAGTCTTTGGGGAAGACTTCAGGGTATTCCCTTATCACAGGAATATCTTCGTGTTTTAGTCCTTCGACTCCCTTGTCCACGGCATGAGCCAAGAAAACACAACATCCTTCACGCAACAACTTCCGTGCCTTCAGGCAATTAGTAATTTGTGGAGGCGTATCCTGCTTCATGAGTCACGATGGTTCCTTCATTTGCCATTGGGATGCGGACATCAATCTCCGCTCGATCGCTCGACAAACAATCCATCCCACTTACCTCGTCGAAGCTTCCCAACTTAGCTGGCAGCAGATCAAGCGTAAACTTACGCGCTCCGGATTCTATCTTGCCGTCTCCAAATACTTTGTTGGCTTCCACTAGCTTCCCATTAGCTAGTTCTATCGAGTGCGGGTTATCTAACTTACTTACTACTAAACCAAGCATACTTTCAAATTCGAGAGATGCAAAACTAAAATTTGGCAACAGTATCTAGCAGCACAGATGCATAACGCTGACTAATATGGGACGAATGGATAACCTTTTTTGGATTCTGACGTGTTTCCCTAGCTTCGCTGTTGAGCTTTCATCCTTGTGCCTGATTCTTCTTAGGGCAGTATTTTCTGAAATGCTTCTTGCTTCCACAGTTAAAACAACCTTGAGCCCCTTTCTGTTTGTCACTCGTCATGCCTTGATAATTGTCGTTGTCGTTGTCGTTGTTTCCTTCGTGATTCTCGCTGTCTCCATTTCTACGTTCGGTATCTTGCCTGCAAGTTTCCTTGGGATGCCCCCTCTTGCCACAGTTATCACATTTTCCATACTTACATCGCCCGACATGATAACGTAGACAATTGTCGCACTTAGGCAGAATACCCATGTAGTCTTTTCCCTTTTTGGCCTTCTTCTTGTTATTCGCCCGAGTAACCTCCTTGAAATTTGCGAGCTTTCTCTTGTTATCCCCTTATGACTCTACAGGAGTCTCCTTTTTCTCTTCCGAAGCGGAAAATTTTCCTAGTCTAACCGCTTCTTCAGTGAGCGCCACGCTCATGTCGATAGCTTTGATGATTGTTGAAGGCTTAGATGTTGTTACCAGGCCTAGAATCTGAAGTGCCAGTCCCCCGATGAAACGTTCGATCTTCCTAGATTCTGGTTCCACCAAACGCGAAGCAACTTATGATAATTCGCCAAATTTCTGCACATACTCTGTTATCTTTGGGCCTTCCATTTTCAAGTTCCATAGTTCAGTCTCCAACTTCTGGACTTCTGCCCTAGAACAATATCTTTTATGCATCAGTTCTTTCAATTCGTCCCACGTCAAAGCATTCGCAACAGTCTCACCCGTTGCCTGAACATGAAAGTTACACCATGACAGAGCCCATCTACAAGTAGTCCAGCTACGTACGCGACCTGATGTTCTGGGGTGCATTTACTTAGTCGCAAAACATAATTTGTCTTCTCAACCCAATGCACATAAGCTAAGGCACCCCCCCAGTGACGTCGTATTCTCGAGGTTTGTGGTTCAAGAACTACTCGTAGGTGCAGCCGCTGGGTGGATTATTTCCTGAGGTACCTCCGCCGTGTTCGGAGCGAAGGGCCTCGAGCTGTGCGACGGCCGTGAGATGCGACCTTGCTGTTCTGACTCTGCAGTTATTGGCAGCGGGTCGTTGGTATCGATGTTCCCTTGTATCGACATCTTCTAAGAAGAAGATTGGTTAAGTCAGGTCTTATTTGTTCAGGGAGTGTATAAAGTTGTTTAGAGGTCATATGTACATACGCATAATAGGTTATCATATCAACCAATCAAGCAACAGCATAATCATAGCATAACCAAGTAATTTGGGAATTATGTTTAATGAGAGAATAGCAAGTAAGCACGTAGCATTATAATTATAGCACACACATATAGATCAATAACGTGCTTAACGAAGACTTAGCGACTGAGCTTTCGCTGGTCATTGGTAACAAAGTATTGTCGCATGTTTAATGACGATTGGGCTCTCATTATTCCCTAACCACATTTGTATTGTCTTCCAAAATGTATCACATCAATAGGGACACAGGGTCACCCTACCCTTGTCCATTAAATATATTAGTGTATCAAAATTACATAGTCAGATGTGGTCTTCAAAAGTCTCCACAATCCCGGCTTATCATTAGTGTCTTTACCCAAATGTAATGTAATCCGCATAATCCAGAAACCGGTATACTGGTGGCTAAGGTGGAGGAGGAAAGAAAAGTAAACTGTTAATATGCGTGAACTGCCTCCTCGGACTTGTATATACGTCGAAGAATTATCTGATCTTCCGCTCGACCATAAAGAAACAAGCACCAAAAACCTAATGTAACACCTCGTAAAATCACGTCCAATAATGTATCGACACGTGTCATGAGCTTTAAACGTGTAAAAGATTACTTTAGAGGGACTAAAAGTTGACAAACAAAGAAAATATGTGAATAAAAGGATTCAAAGTGTCAACAATGGATAAATATAGCTTTCAATAACCCTACACGATGTTTATACCCTTAAACGAATGAATCATGGATCCTACGAAGCAAATTGTGAAAGAAAGTGAGAGATTACAAACTACAGGGGTTAAATGTGTCAACATGTTTAAAGTATACCTCTGAGTGACCTTTTAGCAAACCCGAAGCTTTGTAACGATAAATTATACTCACTAGAATATGTAATAAAAATTTCACAAGGTTTCGATAAAGTATGAGAAAGTTATGATAACATTTGTATACGAGGGGTTAAAAGCGTCAACGTTGAAATTAAAGGCTTTTCGGGTGAACATAAAGCTAACCAAGGACTTAACTGTAACGCCCTGCGTTTTCAAACATCCTACATTTAGAAACCTTACGTGAAATTCTATCTTTGGAAATCTTGTGTTCTTATAACCATTCTTTCATCGTAATCGTTGTAAAATACAGAACTTGCTTCGTAAATAAAACTTGTACATTACACTTTTTACCTAGTTAAATCATGTTTTATTTCATATTTCACCTTGTTACAAGTTAGGGGAAACATTGTTGCATATTATTACACAACTTAATTAACAAAATTACTCATTATAATGTTTTAAAAAATAAAAAAAATAAAGAAATATGGCAGCCCAATTCAGCAAAATTCAGCCCCATATAGTTGGGTTTTGTGGGCTAGTTTCAAGGTGTAACCCCTTCTAAACTCTTCCAAAGCCCAACCCATTGAAACCCTAATCCTTCCCCCTATAGATACCACTTATAACCAGCCTCCCTACCACTTTTGCAACCCTAAAAACTCACAAAACATCCACCAAACCGTAGCTGAAAGCAAGGGTTCGAGTAGATTGACACCCCTTCACGAAAATGAGCATAACTCACTCAATTCTTATCCGATTCACTCGATTCTTTTTCCTACTTGCTTGTATAATCATGGGGTTCGATTCCTAGACTTCTCCTTGGAGAAATCAGACCTGGAAATGCCCCGAAATAGTCCATAAACTTTCTGTTTGTTTTTATGTTCATCAAAAACTTGTTTAAACCTATGCAACTTGTGTCTAACACATCTCATACCTATGTCCTAATGCTTACAACTTATCCCATGGTTGGTTAAGCTTAAAAAAAAGGTTGAGACATTTAAAATCAGAGGATTAAACCTCATAAACTTGGTGTTTTCTTTAGGGTTTTTAACCCACAAGTCATGTCAAACTTTGTCTTTGATACATGAGTGATTATGGAACAACTTGGGTTGTCCAAACATACAATCCTCACATGATTTGATGATTTCTCTTAGTTAGTGTGTATATTTCTTATTCTTTATTGTATGTTCATGACCCTCCTTGGTTGTTTTTTTTACATCAAGTGTAGTGGTGAACACATAGAGGTGCCTAAATGGAAGACTTGATCTTCCTACCTCCTACATGACTTCTATGACATTTAGAGGTACCAAAATGAAGATTTTAATCTTCTACCTCATGCTTGAACTATTGGACATATATTATATAACCTAAATATATTATTCGAATAATCGAATCTTTGATGATGAACTAGTGTTCATATGTCGGGGTACTAGATTACATCATCCTAGACTATGATAACTTGTCACGATTCTAATGGAACCTTGTTCCATGAAAACATCTAAACTCCTTCGAGTTTCCTAGTGTCAAGAACAAGCATCATATGTACTAAATGATTATTTTCCATGTTATTCTCATATCTTATTTTTATGTTGTTTTAAACACCGAATCTCGACTCTAAACATACTTGAACCTTAACCCTTATACATTCGGACTCTAAATCTCTACTCGTCAACAATTGGATAATCGGGAAACATATGCAAACTTTGTGAGTATACTCGTACTTTTCCCCTTTTACTTTTACCACTTTTGGGGTGTAACATGTTTACCTATTGAAACTTACACATGAACTTTTGTCTAAACACACGAACATTCCTATAACAATGCTTGTATATGTGATGGCTTGATACTTTAAATTTGGGTGATTCTTATGTGTTGAACTTATCATTAACTTCGTACGAGCCAAACCTTGACATATGTAGCGCTATAGGATTAACGACCCGCCTCTACTGAAACTTTGGTTATGTCATGAGCAAGTTGCGTTTTCGTGGTTTGATATGTTAGACACATGCCATGTTTAAATGTTTATCTTGAATCACACTCGCCTTTGCTTTTGCATTGAACTTTATTTTAAACATGTTACAGGTTGAGGACGATGATGCTATGAAATGAAGTAGCGTTGATGCCTAGATACACATATAGACGTTAGGGTTTAAAATGTTGTATCAAAATTTTGTTATGTTATCATGTTGTTTTGTTAAACTTGTCGTATTTGAATTTCTTGTAATGTTGACTATTTGAAGTTATGAAATGAAATGAAATTTGGATTTTCTAAATATTGTCACAAATAGCGTTATGATGTCTCTAGCAATCTTCACACTTCGTCTCATCCCGATGTTTCCGCCATTAGTTGGGGTGTGACATTAACAAAGTGTGGTTAAGTCTTAAGGTCCTTAAAAAACAAGTTGGAGGGTTAAAAGTGCAAAATAATAAGTTAAAAACACTATTAAAGGTCAAGGGGTCAAAACTACCAAGTTTTAAAACTTGCTGATCAGGTAAGCCACATGGTGGCGCTACGCCAGCACCTTCACCTTCTGCCGTCGCGTAGCGCGACGGCCTGAGCTGGACAGATTCATGCACAGATGCGAGTTTCAGCAGGTTGCACCGCCTTAGAAGCCTTGTATTCGATTCTAGGGGCTTGTTTGATGGTTTTTCTTGTATAGGGACACTTGTAATTGATCAAGGAACATCTATAGGCTATTGTGGAGTGATCTTGCTGCATCTAAAGTCCTATATAAAGAGTTCTTGTTGCAACATTTTGACACCCACTTGCAAACATTCATAACTCAACTTCTGGAGTCTCCTGGAGCTCAAGATCTTTTCCTAGTGATCATTAGTCGTGCATAGGACCTTGATAAGTGTCATTAACCTTCCTTAATTCAGTTTTGCTTAGTTAATTAGCCTAAAGTCAAACCGTCGTAATTAAGATTTGACTTCGTCATTAATGTTAATTTGTCCAGTCAAATTTCAAATTGAAAGTACCTATGAGTTTGTAATTATGTGAATAAACCCTTAAAAGGGCACCCTCTGATTCCCACGCTAACTAGGTCAATTGTCGGGTCAAAGTTAATCTTAAAAAGTCAACAAAAAGCTAATTTTCAAATAAATGCATAATTAGCAATGTAGAAGCCATGCAACCTATTTTATCACTAATGTAACTTGGTAATTAATAAGAGAACATGTCTAAACATGTTCAACCCGACAATTTTCAGTTTAAGCTCGGTTCGGAACCGAAAGTCGCAAAAGTAGACTTTTGCTTTGAGTTTCAGTTCTGACCCATTAGAGCATAGTTTAGAAATGCCTTAGAGCTTTATTAGGACCAGGTTTCATATAAGTATAACCCTCTGTGATTATACAACTTGGTTCATTAGTTATCCGATTCATATGCATGTTTCCGTTAAATGCTTAAATGTTGACTATTATGCCCTTTTCACCTTAAAACATGATTTTTTAAAAAGTAAAAGAATAGAAACCTTCATTACTGATTTATAAACGTGTACCTAAAATTTGAGATCAGTTTGAGGTCTAGATTAAGAGTTATGCTCATTAGCGTAATTAGAAGGCTTTTTAGTAATTAAACGGCGTAATTAGCATATAGCCTATCTAAACCCGATTTTTGATACCATACTTTTTACCCACTGATATAAAAAATATTTTGGGATTTTTTGAGATTTTTATTTATTTTTAGGCTAAGCATAACATAGAGTTCTAAGCTTGATTCGGTAATTGTCGGTTTTGCCCTTTTAGGCTATAAAATGAGTTTTACCTATCCTTTTGATACCAAACCTTTTTCTACTGATACAATATGATAAATAGAATATTTTAAGCCTTCTGGAATAATAAAAATATCAACTTTTCTTATAAAACCCGGAAATCGCTTAAAATCGCCTTTTTACGCGTTTTAAGCGCAGGGTATGTATGAAAACCATTTTAGATATATAAGACTTGATACCTACTGATGTTTTAAGTAAACTTTTATACTTTAGCAGTAAGTAAAAGTTTTTAAACTCAGATTCCAAATTTGACCTTTTAGGCTTAAGTGAAATTACCACAATGCCCTTTGGTGCATAGTTTAGTTATAAATGGTAAATTTCACATATAGGTTATACCCTACTGATATAACTTAGAAAATTAAGTATTTTTACTGATTACATCAGACCCAAAACTTAGATTTATATTTAAACTCTTTTATAACTTTTTAAATGACCAAAATGCCCTTACGGGGCATAATTTGAGTTTAAATTCATTTGGGGCATAATAGAAGCTATCTTACTGATGTCACAACATATTTAAGGCATATTAATTTAGGAAACCTGTATATGACTCTTTTGGTTACCCGTTACGCACTTTTCGCGTTCGGATCGGCTTATGTAACTAGTTTGCATATATTAGTCGAAACGGGTCAAACCTTATCATTTTTATCTCAAAATCCAGAATGTGTTTAGTTTACCCATATTAAACAAGTATACAAGCTTTTCGGGTCTAAACCACATTCTAATCCGATCTTCGCTTAATCTTGCGTCTGAACCGTAAATCCTCCTTTAAAACTAACCAGTCTAAGCATAGGCTTAATTAAGACCCTTTAGGAATCTAATAGGGTATTAAAACCTTCGTTCCAGATTTAGGAGCCCAGTAAAAGATACCTGTACTTGCTTGGTGGTATACGGCTGGGATAAATTATATAAATTTGCTCAAGTAAATACTCTTAACTTATTTTCCCTATACGGGCTTGGGATGCGGTACTATAAAAGTACTGCTTGGTCGGGTGTGTAGTCATTTAAATCGGATTGTGATTGATGTATTTACATAACTCGTTTTAATCTGTATTATTTGGTGTATGACCCTTGGGCCCGGATATCCTTGGCATCATTCAAAGAAATGGCCACGACCTAAGCACGGGGTGTAGGCGTACACCTGACAGTGCATATGTAAAAACTAGTAGTCCACTTAAAGGAATCAACCTTGTGGGTATTATACCTGTGGCGTGTCATTTTATCTAGACCGGCCCTACAAACCGGCCCTAATGGACGACAAATAAGTAAAACTGTATACAAGATTATTTTTAAATAATTGTCCCAAATTATAAAAATATATTTTTGCCTAAGTGCATTCAAATTAATTTTCAAACTCTTTTCAAAATGAGTCAGTTAAGTTGTATTTACAAGTGTATACTGACGTATTTTCCAAAAAGGCTAAGTGCAGGTACTATACATAATAGGCTGGCTACTCCAGGCATCAATAATCAAGTCTCGCAAGCTCTAGATGTTAAAGTCTATTGAACAATTTCCTTTTTCTTTCGATCCGCCTGTGGATCTGTTTCAACTATTTTGTGAAACTTAATATTACAATTTATTCAGTTGAAATAAATCTATCTTTTGCTTCCGTTGTGCATTTAAATTTGTGTTGTTTGACTATGATGATATCAACTACGTCACGATACTCCCCACCGGGCCCACCGGTAATACGTGGAAATATCGGGGTGTGACACCTGGGAAAGGTGTAATAGCAGTAGGTGGGAGCGCAAAAGGAATCTTGATAAATGTGGAGGACCAAAGCATATTGGCAATAGACAGGGTGGAGGACGTGGTGTCAGCTCAAGCTCCAACATTCTGCGATTTATAATCTCATACTGTAGCTGATGTTACAGGAGCACTCATCCCGTGTGTAGCCTCCATAATGTGAGAGACGGTAATGGTCTAAAATCAGCATAGTGTATTATAGGAACCATCGAAACGGCTCGTCCAGCGGGGTAGAGGTGAATGTAGAAAATGGTGCAGCCTGTGGGGTTGTAGAAAATGCTACAGTAGCAATAGGGATCGTTACGCGGGTGCTGACCTGGAGTACCTTTCCGAGGTGCGGGTAAGTCCTAAAGGAAAGCGATAGGCATGCCAGTGCAATGGACGTCGGTCTTCATAGGGAAGAGGAGCAACATCAGCGGTTGTGGGTGCAACAACAAATGTCTCAACAAAAGAGAAGATCATCAGGTGCAGGTACTAGGTCAGGTATAAGGGATGCATTGTCAGGTAAACCAAAAGAAACATGGTTAGGATCAGGAATCGGCTCAAGATCATTAGGCGCATGATCAGGCTGACCCAAAAAGGTGCAGAAGCTAGCTCAGGAGCAGGCTCTGGGTCGTGTAACGATGTGGTGCCTCGAGCAGGTGATAGTGCAGAAGTCATAACATCGTCGTCGTCGTCTGCGTCAGTAGTAGAAAACTGTAATCCGGCCGTCTGTAAGGCTGCAGATGTCACAGACTCAAGGGAGTCTGAAATCGAGTGTATTCTAGATGCAGAGGATAGCTTGATAACAGGGGTCTCAGATGTGTAGTTTGTAATGACGTTCTCGTCTAACTTTCCATTACCATGGATGTCATCAGGAGGACCATCAATAAACTTGTCTGCGTCGTCATCAACTATTCGTCGAGTAGCCAACATTTGGAAAGGGATGTCCACAGGAGACGCATTGTCGAGGATCGGAGCCATGGTGTGTTCTCCATCGGGATGACCAGTGATGAAGTGGTCATGGACTGAAGCAAGAGTGGCAGGAGGATTCATGTCAGAGAAGCCATCCACAGGGGTAAATCATCACCAAAATCTGGTAGCGCGAACTGTTGATAGTCGTCCTCGTCCTTGGTCAGCATATCAGGATCACTCTTAGTGTCTGACGTAAATATCCCTGGCATAGATATAATCCCATTATCTGTGGTGGTGGCCGTAGGGTTATCAATGTCTGACAACTCGCTTCCTAATCAAGGTGACATGTGTGCTGGTACATAATCGTCATAGCATGTATATCCATAGTAATCACTTAACAATTAGCGTATGCAAAAAAAAAGTAATTTCATGTAGTCATGTACTCACATTATTATTCCTGAAACTTTCTATCCTTCCTAGTCTCTCAGACTAACCCTCCTAGCCTCCCAGACTAAACCAACCAGTCTCCCAGACTAAACACCCGATCTCTCAGACTAAACACCCAGTCTCTAATCACCCAGTCTCTCAGACTAATCACCCAGTCTCTCAGACTAATCACCCAGTCTCTCAGACTAATCACCCAGTCTCGTAGACTAATCACCCAGTCTCTAAGACTAATCACCCAATCTCTAAGACTAAACCTCCCCAGTCACTAAGACTGAACCTCCCTCAATCTCTAAGACTAAACCTCCCTCAGTCTCTAAGACTGAACCTCCCTCAGTCTCTAAGACTGAGTTATAAACATAGCCTAGAAATGTGTTTTTGTGTCTTTTGTTTGTAAAAATGTTTGTTCCCTGGATCTGGACGCTTTGTGTATGCAATGAAAAACATGTTGTGAAAACATTTTCATGAGAGCCCTAATGATCGTAGTCTAGACTCGAGAAGGAATCTTAGTTCGCTACGATCGAAGCTCTGATACCAAGCTGTCACACCTTGACTTTTGCGGAAGCATGATTATGGTGTGACTTTCTTAATATCATTGCATTCAATCATAACATCAACTATATGATAAAACCATAGGTTTGTCATCCATTAAATAAGTGTAAAACATAACAACATCATTTTAAAACGTAGACTTCAAATTCAAGTTTTACAAATCATACAAATTGTTTGTGAGTTCATTAAAGACTCATCAAAAGTTAATGAATAACACCAAGGTTTGGAAGGCGTGTCTCGTCCAGGAATAAGACACACTAACCAAACTCAAAGACCATGGATGACATCTTTATTCTTAACGCAGCATAAAAACTTCCAACGCCCGCCAGATCCACTTTACAATTTCCCTAAAATACATGTAGTTTGAAAAACATTAACAAAAGTTGAGCGAGTTCATGTGTTCGTTTGTGTGTATGTATAAACCTTTGAAATGTTGTAAGTATGTATGTAAGTCCCTGGTAGGTAGCAATAAGGAAAAAAGAGATCACCACTGGGTTGCAAAGCCAATGGTATGTGTGAAGTGATGCAGGAAGACTCAACCCTAGCAGATTTCGCACCGGGCCTCCGGCTGTAAGACATAGTCACCACATGGTCCACTCAGCGGACTCAGGGGTGGGGCTCGCTACACCCAAATAGATCTATCACTCATGCCCCTCGGTCCTACAACGAGGATTGATGGCCTTAATCGCCCTACTCATTCACATGATCTAGCAGTAACCCTCCTTAAGCTAATCATACCATGTATACAGCGTTCATAATAATCGTAACATGTATTTCACCCCCGAAGTATAAAACTGAAAACAGTTAAAAGAAAAGGGGGAGCATGAACTCACAGTATTGCGTCTTCGGTACTCGTAACTCAAATCTCCTTAGCAACCACGACTACCTACAATGTTCTAACATCTATTTGATGAACGGGCCGTGCCTTGCCTTAGTATTTACATTTTTGAGTTACGTTTACTTCATGTCTTCAGTATTATTCCAAGTTATAATTATTTGTTAAAATAATGATTATTTTAACTTTAAATTATATTTTAGTTTTGGAATAATCGTTAAACAATATTTTGTAAAAATACTTCTCAAGTATTTGTATTCGTATTTCCTTCCCAAGGATGGGGGTATTTCATACATGTATATCCGTATTCTTGTATTGGTATATCTTGCCATGTGTTGGCGTCGTATTCCAGTGTGTACGTATATATCCAATATATTCTCAATATATATCTCCAAAACAATATGTTTTCAAGTCTCACTTAAAATGTATAACTTATTTGCCAAAAGTAACGTATTTCCAAGAAAATATATATTTTTCCCAAAAATCATATATCTTCTAAATATACTAGGAAAATATATTTTTATCTCCCAAAAATAATATATTTTCTTCTTGTTAAAGGTATGATATAACTTTGTAATATGTTCAAAAATCATATTTTCACCTCTTGTATCCAAAATAACATTTACCAAAAATATATTTGTAAGGGTATTTCCAGGAATATTTCATAAGTTACGTTTTTGCGTTCGGTTTCACAATACCAAGTGTGTAACTTAAATATTTATTCCTTGTGATTTTTGGTATTATTTTGGAGTTGTAAATGTCATGGTATTTGTAAGTTATATTATTTTCGGTTAGGTACCGCTTCGTTAAAGTGTCAACCTATTCCGTTTAGTGTCCTTTATGTAACATTTTGTGACACTTTTAATTCCCGACATTTAGGAAAGCATTCAGGACCATTTTGTCATGTTTTTGCACATTACTAGTTCATTAAAATGCTGAATTTTGCTGGATTATGCAGAATTCTGCACTTTTAGTGGGTTTTAGGCACTTTTCGGCACTTAAACTATCACCTAGTGACGCAGTTTTATGGTCCTTACTTTCCTACACACCATACTAGTGTAGTACCTTGCCTCTGGCCCTTACGGGGTCTCAAAACATTGTCTGTCTATGTACTGACATTGTCAGCATTTCTGAATTATCCGCTAACTGTGCTAACTGTACTTTGTGCATCATTTATGTCACTAAAGTTTGTATGTGATAAATGGTGTGACAGTATGAAATGTGATGCACATGTATGTATGATACAGAAATCAGAAAACAGTTTAAGTCATCAGTTGTAATTAAGCACAGTCATTAGGCATAAATCAATATTAATAATTGTACGGATGCATGCAAACTTGACAGTTGTCACATTCTCCCCCTGTTAAGAAAATATATCTCCAAAACAATATGTTTTCAAGTCTCACTTAAAATGTATAACTTATTTTCCAAAAGTAACGTATTTCTAAGAAAATATATATTTTTCCCAAAAATCATATATCTTCTAAATATACTAGGAAAATATATTTTTATCTCCAAAAAATAATATATTTTCTTCTTGTTAAACGTATGATATAACTTTGTAATATGTTCAAAAATCATATTTTTCACCTCTTGTATCCAAAATAACATTTACCAAAAATATATTTGTAAGGGCATTTCCCGGAATATTTCATAAGTTACGTTTTTGCGTTCGGTTTCACAATACTAAGTGTGTAACTTAAATAATTATTCCTTGTGATTTTTGGTATTATTTTGGAGTTGTAAATTTCATGGTATTTGTAAGTTATATTATTTTACCCTAAACTAATATAACTAGTCCACAAAGTATTCAAATATTCACACAAGTGTTTTAATATAAAATATATATTCTAAATATATATTTGTCCATTTTTATTTACAAAAGCCAACCTCCAATACTTTGTATTCTTGTAACAAAACCTATGGCAAAGTTTATATGGAAAATCATAATTGAAAATGCACTTGTAAATACTTGTTAGAAAATATTTTTCTAAGTGTTTGAATTTTTAGAATATTTTGCCATAGTTTCCTTTGAAAATGGAGGTGTCCATGCTATTTAGCATATCATTTTCTTTTCAAAAATCATCGCACAATATTCAACCATCAACTCTAAACAATAGTATACTTATCAAGTGTAAAAACTATACAACTTTCATAACAACATGAACTTGATCTTTTCACAAAATCTTGTAGTAACTTGGTAAAGTGTTTAGTAGCCTTAGTTACCCTCCAAAATATATTTACTTCTTGGTAATCTTCATTCTTGGAAATTTTAGATGTTTACAACTTGTAAACATGTTTTACAAAAATGTCTTTTTATTAAACCTTCTTGTTTCATAAGTGTTTATACATTTGTTTTTCCACTAAAAATAGTGTAAGTTCAAGTAAAAACCATGATCTTCTAAAAATCATATTTTATACTTGGTTTTCTTGGAAAATCATTCATACATCTTAGATTTATAAGATTACTAGGTTACTTTGTTCATTATTTTTCAAGAAACCATTTTTTATTCATCAAGTTCATGCCCATACATGAAGATGATTATCTTATGTTGTTACATAATCATCTTCCCACTTGCTAGATTATGTGTTTAATCACCATCTAGAAAGCTTCATGTGATGATTAACATCATCATCTCAAGAAATCAACAAGCAAGCATCAATCATACACTAAACAACATCATTTCATCCATATATCATTATATGTAAGCTTTATGTTCAAGATTCAAGTTTATGTCTTTTAGTGTTCTTGTGTTAATCATCATACTACAACTTTTAACCACTAAAAATATGAAGTAAACAAGTGTTAAAAAGGATCTTACTACTAGCTTCAAGCTAGGGAAGAACAAGATGAATATGGAGTGCATAAAAGCAAACGCAAGAGGTCCTTCAACTCCCAAAAGCTTCAAGCTTCCTTATGCATCTTCTAGAACTTTGTGTTGAACATGGATTGCATGAATAATGTTGGATGAAGGTGGTGGTGTGGGGGTGGCTCACGGCCGAGATGAGGTGAGGAGAAGGGGGAAAGAAGTGTGGTGAAATGTGTGAGTTCAAGTGTTCTTATATATCCATTCAATGTTAATAACCATTGGTTTTAGTGTCTCCTAAGTACATCACCATATCTCTTGCTAAATCCAATGAAATCTATTCATATCTAGCAAGATTATGGGGATTTTGGTGGGCCACATATGACCGTCCACCTCTATGTGGGGGGGGGGGTCTAATTGTAAAATTTGAACCAATGTAGTTACCTTGTAATCAATATTTCAAGTACCTAGTTAGTGTAATTAGTTACTAGATATTTTAGTGGGTGTTAGGGTGTTCGGGGATCATGACTAGCTTAGTAATAATAAAATAGTGTTTTTAGTATAATTTTGGTGTTCCGGGTAATTCCCGGTTGTTCGGTTAGGTACCGCTTCGTTAAAGTGTCAAGCTATTCCGTTTAGTGTCCTTTATGTAACATTTTGTGACACTTTTAATTCCCGACAGTTAGGAAAGCATTCAGGACCATTTTGTCATGTTTTTGCACATTACTAGTTTATTAAAATGCTGAATTTTGCTGGATTATGCAGAATTCTGCACTTTTAGTGGGTTTTAGGCATTTTCCAGTACTTAAACTATCACCTAGTGATGCAGTTTTATGGTCCTTACTTCCCTACACACCATACTAGTGTAGTACCTTGCCTCTGGCCCTTACGGGGTCTCAAAACATTGTCCGTCTATGTACTGACATTGTCAGCATGTTTCTGAGTTATCCGCTAACTGTGCTAATTGTGCTTTGTGCATCGTTTATGTCACTAGAGTTTGTATGTGATAAATGGTGTGACGGTATGAAATGTGATGCACATGTATGTATGATACAGAAATCAGAAAACAGTTTAAGTCATCAGTTGTAATTAAGCAAATTCATTAGGCATATATCAATATTAATAATTGTACGGATATATGCAAACTTGACAGTTGTCACATTGAGAGTGTAAAAGCTTGTAATATTGGCAAAGTTCTGTTTAAATGATCAAAGCTTTGTTATTGTGAACAGATGTTCGAAAATAAAATAGTGGTTGATACATCTGTTGACTTTGGTCAACAGATGGATGAAAACAGATTTTTGGAACTACTGTTGGGATAAAGCAGAGTGTTATGGAGAAAACTGTGGTTGAAACCGCTGTTTGGTTAAAACGGTGGTTTAAAACCACTGTTAGGTTAAAATAGTGTTTTGTGGAGGTTGAAGGGGATTGAAACAACTGTTGGGTTAAAATATTGTTTTTTGGAGAAGGAACATGCTTGAATGCAAATGTTATTTTGTTACAAAAGGTTAATAAATTGTATATGTTTTTATTTTTTATACTCTAAACTTTAAGTATTTAAGGTTGAAGTTGAAGTTGGGGAGATATGGTTGAAGTTGATTTGAGCAATGAAGTTTTGAAATACCTCCAACATGTTGACAACTACAGTGATCCGAAAGAAACTTTATTTATCGAGACTACTATTTCACCCATTGATTAGAAATTATTATCTTGTATTTTATTGAGTGTTGTGTACTGTTTTGAAGTTTGTTTATTATATAGTTACCTACATGTTGACAACTACAGTGATCCGAAAGAAACTTTATTTATCGAGACTACTGTTTCACCCATTGATTAGAAATTATTATGTTGTATTTTATTGAATGTTGTGTGTTGTTTTGAAGTTTGTTTGTTATATAGTTACCTATGTTTGACACTTTCATATTTTATATAATTAGTTGTGTTAAAATTATTAACCATGTTTGTTATTTAAATTAACTAAATGAATATTTAGGTTTGAGAGTGTAAAAGCTTGTAATATTGGCAAAGGTCTGTTTAAATGATCAAAGCTCTGTTATTGTGAACAGATGTTTGAAAATAAAATAGTGGTTGATACATTTGTTGACTTTGGTCAACAGGTGGATGAAAACAGATGTTTGGAACCACTGTTGGGATAAAGCAGAGTGTTGTGGAGAAAACTGTGGTTGAAACCGCTGTTTGGTTAAAACGGTTGTTTAAAACCACTGTTGGGTTAAAATAGTGTTTTGTGGAGGTTGAAGGGGATTGAAACGACTGTTTGGTTAAAATGTTGTTTTTTGGAGAAGGAACATGCTTGAATGCAAATGTTATTTTGTTTGCAAAAGATTAATAAATTGTATATTTTTGTACTTTTTATACCGTAAACATTAAGTATTTAAGGTTGAAGTTGAAGTTGGGGTGATATGGTTGAAGTTGATTTGAGCAATGAAGTTTTGAAATACCTCCAACATGTTGACAACTACAGTGATCCGAAGGGAGCTTTATTGTAGGATCGGGGATTCGATCAAAACGAGTCGATCGGAAGAGTTCTAGACCAAATCAGAGGCGAAATTCATTGATTTAATCTTCATTCAGCTTGATATACACTTAAAAGTAGATTAACTGTCGATTGTATTGATTTTACAACGTTACACGAGCTGGCGACACTTCGGCAGAGCTTCGCTACCAGAATCAGAAAGTTACAAATGAAGACCCAAGACTCACTATATATAGGAGAAGCCAGGTCGCATGAACCATCCACATGAACTGGTCCACTTCGCACGACCTGGCCAGGTCGCATGAACTGGTCACCTCGTGCGAGTTGGCTGGTTCAGCCCTGTTTCCCGTTTTTCTCGTACAACGTGTCTTGGTCTATCTATTCTATTACATGACTCGATACAAGACGAAATCAACAGACATATGCACTAACAAACTCCCCCTTGGATGTTGACGAGTCTTCAGTGTATTGAGTTTTCAGTCTTGATCAGTCTTTTCGCTCTTTCCAAAGTATCTCTCTCTGTAAGCATCCTCAATCTCTCTCTCTTTCTCTCCTAGAATCTCAATCTGACTCTTCAAATTTTCTTGATCAGATTTCTTGATTCCTTAAGCTTCACAACTTCAGACTCCCCCTTGAATGCAACTGGGATCGCAGTCTGGAATCTTCTATCTACATCTTTCACAGGTTCAGAAACATCTCCTGGCTCTCCGTAGCAACAGAATCAGAAATTTGGCTCTAATCTGCATATGCTTATGCGGAAAATACTCAGGAGTCGAAACTTAGCTCTTTCATAGCTTTTTACCTGCACATACTGTACCCAAAACATATGATTTTTTTATTTATAACAATATTAATCTCTGCTTAACCACTTGTATTCGTAACACTCAAATTTGGTTTCAAATTAATGAACCATGTAATCATTTCAAAATTATTTCTTATTTCGAACAAACTCTCCCAACCCTGTTGTCGTTCATCATGTTTAGCACTTGGAATTTTGAAAATCAGCTTTACAAACATCAGTTGTCGAAAATAAGATGAAGTAAAATCTTTTTTATTTTTCAAAATTTTATGCTAAACACATTCTTTTTGGTTTTTTTTAAGATTTTCAGTGTGTTAAAATGCAATAAAGAAATATTTACAGACAATATTTTTGTGAGTTTGTGTAAGAGGATCATATCAGTTTTTGAGACAAATCACTAACACCGTTGACCTTTTTAGACTTTAAGTTTTAACGATTCACTTTGATTGTCAGTATACTGATCCATTTAAATTTTCACACAAAGTTCAACTGTTCGAGATACGAGAATTAGTGTTTTAAGCACTCAACTTATTCGCGTGTCCCACCTCAGAATATACTCCCGTATCAAGATTCCTATATTTAGTCTTACAGGTGAATGTACACTAATGATATCTGTAAACGGGTAATGCGAGACCATGAGAGCTCAGGTTAGAACTTCCGTTCAGACAAAGAGATGATGGTTCGACTTTAGGTGTGTCCCGTTTGGGGATCTTTTCTTCAACAGCACATGATTAGCATTTTTCAGTGTTTCATCATTTTTTATGCTGAGGGTGGGCTTTATGATTAAAGCTGTGTAGAGTATTATACGAGGACTAGGCTATTGCTCCCGTAAAATCAGAAGTCCTAGTATAATACCCCAGATATCATCAAGTACAAAGACCTAGTATGTCAGAAATAGGCAATCTCTCAAACAAGATTTCGGGGGTTACCTATATATCTGAGAGATGTTCCCCACGAGATAAGTAAGTATTAATATTTAGGTTTATATCTCGAAATCAATCTACTGAATGTGTAAAAACCTACTGGCATATCATCAGTGAGACCGTTTATCATATTTAACTTTCCATTTCTTTAGCGTGTTGTGATAGTCCACTGATGTACTATCATTTCCTCTTTTTTACAACAAAACTCATTTTTGATTTTTTTTTTTATGTTTTTGGCTTTTTAGATTTTATCATGTTTTTGGATTTTTAGATTTTATCATGTTATTGGCTTTTTAATTTTTTACTCCCCCTAAAAACAAAAAATATGTTTCAATTTTTTATTTTCAAGGAAAATTTGAAAATAAACGCAATAAAGTGTACAAATAAAATGACAAACTGATGTGAATTGCTTTAATTCTCCATTCTCTTGACTTAAACAATCAGAACTCCCCCTGACAACAAACAATTTTCCCATTATGATTTCAAAACACTTAAGTTTGTTTTAATCAAATGGTTTTTCCCGAAAATTAGTTTTGTTGATGATAAAAAATCATGGGGTTTCATCACATTGTTCTTTTAACCACTTGTAAAAGCTATCATTTTTCCTTTTCTTCAACCACTTGTATGAAGGTTAAATCAAGTTCAATTTAATGACTGATGTACGTGAAGTGTGTTATATTTTTAATGTATATTTTAAGCCCTTTTACACTTTTAGCCAAGTTTTAAATTTATAAAGCACGATATTTACTAACACTAAACACACATATGGGCAAGTGCACCCATCGTGGACGTAGTATAGTGTTGGTAAGATACCGAGGTCGTCCAAGGACACAAGAGCTTTTAGTACCGGTTTATCCTCAACGTCTAATCAAATCAAAAAGTGAGAAAAATGTTTTTAAACTAAGAAAATAAAAACTAACTAAATGCTGAAAAATAAAATAAAATAAAAACAGATAGACAAGATGAATCACTTGGATCCGACACGTGTATTAGTATAACCTTTGATTATTTTCGCACTTTTGCACTTGTTTAAGAGATTATC
Organism: Helianthus annuus; assembly: GCF_002127325.2. NCBI lineage: Eukaryota > Viridiplantae > Streptophyta > Magnoliopsida > Asterales > Asteraceae > Helianthus > Helianthus annuus. Next base: position 128,190,834 of record NC_035440.2, read on the forward strand.
TTAGTTATTGTAGTAGGCCCCTCTTTTGAAGGCGACGTTACCCTCAACCCAGTAGTTTGAGTCAGCAAGGATACAATCCTAAAGGGTCGGATTATTGAAAGATAATGAATTAAGTTATTAATGCAAATTGTGGTAGGCCCCGCTTTCGGCGGTGACGTTACCCTCGGCTAAGTAGTCTGAGTCAGCAGGGATACAGTCCTAAATAGCCGGGTTATAGTATTAATAGTAGTTAACTTATGAGGGGGTCAAGGAGTTTGGATCCCCGCCATCCAATACCTATGGGCATTGAAGGAGATCCTACTAAATTTGACCCAGGTCCCTTGCAGGACCTCTAAACGCTGAACAAGGGCAAGACCCTTACCAAACCGTTCCCTTAACCCCCGACCAGGTAGCCAACATACCTCCATATAGACCGTGGAGATATGAATGGTGAAAATCTTTTATTTTATATAGACAGTAAAATAATGCCAAGACACCACGGACAAACGACAAGGAAAGATCACCTTCAACATAAGCAACTAATTATTAAAGTCACTAATACAAAACCAAATAAAAAGTGCAAAAGATTAAAAATAAAAAGTATTATACTAAACACTTGTCTTCACCAAGTGATGTAAGAGACTTAGGCAAACATGGCCTTGATTGTCAAGAACTCTTACGATCAATCTTGGATCCCGAGACGACTCACACACTCTACGATGGACAATGGATGATGGTGGTGGATGATGGTGTTATGGTGGTGGTGGGTGGTGGATGAAGTGTGAGAGAGGTGGTGTGCCAAGGGATGAGATGGAATGAAACCAAGCACTCCTATTTATAGGCTGAACAGAAGGCTGGGCACGGCCCCGTGTCCGCTGGACACGCCCCCGTGCCCGTCTGACACTCTCTCTCCTCATTAATTGTAATTCGCAATTACAATTAATGCGCCTGCTGTACTTTCACCACGCCCCCGTGCCCGCTGGACACGGCCCCGTGGTGGGCAATGGAAGCTTCTATAAGTTTGTCTTTTATGCTGCTTCTTGGGCACGGCCCCGTTCTGGCTGAGCACGGGGCGTGTTCAGACTTCTGCTTTCTCTTCTTTGCCTTGGAGGATGCCGTTGAGGGTCCGGGCAGTCTACTTTTATTCCTTTTCTTGTATTTATGCTAGAATTAGTTGTCTTTTTGCTTCTTTTGTGAATTTGAGCTCATTTCATCCTGAAAATACAAAAGAAAGACAAAAACACTCTTTTTCCAACATTAGTACTTAAAAAGGGTTAGTTTTATGCCTTAATTGATGTGATTTATATGTTGTATTTTACACACATCAAATACCCCCACACTTGAACTTTTGCTTGTCCTCAAGCAAAACTCTTTAAATGTGGCTTACACTCCCAAATGGAATAGGTAGAAGAGAAAGTTTTTTGGCTTGTCATAGAGTGTCGGGAATCCAAGATCTTTGTAAGTTTTATTTTTATTTATTTACAATCCTATTCGTTATGATTTATTTAGAACGTTTCACAAGATAAATTACTTATTCGGGCATAGCATGCCTTATTAAAATTCCATTTATATACAAGTTCACATACCTCACGGGAGATCACTCAACACTCGGCCGAAGGTGTAATTTTTTTGTGAATCACTCGAGAGCGGCATGGAACTTACGCCTTCCATAGGCTTGCCAAGCAATCAATCCTCCTCCTTTTTAACTTTTTACCTTTGTAAATATCAAGAGGACTTTTTGGGTGAAGGGTTAGGCTTGAGTTAAAGGTGGGTGGTTGGGTTAGTGGTTAGTAAAAGGGCGAAAATCGTAAAAAGCGTCGGTTTTCGTGACACACCTTGTTTTTAGTGACTTTTTATTTTGAAGTATTTCTCCAAACAAGCTTTTATATAGCTTTATTTGTTTTTGACTTCATCATTTTTTTTTTATAAGTCACATAAAATAGCGAGCTTACGAAAAACCGAGCTTGTTACTAAAATAAAGGGTGAAAAATAAAAAAAAGGTTTTTGGTGGGTAAAAAGGGTTTTAGGGTAATGAAATGAAAGGTTTAGGCTCAAAGGGGCTAACTAGGGGGATTTTGGGTAGGTGGTAAAAAAAAATGAAAAATAATGGTGTAGAAAGAAAAATATGGTTAGTCCTAATGCCTCCATCACTTACTTACTTGGGTTTAAGTTGGTAAGGACCGGGAATGTATCGTCGTGGCAAGTTCTAGAGTTGTAAGAACCAAGCGGCTATTCACACAAGAATCGAAAAATGAGCATTTAGTCTAAAGATGTATATTTGTATGCTCAATAAAGGCTCAAAACTCACTTTTGTGGGAATGGGTTTTTAATGCGATCAAGTATATATAATCGAATTTTTAACTAGACTTGTTATACCGTTTCGTAATTTTCTTATGTTGGTTCTTTGTTATCACGACGCTATCGGTTGTAAATTTGCAAAAATATAACCTTTTTAGAACTTGTTATTCCCAAATTAAACCAAGACAAGTAAAAAAAACGAAAAGTTTTTGAAAAAATTTGGGGTGTTTAGCGGTTCCAATAGAGTTTTGTGTAAGGCTTGTAATTAGGATTTGCAAAATTCAAGGTTTTAGCATCCCCCCCACACTTAAATTACACATTGTCCTCAATGTGTCCCAAAAATAAGATTTTCGGTTGATTAGAATGTGTAAAAGTGGGTTAAAAAGCAAAGATTTATGTTACTGGCATCCTGGACACGGCCCCGTGGTGACCGGGCACGGCCCCGTGGTCAGGTGCCAGTAACAGAAATTAAAGAAATAAGACAGAAGCCTGGACACGGGGGCGTGTCCGTTGAACACGGCCCGTGTCCAGTTACCTGAACTGGGCGTTTTTCTGCAGGTGGCTCAGCACGGGGCTGTGTTGGTTGGGCACGGCCCGTGTTGAGCCTTCTGTGATGGAGATTTGTGTCGGGTTGCTCTGTTCTTTGTGCATGGGGCCATATTTCTCGTTCCCTTTTTCATCCATTACCACCATGAGTGTGTTTTATTTATTAATAACCATCAAACCTTAGAAACCATCATATCATTGCAAACATAGAGAGACATTACATAAAAACTAAAGATAAAAATACATAAATATTAAATCATGGAGTTCTAGCCCTATGTTTTATTTTAATTGGCAAGATTTCCAAGAAGCTACTAATCTTGGTTAGATAAGGCTTTTAGAAACTCCTTCTTCCGGGCGTGGTCCTCCTCATATGTCGGCGAGCCACTCCTCCACCTCCCTTGGAAGGAGAAAAGAGGGCTCATTTGCATTAGTTTGAGGAGTTTCGATTTCCGCTGGAATTTCTTGTGGGTGTTCCATGGGAGGTTCCGCGGGAAAGTCTTCCCACCCGGTAGGGTTATTAACCCCGAGTGCCAAGTTCCAGTCCTGTTGTGGAAGGACTGGTTCCATTGGAGGTGCTACAAGAATGTTTAACCTTTGGTGCAAAAGGTTAATTTCTTGGAAGCTACTTTCGAGTCCCACCGTAAGATCGTTAATACGGTCAATTAGGACCTCCTCTACTGACGTCATTTCGTCGAGAGCTTCCCTCAATGCTATCACATAGTGCACAAGCGTAGCTTCAACGGAGGGCCTTCTTCCCCTTCGGCTGTTTGAGGAATGAACGGATGATGTTTCGCTGTTTTCACTCGCCATTCTACGAAAAATAAACTGAAAAACAGTTTATGTGATGAAACAGTTCCTAGACACGGCCCCGTGCTCATTGAGCACGACCCCGTGTTCATCTTTCTGCAGAGTTTTTTAGCAAGGAATCTTGGCTTTTTAAGTTATTTTCTGAATTTATGTAGGCTTTTTGGACATTAATAACTTTTAAACAATGTTATACAACATGTTTTTACCAAGATTCCATGAATAAAACTCATTGTTCCCTACCACAAAGGTTGAAGAATTCAAACTTTTTGATGGTAGTTCTTGAAGAAAGATGACAAAGAAGGAAATGGCTAGAAGAGGAAAGGACAAGATGGGATGTTGGAAACTTCTTTTAGACTTACCTAGGATTGTTTGAGAGAAGATTCCTTCAAATCTCTGCCCCAAGTTGGTCCAAATGTGCAGAATTTTTGGCTGCATTTATAGAAAACGACAGCCTTCTGGACACGGCCCCGTGTTCGCTGGGCACGGCCCCGTGTGCAGGTAAAATTCTGACACAGTTTGTCCGTATTCTGACGTTCTGATCAGAAGAGAATCTTTTGGTGAACACGGGGGCGTGTTGGCCGGGCACGGCCCCGTGTCGAGTGGACTGTTTTATGAAGTTTGTTGCTCCTAAGGAGCTTATTTATATCGGGTGGTTCTTGATTTGTTGGAACAACCCCAAAGTGCCTAAGATACCTTAATTGTCCTATACTAAGGCGAGAACGCAAGAGGTTATCGGTGAGGGTAATTCCTATTTTCATTCTAGGTGGACAAGTCCAACCCTTTTCCGGGCTCTCGTTAAAGAAGGTGTATGCCGAATCACTCTGGTCTATGTATGCATCGAACGAAGTCGATGGGGAGTCCTTCACGGCACAATCGGCACAGGGACAACTATCGTCCAAGTCTTTTCTAGGTATGAAGGTATTTTCAGGAGCAACGAGGTTGTCGGAATGCGGTTCCAACATTTCCTCATGGTCATCATCTTGGGGCGGATCAATAAAATCCTTCCTAAGTTCTTTTGACCAATTGAGAATTAGTTCTTCTAGTTGAAATAACTCGTCAAAGAGCATTTCCCCTAGAATATCTGGCTGGGCGCATTCGAGGGAGAGATAGTGCTTATTTTTACTTTCGCCCCTCTTAAGGTTATAAGGAATTGGTGGGTCTATATAGTGGGGCCTATAATTTAGAAAATAACATTTTAATTCTTCATGTTCGCCTCCACATAATCGACACCACATACCATAAGAGTGCCGAAAGTAAAAAGAATTACTATCACCCATGTTTGTGTCAGAAATTACCAACCGCCGGGATCTAACGGTTCTGTTTTCAGTAAGAGAATCTTGGGCATTTGGGTTAGGACTTTGATAAAAGGAATATTGACATGCAATTGTTTTAACGGACTTTCGAACTTTGCGAATTGCTCATTGGTCTTTTGACGAATTAACCTACCGGGATATGGAACTCGAGGAGCCTTGGTAGGCTCTGGTGACGGAGGGGAGTTCTTTTCCTGCAGAGGTGTGGGTACTGTTTCTTCCGTTGGTGGTGACACTTCTGCAGGCCCTACGGTGCGGTTCCGTAGTGTGATGAGGTGAACTTGCGCTTTTGGGTTCGTTTCGGTATTGCTAGGTAATGCGCCTTACGGTCTCTCGGCAAAATTTTGAGCTATTTGATTTAATTGTTTTTCTATGTTTTGAATACTAGCTTGTTGATTTCTAAAATTTGATTCTAATTGTAGAAATCTTTCCGAGTTTTTCTTATCAGTGTCGGAGACGAGGCGAGATACAGTATCTTCGAGCCTTTCTCGTCCACTTTGTTGTTGAGTGAAATTTTGTGACTCATTTCTTGGTTGCTGAAAGTTTGTTCGTTGGGTTTGTTGGTTACTACTATTGCCGGGTTCCCTCCAACCAAGGTTTGGGTGGTTTCGCCATCCTTGGTTGTAAGTTCCCGTTGGGGGACCCGACGGCCTAGGTCTATTATCAATGTAGTTTACCATTTCTTGTTGATCGTCTGTTTCTTTCATGCAACTCCAATTTTCATGTGACCCACCACACCCTTCACAAGCCATAACCGAGACTGTTTTTGTCATTTCCAATTTTTTTATCTTTGAAGAAAGGGCCTCGATTTGGGCTTGTAAAGAAGTGCTTTCATCGACCTTATGGGCGCCCGGGGCGATAGACTTATTTCCCGGGGGGTGTGCCATTGAAAATTGGTTTGAGCAATTTCCTCAATTTGATTATATATTTCGTGTGGGCGTCGATTACCTAAAAGTCCCCCGGAGCTAGAATCAAGTGTCTGCCTAGTGTGTGGCAACAATCCATTATAGAAAGTGGATACTTGTTGCCATATTGCGAGGCCGTGATGGGGACACTTGCGTAATAGCTCCTTGAACCTTTCCCAAGTTTCATATAAGGATTCCCCGTCCTCTTGTGAATATGTATTAATTTCAGTCATTAACTTAGCAGTTTTAGCGGGAGGGAAATACTTATATAGAAATTTTTGGGCTAGTTCATCCCAGGTGTTTACCGATCCAGCTGGGAGGGCGTTGAGCCAAGCTTTCGCTCGGTCTTTTAGTGAGAAGGGAAACATACGGAGGCGGATGGCGTCGTTTGATGCTCCATTGATCCGAAAGGTATCACATATTTCCAAGAAATTAGTTATATGTAGATGGGGATCCTCGTCCGCAAGCCCGTGGAAGGTTGCGGAGTTTTGGAGCATTTGTATCAAATGCGGCCGAAGTTCGAAGTTATTAGCTTCGACATTCGGAGCATTGATAGCGGCGCCTAGATTACCTACGGTGGGTCGTAGGTAATCCATAAGGGTACGTTGGTCCGCCATTGGAGGTGGGTCACCCGAAACCTTCTCTTGGTTTTTGGCTTTTAACCTTTTTCTGAGAAAGCGTTCGGGTTCTTCTAGTGGTTCTTTTATGTCTTTATTGGAACTGGAGCTCATACACTACGTGAGGTTGGCGTCGGGTTCCAAGTCCTGCAATAAAAACAGAAAAGAATGTTGGTCAGAAGGTTCACCACGGCCCCGTGTTTAGCGAACACGGCCCGTGGTCGGAGTTTCAGTGATTGTTTTCCAGATCCCAGTTACTGGAAGTTGGACACGGCCCCGTGTTGCACCGGCACGGCCCCGTGGTCAGCCTTCTGTAACTTGGAAAACAAAAACTGCCAGTAACGATGCTGGGCACGGCCCGTGTCCGACCAGGCACGGCCCGTGCGGAGCCCTGCAGAAGCTGAAAAACTAAGAAAAATCCTAAAAATTAAAAAGAAAAATAAAAATATGATTAGGCCGTTGATTCCTAACTTTCTTAAAATCCTTGTGTCCCCGGCAACGGCGCCAAAAACTTGATGTGCGTGAAGTGTGTTATATTTTTAATGTATATTTTAAGCCCTTTTACACTTTTAGCCAAGTTTTAAATTTATAAAGCACGATATTTACTAACACTAAACACACATATGGGCAAGTGCACCCATCGTGGACGTAGTATAGTGTTGGTAAGATACCGAGGTCGTCCAAGGACACAAGAGCTTTTAGTACCGGTTTATCCTCAACGTCTAATCAAATCAAAAAGTGAGAAAAATGTTTTTAAACTAAGAAAATAAAAACTAACTAAATGCTGAAAAATAAAATAAAATAAAAACAGATAGACAAGATGAATCACTTGGATCCGACACGTGTATTAGTATAACCTTTGATTATTTTCGCACTTTTGCACTTGTTTAAGAGATTATCTTAGTTATTGTAGTAGGCCCCTCTTTTGAAGGCGACGTTACCCTCAACCCAGTAGTTTGAGTCAGCAAGGATACAATCCTAAAGGGTCGGATTATTGAAAGATAATGAATTAAGTTATTAATGCAAATTGTGGTAGGCCCCGCTTTCGGCGGTGACGTTACCCTCGGCTAAGTAGTCTGAGTCAGCAGGGATACAGTCCTAAATAGCCGGGTTATAGTATTAATAGTAGTTAACTTATGAGGGGGTCAAGGAGTTTGGATCCCCGCCATCCAATACCTATGGGCATTGAAGGAGATCCTACTAAATTTGACCCAGGTCCCTTGCAGGACCTCTAAACGCTGAACAAGGGCAAGACCCTTACCAAACCGTTCCCTTAACCCCCGACCAGGTAGCCAACATACCTCCATATAGACCGTGGAGATATGAATGGTGAAAATCCTTTATTTTATATAGACAGTAAAATAATGCCAAGATACCACGGACAAACGATAAGGAAAGATCACCTTCAACATAAGCAACTAATTATTAAAGTCATTAATACAAAACCAAATAAAAAGTGCAAAAGATTAAAAATAAAAATTATTATACTAAACACTTGTCTTCACCAAGTGATGTAAGAGACTTAGGCAAACATGGCCTTGATTGTCAAGAACTCTTACGATCAATCTTGGATCCCGAGACGACTCACACACTCTACGATGGACAATGGATGATGGTGTTATGGTGGTGGTGGGTGGTGGATGAAGTGTGAGAGAGGTGGTGTGCCAAGGGATGAGATGGAATGAAACCAAGCACTCCTATTTATAGGCTGAACAGAAGGCTGGGCACGGCCCCGTGTCCGCTGGACACGCCCCCGTGCCCGTCTGACACTCTCTCTCCTCATTAATTGTAATTCACAATTACAATTAATGCGCCTGCTGTACTTTCACCACGCCCCCGTGCCCGTTGGACACGGCCCCGTGGTGGGCAATGGAAGCTTCTATAAGTTTGTCTTTTATGCTGCTTCTTGGGCACGGCCCCGTGCTGGCTGAGCACGGGGCGTGTTCAGACTTCTGCTTTCTCTTCTTTGCCTTGGAGGATGCCGTTGTGGGTCCGGGCAGTCTACTTTTATTCCTTTTCTTGTATTTATGCTAGAATTAGTTGTCTTTTTGCTTCTTTTGTGAATTTGAGCTCATTTCATCCTGAAAATACAAAAGAAAGACAAAAACACTCTTTTTCCAACATTAGTACTTAAAAAGGGTTAGTTTTATGCCTTAATTGATGTGATTTATATGTTGTATTTTACACACATCATGACCTAGATTAACCACTTGTAGGTTTTTCACAGAAACATTTTTTAAGAATGATGCCGATTCATGCTCCACGATTACCAACTTGGGAGCTCCGGCAAGTCAGGATTTTTAGTTAAAGAGATTCACCCAAGCCTGACGGTCCTTGGGTGATTCCGAGTCATCATCACTCGGTTTCTTTCCTTTCTTATTCTTTTCATAAAATTCCTTTACCCCTTTGACCTTCCCGTCAACCGTTTTTTTCAAAAATATTTAAGACTTTAGGGTTAAAGGCTTTTTCAACATCAACTTCTTTCTTTTCAGAAAAAAATTGATTTGAAATCTCAACTTTGCCAATTTTTTGTTTTAAGTTTCCGTTTTACAATGGTGGAAAATTTGCATCATCCATTGTCGGAACGGAATTATCACTTTTTAGCTCAATTTGTGGCTCCTCTGACTTTGACGAGTCAGATTCATCGCCATAATTTACCTCTGATTTCTTAACAACCCACTTGTGGTTGTTCATTCACTCTTCTTTTGTAAAAACTTGTTGAACTCTCACCAACCTCATTGAATTTTTGAATACTTTAAACTGTTCGGTCGGTGGTTCATTATTAACCAACTTTTCTTTCAAGTTTTCAGAGACTCCCTGTTTTGTTTGGGTTGCTTTTGGACAGTTCCATGCAATGTGCCCAACTTTTTTACATTGATAACAGGCTCTCATTTCCTTCTTCTGAGCAACATCATTCTTCATTCCCTCTTGCTTCTTAGCAAGGAATTCTTTGTTCGTCTGCTTTCTGAACAAATTCTCTTTTTCTTCTTCATAAGATGTTCCTGAAACAAATTTAGTTTTTGGTTTAAAAATTTTCTCATTTTTATGATTCTCTGGTGGAATAAAACCTATTCCTTCCTTTTTGAAATTACTATTATGGTTTGGCTTCTTTCGATAACCTGAGCCAGAACTGTAACCCTTTTTCTTATTCAATCGTTGTTCAACTCTTGAAGTGTATGTTTTAGGTTTTTCAGTAATATTTACATCTTTTATTTCAGAAATATTAGTTTCTGTTAATTTGAAAACCTTGTTAATCATTTCAGTTTTAACACCTCCTATTGGAAATTCTTAATCAGAATATAATTTGTCAGAGTCATTCAAAGTATATGCTACTTTGAATGTTTCATCATAATTTATTTTGTGACATCAGAAAATCATTATTGTAAACCCTTTTGCCCATTTCAACTGTTGGACTTGAAGTTGAGTTCTCAGATTCAGACTTTGACTCTGACTCCTCATCCTTATCCAACACCTGATCCACCACTTTTTTAATCAACTCAGATTGTTGATCAGTGTCAGATGCAGCGAATGTGATGTCAATATTACCTGGTAATCCATCTGAAGGTTCAGATTCCCACGTTAAATTGGTTGCCTTTTTGACTCTTTCTGAATTAGGATTTCGTGGAGAATATCCTTCTTCAAGCGGAGGTGGACACTTTGTATAATTGGTACTATGTTTCTTACCAGTATTCTATAATTCAGATTTCTTCTCTTCAAACGCTTCCATGCCTTCTACTGTAGGGTAAATCCTGTCAATCACATAAGAAGCACATAAATAACTTTTCAATAACCTGTTTACCCTCTCAGTTTCTATCCTCTGAGTTTCCAATTTTTGTTCAAGTTCAGCACATTTCTCAATGTACTGATTGATGATTTTCTGCTTTGTCATGAACGCTCCATTGAGTGTCTTCCTAGCTATCTCTTGTTCATTGCTTGAATTGCTATATTGATTCATAGCTTTGTTTAAAACATCATAAGATTCTTTCAGTCTGTTCATGTTATGAATCAATTTGTTGTTGTGCCTTTTCACAGTATCACAATTTTCACACTTCTCTGTTAGCTTTTCAGTATCTGCTTCCTTCTCAACCTTGATAGCTGGAATTTCTTTAACCTGCTTCTTTACTACTCGAATATTTTCCTCAGCTTTGACCTTTTCTTTAACAGTTGCTGCCTTATGATTCTTATTTTTCGCAGCTTGTCTTTCTTTGATCTCTTCCATTTTACCTGCAAAATACAAATTATACCTATCAGGTGAAAATTCTCTTTTATAATATTCAAGTTTTCGAATTTCTTCACTGTCATCATCACTATCTTCATCTGATGAGTGATCAAAGATTGGTGCTTTTTCTAAAGCCTCTTCTGTTGAAACTGGTTCTTGTTCTTTCTTTTTAGGACTGAATTGCTGAGATTCATAATAAGCATATGCTATTTCATCTTCAGCAGTTGAATCTTCAAAAATTTGAGCAACAAATGCTTGAGAATTTGAAGTTCTGTTAGGATCATAATGATCCCAATTAAAACCTTCTAGAATTCTTTCATCTTCCGGATGAACTAGATAAGCTTTCTTTGATGGCTCTTCGATCAGATCCTTCCTAGTATGTGAAGTTTGTGGCGATTGTTGTTGATGCGGAGCAACTTGATGATAAATCGCTTTTCGATGAAAATCATTGTTGCCGAATGGATTTTGAGCTCCACTTGCTTCGCGATTTGTGCATTCTCGCTTAAAGTGCTCATTCTCCCTGCAACGAAAACAAGTAACTTTAGATTTATCAAAACCTAAAGGTGAAGTTCCAGCATCACGGAAATCATCTCTTCTAGTGATCTGTTTAAACTTCTCAGCTCTTCTCAACACACTAGCCATACACCACTTTATATCCATTAGTTCCATCTCTTCAGCATCAATCTGATCATAATCCTCTTTAGTTAACATTGGATTACCAATCCTTCCAGCTACCAAACTTTCATAAGACTTTAATACGGTCACCAATAAAGACATATGACCTTTGGCAACCTCTTCCGAGAAATTCTAACCATTCTAAAGATGTAATGCAATGTTGCATTGTAGTACTTGGCCATTATTGGTTGCTGAAAAATTTGGATCAAATGATGGATATGAAGAAAATCTATTATTGTTATTCGATCCTTGAGATGATCCTCCAGAAGAACTATTTGCGTTAAATGCAGTTTCGATCTTTGGTGCAATGTTGGTCTTATCAATCGTACTTCCTTTGTAGTACAGACCAATGTCCTGTTCACCATTAGAATTCTTCATTTTCTCAATCTTTCGTTGTTCCATCTCTTGAACTTCGAGTTTTTCAATAAACTTGCTCAGCGATAGATTCGCAAATTCACCATTATTCTTCAGAATCATAAGATACGTGCCCCAAACATCTTGTGGCAATGCATCAGCCAACTTTTCAACCCATTCATCTCTATCTTTCTTGATATCCAATTGCTTCATGTTAACCACCAAATTGCAATATCTTTCAATAATCATTTTGGTGTTTTCAGTTTTTAATCTACGAAATAAATCAAATTCTTTCTTCAAAAGCGATTTTTTGTTCTTGATCATGTCTAAGCTTCCAACAAACTTCGTTTTTAGTGCCTTCCACATTGAGTGTGCACTTCCGTTGTGTTGCAGTAAGATCAAGATATCTTCCTTAATAGCTTGTTGCAATATACTGATCATCATCTTTTCACTTTTGTATTTCTTTTCTCTTGGTCATCTAAATCTTTAATAGCAACAATCTCTCCGTATTCATCAATCGGTCTAACATATCGTTCTTCAACACATTCCCAAGCCTCTAAGTGATTGGCTTGAACCTAGTTTTCGAATCGTTCCACCCATCCACTATACTCCTCGATATTCATGTGCTTAGGCGGTTTTTGCATGGTTCCCATTTCATTCTCTAAGTTCACATTCTGAGCCATAGTGATCGGGGTAGCAAATGCGTTGTAAAATTCGTTTTCCATGTTCTGGTATCGAAAGTTCCCAATAACAGACATTTCAAACGAGCTGACTGGTTTTCAAACGATCTAGACCTAATTTCCAAGCGACCTGATGATTTCACACGGTCTGGATCACTTCGTGTGAGCTGACTTAACTTCCAAACGACCTGGTTAAAGTTTCAAGTGATTTGGACCACTTCGTGCAAACAGATCAATCTCACACGACCTAAACCTAATTTTCAAACGACCTGATGAAATTTCAAGCGAACTGAACACCTCGTGCGACTTGGATGTTCAAACCGTACGACCCGGATAATTTTTCACACGACCTGATACACTATCACGCGACCTGGTTCAAACCGTGCGACTTGGATTCCAATTTCACACGAACTGAATGAATTCCGAACAATCTGAACAGTTTTTCACGCGGTTTGGTCAATTTTATCAAGTTTTTGGTTGAATTTGGTTATGATTTGTTCACGGATTGATTAAAACAGTGTTTTACGTGTTATATCACAAAATCAGATCATTTTATCCGTAAATTCGTTGAAATTTTGAAGAAAAAGTGTAAAAGAATGAGTAGAAGTGAGTAGAAATCAGATTTATCCGTGAAAACAAGCTGAAATGGTAAGAACTCTTCCTCTTGAGCTCTGATACCACTTGTAGGATCGGGGATTCGATCAAAACGAGTCGATCAGAAGAGTTCTAGACCAAATCAGAGGCGAAATTCATTGATTTGATCTTCATTCAGCTTGATATACACTTAGAAGTAGATTAACTGTCGATTGTATTGATTTCACAATGTTACACGAGCTGGCGACACTTCGGCAGAGGTTCGCTACCGGAATCAGAAAGTTACAAATGAAGACCTAAGACTCACTATATATAGGAGAAGCCAGGTCGCATGAACCATCCACACGAACTGGTCCACTTCGCACGACCTGGCCAGGTCGCACGAACTGGTCACCTCGTGCGAGTTGGCTGGTTCAGCCCTGTTTCCCGTTTTTCTCGTACAACGTGTCTTGGTCTATCTATTCTATTACATGACTCAATACAAGACGAATTAACAGACATATGCACTAACATTTATTTATCGAGACTACTGTTTCGCCCATTGATTTGAAATTATTATGATGTATTTTATTGAATGTTGTGTGCCGTTTTGAAGTTTGTTTATTATATAGTTACCTCTATTTGACACTTTCATATTTTATATAATTAGTTATGTTAAAATTATTAACCATGTTTGTTATTTAAATTAATTAAAAGAATATTTAGATTTGAGAGTTTAATTGATGCAAGCTCTGTTGTTGTGAACAGATGTTTGAAAATAAAACAGTAGTTGATACATCTGTTGAATTGGTCAACAGACGTTTGAAACCACTGTTGGGTTAACTGTATTTGTTGTGGAGAAAACTATGGTTGAAACTGCTGTTGGGTTAAAATGGTGGTTTAAAACCACTGTTGGGTTAAAATAGTGTTTTGTGGAAGTTGAAGGAACATGTTTGAATGCAAATGTTATTTCGTTTATAAAAGATTAATGAATTGTATATTTTTGTATTTTTTATACTCTAAACTTTAAGTATTTACCGACTGACTTATTTATTTATAAGTCTATAAATAAAACCATATTCATGATTTATATTTATTATGCATGGTTTTCTAAAAAACGACCCGTATTTGCACACGGGTCTTATCGCTAGTTATTATAAAAAGAGATAGTAAACGGCAATTTTTAATAAAGAAAAGAGAAGGTTGCGCAAGACTATATATAGAGAATGCCCTCAATAAGATCTCTAAATTACATAAGCATGCCACCGTCCATATTTCTTTGATTTGGGCAGGAGTAACACTAAGGAATTAGGTCGATGGGTGTATCATAATGTCTTTGGGCTACTGGATCTCGCAATGTTAAATGGACCCAGTTCGTGATATTTATATTGGATACGAATTACTATTCCATAGGACAATATAAATTACATAATTGCTGGACGAATGAAAAAAACGAAGAAACAAATATTAGACGGCTGAGACGTAGAGATCAGAGGCAAAGACGAAAACGAGGAGACTTGCTGGATGAATTGGAGAGCATCTTTTGCAAGAGAAAACGTCTGGGAAATCATCGGATCGAAGTGGAAGCGTAGAGATCAAGGATTAACGGGTTCTAACTTCCTAGTTTTTCTTGTTATCTATTTTTCTTGTTCTTTATGTCGATGAATTCAGTATTTAGACCTTGTTTGATTGTTTCTAAGACCATGTTTTCTGGCTAAACCTTTCGTTCCTACCTAGGTTAAGATGAATATTTAATAAAGTTTGGATTTCTATTCGTTTGTTATCGTGTCTATGGGTTTTTTCTTAAAAAGTAAAGAACTGTGAAACCTTTAATTTAGTGCGTATGCGTATCTTGTTTTGATTATTGATTGTTTTCTCGTTTCACATGAACCTTGGTGAATGTCTTTCATAGGATAGGTTTGTGTTGATTGTTCGAGTCTTTGCGGGTTCGGGTAGTCTTTGGGTGAATTGGCCAATTGCCTTAGAAACGGTAAATAAAATATATGTAGAACTTGATATTCTGCTAATCTTGTCACTGAGAGGCTCGAGGTTATTAATAGGTCTCGGTTTGATATATAGCTAGGATTAGGTTTTGAGAGAAATCGGTCTTAGTTCCCTAATCTTATTCGTGTCTATTAAACTAAGTTAAAATCCATAGTTACCTTAGACTTTCGTGCTGAGAGGTAGATTGTCGTATTTAGGCACTTTTAAAGAAGTTAGAGGACTGAGAGGAAGTCTAACCAACCGGTAATCAAAACAGCTCTGTAGAGTCTCACAAGTTTCTTCCTGAGAAGGGTCGGAAGGTCTTAGTAGGGATTTCTTAGGGTTTAGCACACAAAGATTCCGGTTCCATACCACTTTAATTTTGAATAGAAATCCATTCCTAGTTAAATAGGATTCTAGCCTAGATAGTCTTCATCAGCACTGACTAAAACCTTCGTTCAAAGTCGCGTCTAGTTAATCTAGTTATTTAGTTTAATTTTAGTTGCAATTTTAGGATTTTTAGTAACCCCCCCCCCCCAAATCAAATAAACAATTAGTATTGTCCGTGTCAGTCCTAGTCTCATTAGAGTCTTTAGCGTAGTTTAATCGAGTCTCGTGGGTTCGATATCTGGACTTACTTTAGCTTTACTAGAGTCGATCGGTTCGCTTGCCGGTTAGTAGTTTAGTCGAGTTTTAGAGAGTCTAGAGTATTACTTTGAGTCTAGATTTAGGTTAATTTTAGTTGTTTTTATTAAACTACTTTTAGCACATCAGCAACAAATCCGTGACAAATATGGACTTTAGAGCTATATTTTGCATGTTTCGTCTTTAATTTTTTGTATTTAAGTTAATGGTAATGTAATTTTTATTTATTTAATGAAATATTATTTGTTTTAATTTAAAAAAAAATAAATAAATACTTGGTAATCATTGCATGTGGCATTGTACCGCTACACCAATTTTAACTTCAAGCCACATAATGTCGTTTTGCTGATGAGGCTGCCACATGTCAGATCATGCCCAAGGGAGGGGCTTGAAACTCACCCACCACTACACATGGTCTTACAAGTATGGGTTTTGAGCTTTTAGAGTTTGAGTTAGATTTAGAGAATAATTAATGCGGTTTTACAAAATCTGTATATGAACGGTGGCCTACCCGAACAACTACTTCCAACCATACATCTTTCTCTCTATATTGTAACAACAATTACCCCCACCAACAGACACCACCTCTAACCCACCGAACAACCACCAACCCCTCCCACCATCTCCACCTGATAACCACCACCACCACTACCTCCACCGACCACTAATACCATCATGTTGCACCAGCCCCACCCAACAACCACCTTGCAACAGCCCCACCTGACCACCACCACCTTGCACCACCCCCACCCATTCTACACACACTCCGACGGCCTCCCTAACTACTTGAATCTTTTAAAAGTAGATCTAAAACCATATTCCAACGAACTCCACCGTTACCATCATCATCCAAGTCTGTAAAGTCGTTGGAGCTAGAGTTCTTGGCTTGAAACCCTAGGCGCGTTCCTCCGGCGGCCTCCCTAACTTAGATCCATCGTTATCTCTTTTACATTTTCTCTATCCGCGTTCTTCTCTTTCTCCCCCTCTCTCCTATTTCTTTCTCATGAAGTCCCTCTTTCACTTTTTGTATACACGTTTTGTTGGTGTTTTTTGAATTATACAAAGAATAAGAGAAAAATAGGAGTTTGAAATTTGAGGATTTTGATGATACAAGTTAGGGTTTGATTCTAGGGTTTGTTTTGAAAGGTAGCAGGTGTAGTGGGTGGGGGTGGTGATGGTAATGGCGACAAAGGTGGTGGGTGGTGACGGTCTGAGAAGGTAGAGAGAGAGAGATAACTATGTGAAAAAGAATTGTGTTTTTCTTTTTATATATAAATACTAAATAATAAGATACGGCAGGAAAAGACATAATTGCTCCTCATGTGAAGCCCATGTCACTGCGTTTTAACGTTTTAAATGGACACCGTTTGGGGCGATGAGTGAAATAGAGATGAGCTTCATAGATCAGGGAGGAAAATTGTTGTTTTTAAATGATTGGGGTAAAACCATTAAAACGACTAAACTACAGAGAGCAAAACAAATGTATACTCTTTGTTTTAAGTTGTTATGATGCATTATATTTCTTAGTGGTTACCACATCAGCCTAAAGTTTTAACATTCCAATTTGATGCAGTCATGTTCCTTCATATACACATTCCTATGAATAACAAAATCTTAACGTCATACAAACTGTCTTGCTTTGCTTTAGAATTCTTATGCGTCTAACTTTGAGGTGCACAAAATTCTTTGCCGCTTTTACAACATCCATTTTTATGCAAACGGAACTGACTACAAAGGAAATTAACAAAGCCAACAACTTTTGTATAAAAAATAACATAACAAAGACTTTGATGCTAAGAAAGGTAAGCTATAATGCACGGTTAGTGAACACATCCGTCTGATGTTTGTGACGTGCCCGCGCTGCAACGCATACGGATCTAATTACTAGTTAACATAAATCCTTAGAAACTATATCGAGAATAAAATAAATAGGAAGCATTAGCCCATTTCCTTGAAACTATAACGAGTATAAAATAAATAGGAAGCAGTAGCCCATTTTAAGTGAGGCTTCACGGTTCCATTCCATCCACCCAGGCTTAGTTTCTTTCATACAACCCAAACATGAAAAAAACCCAACTTAAAATAATTAATATAACTTACAAAGTTGGGCCAAAAATAGAGGTTTAAAGCCTTTGCTTTACTGCAAAGATTAAGCCTATTGGGATGCCTCACTTCAACATGTATTCTCGACTAATTCTAACAATCTTACTTATGATCTCAGATACAAAGACGCAGGGCTGGCTCGGCCCATGTATAGGACGGAAATCAGCCGGGTTGGATCCCCTGCCTGGACAGTTTGCTTCCTTTTTTTTCTGAACTAGCAATAAGACCCGCGCGCGTTGCAGCGCGGGTACATCGCAAACATCGAATGGATTAGTCCAAGCATTATGTGATGTGTTAACTATATGAAAACGTGCATTTCGACATATCATAGAAAACATAACATGTATAACAGAAAAACTGACATGTATAATCAAAAGAGATTAATTAGAAGTTTTGGAAATAAAGGGAAAAAAAGAAACCACAATTTGACTCCACTTGGTTCGAAACAAAATTGGCGAAACATTCATATAATAAGCAAGGAAGCATATTATATTTGACCTCACTCATTTTCCAAAAAAAAGTTTACGTTGAAACATACACCAACTCGAATACCAAAACGTACATATAAGTATGGACGTAAAAATGTATTTTTAAACAAAAGCATAGTATATTTGATCTGACTTATTTCCAGGAAACAGTTTTTGTCGAATAGAGAAAACCAAATTCATACCGACACGTACGTAAAAATATAAATGTAAAAATAGTTTTTTTAAGTAAAGGAAGTATAGGGGTAAAGTTGAAACACATTATTTTTAGTGAAAAATTTAATACGTTAAAGACGTGTGTAAAATCGTGCCAAGTAGCCCAATGCCACACCACCAACACAGAAAAGCTCATAAAATAAAATAAATAAAAAGAGTAAAAATAACTCTGAACGAAAAATAGACGTAAAATCATTGAATCATGCACACCCGTTACGGTATGTTAATGCGAAGAAATTACCGAAACATAAAACGTAGAAAGAAAAAAGTAAGTCAATTTAGGACCCGCACATTAGAACGAACTTGTCAAACGAAGAATAATAGACGCGTTGTGACGAACCTGTCAAATAGGAAAAACAGACAAAAAACATTGAACCATACACACACGTTGCAGCGTGTTGACTCGCCAAATTTTGAACAAAACGTAAAACAAAAAACTTGCAAAAGATGAAAAGTATAGAGGACTAAAGTTGAAAATAAAAAAGTGTTGAGGTTAAATTGTAAAACATGAAAGTCTTTGGATTAAAAGTAAATGAATAAAAAAAAAGTTAAAATGAAAAGATAATAGTTTTAGATGAAAAATGAAAATGAAAAAGAAAAGAAGAATTTTCTTGAAACTCACCACATGCACATGGTACAACTAATGATGCAAGAAAAAGTTGCTTATTTATATTATAAAAGTTAAAATGAAAAGATAATAGTTTTAGATGAAAAATGAAAATGAAAAAGAAAAGAAGAATTTTTTTGAAACTCACCACATGCACATGGTACAACTAATGATGCAAGAAAAAGTTGCTTATTTATATTATAAAAATGTGCATGACTGCTTTAGGAGCCACAAAGGATCCGTGAAAAGAAATCCCTCCCCCCCCCCCAAAAAAAAAAAAAAATTAACGTTTTGTTTCCATTTATAATATCTTTTTTATTATTAACGAGGTTGTTCTCACCCGGGCGTCGGCCATTACGTGTCTATTTAAGTCTTCACGTTCTTAATTGAGTGTGTGTTCATATGCTTAAAGAGTTAATCCTAATGATTCGGCTAAAATTATGGGATGAGATAAAGTTGTGTGAGCCGATAAAGAGAAGAAAATGTAAATATTAGTTAGTTGTTTAAAGATAATTATTAGTTTAAAGTATTATTTTTATCTAGTTACTTTATTAATTGGTTAATAAGTATTAGAGTTGGTATTGGTTTAGGATAGCTTGTTTAGCAAGTAATTAATTTAGTATAAATAGATGGGTCGAAATCTAAGTGAATCGGGCAGAGACGAAGACTCGAAATCTTAGTGACTCGAGCAGAGACGAAGAAGGTCGAAATCTGAGTGAATCGACAGAGAGTGGAAACGGTAAGTTGCAATCTTAGTGAGGCAACCAAGGAAGAACGGTGGACTTTTCTTGGTTGTGTGGATGAAACGATTTACAGGGGCATAAGCTTTTGTTTGTGGCTGTTAAAAAAAAGGAAGTTGTGGGTTTGATGTGTTGTGCACGAAGCAAGAAAGTCACCAGGAGTAATGGAAAACAAAAGAGGAATATAAAAGAGTTAATTGGATAAAAAGAAGTGAAGCAATCTTGATTAACTCATATATTTGTAAAGGGTCGTAAATGGAAAGGTGGAAAATTAATGAGTGCATGAATCACATGCATAGTACATGTATACGACATGCTGAATTCAAAGAGAAGATGCGAGGAGTTAATCGTTTGGTCTTGATGATTGTTGCTACATGTACGATTGAGGCGTTTTCAAATGGACCAAGAGCGTCTAGAAGATCGTAGGCTGGCGGTGGAAATAAATTGGATTCACGGGGTTTATGTGATAAGGAATGGATAGAGAGATAAGGAATGGATAGGGAGATTGAACGAAAGAAAGTCAGTCAAAGATGAGAGCATTACTTGGAATTCAAGATTTAGGAGGAACACATTAGGATTAAGGGGGAGAATGAAGAGTTAATCCTAATGATTCGGCTAAAATTATGGGATGAGATAAACTTAAAGAAAAGATAAAGTTGTGTGAGACGATAAAGAGAAGAAAATAATAAATATTAGTTAGTTGTTTAAAGATAATTATTAGTTTAAAGTATTATGTTTATCTAGTTACTTTATTAATTGGTTAATACTAATTTTTAGAGTTGGTATTGGTTTAGAATAGCTTGTTTAGCAAGTAATTAGTTTAGTATAAATAGATGGGTTAGGTTATATAATTATATGGATATTTTGCTTTGTTCTTTATTAATATATAAAAGTGTCGTGAGGAGTTCTCACAAAATCATTGTATTGCTGCGTTTTTGATCCAGTTGATTCCAACAACACTTGTGTTTAATTGATTGTTGCTTCCACTAGTTTAATAATATTTCATAACTTAGTTGTTTCTCAAATTGAGTTGACTGAGCAAGAGGCTTCACTTTTAATACATCAATTTTGGAGGAAGCTTTCGAAATCAGAATCATTGACATTGTTGCGGACATGTATTGTGATTTTTTATAGACTGAATCATGAGGCCTGCGATATGCAAATTTTATTTTGAAGGTACAAATTTTTGTTTTGAAACTTGCAGAATGACCAAATCGAACAGAAAGATTGACTTTTTATGAATATTTATAAAGTTGCCTCGGTGATTTCATAGAAGGAAAACTGAAAATAAAGATTTCTTCTGACACATCCCCCTCTCTGTCTCTCTCTCTCTCTCTCTATATATATATATATATATATATATATATATATATATATATATATATATATATATATAGGGGTGGGCTCTATAAGAAACCCCATCTTTTTTAAGAAACCTTGGAAACCCTAGATTCACCCTTGATTTGGTTTCACTTTAATAGATCAATGGCTCTCCTTTTTTGGTGTATATTTTAGATTTAAATTAATACATAAAGGGCATTTTGGGTAGTAAAAAGACTTTTTGAGCATTGGAAATCAAAAACCCATCTGCCATATTGTACTGTCAAATCAAATAAGAGATTTCAAAATCATACCCCTCTTTCTCTCTCCCACTCTCTACTCACAATTATCACATCTTTTTCTTCCCCCACCCCACAAACGTGAAGAAGAATAAGAACAAGAAGAAGATGGTCTAATTTCAGAATTAAAATATCTACCTTCAAGATTTCAAGAAATACTAATTCCAGATTCAGTTGCAGAAGACGATGGTGGTTGCAGATCAAAGCGTGATTCAGTTGCAGAAGACGATGGTGGTTGCAGATCTGGTGGTTGGTGGAAGGTGGTGACTGGTTCATTCTGGGGTGTTGGTGGTTGATAGCGGCGACAGTGGGTGGTTGTAGAAGGTGGTGGAGGGTGGGTGGTTGGTGGCGCTGGAGTTCGGAACGTCGTCGGAGTCAAGATCTAGTAATCGTTAATGTTCTCTCTCTCTCTCCTCTCCTCTGTCTTCAATCAAGATCTAGTAATGGTTAATGTTCATGTATTTTAAATAAATCGAAGACTTTAGGATGAGATTTTGAACGAGATTTTTTGTTGGTTTGGTTGCTTGTTTGGGGATTTTGATCTTAATAATAATTGTTTTTTGTTTTGTTGGTTTGGGCTTTTGATCTGAACAGTAAGTGTTTTTTTTTTTTTTTTTTTGTTGGGTTGTTTGAGTTACAGAAACAGATCCATAACATGTGTTAAGCACCTGTTAGAATGATATATAACGTGTGTTGATTTACAGAAACAGATCCATAAAGATATTCAATTGACAAGCTGGATGGATGTAGGCGACGTTAATGCGGGGACATTGAATAAGTCAACGATTTTGGGAAAGAAGTTTTCGTTCGTTTATAACATGTGTTAGTGGTTCATGCTGTAACAGATCCATAAAGAAGTTTTCATGTTGTAACAAGTTTCCGTTCGTTTCTAACATGTTTTGCACATTTTGGAATGTATAACATGTGTTAAGCCTCTGTTATAATCTTTTTGTAACCTGACATGTATTCATGTATAAGCTAGTGGTTTACAAAACACCATGATGTGTATATACTGATCTAACATGTGTTACAATGTATATGTTCGGAACATGTAATTGATTAACATGTGACAAGGGTGAAAACAGTCAACGGGGGCGATGAGTTTAATGGTGAGCTTAGTTAATATCGCAATCTTGTTGTAACCCCACTTGTATACATATGATAACATGTAAGCATCCATTATAACCCTACTTGTATTCATGTATATCAAAAGTGGTTTGCAAAACACCATGATGTGCATATACTGATCGTAACACGTGTACAATTTAATATGGAACATACAAGTTAATATTGTAACACCGTATACCTGGGATAACATGTGTTAAGCCTCTGTTATAATCTTGGTTTAACCCAACATGGTGTCATGTATAAGCTAATGGTTTCCAAAAGACTATTAACTTGTATAATCTTGGAACATACAAGTTAATATTGTAACACCGTACCCCGACTTGTATTCATGTATATGAAAGTCACATCCTTTGGGAAAGAAGTCTTCGTTCATTTATAACATGTGTTGGTGGTTCATGCTGTAACAGAACACCATGATGTAATCTGACATGTGTTCATGTATAACATGTGTTAAGCCCCTGTAATAATGTTATATAATGTGGGAAAGAACTCTTCGTTCATTTATAACATGTGTTTGTTTTGTACATTTTGGAATGTATAACATGTGTTAAGCCTCTGTTATAATCTTTTTGTAACCTGACATATATTCATGTATAAGCAAGGGGTTTACAAAACACCATGATGTGTATATACTGATCTAACATGTGTTACAATTTGTCTATTCGAAACATGTAATTGCTTAACATGGGACAAAGGGTGAAAACAGTCGACGGGGGCGATGAGTTTAATGGTGAGCTAAGTTAATATCGTAATCTTGTTGTAACCCCACTTGTATACATATGATAACATGTGAGCATCCATTATAACCCGACTTGTATTCATGTATATGAAAGTGGTTTGCAAGTTAATATGTGTACAAGTTAATATGGAACATACAAGTTAATATTGTAACACCGTATATGGAACATACAAGTTAATATGGAACATACAAGTTAATATTGTATAACGTGTGTTAAGCCTCTATTATAACGTGTGTTAAGACTTCCAGAATGGATGCACAAACTCCAATAGCAACTTAATAACATAGTATACCTGATATAACGTGTGTTAAGCCTCTGTTATAACGTGTGTTAAGACTTCAGAATGGATGCATAAACTCCAATAGTAACTTAGTAACAGCAGAAGTACAAACACGGGTGACTCCAACACAAAATGTTTTAAGTCCATACCGTTTTAACATCATGTACTAGACAAAACAATAAGAGTCACACATTACATATTACTAGTAAACGAAAATACATAACACTAAGAAAATGGTGGAGCTTCCTTTGACAGTCTGCCTTAGCTTTTCAGCGGCTACCTTTGCTACCTTAGCTTTTCAGCAGCTACCCTTGCTTTATTGTTTGGGTCGGTCTTGAAACGGTTTGTAAACATGTGGGTGTGCGTATGCTAGGGAAGTTATAAAAATGTGTTTTCATGTCACATGTGACACATGCATGTCCGATAAGTTCAAACTATAACACGTGTTAGTTGTGTTGTGCCGTAACATAAACATGGTCATGATCTTTGAGCATCTGATCCACGTTTGACGAAACCAACGGTCCTGAGAATTGGATCTTATTTCCCATGTATCCATCACCGTCCTAATAATAAAAAGATAAGATAACCGTTAAGTCGTTAACCAAACATAAATATTAATACATTCATAGGCAGAAAATCTTTTTTCTCAAATAACATACAAAACAGTTACTATTCAGATCAAAAAGCCCTAAACAAAGCAACTAAACCAACAAAAAATAGTTACTATTCAGATCAAAAGCCCAAACAAGCAACTAAACCAAGCACAACTTTTTAACACAAAAATAAAAACCTGTAAATTACATAAACATTTACCCCTTTTAAGAAGCATTTTAACAAAAAAAAAAAAAATCATGTTTCATCTCTAAAACAACCATTACACAAAAACCTATTAACAACCATTTTAACAAAAACATCAAGTGTGAAATGATTTTTTAAAATAAAATACTCAAGAGATTGTTGTTTCTCTCTCTAAAATAGCAACTTTCTCTCTCTAAAACACTTACCGAATCTAGAACCATACGATAAACACGATGAAGATCTTCAAACTTGCTTCTCTCTGTGTGTTCTTGATAAACATGATGAAGATTGTTGTTTCTTACTCTAGAAATCAGCTTTCAACAAGCATGAGCACAGCCGAGATGAAGATGACGACGTGAGATGAAGCTTGAGCATTTAATTCCTCATCAGTATGGAAGTCGCTGCTAAAGAACCTGTTGGGGAAACTATGGACCGGCGACATTAACTCGGAGGTTGGTGGATTTGTCTCCATGGACATTAATGTAGAAATGATAATTTGGAGTAGAAGATGACTATGGTTCTTCTGTTGAAGAAGATATAAAATGAAAAATTGCAAAAGAAATATGGGGGTGGGTGAATTGTACA
The DNA here is from genome assembly GCF_002127325.2 of Helianthus annuus. Classification (NCBI taxonomy): domain Eukaryota; kingdom Viridiplantae; phylum Streptophyta; class Magnoliopsida; order Asterales; family Asteraceae; genus Helianthus; species Helianthus annuus. The sequence goes on from NC_035440.2 coordinate 128,215,726, forward strand.
AATGAGTTGATGTGCATTTAATGATCATGTCAATTCAAAATGGGGAAATATCTTGGGTTGCATAAATTACTAATATAACCTTGGAAGCAAAAAGTAACAGGAAGTGAAAGTCACACGTGGCTAAATGTAGGCCACAAGTAAAGTTTGCTAAGTTTTCTAAGAAAATGAGGTTTCTTGCTAAGCATTATCCTATATATATATATATATATAAATAGAGAGAGAGAGAGATATAGAGAGTAAAAGGTTGTGCGAATAGTGAGAGCCTTAACTAATTCACTAACTACGAAAACACAAAATCAAATGATCACATCATGAAGAACAAAATGATATCCAAGATCACATGCTTCATGCTTCATGCTTGTACATATCCTATACATGATGGTATGTTTATCCGAGTGTCACACCAGCTAAGAAGCAAGGTTGGAGAACTCGCTAGTCGCTAGTTGGCCAGTGAGGTGGAGACTAGCGACTACTCGGGATTACTCGAGATTAATCGGGTTTAATCGGATCGGGTTTTCTCTATGTAATTTTCAATTTTATGTATACATATACACATTTTTATAAGTATATATTTTAAGTAGCTAGGTTTTAACTCTTACTCAACTCATTTTTTTAAGTATACAAGATTGATTGTTGTAATTCACATGGTTTGGTTGGAAACTAACCAGAATTTAGAGGTTTTTGCCAGAATATACAGGTTTTTTGCCGGAATCTGGTCGGAATCGCCGATTTTTGTTGGCCGACTAGGCACGATTAGGCCCGACTAGGACCGACTAGGCCCGACTAGCGATTAATGGATTGATTAATGAAAAATTACTCAGTCACTGGTCGACTAGCGATTAATCGCCGACTAATCGCCGCCTAGTCGCGATTTTTATAACAATGCTAAGAAGACAACTACCATCTGGGTGAACCAAATGCTTGATTGTTTTATTATCAATAGATGTCGGATCTATTGGTGCAAGCAAATTTTAATAGTATTTCATGAAGCAATTGTTTGATAATGGTTCCTTCTTTCTTGATTGTTTTTTTTATCAAGGGATGTTGGATATATCAGTGTGAATGGATTTTGATACTATTTTCTAAAACAATTGTTTTATGAATTGGTTCGATTTGAAGGTTGAAACAGAAATTTGACACGATTGAATTGATTTGGATAGCAAACTGCACAGAATTTTGTTTAAAGGAACTGCAAGAATGGGTGGGGATTGGGGTCTAGAAAGAGGGAATAAAGGAAGTCGTAATTAAAAGAAGAGTAAACTGTCATTTTGGTCTCTGAGGTTTGGTTACTTTTGCCACTTTAGTCTAAAACTCAAACCTTTTGCATTTGGGTCCCTGTGGTTTCAGTTTTATTGCCATTTTGGTCCAAAATGAAATCAGGTCATACTTGTCTTATAAAATCCTGCAATTTTGTCATTTTCCTCGGTGGCAAATCAGGTCATATTTGTCTTATAAAATATGATTGAAGAGGTATGGTCCCAATTCTTTGCCTACATGGTAAGGACCACACCACTTTTTCATACAACATGGCGCTTACATCAGCAAGAGCATCCAGAAACTTCCAAAAGCTTCTGGAAGACGTCAAGGTGGCACCAAAAGATGCTTCTCCCGACAGGAAGGACAACACGTGCCACCAGTCACCAAGCGCCATGTGGACCTGCAGCAAATCTAAGAAGCAGACCGACAACAACAGTACGACGTCTCTAGCAGGGGCGAATATAGGCGTGCCACGTGTACCACCACCCTGGCCACAACAGAGGAGACCAAGAGGATATTCCCCTTGGTCGGACAGCTGGCGCCCTATAGCAGCTGGCAAGGTTGCTCCTCCCTCCTTCACCCTCCGGCTATAAATAGGACCCTTCATCATTCAGGTTAATTCCATTTTTCTACTCCATACTCTCACACTCAACACACACTGTTTTATTCCTCAGAACAGTACTTATTCTCATGCCGGAGCCTGGTTAAGAGGGATACCCCCATATTCCCCTCTTAACGAGCTAACGGTGTTGATGTTTTGCAGGACCATAGCCATTCGACGAGTAGAGAAGGAGATTGAACCCACTAAAGAGACAATCCCACACATTAACCTTAGTGTTAACCTGTGTTTCATCAATGGTATTTATTTATAATAAAGAAATGATCATTTTGCCTCTGCGGAAAATGACAAAATAACGGAATTTTATAAGACAAATATGACCTGATTTCATTTTTGGACCAAAATGGCAATAAAACTGAAACCACAGGGACCCAGATGCAAAAAGTTTGAGTTTTGGACTAAAATGGCAAAATTGACCAAACCACAGGGACCAAAATGGCAGTTTACTCTTTAAAAAAATAAAAAGGAATCGAAAGGTTTGCTAGAATACTAATAATTATCTCACACACACTTATGTTTAACCGTACCATTTTAAGGGTTAACTTATTCTTCAAAGTCTCCTACAAGTACGAAGTGTAACAAAGAATTATAGAGTTATTAGTGTCAAAGAATCTAAAACCTAAACCCACTACACCATCACCCAAAACCTAAACACCCACCCACCCCCACCCCACCACCACTCAAAAACCTAACCCCCCCCCCTCCCGCAAAAAAATAAATAAAAAATTAAAAAAAAACTATACCTCACCAAAATAACCCCCCAAAAAACCTAACCCCACCCCCACCCCACCCTCAAAAACCTAAAAAAAATAAGAAAAAAAATTCGATAGGTGATGAGGGGTTTTTATATACTTCTTATTTTAGAAGCCTTTTTATTTGATCTTAAACCACCATTTTAATGTTAATATTAATATATTAATTTTAATATAGATAAGGCACTATGTAGGGGTTATAAAAGAGACATTAATTTTATGAAACAACGTACTACTTAACTAATTATAATTGTTATGGCTCATTTTCTAAGCATACATATCCTGACCAATATCCTGCCTTTGTTTGTTTATTTGTGACCAGGATGCTGGAAGAGGATATTGCTAACATCTTGGGCGATATCCTGAGGTTTATTAATTAACCACGTGCAGGTTAAAGGCTGAGACTTGCTAACAGTCAAGAGGACTTCTTCTCCTCAAGACTCGAACGAGTTTGTTGAAGGAGAGACGTTGAGCCCGAAAGACCAGGTCTGCAACGTTCGATGAAGGAATATTCGGTGGATCCCGGAAGTTTAGGATAGTTTGTTATTTTATCTTTACTATAAATAGATGGGGGCGGATCGGTTTAAGGCACACAATCTCCACTAACACTCTCGCATACTTTTACTTTCTAGCTCATTGCGAACAACACACTTGTATTCAAATTTCGTTGTAACACTTAGTCGATCCGCACCACATCCTGCACTGTATCCTGATATTTGAAGCAATAGAAGAACAAGGCAGCTGCGATTGTCAGCTCCCGAGGTTTTATGCCGGCGATCTAGATTGATCAAGGGCTTTCCTCGTACATCTCGTGTCATTTACTTTACTTTTTTGCTCATTGTTTGATCACAGATACGACTCTATATCCTGAGCCGTATCCTGAAACTGTTTTTGCAAACAACTCAATTGACATATTTTTTGAACACATTCTCTTAGCACACTACCTCACTTAACTAATTTGATCACTTAATTGCTTCGGTAATTTTTGACCAAAACAATTTGGCGCCCACCGTGGGGCAAATGGTGCTCTCTTTACTAAAAATTTTTGTCAAATCGCTAATCAGTTTTCTATTTTCAAAACTTTTTGCCACATTGTCCATAATGGCCTCAAGATCAAACATGGGTTCCTCTACTGTGTCTGCTATGACTTCTGCTACTACTGGTTCGGTGCTTCCACCACCTCCTCCAAGGACGCCAGCCTCTTCACGACCTCAGGATATTATCCCTACCCGCAGTGTTCAGGAATCTGCTCCCGTTCTAGCTTCTAATGATGAAATTCTTACTTTATTTGGAAGTGTGCAGGAACAAATGAGGCAGCAACAGGAAACAAACCAAATGCTTTTAAGGGAAATACAACTCCTGAAGTCTGGCTCGAGCAGATCTGCTGAGGATAATGTCACTCCATTACACCCCAGAGCGTTGAACTTTAGTTCAGCTGTGTATACTGAGGATAACAGGGGGAATATTGTGCCCAGTCTTCCTCAGAATCATACTCCTGAAATACCCTCCTCGGTCAGGATGTCAACCATGAGGAGCTCAGGATATGCTTCAGGATATGGGCAAAATCCTCCAACGGGTAACGTGTCAAATAATAATAATACTCATGCTACGAACAATAGTGGATCTTTGCAGGATATAGGTGTGATATCAGCACTTACTAGGGAACTTCAAAAGTTGAAGGACATGATATCCAGTGTACCTGGGGTGGTCCAGCCGATCCCGGAAGTGTCCCAAGATAGCCATAAGATATCTCGTTTTGCACATCCTATCTGTGATGCTGAGATCCCAAAGAGATTTCAAACCCCAACATGAAGCTTTACGACGGAACTACGGATCCTGAGGAGCATATTGCTCAGTATAGGGAAAGAATGGAGATTAACCCTATCCCTCCAGAGCTCAAGGAAGCATGCTTGTGCAAGGGATTTGGTTCTACTCTAACAGGATCAGCCCTAAAATGGCTGTTAAACGTTCCTCCTCACTCAATTACTTCGTTTGCTCATTTGGTTAATTTATTTAACAGTAAATTTTCTTGTTGTCGGAGTTTTGAGAAACTAACCAGTGATCTTTACAGGATAACTCAAGGGCCTCAGGAATCCTTGAGGGATTATGTGAACAAATTCAATTGAGAACCCTTGGATATCCCACATCTTGATGTTGAAACAGCTGTGCAAGCTTTCAAGATGGGATTACAAAAGGATTCTCAGTTTTATCAGGATCTTGTAATGAATCCCTGCAGGAATCTCGACGAAGCTCGTAACAGGGCTTTGAGATATATCCGTCTGGAGGATGACAGGAAGATGCAAGAAAGGATGAACTCATCTAACACGTATGAGTCAACTAACAGGAAGTCAGAATCCTCATTCAAGTCATATCGGCCTAAGCCATATGGTAGAAATGAAAACAAGAGAGTGAATGCTGTCGAAGATGAGGATCCTGAAGAGTATCCTGAGTTGTCTGAATATTGCTTTTCTGTTAACATTCCCGAATTGATGTATGCCATGCAGGGTCTAGGAGACAAGGCTAGGTGGCCTCGAAAGAATCAACAAAAGGCTGACTGGAAAGATAAGTCAAAATGGTGTGCTTTCCAAGAAGATTTCGGACATGTAACTGCGGATTGCATTGCTCTAAGGAAAGAAATAAGCTATCTTCTAAGCAAGGGATATCTGAAAGATCTCTTAGGAAGAAAGAAGAATAAAGGTCAGGATACTGAGAAGGATCCTGAGCGAGCAGCATCACCTCCCGCGGATGCCAAGATAATCAACTTCATTTCGGGAGGATCCGACATTTGTGGGACTTCGTATTCGGCAGCAAAGAGACATGCAAAGGAAGCTAAGGCCGAAAGGGGAGACAAACCTGTCAGGATGACTACCCTCACAACTGACAAAGTGATCACTTTTGATGCAGATGACAGGGATACTGTCCAGGATCCTCACCATGATGCTCTGGTAATAACGTTATATGTGGCTAACCATTTTGTACGCAGGATACTGGTTGATAATGACAGCTCCGTCAACATAATCCAACTAGAAACTCTGAAGTGAATGAATGTATCTCCAATGGATATCACTTCAAAGTCTACCGTGCTTGTTGGATTCAGTGGAGAGGCTAGAAACACAGTGGGAGAGATAAAGTTGCCAGTATACGTTGAAGGACTCAACTCGATAAAACGTTTCTGTGTGATGGATTCTTTATCCTGCTATAACATCATACTGGGAAGACCGTGGATTCACGATATGAAGGCCGTGCCATCAACATATCACCAATGCATCAAGATACCTACCCCTTGGGGAGTTGTCAAAGTTGATAGTGATCAGCAGGAGGCGAAAGAACGCTACTCATCCTTGATGAAATCCTCAACCAAACCTAGTGCAGCATAGCAATTAAAGACGCGGGCCCAGGATATCGTGGAGGATCCGGAGCAGGATGTGAAGAAAATTATCCTAGACCAGGATAATCCCGATATTTCGGTGCTCGTGGGAACCAATATCCCTCAGGATATTGAAGAACAATTAATTAACTTTTTGAAATGCAGGATGTCAACGGTTGCATGGAAGCATGAGGATATGACAGGCATATCCAAAGATATTATCACTCACAAGCTTGGAATTGATAAATCATTCAAGCCTGTGCAACAAAAAAGAAGGAAGTTTGCTCCTGAGCGGAACACTATTATCCAGGAGGAAGTTGAAAGACTATTAAAGTCCAGAATGATCAGAGAGGTTAAGTTCCCAAGATGGCTAGCAAACGTGGTTGTAGTACAAAAGAAAAATGGGAAATGGAGAGTTTGTGTAGACTACACAGACTTGAACAAAGCCTGTCCTAAAGACCCATTTCCTCTTCCCCACATTGATGCAATGGTAGATGCCACTGCCGGGCATGAAATGCTGACTTTCATGGACGCATCTTCAGGATTTCAACAGATCCAAATGGATCCTTCTGACCAGGAGGATACTGCCTTCATGACACCAACAGGTATGTATTGTTATACAGCTATGCCTTTTGGTTTGAAAAATGCAGGTGCAACATACCAAAGATTGGTAAACATGATGTTCAAAGACAAACTGGGGGACACCATGGAGGTATATATCGATGATATGGTGGTGAAATCTAAAAAGGATGAGGATCACCTCCAGGATATCAAGGGAGCATTTGATATCCTGGATCAATACAACATGAAGCTAAATTCTGCTAAATGCCATTTCGGAGTGGGGGCAGGAAAGTTTCTTGGATATATGGTGACAAAAAGGGGGATAGAAGCAAGCCCAGAATAGATCAAAGCTATCCTGGATATAAAATCACCCTCAAATATGAAGGACGTACAAAGATTGACAGGCCGAGTAGCAGCTTTAAACAGGTTTATCTCAAGATCCTTAGAGAAATTCAAAGACTTTTATGATATCCTGAAGAAGAACAAAAGATTCGAATGGGGGAAGAAGCATGAAGCAACCCTGCAGGATTTAAAACGATATCTCTCAACCGCACCTCTATTGATGAAGCCTGAAAATGGTGAACCACTATCCCTATACCTTGCTGTATCAGGGAATGCTGTAAGTGCCGTTCTTATAAAAGACCATGAAGGTCAGCAATATCCTGTTTATTATGTTAGTAAAAGTTTATTAGATGCTGAAACTAGGTACTCTCACTTAGAAAAATTAATACTAGCATTGGTCATGGCATCAACGAAGCTTAGACATTATTTCGAGACACATAGGATACATGTTAAGACAAATTATCCTGTCAAAAATATGCTTAGGAAACCAGAGATGTCGGGCAGGATGGCCAAGTGGTCAGTAAAGTTGAGTGCTTATGATTTAGTATATGAACCTAAAAATGCCATAAAGTCTCAGGCTTTAGCTGACTTTGTGGCTGATTTTAGTAGTGACATTCAGGACGAGGCAGACCTAGAAGTTCAACAGTTAGGAGAATCCTCAGGATCCTGGACATTATATACTGATGGTGCATCTAATGTAAGAGGAGTAGGATTAGGAATACTACTAAAATCGCCACAGGGGGACATATTACCCCAGGCTATTAGATGTGAATTTCCTGCTACTAACAATGAGGCAGAATATGAAGCTTTAATTGCAGGATTAGAATTGGCTAAGAGTATGAGTATCAAAAATTTGCAAGTATATGTTGACTCTTTGTTAATTACTAACCATTTCAATGGATCCTATGCAGTTAAGGGTGAGAAATTAATCGAATATCTCGATATTCTCAGAAAATTAGCAGGATATTTCGATGTTTTTATACTTGAACAGGTACCAAGGGAGGATAATGCTGAAGCGGATGCCTTAGCAAATTTGGGATCATCGATCAGGATACCTGAAGGGACCCAAATACCAATATTACATATCTTGTATCCTGCAACGAATCCTCAGGAAAAAGAAGTAGCAGGTATTCAGGATCCTGGAGCGGAGTATCCTGAAAAGGATCCTAAATCCTGGACGACTACAATCATGAGATATCTCAAGGAAGGACATATCCCCGGAGATGAAAATCCTAAGGCATTTAGGATGAAGGTATCACGATTCACTATTATAAATAATGTTTTATACAAGAAATCTCTTGCAGGACCGTATTTGAGGTGCTTGGAGGGTCCTGAAGCCAAAGAAGTACTTCAGGATATACATGAAGGGGATTGTGGTAACCATACTGGGGGCAGGTCGTTATTCTCAAAAGTATTAAGGACAGGATATTATTGGCCAACAATGAGGAAAGATGCCGCAGAATATGCTCGAAGATGTGACGCATGCCAGAGACATAGTAACATACTGCATCAACCTGCTGAACCATTATATCCTATTGTTTCCCCTTGGCCATTTATGAAGTGGGGTATGGATATAGTGGGAAAGCTACCAAAAGCCCCGGGAGGAAAAGTTTTTATGCTAGCAATGACGGACTATTTCTCTAAGTGGGTCGAAGCGGAAGCATTTGTTCAAGTTAGAGACCAAGAAGTAGTATCCTTCATAAAGAGGAATATCCTGACCAGATTCGGAGTACCAGCCGAAATAATCTGTGACAATGGTTCTCAGTTTATAAGCAAGAGAACTACTGACTTTTGCAAGAGTTGGGGAATCAAAATGGTAACATCTACTCCAGTACATCCTCAAGCGAATGGACAAGCAGAATCCTCAAACAAGATAATTGTCAATAACTTAAAGAAAAGGCTTGGAGCCAAAAAAGGAAGATGGGCAGAAGAATTACCCTTTGTTTTATGGGCTGATAGGACAACGGTAAAGAATGCAACAGGCCAAACCCCATTTTCCTTGGTATTTGGAGCAGAAGCAATGATTCCGACGGAAATCACAATACCTACTGCAAGATCTACCCTAAGTGATCCTGAGCAGAATCCTGAAGCCTTGAGTCAGGATTTAGACACTATAGATGAGAAGAGAGATGCGGCAAGGCTAAGGATGGCAGCATATCAACAGAGAATATCCAGGGCATATAACAAGAATATTAGGACCAGAAGATTTAAGGTTGGAGATTGGGTGCTAAGAAAGGCTTTTCAGAATACTACTAATCCTGCCGATGGCAAGTTAGCTCCAAAATGGGAAGGACCATACGAAGTTGAATCAGAAGCAGGGAAAGGAGCATACAGACTCAAAAATATGGAGGGGGATATGCTACCGAGGTCTTGGAATGCTATACACCTTAAGCTCTATTTCAAGTGAGATTAGAATTTAATTTCTAACTCAGGATGGTATGAATTCTACCTTTTTTAAATATGTTTGGTTTAATTTGTTCTTTGGAACCCAATACTGACTTAAGCATCGGAGGGGTGTTAGCCAAGCTAACACCCACCTTAGTTTACAACTGTTTTGCAAGATATGTTTCAGGATACAGCTCCAGGATATGTACTCAGGATAACTCGAAAGATTAGAGGATTGGCCCCCTCTCTCACGTTTAAGGGATACTGATCCCTTCACAGGTTTAAAGGTATTCACCTTTCTTCCGAATTGGGTTTAAACACCCCGCCTGGAGCGCAAGTTATTCAGGGATAGTTCAAGGTGGCGGGACCAGTCCATGTAAAAGTGGCTGACAATTTCGTTACTGTTGGCTATATCCTGAATCCTAAAGGTATATGAGGATTGATCACCCTCTCTCACGAAAGGGTATTTTCATACTCTCTAAGGTTTAAAGGTTTTTACCTTTCTAAGTCTTGGAGTTTATACACTCCCGCCTGTAGCGCATGAAAATTTGGGATTTTCCCCAGGATACAATGGATTTATCTCCAGTATATCCTTGGGTTTTGCCCTTGGGACGTAAAAAATTGCCTATACGATGGAAACTGACATTCAGAAGATTTCTAAAGTATTTGAAGGCATTGTACACAGGGGACATTCCCACCAAGGTGGTGGTGTAATGCTAAAAGGATGAGGCTTGGAACTAATGCACTAAGTACCTTGCACAGGGGACATCTTCATTGGAAGAATTGCAAAGGGATTGAAGTTTGGTAATAGGTTTATACCCTATTTCTGGTATGATCTTTCCTTTGTAAACATCGTCTAAGTTTTTAGTAGCATTATGATAAGTATCCTGATATATTCTTAAAGTCCTTTTCAGAATATTTGATTAGGGTGTTTGAAACTAGTGTTAGTTTGGAACTTTGATCATTTAAATATTATCAAAAACTGGTTTTGAAAAAATAGATTGTTTATCAAAAACTTTCTACAAAGTTGAAGGGATGTTTGGAAGTTCTATCTAATAAAAAGTTTTTACAGTATATCGCTGAGCATACTGATCAGGATATTTTATAAGATAACAGTATGAAATTTTTTGCAAAGCTAAGGGTCATACTTAGAAATATAAAAAGATGAAGTTATTCTTGAAGCAATCAATACTGGTTGATAACCGAAGGTTTCATCCTGAAACCCATGACCCATCCACCTTCGGCTATCAAATTGTTTAGATGCAGAAATATAAATTGTTCATAAAAACATAAAATTGTTCGAATAATTCAAGGGAAATAAGCTCTAGGAGGTAGTGCCTTCTTGGTCCATAGTGGTTTCAGCAACATCCGTCTTGGGATCCGCCTCAGTATCCTTTTAAGCATCGGTTGCTTTTTCGACTGTTTTGGAAGGTTCATCGACAGTTGATTTGGAAGAGGTGCCACCAAGGTTCTTTAGCTTGGTCTCCCAAGCACCAACATCCCAAGAAGGGCAGTTGAAACCTAATGTTTTGGCTTCATGTGCCATCTTCAACCTGGCTTGGAGGAGAGAAATGACGACGGAGCTTTTGAGGCTTTCCCGGTAGCTGACCATATCCCGTTCATACTGCACATGGGCGGCTTCCAAATCGGCCTGGGCTTGAAGAGTAGCTTTGTTGAGAGCAACTTGGTGTTCTTGGGTCATAGCTTTGTATTTCTCCTCGTAATGACGAGATTTGGCGGCCGCAATCATACCTTGGTCGGAGATTGTGATTTCTGCTTCCTTTAGTTTAGATTCAAGTGTCTCGTTGAGCTTGCAGGATTCTTGATATAAGTTAACCAAGCGCTCAAGACCCTACAAAGGTAAGACGATAGGTATTAATATTGATAAATCTTTGATAATAATGTAAATTGCAGGATATGATATGAGAATACTGACCTGGTTAAGAAAAGAAGTCATAAACCCGCTAGCTTCAATGAACCCGTGCTTCTAGTAAGGAAATGTGTCAGAAATGACAGGGGAATCAGGTTCTTTCCTTTTGCGGGAACTTGAACTCCGGGGTTTGGTAGCTGGTGAAGGTTTAGGAATGATGACGGCTTTGGAGATGCTGGGTTTGGATGTAGCTGTGGTCTTGGGGCTAGGTTCTTTCTTGACCTAGATCTGGTCAGAATAGCTGTCCAATTCGTCAAGATCAAAGACTTCAGGGATCTTAGCTGGTGCTGCATAAAGGGAAAAGTTTTACTCTTTATCTTATCATTATACTGTTGCGACTAATTATTTTGAAAGAAATTCTTACCAGACATGTCGGATGATGAGTATTGGCTGGAACTCGGGACGTGTGTAGTGAAAGTCCTGTCTATTGCAGGTAACCGGTAAACAGTATTGATTCTCTCTTCTGACTCAGCAGTAGGGGGAGCAACTTCCTTGAAGTTCACTGCATAAAGATCAAAAAGAAGAGTATTAATAGAAAATAACAATTAAATGGTCTATAAGGATATTTATGATCCTACCGGTGGTTAACCACTCCACCGGAAGGCTGGCACCCTCAGCAATGGAGTCTCGTTTGACAAAGAAAAATTTGCGCTGCCATCCGTCTTCGTTTTTGGTGGCCTTGAGAATCAAGGGTTTGCTGGATGTCGAGAAGAGCAAGAATCGGCTAGAGCCGTGGGATCGGAGGCGATAAGCAATAGGCAAATCCTCGATGCGAAGGTCGGAACAATGGAGATTTTTGATTTGGTTAAGTACAATTAGTACTCTCCAAACCATGGGCATGGTTTGGGCAAAAGAAATGCCGGTGGTTCGAAAGAATTGCATCATGAATTCAGGAAAAGGGTATCGAAGACCTAGTGAAAAGGGATATGCTGGAAAACAAACCCATTCAATGGAAGAAACATCCGATCGGATTGACCGATCGAATGGTCTGAAGACCGTGTTATCAGGGAAAGCGCCGGAAGCTCTTAAAGCTGCATTGTCTGCGTTGTCAAAAGCACATATCTCCTTATCGGGATTTTTAAGGAGATTCTGCTGGGTGAAGGTCTCGGCATCCATTGCAAGTAAGGTGAAGTAAATTGACAGGAAGAAAATCAGAAATGGAGAAATTACCTGAGGGTTCTGTTGAAGGTATCTGCTTTTCAAACAAGAAAAGAGAAGATATAGGGGCATCGTGGATCTCCATTGAGTAAAAAACGCGTTGGAAGTTACGATGTGATCTTGACCGTCGCTTCGTTTTAAATGCCTTGAGTTATGGGATAAGATTTTTGAAATATATCCGTTGGATTGGTATACCAACCGATATATTTGGGGACAATTGTTATGGCTCATTTTCTAAGCATACATATCCTGACCAATATCCTGCCTTTGTTTGTTTATTTGTGACCAGGATGCTGGAAGAGGATATTGCTAACATCTTGGGCGATATCCTGAGGTTTATTAATTAACCACGTGCAGGTTAAAGGCTGAGACTTGCTAACGGTCAAGAGGACTTCTTCTCCTCAAGACTCGGACGAGTTTGTTGAAGGAGAGACGTTGAGCCCAAAAGACCAGGTCTGCAACGTTCGATGAAGGAATATTCGGTGGATCCCGGAAGTTTAGGATAGTTTGTTATTTTATCTTTACTATAAATAGATGGGGGTGGATCAGTTTAAGGCACACAATCTCCACTAACACTCTCGCATACTTTTACTTTCTAGCTCATTGCGAACAACACACTTGCATTCGAATTTCGTTGTAACACTTAGTCGATCCGCACCACATCCTGCACTGTATCCTGATGTTTGAAGCAATAGAAGAACAAGGCAGCTGCGATTGTCAGCTCCCGAGTTTTTATGCCGGCGATCTAGATTGATCAAGGGCTTTCCTCGTACATCTCGTGTCATTTACTTTACTTTTTTGCTCATTGTTTGATCACAGATACGACTCTATATCCTGAGCCGTATCCTGAAACTGTTTTTGCAAACAACTCAATTGACATATTTTTTGAACACATTCTCTTAGCACACTACCTCACTTAACTAATTTGACCACTTAATTGCTTCGGTAATTTTTGACCAAAACAATAATATTTCACAATATTAAAGGAAACGAAGTACCGTTTCATGAATGGAGGTAATGGTTCGAATGGTGTGTCTCATCTATATCTATATATATTAATAAATGAGATATTTTGGGCCATTTGTCTTTGAATGGTGGAACCATTTTGCTTATGTGGCATCCATTGGTTTAGTGGAGATTGATTTTGGGAGGGAATTCATGTAGTTTCTTTGTAAACAAACCAATTTTGATAAAACACAAACCAAAATCTAAATTCCACGCGGGATCCGGATTGCTTGGGTGGGTATTTACGGGTTTCCCAAATAACCCAACTTTAATATGGATCATATATATAGTTTTGATTGAATTATTGTTCATAATATTCATCACACGGACAACCTCTTTATCTCTCTTCTCTCTCTTTTACCTAACTTCTCCGATCATAATCTTCAACCAAGAAACCTTTACAAATCTAAGGTAAACTACATCATCTAACAGACATACTCTGTATGTGATTTTGTCCGATTGTTTAGGATAGTTTTTTTGTTCAAAACCCTTTCGGCTGATTTGCATTATTTTTTTTTGTTCTTTTTTTTTTGTAGATCCTTCCACTTATCCTGAAAAAGGACCTATGCCAAACATCAAGAAGCCAAGCGCGCACGACACGCGCGATACTTATGGTGAAACATAAAGTAATTACGTGCAGTATTCCCATCCACAAAGAAAGCCGATACAAAGTCGTTTAGGCACGCGCAACATGAATGCCGAATGGGACAATGAGGAAGATGATCTGACGTACAAAGGAGAAAGCACGTTGTTCAGCAGATTACCACCAGAGCATGAGTCATACAAACCACACAAGCGCGCAGGCTACAATCCAAAAGCAGAACATGACTACTCTTTGAGCTATCGCCCAGATGGCATGGCTGAAAATTCCAAATTCGTCAAAGAGATTGCAACAGCCGATATTGAAAAGACAAAACTGCCACACAACGTGGGCAAATACAACAGCTTAACAGATCCCGATGACCACCTCCAGGTTTTCAATGGCGCAGGAGTAACAGGAGGCTGGAACTTACCAACTTGGTGTCATCTTTTTGCACAAACCTTTATAGGTGCGGCGCGCGTCTGGTTTGATAGTCTACCAACATGAAGGATCAAATCATGGATCGATTTTAGAGACAAGTTCCTCGCACATTTCTCTCAACAGCGCAGGCACACTAGAGACCCAGCTGACTGTTTGAATATATGGAGGAAAGATCACGAAAGCGTAGAAGATTTCATCACCAGATACAACAAAGAATGTCTGGAAATCGATGATGTAGGCGAAAAGATGATGCGCGCACACTTCATGAGGGTTGTGAAGTGTGACGACCTGATCAAACGATTGAAAGGAAGAGATGGAGGCCCCAAAGATTAGGAAACCTTCATTGAGGCAGCAAAAACAATTGACCGGTGATGACAACCGTCAATATAACCACAACGATCGGCGCAACAAGAAAGGCACAAGCCAATCATGGAAAACCTCCAGTTACAGGGAAAGAAGCCCAGTAAGGGAAGACGCACGCAACACGATCAATCAGATCGCTCATCGCAAAGAGGTAAAGAGAGAAAATAGAGAAAAAAAGTGGACGCCCCTAACAAAGACACCTTCTGAGGTCATGTCAACTGAAAATCACCAGTTCAAGCCACCTTTGCAAATGCGCGACAAAAGAGGCCAAGACCCAAATCTCTTCTGTGAATTCCACAAAGATACTGGTCATTTAATCGATGATTGTTTTAGCCTAAAGCAGGAGATAGAAAGAGCCCTAAGGGATGGAAGGCTCACACACCTAGTGAAAGGCGGGAAGCATGATAACCGTCAAATCCATAGAAGAGAAGAAGGGCCAGACAACAAGAAGCTTCGAAAGTTAGAAACTTACATGGTTCAAGGAGGACCACGTTGGCCAAGAAAGAATTACAACAAGCGCACACAAGATGACTCATGGCACGAAAGACAAGTTGTCTTCCCCATAGTAAGAGGAGGTCCAAGAGAGAGAAGACCCATAGTCATATCTGGGGTAATCTGTCATTATCAAACCGACTACATTTTCATTGATCCAGGGAGCACCGCAGATATCATATACGAACAATGCTTCAATCAATTTGACCAAGAGGACAAAACACACTTGGAACCAGTAGATTACCCACTAATTGGTTTCTGTAACGAAGTTGTTTTCCCTCTCGGCCAGATATCATTCCCGGTGCTACTCTCAGATGGACGAAATTCAAGAACAGAAGAAGTAACATTCATGGTGCTACCTGCACACTCAAGACATGATATCCTTTTGGGAAGAGAATCCCAAGGAAATTTTAGTATGATCTGCTCCGGACCACGTTCAGCTGTCGGATTCCCAATAGAGATAGGGGTAGCAATAATCTACGCAAGCAAAGAAGTCTTGGCAACAGATGAAATCAGGCTAGCAAAAGCAAGCAAGAGCGCACCTCGCGCGGAAGCTGAAAAATAGGTGTTAAACAGCAAATATCCAGAACAAACGGTCACCTTGGGCCCTGCAATGTCTGACCTCACGCGCGCGGCGCTAAAAAAGTTGTTGTTTGAAAACATGGATGTGTTCGCCTGGACACCAGCTGACATGGTGGGGGTTCCACGGCACATAGCAGAACACAGATTAAACGTCTCAGAAAGTGCAACACCGGTGGTACATGCCAAGCGCCACTTGGGAGACATAAAGCATGACGCTATGCAAGAGCAAGTCATGGAACTGTTGAACGCTGGTATCATCAGAGAAGTCCGATACCAAACCTGGGTGGCGAGCCCTGTAATGGTACAGAAACCAAATGTTAGTTGGAGAATTTGTGTAGATTACAAAGATCTAAACAAGGCATGCCCGCGCGACTGCTATGCTTTACCAGATATTGATGAAAAGAGTGATTCGCTAGCAACGTTCAGATGGAAATGTTTCCTTGACTGTTATAAGGGATACCATCAGGTGTAGATGGCCATCCAAGATATAAGACTGCGTTTCGCACGCCAATAGGGCTATACTGCTACACAAAAATGCCTTTTGGCTTAAAGAACGCAGGTGCAACTTATCAGAGATTGATGAATGAAACGTTCAACGATGCCATTGGAAAATACATAGAAGTGTACATGGATGACTTGGTCATCATGAGCAAGGAAGAAAGCATGATGCTGGTCAACGTTCAAAAAACGTTCGACACACTGCACAGAGTAAGTATCAAGCTAAACCCAGCAAAATGTTCTTTCGGCATGGAGGAAGGAAAATTCATGGGTTTCATCATAACAAAAGATATGTTTAAAGTCAATCCTGACAAGGTGCAAGCGATCGAACGGATGCCTTCACCATCAACAATTAAGGAGATGCAAAAATTGGCTGGACGGCTAGCAGCATTAAACCGTTTCCTAGCCAATCACGCAGCAAAGTCATTTCCATTTATCAAAACACTCCGCAATTGCATGAAAAAAGACAATTTCAGTGGACTCCGGAAGCCGAGAGCGCATTCCGAGAGATGAAGGATTGTCTCATAAGACTGCCAACATTGACGGCTCCAGTGAAAGGAGAACCCCTAGTAATGTATCTATCAGCATCCGATAAAGCAGTTGGAGCAGTTCTGCTCGTGGACCGCCAAGGCGTTCAGACACCAGTTTGTTATGTGTCTCGCACTCTGAACAATCCAGAAACACGGTACGCCATAATGGAAAAACTAGTGCTGGCACTGATTCATGCATCAAGACGGTTGCGCAGGTATTTCGCCAATCACGTCACTCATGTGTTAACAAATTACAACATTAGCAACATCCTTGCAAGGCCTGAGATATCCGGAAGATTAGCAAAGTGGGCTATAGAGCTGGGAGGCCATAATGTGGTTTTCAGACCAAGACCAGCAATCAAGGGCCAGGTGTTGGCCGATTTCATGACAGAAGTACCTGACGACAAAGATAGGGAGTGCAAGGCAACGGAGAAAGCTGAAAGGCAACATACGGAAGAGCCATGGCTAATGTACACAGATGGCGCATCCAATGAAGATGGCGCAGGCGCAGGACTTAGGCTGGTAAGTCCAGACAAACACGAATTCACGTACGCCATCAGGCTAGACTTCAAAAGCACGAACAATGAAGTTGAATACGAAGCTTTTCTTGCCGGTTTGAGATTGGCAATCAAGATGAAGTCAACACATTCAGGCGCATGTGGACTCCATGTTAGTAGCCGGGCAAATCAATGGCCAATACGACGCCAAAGGAGACGTGATGCACTCTACTTGGACCAAGCAAAAACATTGCTGCATAACTTCTATTCCTACAAGGTACACCATATCAACCGGAGGGAGAATAAACCAGCAGACGCGTTAAGTAAACTCGCATCCACAAGTTTCCAGCACCTAGCCAAGGATGTGCGCATTGAGGTTTTGAGCAACCCATCGGTACCACTAAGAGAAGTAAGCGTTATTCAACTAGGAACAACGTCGTGGATGACTCCGATAATTCTGTATCTCCAATCTGGAGTACCACCAGAAAACAAAGCTGAAGCAAGAAAAGTGCAATACAAATCCGAACACTACCAGATGGTCGACAGAATTTTGTATCGGAAATCCTACTTAGGGCCGTTGTTAAGATGCGTCGACCCAGAAGATGCAAACTACCTGATCCGAGAAGTACACGAGAGCATCTGCGGCATCCATGCCGGCCCAAGAATGGTAGTAGCAAAAGTGATGAACGTCGGATATTACTGGCCTGGAATGCATCTAGATGCAGTGAAAATTCTGAGAAAATGCAGCGGCTACCAGAGGCACGCCCCGAAAACGATGCGCCCTAAAAATGAACTAGTTCCAGTAACAACGGCGTGGCCGTTTCAACAGTGGGGGATAGATATGGTTGACCCTTTTCCAGAAGCCCCTGGCACTGTGAAATTCATAATAGTCGTAGTCGACTATTTCACAAAATGGGTGGAAGCAAAGGCACTCGCGTCAACCACATCTACCGTAGTTAGGAGGTTTATTTGGGAGCAGATCATATGCCATTTCGGGCAACCACTAAGAATTATCACCGACAACGGGACAAATTTTGCTGCCGACGATCTCCAACGCTGGTTCAAAGAGCTGCACATAGAGCATTCCTTTTCCTCGGTTGCGCACCCGCAGGGAAATGGTCAAGTTGAAGCCGTTAACAAGAGCATAGTGGATGGTATCAAAGCACGGCTGGGAACGCAACGAAGAGGTTGGGTTGATGAACTACCAAGCATATTGTGGGCCCATAGAACAATGCCCAAGACGAGTAATGGAGAAACACCGTTCAGCCTAGTCTATGGGTCCGAAGCTGTGATACCAGCAGAGATCGGCCTACCATCCCCAAGGATGCTCTCCATGAACATGATTAACAATGAAGAAGAAAGAAGGTTGGATCTAGACCTTCTAGAAGAGAGAAGGGAGATGGCGGCAATCAACAAGGCTAAATACAAGACCAAATTGGAGAAGTATTACAACAGCAAGGTCCGCATTTGCACGTTCAACCCCGGCGATTACGTTCAAAGGGACAACGAGGCGTCTAACGCCGAAAAACCGGGCAAGTTAGCTCCCAAGTTGGAGGGGCCTTATGTTATAGATGAAGTTTTGGGAAAAGGAGCATACAAGCTACGCATATTGGAAAACAAGGAAGTTCCACGAGCCTGGAACGCCCAGCAATTAAGAAAGTGCTATATGTAAACGGTCGAAGTTTTTTACGTACTTGTAACGGCCGCGCGCCAGCACAATTAACAGTAATACAAGAAGTGTCTAGCTATCTTATCTAATGTGAATTTTTGTCACAACTGCATATATTACTTTGGGCATACACGAAAACATCAATGGCTCAACACTAGGAAACGTTGTAGACCTCCAAGGCTTGTCACAACCAAGTGCATAGCCGGGTCAAAAACATAACCAAAGCCTAAAAAACGCCAAGTAAATACTTCGTGCCCACATAAACACGAAAGCATCGATAACATGGTAAATAAACATTGTAGGACCCCCAAAGCTGAACATAGCTGGGTCAACGCAATAACCTGTAACTCGATCACTTCGTACACACGAACCAAACGACGCGCGCAAACGACAGAATAAACGTCGTAACTAACACAGCATAACCTGTCAAGCACCATCATTCATTCGTGATACCTAATCAAAGTAATTACACATGCACATATTGTAACAAGAGCAAAATTCACAACAAAAAAGGAAGCAAAGCTAAATATTAACATAAACCATGTCAAAAGCAACAAAATGTTAACAGACGATAATTATAAAATAAATTGTTCACGAAACTGTCAATTGATTACAAGGCTATTCAAGCCCATACACGGCGTGCAGGCCGGAATTCTTCAACCTTGATGACTAGGGCCAGCACCTCCAGCTCCATGGCCTTCATCACCAAGAGCTTTCTTCAGGAATTCAACAGCGTTAGCCTTCTGAGACAACTTTTCAACAACTTTTACAATGCCAAATTCAACAAACTCGTACTCACGGCGTTTGGCGGCATACTTTCCGGAACAATCTTCCTTGAATAATTCAAAATGGTAATCTTTTTCATTATTCACAGCAGCAGCTCTGCCCTCGCTGTAACCTTCCTTCCGCCCGCTATTATATGCCGCTTGACCCAACTCAAACATGTAGTTGGCAAGCTCATGAGATTTCACAATACGTTCAGAAATGTACAAGAAGCATACAGAAACATAAGAAAAGTAATAAACACAAATCAAGAATGAACATGTAAAAAAAGGTACCAGAGGCACCGCGTGAGAGAGGAGCCATTTGCAATCAGCAGAAACCTCCTCAGCAAGAAGTTCAGAAGCTTTGCACTCCGCAACCTTCTCCTCACCAAATTTCTCCAACTTAGCTATGCGCTGGAGATACTCTTCTTATCTGTTCTGAGACGCAACACGCGCCTGCTCAGCTTCCTCATGAATCTTGTGTTTTTCACCAGACATCCGAACAATCGCTTCACGTTGTTCTTGCAACTCCTTATTAGTACGTTCACAAGCAATCTCCCAATCCTTCTGCTTCTGGGTGTTAACCTGTTTTTCCTAAGCAAGTTTTTGTTCAGCATCAGACACCCTCCACAACAAACCCTTCTTCTCAGCATTAAACTTCTCCCTTTCTTCCGCAAATGCCTTCTTCTCTTTTTCAAACTCAAGTGTCTCCTCCCCCATCAGTTTCCACTCTCGAACAATCTCTTGAGAGGTGGCAAAAAAGTTAACCCCGACATGAATATGATCATCTAACAGATCAAACCGGTTGCGCTTTTTCTGAAATAGCCTCTCAGCAGGGGGAGAGACAAAGAGAAGAACTCTCGGCAATTATCAAGCTCATTCATTCGGGAACCCTGGGCCAAATTCCAACGAGGAGCATGCGGCAAATCATCACATGCTGGGTTATGAGTATCCCAGGAACCAGCTTGGACATTTTCAAACTCATGACCACGGGGTACCCCCGAGGTGGCACCACCACCAGAAGCTGGAGGACGTCGGGTATAGATGGTTTGACGATGCGTAGCCTCACTAGACTCCGCTTCAGTTTCAGCACCCTTGCCTCGACCATCACCACCAACGTCACCCGCACCATCACCACCTGCACCGTCACCACCACCTTCTCCGATTTGTTCTACTTCCACATGAACTTGTTTCTCCTTCTCAACCGGATCTTCAGGGGGAGTGGACAAACCCAAAGTCCTAGAAGGCGGAGAGGTTGGAGGAGTAATCTTCGAAATATCAAATCTACGAGAAGCCTTACCCGGCTTCGCACCTGTTGCAGTACAGACAACATAATCAGAAAAAAGCAAAAGAAATGGCAATCAGAACAGACAAATGGGAAAATCTTGTACCGCAGGAACCAAAAGCCTCGAAAATCTTTTCCAACAGGTTCCCATGCTTGGCAGTAAAAACTTCAAGGTCAATCTCAGACTCCGAAGGAGCAGGAGGAGCTTCCTTCTGGAGTCTGGCTCTTTTCGACGCAAGCATAACAGCAGCCTGCTCATCAAGTTTCCGTTTCTTATCTTCCAAAGCTTTCTTCTTCACGCTGTCGTCAGGATCAGACCAATCACGTTTCTCTCCTGCCCCTAAACCAGACAGTGTATCAGAAACGAGAACATAATCTAGGAAAGGAAGGGTAGAGGGACGCTTACGAGGAGTTTCAGTGGCTTTTTCCTCAGCCCCCTTCTCCTTCCCCTCTGACCCATCCAGTTTTTTCTTCCTCCGGGTTTCTAACTGATCAGCAGTTTTAACCGGAACCTCAATATCAACAGGCTCATTTGAAACCCTCTGCGCCGGACCTGCATGAGGGGAATGAGGGGTTAGGCCTTCATGAGATCTGTCAGAACCACCACTCGAAAGGACAATAACTTCCTCCCGAGTAGGGTCAGTAATATCATCAACATCATCTTCACCATCTTCACCTAAAATAGTATTAGCATAAGCGGCAAAGCTCTCGCTCGTAGGGTGCAAAAAATGGTAACGGATCTGATCCAACCATGTCAGTTTCCCGTCAGCTTGAATCGCTTCAATCATAGCACTAGCAGCTTTCGAGTCAAGAACGTTCAACAAACTATACCCAACTGCAAAATGCAAAAGACATGAAGAACAACATAACAAAACCAAAGGAAAACAAAAAACTAAACAAACAACACTACATACGTTTGCCTTGGTAACCATAAACAGGGACACCCAAAGGGTTTTTCAGGACCCACAGCATGCTCATACCAGCACCCACCAAAGCCGTCTCCTCAAGTTGAGAAATAGAAGTAGCTTTCTCTATCAACTTCTTGTACCATGCTTGCTGAGCAAAATCAACAGCCACACTCACCTTAGGGATCCCTTCACTTTCTGCCCGATATTGCATATCCAGCGGAATAACACCACGACGGATGTAAAAGAACTTCTGTTTCCAGTCATGTAGGCTTTTCGGAGGATTGGAGCTACAAGGGATAACACCACTGGGTCGGGAGTTAAAAGAGTAAAAACCACCAGTGTAGGTCACCGTATAAAATACATTGAACATCTCAAAGGTCGGTTCAATACGATTGGCCCTGCAGATAAACTCGAAATGGGTAACACGAGGAAGCCCCAAAGCATTGATTTGAGAAATATGAAGGTCGTAATTCGTCAAAACCTCAGCGGTGAACTTCGTCATGCGTCCAGTTGGCTCAACTTTGAAAAGTCACCAACACGCCACGCGCCATGCGTCCAGTCGGCTCAACTTTGAAAAGTCACCAACACGACACGCGCCATGCGTCCAGTCGGCTCAACTTTGAAAAGTCACCAACACGCCACGCGCCATGCGTCCAGTTGGCTCAACTTTGAAAAGTTACCAATACACCATGCACCATGCGTCCAGTTGGCTCAACTTTGAAACGTCACCAACACGCCACGCGCCATGCGTCCAGTTGGCTCAACTTTGGAAAGTCACCAACACGCCATACGCCATGCATCCAGTTGCCTCAACTCTGCCAACTCACTAACACGCCATGCGTCGCGCATCCGCTTGGATCAATCGCGCAGGAGAAACAACATGCATCAAATAAAAAACCACTATACTTAAAAGTCCAGAATCCCTCCTAGACGATCAACTCAACTAGAAGGCACACTGGACTGGGGGGGACTTGATGATCAACTCATCATAGTCAATAATCACAGTTTAAATGCACGTCAGAAGTCTAAAAATAATATTACAAGCCGATTCGAGAGTATAATAAAATATTACACAACGGTTGTGAAGTGGATCCACAGGCGGATCAAAATAAAAGAAATATTGTTCAACAGACTTAAAGTGATAAAGCTTGCAAGACTTTTTATTTAATCACTCAGGAGTTTCCAGCCCATTAAGTGTAGTACCGGCACTTAACCTTTTTGGAAAACACGTCAGTTTACACTGGTAAATACAATTAACTGACTCTTTTTGAAAAGTGTTTATAAAATTGATTTAAATGCACAAGGCACAAATATTCTTTTATAACTTGGGACAATTATTTAAAATAATCTTGAATACAGAGTTATATGTTTGTCGTCCATTCAGTAGCCCGGGTTAGAAGTACCGGGTTTAAGATTAATAGACACACCACTAATATAATCGCACGACGAGTTATCCTCAACGAGTGGTTATATCTTTTTCATATGCAACTGTCAGGTGTATGCCTACACCCCATGCTTAAGTCGTGGCCATTCCTAATGAATGAGCCGAGGATATCCAGGATACAGTCATTAACTCCCCAAAGGCATTGCATTAAACAAAACAGATTAAAACGGGTTATCTTAACCACTAATCGATTAAAGATTTAATACCCGACCAAGCGGTAATAATTTACCGTATCCCAAGCCCGTATAAGGGAAAATAAGTTAAAAGTATTTACTTGAGCTAAAATATAATTTTAATCTCAGCCGTATATCAAATCAGCAAGTACAGTAGCTTTTACCGGGCTCCTATTCTGGAACGAAGGTTTTAATAACCTATTAGATTCCTAAGGGGTCTTATTTAAGTTATAACTTAGACCGGTTAGTTTTAAAGAAAGGTTTACGGTTCAAAACGCAACATTAAGCGAAGACCGGATTAGAATTTGATTTAGACCCAACAAGTAGGAAGACTTGTATAACACGGGTAAACTAAATACATTCTGGATTTTGAAGTGAAAATGATAAGGTTTGACCCGTTTCGGTTAATTTATGCGAACTAGTCACATAAACCGTACCGAACGCGAATATGCATAACGGGTAACCAAAAGAGTCATGTACATGTTCCACAAGTTAATATGTTTTAAATAAGTTATGATATCAGTAGGATACCTTCCATTATGCCCAAAATGAATTTAAGACCCATTTAAGCCCTGTAGGGGTATTTTGGTCATTTTAAAGTTCATAAAAGAGGTTTAATTATAAACTGAAGATCTGGTCCAAAACCTTCTATGAAAATATTTGTTTTATGTGGTTATAACACCAAGATATCATACATATGTGTGTTTAATCGTTTATGGCCAAACTATGCACCGTAGGGGCATTCTGGTCATTTTACATATGCTTAAAGGGTCAAATTTGGAAATCTGAGTTCAAGACTTAAGCTTACTATTAAAGTATAAAAAATTATTTTTAAAATCAGTAGGTAATAAGTCTTAAGCATTAAATATGGTTTTAAACCATACTATGCGCTTAATAGGCGTAAAAGTCGGTATTTGACGATATTTGAAATGTTTATAAAATTTTTAAGTACTGATCCATTTATGAAGCTTAAAATATTTTATTTAACATATGAAATCAGTAGGAAAAGGTTTGGTATTAAAATGTTATGTAAAACTTATTTTATCAATGAAAAAGGCAATTTCGTCAATACCGAATTTACATTAGAACTCTATAATATGATCAGTATAAAATTTGACAAAAATTTCCAAAAATCCCTAAATATTATATTATAACAGTGAGTAGCAAATTTGGTGCCAAAAATTGGGTTTAAATATGATTTATACTGAAAATGCCATTTAATTAATAAAAAGCTTTCATTTTACGATATCCCGCATAACTTTTATTTTAGACCATGAACTGATGTCAAACTTTTAGGACATACTTAAATATCAGTAATGAAGGTTTTTTTCCTCTCACATTTTCAGAAATCTCGTTTTTATATCAAAAGGGCATAATGGTCAACTTTTAAGCATTTAACGGAAACATGTAAATGATTCAGATTTCAAAGGAACCATATAGTATAATCTCAGAGGGTTATACTAACATGTAATATGGTCCTAAAGAAACCCTAAGGCATATCTAAACTAAGCTAAATCGGGTCAAAACTGAAAGTCAAAGCAAAAGTCTACTTTTGCGACTTTCAGTTGCGAACCGAGCCTAAACTCAGAATTGTCGGGTTGAACATGCCTAATCATGTTCTTATATTATTTACCAGGTTATTTAAGTGTTAAAACATGTTCCATAACTTCAGCACTATCAGTTATGAATTATTTTGCAAAAACAGACTCGTTTAACTTTTCGGTTATGTAGTTTGACCCGACAATTGAATGAGATAACGTGATAATTAGGAGGTGCCCTTTTAAGGGTTTAACACCTACATAATTACCAACACATAGCCACTTTCAATTCGAAAAATGGCTGGACCGTTAGTGATTAATCACAAAGTCAAAGCGTATTTACGATATCTTTGACTTTCGGTCATTACACTAATGAAAACTTAATTACAGAGGCTAAGCACACTTACAAGAGTCCTTAGCACGAAAATTTAGACTAAAAGAACTTCCTTCCAAAGTAGGATGCTCTAGAGAATGAGATTGAAAGCTCCAAAGTTGAGAGTGAGTTTGATAGTATGAAATTTGAACTTGTAAGTGAGAATGGCTACCAAATCTTCACTTATTTATACTAATAGAGGTTGCCACCAGATCATTACAGGTGTTAGGGCTCTTCCCTGATGATCACAAGTGTCCAAAATGGTTTTTAAAACCATCAAACAATCCATAGAATCGAACTAAACCATGCAAGGGTGAAGAGATGTGGAGTGACCTGCACCTGTGCATGTTTTTGCCCAGATAACGCCGCCGCGTCACGCGAAGGCAGAGGAGGGGACCTGTGGCGCGACGCCACCACCTAGTTTACCAGCTCTACAAGTTTCAAACTTGCCATTTTCACCCCCCGCACCTTTTAAAACGTAATTTCTTCCATTTTAAGCACATTTAACCCATATAATTTATGTTTCTATGATCCTTAGAGTATAACCAAACATCGTTAGCTCCGGTTTTGTTAAACGTTAACCGAAAACACAAGTTTTGCCTCGTTGACGCTTTTAACCCCTTAATTACGAAAGTTAACGTATTTATCTCAAACCATATCGAAACCCTGTGAAATTTTTGTCACTTGCTCTTGGGAGTATAATTAATCGTTACAAAGCTTAAGGTTCGTTAAAAGGTCACTCAGAGGTATTACTTTAACATGTTGACACATTTAACCCTCGCGTCTTGTAAACTTTCACTTTCTTCCATAAACGGTTTCATACGTTTCATAATTTATTCGTTTAAGGGTCTAAACATCGTGTAGGGTCATTGAAAGGCAAAATTTTTAAATGTTGACACTTTGAATCCTTTTATACACATACTTTCTTCGTTTGTCCACTTTAGTCCCTCGTAATCAATTTGTTACACGTTTGAAGTTCATGACACGTGTCGATACTATATTGGACATGATTTTGCAAGGTGTTACATCCTCACCCCCTTAAAAGAAATCTCGACCTCGAGATTTACTGAAATAAATGAGGGTATTTCTGTTTCATTGTGGATTCAACCTCCCACGTGTATTCTGGGCCTCTACGGGCATCCCATTTTACCTTCACAATCGGCACATGCTTTCTTCGAAGCTTCTTAACCTGTCGATCCTCGATCGATAAAGGTTTTTCAACGAACTTCAAGCTCTCATCTATCTGCACGTCCTTATGGGACATTGCTAGCGACTCATCGGCTAGACATTTCTTCAAATTGTAGATGTGGAATACATTATGAATTCCACTAAGTTCTTCTGGCAGATTTAGCTTGTAGGCCACAGTTCCGACACATTCGATGATCTTGAATGGTCCTATGTATCTTGAGCTCAACTTGCCTTTTTTACCAAAATGCATCACTCCTTTCCAGGGTGACACCTTAAGTAAAACTTTATCACCTACCTCGAATTTCAGAGGTTTACGCTTTTTATCTGCGTAGCTTTTCTGCCTATCCCTAGCAGCTTTGAGACGATCACGGATCTGTACAATCATATCTGTCGTCTCAAGGACTATATCAGGTCCTGATAGTTGGACATCTCCAACTGCCACCCAACAGACTGGCGTTCTGCACTTCCTTCCGTATAAGGCCTTAAAAGGCGCGGCTTGGATACTTGAATGATAGCTATTATTGTACGAGAATTCAATCAATGGAAGATGGTCATCCCAACTTCCACCTAAATCAATAACACAAGCCCTGAGCATATCCTCGAGTGTTTGAATTGTACGTTCGCTTTGGCCATTGGTCTGAGGATGGTAAGCAGTGCTGAAATTTAATCGAGTGCCTAAAGATTGCTGAAAGCTTTTCCACAAGTGCGATGTATATCCTGTATCCCTATCAGAGATAATAGACACTGGAACTCCATGGAGAGATACAATCTCATCCACGTATAGCTGAGCTAGCTTATCTAAGCTGTGCGTTTCTTTAATCGGCAAGAAGTGAGTTGACTTGGTCAACCTTTCAACTATAACCCAAATAGTATCATTCCCACGTTTCGTTCTTGGTAACTTAGTGATAAAATCCATGGTTACCATTTCCCATTTCCAAGTGGGAAGTTCAGGCTGTTGCAGCAAACCTGACGGCTTTTGATGTTCGGCTTTAACCTGTGCACATGTCAGACATTTAGCCACATAAGTGGCTATAGATTTCTTCAAACCTATGCACCAGTAATTTGCCTTTAAATCCTGGTACATCTTATCACTGCCAGGATGGACTGAATATTTCGAACTGTGAGCTTCCTGAAGGATCACGTCTCTAAGTCCCCCATGGATAGGGACCCAGATTCGACCATTTAATATGAGAATCCCATCCTTGCCATACGACAATTGATCAGCAGTGACACCTAACTTTTCATTCGGAAAGTTAGTTTCCAAAACAGCTTCCTTCTGAGCAGCTAACAACCTTTCATTCAAGCTGTTCTTTAGTTCGATGCTTTTGGCATTGATTCAAATAGGCTTAACCCTTTCCTTCCTGCTTAGAGCGTCAGCTACAACATTCGCTTTGCCTGGATGGTAGCGAATTTCGCAATCATAATCATTTAATGTCTCTATCCATCGATGCTGCCTCATGTTAAGATCTTTTTGATTGAACAGGTGTTGAAGGCTCTTATGATTAGAATAAATCACACACTTGGTTCCGTATAAATAATGCCTCCAAAGCTTTAGTGCAAATACAATGGCACCCAATTCCACATCATGGGTAGTTTAGTTCTTTTCGTGCACCTTTAATTGTCGTGAGGCATAAGCAATGACCTTGCCTCTCTGCATGAGCAGACAACCCATACCGGTGTGCGATGCGTCACAGTACACAACAAACTCTTCAATCCCTTCGGGCAATGTCAACATCGGAGCATTGCTTAGCTTGTTAGGATCTGAGGCTCTCATGATTGTGTTTGTATAAATTGAACAGTCAGAATATATGAAATGATATAAAGTGCAGCGGAAATGGATACAAACTTTGTAAACACAATCAAAGAGGAAAATAGTTTGATAAACAAATGCTTTTCATTAAGTTGAATGATTGAAATACAAAGCAAATGATTACAGCATGTTTACAGAACTAATCCCCCCCTTAGCCTGATACCCCAAGGTTGGATGCACAAGATGAAAGGATTGGACTGAAGAAGAAGAATCCACTCGGTCAATCAAATGTAACAGTACAGGGTACTGCTCCATTTATAGGCAAACCAAACCACTGAAGCATCTCAGCTGACGTCACCATGATAGTGACATCTAACAAACTAACAACCTATATACACTGTTCTAAACAAACTACTGATATACAACATCTGATTATTAGTACAATACAAACCAAGAGATAACAACTGCTTCACGTTCCACTGTTGTAGCCTGAGCACTGATGTTGAACTTCAGTGCTTTCTTCAAAGGTGATCAGTCTTTGAGTGGGCAGTGCTTGTGTCTTTCAGCAGTACTTAGGAAACAGCAGTAGATAGAACAACAGTGTTTGTCTTCAGCAGTTCTTTAGAGTTTCATCAGTGTTTGGTTCATCAGTTGTTGTAGTGAGCAGTACTTAAGATCCATCAGCTGTTAGAATACCACTGTCAAGGGGAAAGCAAAGTGTAGACTGCTGCTTATTGTTAGTCCACTGATGTGATCCGATTTTGGCTTTACATTATCTGTTCCTCTGGTAGGGTTCAATCCCAACATAGCTTTTGCTAGAGAATCTCAAAAGATTCTTGTTGCTTGGGACCCCAATCGAACTTCATATTCTTGCGAGTCAATAAAGTTAGGGGTGCAGCAATCCTTGAAAATTTTTTAAAGAAACGCCTGTAGTATCCTGCTAGACCCAAGAAGATGCAAATCTCTGTAGGCGTCTTCGGTGCTTGCCAATTCATAATGGCTTCAATCTTAGCGGGATCCACCTGGATACCAAGCTCACTTACCATATGTCCAAGAAATTAGACTTCACGAAGCCAAAACTCACATTTAGAAAACTTAGCATAAAGCTTTTCTTGTTGTAGAAGTTCAAGGATACATCAGAGATGTTTTTCATGATCGGCCTGATTCTTCAAATATATAAGTATGCCATCAATAAAAACAATGACAAACTTGTCCAAATATGGCTTGCAAACGCAATTCATGAGATCCATGAATGTTGCAGGTGCATTAGTGAGCCCGAACGGCATCACTAAGAACTCATAGTGGACATTGTAAGGCTCAGAAATTATATAGTTTTACGCTTATCTTTATTGTATAAGTTGATGTTTATTGGGCTTAGATTAGGACTTGGGTTTGGGCTAGGCCATGTGGGCCAATTGGTTAGAGGCTCCAATAAATAGTTATGTTTAGATTATTAGTGGAATGTGTAGGATCGTGTCTCGACCCGAATGAGTCGTTCAGAGGAAATTCTATCAAATACAGATGCGGAAAATAAGTATTTGATTTAGGAACAGCTAGCAAATCACTTTAAACTCCTCTTTGCATTGATTTAACACTGATTACATCCAAACCTTGATCCGGCAGCACTTCGGTATGAGTTTTAAGATCGTTATCAAATGTTTCGCTTGTAACACTATATATAGTTGCTGAGATTTCGCTTGAATGTACATGACATTCAAGCGGAACCTTCAACTGACATTCAAGAGGAACCATCATGACACTACAAGCGAAACTACCATCTAAGACCATACAAGCGAAACCTATTACTAACACTTATACAATCTCCTGTTTTCTCGAATAACGTGCCCTGATCTAATCAATCTAAGACTAAGACTCGATCCAAGACGAAGTCAACAGATGTAGTGCACCAACAGACTCCCCCTCAGATGTTGACTGAGTCGTCCATCGAGTCACGACAATGCTGTGTCTTCACGTCTTCAGTCTTGATCAGTTTCTGGACTTCTCTCTTTCTATCTTCACTTCTTCCTCTTTTATCACCAACAAACTCTCTTACTTTGATGTTGACATCTTTTGAGTTTCTCAGCTCCAACATTAACTCCCCTTCAAATAATGACTTTCCTGAACAAAACTCTACCACATCTATAAGTTTTATGACAATCATTTAAGCATATAGATACCACTTAAAACTTATCACAAATCAATCAATCTCTCAGATACTGATGAACCACTTGAGAATTGAAACATTTTTCTTATCAAAACAAATACAATCTCCCAAACCAACTGTTCATCATGTTCAACACTTAGAATTTTGAAAATCAGCTTTTCAATATCAGTCGTCGAAAATCTTTTTGACTTTTTCAAAATTTATGCTAAAACACACCAAAAATCTTTTTGTATTTTCTGAAAGAAAATAAATGCAGTAAATGCAGAAATAAACTATTTACAGACAATATTTTTGTGAGTTCGTGCAAGAGGATCATATCAGTTATATGAGACATATCACTAACACCGTTAAGCTTTAAACATTCTAAGTTCTAAACAATTTACCTAGATTGTCAGTATGTTTATCCACTTAAATTTTCACACAAACTTCAATTGATTCGAGATACGATTTTTAATGTTTTCGAAACTAAAACTTAATTGTGTATCACTCCACTTGAATATACTCCTGTATCCAGATCCCAATATTCAGTCTTACAGGTGAGTATACCACAGATGATATCTATAAAGGGGTTATGTGCGAGGGCCGTGAGAGCTCAGGTCGATACTTCCGTATACGCAGAGAGATGACGGCTTCGACTTTCGGTGGGTCCCCTTTAGAGGATCTTTTTTACAACAGGAGCGACTATCAATTTTATTGTTTCATCAGCTTGCTGAGGGCGAGCTTATATTTCAAAGCTTTTGCAGAAAGTATTATTCGGGGACTAGGTCACTACTTCCATACAGCAGAAGTCCCGGAATAATACCCCAGATATCACTGAGCATAAAGACCTAATATCTCAGAATACGGGACCTTTCAAACAAGATTTCGGGGGTTACCCATATATTCAAGAATAGATACCCACGAATCAAGTCAGTTTGAATTAGGTTTATATTTCGTTTCAATTTACTAAGTGTGCGAAAACCTACTGACACATCCACAGTAAGATCGTTTATCACATTTTGACTTTACATTTCTTTAGCATGCTGTGATAGTCCACTGATGTACTATCATTTCCTCTTTTTCGCAACAAACCTCATTTTGGATTTTATCATGTTTTTGGCTTTTTTTCAAATTTTCTAATGTTTTTGGATTTTCTGAAATTTCTACTCCCCCTAAAATGCAAACACATTAAAGAAATTTGAAAAACAAACTATACATAAATATGACAACTGATATCAAATCACATCAATTCGCCATTCATTAGGCATAACAATCAGAACTCCCCCTATCAACAAACTATTTTCCCATTTAGATTTCAAAACACTTAAGTTTGTTTTAATCAAAATGGTTTTTCCGGAAAATAAATTTGATTGATTTTACCACTTGTAGGTTTATCAAGCATAGGTTCGTGGATGTGGTTCATCATCTTGTCTCTCAATCACTTGTAGGAAAATACAAGTACAACTTAATGTCCTTGATTTACCATATGCAATCAACTTGTCTAACCGCTTGTAATTATAACCAACAAACATAAACAAACCTCTTTACCATTTGTATGATTGACGTTACCGAATAAAATTCAAGAAAGATGCCGATTCATGCTCCATGCTTACTAACCTGGGAGCTCCGGCAAGTCCTGAGACTTACTGTTCATAATATGTATCATCCCAGTCACAAACCAAGGATGGTTCAACCTTTTCTTTCTTTGTTTTCTTCTCATAAAATTCTTTAACCCCTTTGACTTTTCGATCAATCATCTTTCCAAAGATATGTTTTACCTTGGGGTTAAAGACCTTCTCAGCATCAAAAATTCCTATTCCTCATTATAAAATTGGTTAGCAATTTCAGTTTTACCAATTTTCTTTTTATAATTCTCAGCACTGAGTGATAGAAACTCCTCATCATTCACAATCGGAACTGATTTTTCATCTTTTAAGACAGCTTCATATTTTGAAACATCATGTGGTTCGACTGATTTTATGGAATCAGTTTCATAGCCCGAAGATAGCTCCTCTGATTTTGACCTGTCAGAATCATCGCTAAAGCTTTTATCAACCTTCTTAACAACCCATTTCTGGTTGTCAGATTTAGCTCTCTTCTTGTAAAACTTGTTCGAACTCTCACCAATTTCAAATGTAGAATTTTTAAACAGTTTTGTTCAATCAATTAGTGGTTCAAACTCAACGACTTTTTCTTGGAGTTTACGAGATACTCCCTGTTTTGATTGTAATGCCTTAGAACAATCTCTGGCAATATGCCTAACAGTGTTGCATCGGAAACAGGTTCTCGTATCTGTATTCTCCTCAGCCATCTTCTTCAATTCATCTTGCTTCTTTGCAAAGAAGTCATTGTTTGACTGCCTCCAGAATGCTTTCTTTTCTTCTTCTTCAGATGACGTTCCTGAAACAAATGTCATTTTTGATTTAAAATCACGAACATATTTTTCATTTTTCTGTTTTTCTGTAGGAGTAAAACCAAGACCTTTCTTTTTGAAATTACCGTTATGGTTTGATTTCTTTTGGAAACCTGAACCAGAACTGTAATTCTTTTTCTTGTTTAATCTTTGTTGTACTCTTGAGGTGTAAGGATTAGGTTTTTCATTAAAACATAAGTCTTTTATTTCAGAAATATTAATTTCTGTGAGTTTGAAGACCTTTTTAATCAGTTGAGTTATGACACCTCTTATTGGAAATTCATCATCAGAATATAATTTGTCAGAATCATTCAAAGTGTAAGCAACCTTAAACAATCCATCATCCAAATTAGATTTT
This sequence comes from Helianthus annuus, assembly GCF_002127325.2. NCBI lineage: Eukaryota > Viridiplantae > Streptophyta > Magnoliopsida > Asterales > Asteraceae > Helianthus > Helianthus annuus. The sequence continues at coordinate 128,249,091 of NC_035440.2, forward strand.
GATAATACAAATTTTCTATCATAAACTCTTTTGTCCTGTTTTTCTGATTGACATGGAGTGCTTGACTCAGACTTTGACTCTGACAAGAACTCCGACTTTAACTCCTCTATCTCATCATTTTCTAACACATGATCTACGACTTTCTTCGTCAATTGAGACTGCTGATCAGTGTCAGACGATGTAAACACAACATCAATACTATCTGGTAGATTAACTGACGACTCTGACTCCCACTGTAAATTTGTTGCCTTTTTTACTCTTTCATCGTTTGGATTTCTAGCCAGATATCCGTTTTCCAGCAGGGGTGGACACTTGTTGTAACTGACACCTTGTTTCTTACCAGATGGTGTCTTTTCAGTGTCTTTTTTCTTTTTACTCTTCTTTACTGGAGTCTTTTCTTCAACCTTCTCTTCAGAAACTTTCTTTTCATCAGCTACATCATCGTCTTCAAATGCCTTCAAGCTATCTGCCATCGGATAAATCCTGTCAATGACATAAGACGAACATGAGTAACTTTTCAATAAACGATTAACTCGTTCAGTTTCAATTCTTTGAAGTTCAAGTTTCTGTTCGAGTTCAGCGCATTTCTCAATATAGTTGTTTACAACTTTTTGCTTGACCGTAAAGGCTCCCTGAAGTGTTTTCATTGTTGTAGCCTGCTCTTCATTTGTGTTGTTATACATGTTCATTGCTTTGTTGAGAACATCATAAGATTCCTTTAGTCTGTTCAGATTGTGAATCAAGGAACTATTTTGTTTCTTTACAATTTCACAATTTTCACAGATTATTGGAATCTTCTTAGCAACAGCTTCTTCATCAATCTTGAACTCTGGAACTCTCACTTTCTTTCGAATCACCGAAGTTGTTTCATCATCACTGCTCACCGGTGTTTTCACCTTCTTCTTTTTCTTCTTGACTTTCTCATCTTCACTATCAGTTTCTGCCATTTGTTTCAAATGTTCAGCCATTCTTCTTGCATAATACTTAGTGCCATCATCGCTATCACTGTCTTCTTCAATTCTGGCAACAAAAGCTGTATGAGCTGTAGCTTGATCAGGAATGTAGTTATCCCAAGAAAAATTCTCCCAGCTAAATCCCTCGGGTAACCTTTCATCATCTTGATCAATCACTAAAGCACTACCATCCTTTCTCTTCAAGCAATCTTGATTACTTACATAAGCTCTCTTTCCAGAGTCTTCAATCACATCTCTTCCATGTGCAGTTTGAGCTTGATGTTTATGTTGTTGAGATGATTGTTGACCAACTTGGTGATAAATGGCTTTCCTATAGTAATCATTGTTGTTGTTGAACGGATTTTGAGCTCCACTTGCTTCACGGTTGGTGCACTCCCTCTTGAAGTGACCTTTTTCCCTGCACCGAAAACAAGTGACTTTAGATTTGTCAAAACCTAAAGTAGAAACATTAGCCTCACAAAGATCATCTCTCCCCGTGATCTGCTTGAATTTCTCAGCTCTCCGTAACACGCTAGCCAAACACCACTTTATGTCCATCAGCTCCATCTCTTCAGCATCTATCTGGTCGTAATCCTCCTTTGTTAGCATTGGATTCCCGATACGACCTGCAACAAAACAACTGTAAGATTCTAAAACCATTCCTAATAAAGACATTTGACTTTTAGCAACTTCATCTGAATAATCTTGATCATTTTCAAGATTTAATACAATATTGCACTGAAGTTTTCTTCCATTCTTAGTTGCTAAAATATTTGGATCACAAGATGGAAATGATGTAAAACTTGTTTTGCTGTTTGATCATGATGATGAATCTCCAGGAGAATTCTTGGCATTGAAAGCAATCTCTATTTTTGGAGATAGATTTGTAGATTTCGCATTCACCCCTGCCTTGTAATACAACCCAATATCCTATTTACCATCAAAATCTTTCATTCTAACAATCTTTCTCTGCTCCATTTCCTGAGCTTCCAACTTTTCAATGAATTTGCTCAAAGTCAACTCATTAAACCCCTTTTTGTTTCTCAACATTATCAAAAACATTCCCCAAGTTTCATAGGGTAATGCATCAGCCAACTTTTCAACTAGTTCATCATTTGTTTTTGTGATGCTCAATCTTTTCATACACATTACCAAATTACAATATCGTTCAATGAGTTCTTTTGTAGTTTCATTCTTCAATCCACGAAATAAATCAAACTCTTTCTTTAGAAGTGATTTCTTGTTTTTAACCATCTCTTCACTTCCTTTAAATTTTAACTTTAACGCTTTCCAGATCGAATATGCACTCCCATTATGTTGCAGTAATACCAAAATATCTTCCTTTACCGCTTGTTGTAGCAAACTTAGCATCATTTTTTCGTTTTTGTATTTCTTCCTATCATCTCCAATCAAATCTTTAATTGCAACCTCTTCATCATCGTCGTTCTTTGGTCTAACATACTTCGTTTCCACACATTCCCAAGCATCCAAATAGTTTGCTTGTACCCAATTTTCAAACCGTTCTTGCCATCCTTTATATTCCTCAATATTTGTGAGCTTGGGCGGTTTTTGCATCGTTCCCGTTTCGTTTTCCAACATCGTGTTTTGAACAATACTCATTGGGTAACCGGAGTAGCAAATGCGTTGAAAAAATCCTCGTCCATTTTCAATTTTTACAAAATTCTCACAACAGCCTTATAAGCGAAACCACTAAGACAATGGTACACTGAAGCGAAACCACAAGGTACAGTTAAGCGGAACAACTAGGTTCAAATAAGCGGAATCACTTGATGTTCAATCAAGTGGAACTGTCTGTTCAAGCGGAACAGTGAAGCGAAACCAATGAATGTTGAAGCGGAACCTTTGATCTTTGAAGCGGAACTACTTAACTTTGAAGCGGAACCTTTGATCTATGAAGCGGAACTAACGAACTTTGAAGCGGAACCTGTTGAACTGATGTAACAATAAGCGAAACTATTACGTACGTTCAAGAGGAACTATGAAGTGTCTGTTTAAGCGAAACCTACTCGGAAGCAATTTTGACCCATTTTTAATGTGAATTTTAACACCAGACTTTCCAGGGTTTGTCTATACACTATTACACATAATCTGTGAAATTTTGAGTTGATTTTGACTGGTAAAAATGTCTGAACTGAAGAAAGAAGGTGTAGAAGAAAGAAATCTTGACAAATTCCAGCTATTCTTTGTAGAACTCCTCCTCCTGAAGCTCTGATACCAATTGTAGGATCATGTCTCGACCCGAACGAGTCGTTCAGAGGAAATTCTATCAAATACAGATGCGGAAAATAAGTATTTTATTTAGGAACAGCTAGCAAATCAATTTAAACACCCCTTTTGCATTGATTTAACACTGATTACATCCAAACCTCGATCCGGCAGCACTTCGGTACGAGTTTTAAGATCGTTATCAAATGTTTCGCTTGTAACACTATATATAGTTGCTGAGATTTCGCTTGAATGTACATGACATTCAAGCGGAACCTTCAACTGACATTCAAGCGGAACCATCATGACACTACAAGCGAAGCTACCATCTAAGACCATACAAGCGAAACCTATTACTAACACTTATACAATCTCCTGTTTTCTCGAATAACGTGCCCTGATCTAATCAATCTAAGACTAAGACTCGATCCAAGACGAAGTCAACAGATGTAGTGCACCAACAAAATGTCTCTCTCATTTTTGTAATCATGTAATCCCCTGTGGAGAACATTGTACCAGACAATCCTGGAGATTGTGTACAAGGTTCTTAGAGATTGTAACAGACGTTTCTAGAGAGCGTGTGCAATCTTCTTAGAGATTGTACCAGACGTTCCTAGAGGGCGTGTGCAATCTTCTTAGAGATCGTACCAGAGGGTTCGTTGAAACCGTGTGCGATCGAAACAGCGGCACAAAGTTTTGTAATAATATATTTTCTTTTTGTTCTTGTGGTTTGATCTTATATTCCGCATTCGATTAAACTTTTGAGTGATATCTTGGGATACTTGGGACTTACAGCCATAGCGTGTTCTAAAGGCAGTCTTATGCACATCTTCGTCTCTGACCTTCAACTGGTGATAACCTAACCTTAGATCGATTTTTGAAAAGTAGCTTGCTCCTTGTAGCTGATCGAACAAATCGTCGATCCTAGGCAACGGATATCTGTTCTTGATGGTTACTTTATTCAGCTTGCGATAATCGATGCACAGACGCATCGAGCCATCCTTCTTCTTCACAAACAGAATCGGCGCTCCCCAAGGGGACGAGCTAGGTCGAATGAAAACCTTTACCAACAAATCATCCAACTGAGTCCTTAACTCTTTCATCTCAGTCGGTGCCAACCGGTAAGGTGCTCTTGCAACTGGTGTTGCTCTAGGAATGATATCGATCCTGAATTCCACTTGCCTGTCTGGAGGTAAGCCAGGTAACTCTTCAGGAAATACGTCTGGATATTCAGAAATAATAGGGATGTCTTCGATCTTGGGCTTTGGTTCATCAATGGTTACCTGTGCCATGTAAATGACACAACCTTTCTTCAAACATCTTGATGCCTTAGGCATAGACACTTGCTTAGGCAATCCGTACTGCGTATCTCCTTGTATTGTTAATGGCTCCCCATAAGGAGTCTTGATAACCACTTGCTTCGTATCACACACTATTTGGGCTTGGTTAGAAGATAACCAATCCATGCCTATCACTATATCGAATCCTGCTAGTTTCAACGGAAGCAAGGACAGAGGAAAAGAGTGATTCCTAATGGATATAAAACATCTATCTAATACAGTTGAAGCAGTCTCTATGGTGCCATCGGCTAATTCTACTTCATATTTTATGCTTAGAATCTTAACAGGCAGATTTAACAATTTACAAAATTTGTTGTCTACAAATGACTTGTCTGCACCAGAATCAAACAATACTCTAGCATAAACATCATTGATAAGGAATGTACCAGTTATAACGTTGTCATTCTGAATGGCCTCCTAAGCATTCATTTGAAAGACCCGAGCATTGGTCTTTTTAGCCTCCTCAGGCTTCTTCGCAAATTTTGGGCAGTTAGTCTTGATATGCCCTTTATCGTTACAATTGTAACAAGTTTCATCTTTCATTTTCTTGTAATCCAAAGTCTTATGTTCATTGGACTTGCAAATCCCACAGACTCTAGGATGCGATTGCGACTGTGATTCAAATCTGCATTTTCCAAAATGGTTTTTCTTGCAGACTTTGTACTTGGGCTTCTCCCCTGACTGTTGGTTATCCTTCTTAAACCCGGAACTCTTCTTATGATCTGAGTTCCCCTTTCCTTTCTTTTCAGAGCGACGAGAACTCTCATCCTCCCGCTTTCGCTTACCGTCATTAGATACTTTAACAGACTTGTTTCTGATAGCATCAAGTGTGAGTGATAGAGACAGATCTACCACTGACCTGAATGTGGTAGGTCTGGATGCCTTCACATTTCCCTTGATTTCTGGAGCTAGACCTCCAATAAAACGAGCTATACGCTACGGTTCCGGTGTGACCAAGTATGGAACCAATCGAGACATGGTGTTGAAACTTGTAAGATACGTCTGACAATCTAAGTTCTTCATGTCCAATGTCAAGAAGTCAGTCTCGATTCTCTCAACCTCATGTTGGGGGCAGAAATTTTCTTTGATCAATGCAACAAATTGATCCCAAGTCAGGTTATACAATGGAATCTTCCCTGTAGCTTGGATCAATGATCTCCACCAAGCTAAAGCTTCACCTTTAAATTATTGTGAAACAAACTTCACAATGTCCTGTTCTGCACCCCCACTGATATCAACCATGGTATCCATCTCATCGAGCCAATTCATGCAATCAATGGCTCCTTTCTCCCCTGTGAAGTCTCTAGGCTTGCAGGAGACGAAATATTTATAAGAATATGTCTTAACACGCGGCTCCTGATTGAGCACGATTCGTTTGGATGGAATACTTCTCTGATTTGACGAATGATGAGAATCGTCTTTATGAGATACATGAGTCTTGGAGGGTGGTTTTGTGTGAGGTACTGATAGGGACTTGCTACGAGTACCACTTGACTCCTTGAACTGCCTGTCCACAGCTCGAGTGATGACATTATCTATCATCGCTTGCAAATCTGCACCAGCAACGTTAATTCTGGTGGTATCATTATTCTCCCTCGGGTGACTATTAACCTCTTCTGATTCAGCCATGTAGCTTGATTGCTACATAAAAATGATGACAATGATTTATTCAGAAGTTTATTATGGAATTGTCATTTTTTACGATTCATTAACCATGGTAATTATAAACCATATTGGTAATTTAATTCATTTAAATGTTTATTACAATTTATCCCAGTTATAAACTATTATGGATAATAGGGTGGCAGACAAAAGGCCTAGTCACAAGGACAACTTAAATTATAAGCCATGATCTTATAAATATCAAGGCATTTAAGGCTCGAACATAGTTCATCACCTTTTCTGACAGGGAGTCATAGACTACAACTGTCTTTTGTTTTATAAGATAATAAGTATGGCCCGTAGGCACTTCATCACTAATGGATGTTTAGATTTTCGGTAAGAATAAGTAATTGGAAAAATCCAATACAAGGATGACTAGTGTGATTTTATCGAATCACATTTGCCAAGAGTGCTAACATGTTTTCAGATGTTAACAAGGATTTGAATCTTAAAAAGGTTTTACCATCATGGCCATGTCTAAAATGACATATGGGCTAGGTTATACCTTCAAGACTTTCTTTTAATATTCAGTGGCAGATCAATCATAAATTGAAATGATGTTTTGATTTAGGACATAATATATATGTATATGTTTAATGCCAAAGTAATTTTTTTAAAAAGGAAACTTTTCATAGAAAGTCCTAAAATTACACTAATTGCCCAAAACGGGTCTTAAACAAATAAATTTGTCCACGCAGGGACTAATAACAAATATGTCCTTATAGGGACTAATAAAGAAATGAAATACAACAAAAGGAGTTTCTTCCTCATTTTATTTCTGAACATTTTCTCCTTGGTTCAGTGTATGCGGTACGGATACTGAAGGTTTTTGGCAGAAAGTCGAAATCTTCCATACTAGGAACCTTTGCAAAAGTGGAATCCAAGGCTTCTATGGTTAATGAATAATATGGATCACGAATAACATCAGGTCTGGTATAATCCAGGTTTGGGATTCCAAGACTTGAAGGTAAGAAATATGGGTCCTTCGGGTCCATAGGTATCATCTTCGGAGCGGGGGCCTCAGGGACTGTTGGTATGGACTCCTCCGATGTTGGCTTCTCATTTGAAGTTTCAAAAGTCTTAGGTAAAGAATCTGAAGTATGGTAAATGGTTTCAACTGGTTTGGTTTTGGGAATGGGTCCAAAAAGATCCTTTCTCCATACTGGTCGTACGCTTATTCGAGCTGTGGTACGAAGCTTAACATTCTGTGGCTTCGAGTTTAGAGAGCTTCCACCACTGGCAGCTTTACTCGGCGACATGTTCCTGGAATACATAAATATCGAAAACAATGTATACTTATTCGGGATGAGATTATTCCTAGTTCATGTCTAGACTCGTAAGTCAAGGAATGTGCAACTGTGTCATTGAGATTAAACACAAATGTCTAGTGTATAATTCACTCAATATTGGCTCTGATACCAACCTGTCACACCCTGATATTTCCACGTATTACCGGTGGGCCCAGTGGGGAGTATCGTGACGTAGTTGATATCATCATAGTCAATAATCACAATTTAAAATCGGAAGTCTAAAAATAATATTACAAACCGATTCGAGAGTATAATAAAATATTACACAACGGTTGTGAAGTGGATCCACAGGCGGATCAAAATAAAAGAAATATTGTTCAACAGATTTAATGTGATAAAAGCTTGCAAGACTTTTTATTTAATCACTCAGGAGTTTCCAGCCCATTACATGAAGTACCTGCACTTAACCTTTTTGGAAAATACGTTAGTTTACACTAGTAAATACAATTAACTGACTCTTTTTTAAAAGTGTTTACAAAATTGATTTAAATGCACAAGGCACAAATATTCTTTTATAACTTGGGACAATTATTTAAAATAATCTTGTATACAGATTTATATGTTTGTCGTCCATTCAGTAGCCCGGGTTAGAAGTACCTGGTTTAAGATTAATAGACACACCACTAATATAATCCCACGGCGAGTTATCCTCAATGAGTGGTTATATCTTTTACATACGCAACTGCCAGGTGTATGCCTACACCCCGTGCTTAAGTCATGGCCATTCCTAATGAATGAGCCGAGGATATCCAGGAAACGGTCATTAACCCCCCAAAGGCATTGCATCAAACAAAATAGATTAAAATGGGTTATCCCAATAATTTAACCACTAGTCGATTAAAGATTCAATACCCGACCAAGCGGTAATAATTTACCGTATCCCAAGCCCCTATAAGGGAAAATAAGTTAAAAGTATTTACCTGAGCTAAAATATAATTTTAATCTCAACCGTATATCAAATCAGCAAGTACAGTAGCTTTTACCGGGCTCCTAATCTGGAACGAAGGTTTTAATAACCTATTAGATTCCTAACGGGTCTTATTTAAGTTATAACTTAGACCGGTTAGTTTTAAAGAAAGGTTTACGGTTCAAAACGCAAGATTAAGCGAAGACCGGATTAGAATGTGATTTAGACCCAACAAGTAGGAAGACATGTATAAAATGGGTAAACTAAATACATTCTGGATTTTGAAGTGAAAATGATAAGGTTTGACCCGTTTCGGTTAATTTATGCGAACTAGTCACATAAACCGTATCGAACGCGAATATGCATAACGAATAACCGAAAGAGTCATGTACATGTTCCACAAGTTAATATGCTTTAAATAAGTTATAATATCAGTAGGATACCTTCCATTATGCCCAAAACGAATTTAAGACCCATTTAAGCCCCGTAGGGGTATTTTGGTCATTTTAAAGTTCAAAAAAGAGGTTTAATTATAAACTGAAGATCTGGTCCAAAACCTTCTGTGAAAATATTTGTTTTATGTGGTTATAACAGCAAGATATCATACATATGTGTGTTTAATCGTTTATGGCCAAACTATGCACCGTAGGGGCATTTTGGATCATTGTCTTGTTCAGCACATCATAAGACTCCTTCAAACTGTTCAAGTTGTAAATCAAAGTGCTGTTCTGCTTTTTTACAGCTTCACAGTTTTCACACTTCACCGGAATCTTTTTCGCATCAACACCTTCTTCAACCTTGAACTTAGGCACTTCTGTCACCTTTTGCCTTCTCATCACCGGCACTTCTTCATCATCACTACTCACCGGCGTTTTGATCTTCTTCTTTTTCTTCTTGACTTTCTCGTCTTCGCTATCACTCTCAGCAAGCAACTTCATATCTTCTCTGTATTTTCTCGCCCAATACTCTGTATCATCATCACTATCATCTACAATTTTTGCTGTAAATGCAGTGTAAGCTGTGGTTTGATCAGGAATGTAATCATTCCAAGTGAAATTTGACCAACTAAAACCTTCTGCAAGCTTTTCATCTTCTTGATCAATCAAACAAGCATTTCCATTTTCTGGAATGTAATTATCCCAGTTAAATGATTGCTTTTGATTTGGATTAACCACACAAGCTCTCTTTTCGGTATCTTCAATCACATCTCTTCCATGTGCAGTCTGAGCTTGATGTTTTTGTTGTTGAGATGATTGACCAACTTGGTGATAGATGGCTTTGCGATAATAAACATTGTTGTTGTTGAACGGATTTTGAGCTCCACTTGCTTCTCGGTTTGTGCACTCCCTCTTAAAGTGTCCTTTTTCCCTGCACCGAAAACAAGTGACTTTAGACTTGTCAAAACCTAAAGTAGAAACATTCGCATCACGAAGATCATCTCTCCCCGTGATTTGTTTAAACTTCTCAGCTCTCCGTAAAACACTAGCCAGACACCACTTTATGTCCATCAGCTCCATTTCCTCTGCATCTATCTGGTCGTAATCTTCTTTAATTAGCATTGGATTGCCGATACGACCTGCAACAAAACAAGTATAAGATTCCAAAACCGTTCCTAATAAAGACATTTGGTTTTTGCCAATTTCCTCAGAATAATCTTGATCATTTTCAAGATTCAATACAATGTTGCACTGTAATTTTCTCCCGTTTTTAGTTGCAGAGATGTTTGGATCAAATGATGGAAATGAAGTAAAGCTGGTTTTGCTGCTTGATCCAGATGATGGACTTTCAGATAAGCTCTTGGCACTCATACCAGTCACAATCTTTGGAGATGAATTCGACGATTTCTCATTTACCCCAGCTTTATAATATAACCCGATATCTTGTTCACCATCGAAGTCTTTCATTCTAATCACGTTTCTCTGTTCCATCTCTTGAGCTTCGATCTTTTCAATGAACTTACTGAGCGTCAAATTGCTAAAACCTTTCTTGTTTCTGAGCATCATCAAATATGTTCCCCAACTCTCATATGGCAACGCATCAGCAAGTTTGTCGATCAATTCTTCATTACTCTTTTCAATACTCAACCTTTTCATATTTGCAAGCAAGTTACAGTATCGTTCAATAATCTCTCGTGTACTCTCATTCTTTAACCCACGAAAAAGATCAAATTCTTTCTTTAGAAGCGACTTCTTGCTCTTAACCATCTCTTCACTTCCCCTAAACTTTGACCATAAAGCTTTCCAGATCGAGTACGAAGTTCCATTATGCTGTAAAAGAACCATGATATCTTCTTTGACTGCCTGTTGAAGAAGACTAAGCATCATTTTTTCATCTTTGTACTTTTTCCGAGCATCAGCAGTAAGATCTTTGATTGGAACAGGTTCTTCATCATCGTTCAATGGTCGAACATACTTTGTTTCTACGCATTCCCAAGCATCAAGATAATTCGCTTGCACCCAATTTTCAAACCGACCTTCCCAACCCTTATATTCTTCGATGTTCATTAACTTGGGAGGCTTTTGCATCGTTCCTGTTTCGTTTTCTAGCATTGTGGTTTGAATAGCGGTGATTGGAGTACTTGGAGTAGCGAAAGCATTATAAAAATCCTCGTCCATTTTCAAATTTTCGAAAAATTCAATTTTCAGCCTAAAAAGCGAACTAGAATGTCAAATGTACACAACAATGGACTAAATGTTCAAATTGTCTCAAAGGCGATCCAATAGAATCAGATGAGCGATCCAAATGAGTCCAAATAAGCGGTCTGAACAAGTTACTTTGGAGCGGTTCACAACACTGTTCGTTCAAGCGGACTAGGATCTGTTCGAATGAGCGGTCCAAATGATTCAAATTACGAGCGGTCCAGAAAATTCAAATTACGAGCGAACTGACAAGATAATTTGGGGCGATCCAGGTCACTTGACCGAATAAGCGGCCCAAAATGATGCTGTTCAAGCGGTTCACCAGTGATCCAATAAGCGGACCAGATACGATCAGAAACGCGAACAGACTTCGGACATCATTTTGACACACTATTTCTTCGAATTTCGACACCAAACTTTCAAGGGTTTGTCTCTATACTATCGCGCACAATCCCTGAGATTTTCAGCAAATTTCGACCGTTGAAAGTGTCTGAATCTGAAAAAGAAGGTGTAGAAGACAGAAATTTTGACGATTTCCAGCTATTCTCTGTAGAACTCCTCCTCCTGAAGCTCTGATACCACTTCTAGGATCTTTTGGCGACCCGAATGAGTCAATCAGAGGCGTTTTCGTGAATTACAGGTGCGGAAAACAAGTAATCAACGTAGGAATAGCTTGCAATTCACTTTACACTCTTTCTGTATTGATTTGACGGTAAATACACTCAGTTCTCGATCTGGCAGCACTTCGGTACGAGATTCGACAACTGTTTCAAATGAGATCGCTCCTAAGGTTTATATAGGAATCTGGAACCGCTTATTGGACAGTCCCAATAAGCGGCCCATACATAAGTCACATAAGCGATCCAACATGGTCCAAATGAGCGATCCAATAAGACATTCGAGCGACCCACATTTGACCATTCGAGCGATCCACTATCCTAACACTATACAATCTTATAATTTCTCGTATTTTGAGCCCAGATTTAATATCCTAAGACAATGACTTGATACAAGACGTAATCAGCAGATGTAGTGCACCAACAAACACCTACATAATTACCAACACATAGCCGCTTTCAATTCGAACAATGGCTGGACCGTTAGTGATTAATCACAAAGTCAAAGCGTATTTACAATATCTTTGACTTTCGGTCATTACACTAATGAAAACTTAATTACAGAGGCTAAGCACACTTACAAGAGTCCTTTGCACGAAAATTTAGACTAAGAGAGCTTCCTTCCTAAGTAGGATGCTCCAGAGAATGAGATTGGAAGCTCCAAAATTGAGAGTGAGTTTGAAAGTATGAAATTTGAACTTGTAAGTGAGAATGGCTGCCAAATCTTCACCTATTTATACTAATAAAGGTTGCCACCAGATCATTACAGGTGTTAGGGCTCTTCCCTGATGATCACAAGTGTCCAAAATGGTTTTTAAAACCATCAAACAGTCCATAGAATCAAACAAAACCATGCAAGGGTGAAGAGAGGTGCAGTGACCTGCACATGTGCATGTTTCTGCCCAGATAAAGCCGTCGCGTCGCGCGACAACAGAGGAGGGGACCTGTGGTGCGACACCACCAACTGGTTTACCAGCTCTACAAGTTTCAAACTTGCCATTTTCACCCCCCGAACCTTTTAAAATGTAATTTCTTCCATTTTAAGCACATTTAACCCATATAATTTATATTTCTATGATCCTTAGAGTATAACCAAACATCGTTAGGTCCGGTTTCGTTAAACGATAACCGAAAACACAAGTTTTGCCTCGTTGATGCTTTTAACCCGTTAATTACGAAAGTTAACGTATTTATCTCAAACGATGTCGAAACCCTGTGAAATTTTTGTCACTTACTCTTGGGAGTATAATTAATCGTTACAAAGCTTCAGGTTCGTTAAAAGGTCACTCAGAGGTATTACTTTAACATGTTGACACATTTAACCCTCGCGTCTTGTAAACTTTCACTTTCTTCCACAAACGGTTTCATACGTTTCATAATTTATTCGTTTAAGGGTATAAACATCGTGTAGGGTCGTTGAAAGGCAAAATTTTTAAATGTTGACACTTTGAATCCTTTTATACACATACTTTCTTCGTTTGTCCACATTAGTCCCTCGTAATCAATTCATTACACGTTTAAAGTTCATGACACGTGTCGATACTATATTGGACATGATTTTGCGAGGTGTTACATTGATGATTATTTAAGTTTGTCCGTTTATAATGTTTATGAGTGGATCTATTCTTTGATGTCTTCAAAAGTGAAGTTCATACTGATTTCTACTATTTGGTTTTTGTTTTTTAATGATAAACCTTAAATTTTTTTCAACTGAAGGAGTCTGAATCTTCCACGAAGAGCAAGAGGGGAGTATAATTTTATCGTTGTTTTTGTGTTTTTTGATTCGGTATAATTTTAGGTTTCATTGTTTATGCTGATGTGTATAATTTTGTAAAATATTTATTTTTTATTTTTATTCTTTTGAAAATCTAACTATGATATTTTTTAAAATTTGAATATTTGGGTTCTTTCTAATAAATTTTGTACTATTTTAATATGTATTAATAACAATCCATCAAAGATTTCATTATTTACTTAAATTTTAGTATTATATGGTTTTCCTAAATTAAGGTATCTGTTTCTATAAATAAATGGTGGAACAATTTTGCTTGGCAAGGTTAGACTTTCCTAATAAGTTTGCTTAATTTACGAGATTGGATGTTACCGATTTGATTATCAGAATTTAAATTTTAAATTTTAAATTTTAAAGTCAATCATTATTTTAAATTTAAATTTTGAAGTCAATCATTATTGTAAATCTTCCATTTTTTTGTTGTTAAGATGTTTAATTCGGTTAGAATTAAAAGGGTTTGGAAATAAAAGGTTTGGAGTTTAGGTTTTCAGTTTAGATCTACGTTAATTAAAAGATTCTACCTTTTTTTTGCAATAGGTATTTTGCTTTTGTTGGGATTGAACCCTGCTAGAGGAACAAATAATGAAAGCCAAAACCGAATCACAACAGTGGACTCAAAATAAGCAGCTGTTTACACTAGGCTTTCCCCTTGATAGTGGTAATCTAACAGCTGATGGATCTTAAGTACTGCTCACTAGAACAACTGATGAACCAAACACTGATGAAACTCTAAAGACTGCTGAAGACAAATATTGTTGCTCTATCTACTGCTGTTTCCTAAGTACTGCTGAAGACACAAGCACTGCCCATTCAAAAGACTGATCACCTTTGAAGAAAGCACTGATGCTCAACATCAGTGCTCAGGCTACATCAGCGGAACGTGAAGCAGTAGTTATCTCTTGTTTTGTATTGTACTTATAATCAGTTGTTAAACATCAGTAGTTTGTATAGAACAGTGTTTATAGTTTGTTCGGTTTTTAGATGTCACTATCATGGTGACGTCAGCTGAGATGCCTCAGTGGTTTGGTTTGCCTATAAATGGAGCAGTACTGTGTACTGTTACATTTGATCGTTTTGGGTGAGTTCTTCTCCTCAATTCAATCCTTTCATCTTGTGCAACCAACCTTGGGGTATCAGGCTGAGGGGGAGCTTAGTTCTGTAAGCATGCTTGTAATCTTTTGATTTGTATTATAATCATTCGACTCAATTTGAAGCATGTGTTTATCAACTCTATTTCTCTCTTTGATTGTGTTTACAAAGTTTGTTTTCATTTCCGCTGCACTTAAATCTTCATTCATATCTTTTGATTAGTTCAATTTATACAAACAAACACAATCATGACAGCCTTCGATCCTAACAATTGGTATCAGAGCTTGGACAGTCAAATTCGATCTAACAATCAATTTGACGTAAGAGTTCAGCTCAAAATTCATTGATACTAAGGTTAATTGTATTTAGTTGAAAAACAGAGCAACGAGAAATCATGTTCAAAATGATGGATCAGATACTCTGTAAAACAACCAAGATGTCATAGCATCCACAAATTTCAAACAACAAGTGATGTCATGTACAAATCACCCATAGTTTTCAGATCTGAAAACATGTCTGGTAACTATGGTATGACTATCTTCATTTAAAATTGATCTCAACTGTTGATATGAAATTTGTGATGATTTCATCATATTGTATACTAAAGTATGAACCTCGGATTAACGAAACCTATGTTCATATAAACATTAGTGTTTTGCTAACATAGAAAGAGGGAAATAAAACTTTAGTCATGAAATCTTATGTGATAAAAAGCAGGTTGAGAATCCTCAAAAGGACCAAATCAACCCTGTCAAAACACATTAAGAAAAACTGGGGTCTAAACAGTCCAAATCATACGTAATGTGAGAATTGGTAATAAAACATGTACAAATGTGGCCAGATCTCTCAAAACATTGCTGAAAATGATTTTGGATTGAGTATTCTTCATTGAAAACCTCCCAGTAAGTATTTTATTACTTATGAATGGGAAGGGTAAAAAAAAAAACTCAAAAGTGTGTTTATCTCAAAACTTTTGAAGTCAAAAGAAAAAAGTATAAATCCAAAACACTTAAGAGTCCAAAGTTGGGGAAACAATGGTCATCATGCAACTGTGTGCATTCATTAATTCAGGAAAAGTTCAGGTAGAATTAGTGTCCCAGTGATTGAACTTAGAAGAGGATTTTGTAATCAATTGATAAGAAAATGATCCCAAACAGCGATCATAAAACTTGAAGATGATATGTTTGTGAACTTACTTGAAAAGCTGTCAGATCCTTTTGATGTTATTTTCAAAACATCCTTTAACTATTTTTTTAAGGTGTTTTTCTCAAATAAAACCGGATATATTATTTCATTTTTATTCCCAATAATATATTTTGTACTTTTACTCATTTTTTATAGTAAAAGTTTTCTCACCGGTTAGGATGTAATTTCCTAATTTTTGTGTGAAGTTACGATCCCTAAAAATAAAATCAAAAGGAAATGGTGCATATGTCAAGGTCATATCAAACTCAAGTTTGTTTATCACAGATAAAAAATTGAATGCAAATAGATTCTTAAACTACTGAGATACTCATGTTCTAGTTCAAATAATTAGACACAAAATGAGTAACCTTAGTAGAAAAGTCTGGGATGCTAAACCACTGTCAGGAAATAGTGAACATGTGGCAAACCTAGAACATAATTTCCTAAGAAAAACTGCTGACAACTTAAACTTGATAATCTACATCTAAAATGCATTTTGTTAAGCATAGCATTTCTGGAGCTCAGCAGACGGTGGACATGATACTGTGTTTTACACAAAACAAAATCAATCTCCACATCTGAACAAGCAGATGCTTAAATTAATTGTCAAAAGCTCAAACCACTGTTGCACCAACAGTTGTTATGATAAATGGTCTCTCATTGGGTGATCTACCATTGTCTTCCCTTAAAAACTGTTGTTGTGTCTCAAACATCTGATCTCTAAAGTCTGTCCACTGCTGAAAGTCAACCCCTGTTCTCTCATTTCCTTGATAAACACTGTTGTTCAAATTCAGTGTTTCATCCACTGATATACTATCCACCGATGCAGTAAAAGCATCCACTGATGGTAAAAATCACCCACTGCTTCAGTTATTACCGTTGTAACTACTGATGTTCGTTTCATCAGTGGCACTCAAAACAACTGTCTTCCATTATTTACTCTTTCATCAGGGGTTGGCACGTGGTCTGGTTTTAGCCGTCCGATCATTATAACGGCTACCACATCAGCACTCACTTTTTCCCTAAAATAAAACCCTGATTAAACCCAAACAGGGGCTAACACCGTCGAATTGAATTCCAAAAATTCTCTTCTCAAAGCAGTTTCCCACTCTTCTTCACAAAAACATTCTTCGATCTTCCTCATCAAAATGACGAAATCAAAGTCGAAGTCAAAATCAAAATCATCTTCTTCCTCCGCTCCTAAAGACGCCACTCAAATGGCTGCTGAACCGAACGAAATACGATACAAAGCTCCTCACAACTACTTGGGTATTCTCACAAAACCCACATCTAACAACACCTTTGACTCCATCATCAACACCTTATCTGCATCAAAGTACAAAACTTTGATAACAGCAGACGCTCCCATCTTCCTACAAACCCAGAGAGAGTTCTGGAACAAGGCTACCCTTGAAAAACAAGGTGACACTGTCACAGCCATCAACTCCTCGATACAGGGTAAAAAGATTCAAATCTCTCCCCCATCTATTTCAGAAGTCTTCAAACTCAATGATCTGAAAGGTAAAACCTCTTTTTCTAAAACTGAGTTGAAAAAGGATTTCATGAATAGGGGTTATGCAGAGCAACCAAAAAGGGACACCTTACAAAAAGGTTTCTTCCCTTCTGCACCAAGATTTCTATTTCACACTCTGTTGATGTGTGTATCTAATATAACAACTTCTTTCAATGAAATACCATAAAAAATTCAATGCCTGGGATATGCAATTCTAAACAATGAAGATTTTAAATATTCCCAGGAAATTTTTGATGATTTAGTAAAAAATGTTGATAGCAAAGCATTTCTGCTCTTTCCAAGGTTTTTAAGCTACTACTTTGAACAAAAATTTGAAAAGGAAGATGCAGAATTGCCCAAACAAGGTGCCTCTTTTAAAATAAACTGTTTAACACCTGAAACATTCTCTAGAATATTGGCACCTATAAAAACAAAAGCAGAGGTGCCTGAGCAGAATTTAGCAGACGAAACTGCTCCTCAAGTATCGGTTGCTGAGCCCACTGCTCCAGGTGATCAAAGCAGCACACCCACTGTTTTGAAACCCACACCTGCCACCACCAAAAAGACCAAAAAGAAAACATCCAGAAAGCCCCCCAAACCCAAAACAAAGGCACCTCTGGAAGATGAGATCCCAGAGCCACTGCCAGTGACAACACAAATGTCACCAACAACCACTGCTGCTACTTCCTCACAGCAGTGGGAAGAAAGATCTCCACCCTTGCCTCAAACTCCTCCTACATCCTCACAAAAGGATCAGGTTGTAATCACAGGGACCCTACAATATGAAGCTCTGGACCCACTCGGATCCATCTTCCACAGTCCTGATCCCAAGGACATGTCTCTTTCAACTCCCTTACCTTCACCCCCCACATTACCACCATCCATATTACCTTTGTTGCATGCAGTTGATATTACTCAGACACAAACCAGTTCCTCTCAATCACCTATCAATGAGAGCATACTCCTACAAGTGACTGGGTCTGATGCTAATATCTCTGTTATCCTAGCAACAACTGAGGAGGTTACACTGTAGGAGTTACAAGTAAGTCCTGTCAGTAGTTCAACTGGAGCAGCCACTACAAATGTTGAACCCACTGGTTTACATTTGGACAGTGGTTACATTCATAAGACTCCCTTGAAGGAAATTTCTTCAATAGCACCTCTGAGAACCACTAGTGAGGTTGTTATGCCCACTGGTACCTTTACAAGGTTAACAAGTGCTGAAGGAAGAAGTCCCCAGTACCAAGAACAAGGGGCATTGATGCGTGTGTAGTGTAATATTATTTTGATGAGTATTTAAGCCCTTTTTACACTTTTAGCCAAGTTTTAAATTTATAAAACACGATATTCACTAACACTAAACACACATATGGGCAAGTGCACCCATCGTGGACGTAGTATAGTGTTGGTAAGATACCGAGGTCGTCCAAGGACACAAGAGCTTTTAATACCGGTTTATCCTCAACGTCTAATCAAATCAAAAAGTTAGAAAAATGTTTTAAACTAAGAAAAATAAAAACTAACTAAATGCTGAAAATAAAAATAAAATAAAAACAGATAGACAAGATGAATCACTTGGTTCCGACACGTGTATTAGTATAACCTTTGATTATTTTCGCACTTTTGCACTTGTTTAAGAGATTATCTTAGTTATTGTAGTAGGCCCCTCTTTTGAAGGCGACGTTACCCTCAACCCAGTAGTTTGAGTCAGCAAGGATACAATCCTAAAGGGTCGGATTATTGAAAGATAATGAATTAAGTTATTAATGCAAATTGTGGTAGGCCCCGCTTCTGGCGGTGACGTTACCCTCGGCTAAGTAGTCTGAGTCGGCAGGGATACAGTCCTAAATAGCCGGGTTATAGTATTAATAGTAGTTAACTTATGAGGGGGTCAAAGAGTTTGGATCCCCGCCATCCAATACCTATGGGCATTGAAGGAGATCCTACTAAATTTGACCCAGGTCCCAAGCAGGACCTCTAAACGCTGAACAAGGGCAAGACCCTTACCAAACCGTTCCCTTAACCCCCGACCAGGTAGCCAACATACCTCCATATAGACCGTGGAGATATGAATGGTGAAAATCTTTTATTTTATATAGACAGTAAAATAACGCCAAGACACCACGGACAAACGATAAGGAAAGATCACCTTCAACATAAGTAACTAGTTATTAAAGTCATTAATACAAAACCAAATAAAAAGTGCAAAAGATTAAAAATAAAAAGTATTATACTAAACACTTGTCTTCACCAAGTGATGTAAGAGACTTAGGCAAACACGGCCTTGATTGTCAAGAACTCTTACGATCAATCTTGGATCCCGAGACGACTCACACACTCTATGATGGACAATGGATGATGGTGGTGGATGATGGTGTTATGGTGGTGGTGGGTGGTGGATGAAGTGTGAGAGAGGTGGTGTGCCAAGGGATGAGAGAGAATGAAGCCAAGCTCCTCTATTTATAGGCTGAACAGAAGGCTGGACACGGCCCCGTGTCCGCTGGACACGGCCCCGTGCCCGCCTGACACTCTCTCTCTTCATTAATTGTAATTGCGAATTACAATTAATGCGCCTGCTGTACTTTCACCACGCCCCCGTGCTCGCTGGACACGGCCCCGTGGTGGGCAATGGAAGCTTCTACTGGTTTGTCTTTTCTGCTGCTTCCTGGGCACGCCCCCGTGTTCGCTGGACACGGGGCGTGTTCAGACTCTGTTTCTTCCTTTTTGCTTTGGGAGGTGCCGTTGAGGGTCCGGGCAGTCTACTTTTGTTCCTTTTCTTGTATTTATGGTAGAATTAGTGGTCTTTTTGCTTCTTTTGTGATTTTGAGCTCATTTCATCCTGAAAATACAAAAGGAAGACAAAAACACTCTTTTTCCAACATTAGTACTTAAAAAGGGTTAGTTTTATGCCTTAATTGATGTGTTTTATATGTTGCATTTTACACACATCAAATACCCCCACACTTGAACTTTTGCTTGTCCTCAAACAAAACTCTTTAAATGTGGCTTACACTCCCAAATGGAATAGGTAGAAGAGAAGTTTTTTAGCTTGTCCTAGAGTGTCGGGAATCCAAGGTTTTTATAGGCTTTATTTTTATTTATTTACAATCCTATTCGTTATGATTTATTTTGAACTTTTCATAAGATAAACTACTTAGTTGGGCATAACATGCCTTATTAAAATTCCATTTATATACAAGTTCACATACCTCACGGGAGATCACTCAACACTCGGCCGAAGGGGTATATTTTAGTGAATCACTCGAGAGCGGCACGGAACTTACGTATTTCCATAGGCTTGCCAAGCAATCAATCCTCCTCCTTTTTAACTTTTTACCTTTGTAACTAAAGGGTCAAATTTGGAAATCTGAGTGCAAGACTTGAGCTTACTATTAAAGTATAAAAATTTATTTTTAAAATCAGTAGGTAATAAGTCTTAAGCGTTAAATATGGTTTTAAACCATACTATGCGCTTAATAGGCGTAAAAGTCGGTATTTGACGATATTTGAAATGTTTATAAAATTTTGAAGTACTGATCACTTTCTGAAGCTTAAAATATTTTATTTAACATACGAAATCAGTAGGAAAAGGTTTGGTATTAAAATGTTATGTAAAACTCATTTTATCAATGAAAAGGGCAATTTTGTCAATACCGAATTTACACTAGAACTCTATAATTTGATCAGTATAAAATTTGATAAATATTTCCAAAAATCCCTAAATATTATATTATAACAGTGGGTAGCAAATTTGGTGCCAAAAATTGGGTTTAAATATGATTTATACTGAAAATGCCATTTAATTAATAAAAAGCTTTCATTTTACGATATCTCGCATAACTTTTATTTTAGACCATGAACTGATGTCAAACTTTTAGGACATACTTAAATATCAGTAATAAAGATTTTTGTCCTCTTACATTTTCAAAAATCTCGTTTTTATATCAAAAGGGCATAATGGTCAACTTTTAAGCATTTAACGGAAACATGTAAATGATTCAGATTTCAAAGGAACCATATAGTATAATCTCAGAGGGTTATACTAACATATAATATGGTCCTGAAGAAACCCTAAGGCATATCTAAACTAAGCTAAATCGGGTCAGAACTGAAAGTCAAAGCAAAAGTCTACTTTTGCGACTTTCGGTTGCGAACCGAGCCTAAAGTCAGAATTGTCGGGTTGAACATGCCTAAACATGTTCTTATATTATTTACCAAGTTATTTAAGTGTTAAAACACGTTCCATAACTTCAGCATTACCAGTTATGAATTATTTTGCAAAAACAGACTCGTTTGACTTTTCGGTTAAGTAGTTTAACCCGACAATTGACCGAGATAACGTGATAATTAGGAGGTGCCCTTTTAAGGGTTTAACACTGTAGGATCTTTTGGCGACCCGAATGAGTCAATCAGAGGCGTTTTCGTCAATTACAGGTGCGAAAAACAAGTAATCAACGTAGGAATAGCTTGCAATTCACTTTAAACTCTTTCTGTATTGATTTGACGGTAAATACACTCAGTTCTCGATCTGGCAGCACTTCGGTACGAGATTCGACAACTGTTTCAAATGAGATCGCTCCTAAGGTTTATATAGGAATCTGGAACCGCTTATTGGACAGTCCCAATAAGCGGCCCATACATAAGTCACATAAGCGATCCAACATGGTCCAAATGAGCGATCCAATAAGACATTCGAGCGACCCACATTTGACCATTCGAGCGATCCACTATCCTAACACTATACAATCTTATAATTTCTCGTATTTTGAGCCCAGATTTAATATCCTAAGACAATGACTCGATACAAGACGTAATCAGCAGATGTAGTGCACCAACAAACTCCCCCTCAGATGTTGATGGAGTCGATTATCGAGTCACAACAATGCTGTGTCTTCACATCTTCGATCTTGATCAGTCTTTGGGCTTTCTCTAGCTTCAGACTCCCCCTCTCGATTTGCTGGCATTTCTTTATTCTTCAGCAACATCTTCAGGATCGTTGTCTGGCTTTCCATCTAACAGCTTCTCATCGTATCCTGCATAAGCTCTACCTCAAAGTAAATTTCTTTCACATATATATTTCAAACATATAACCCTGCATCAATTCAGACTCTCTTTCAAAACAAACACAGATTTTGATGTACCACTTGAAAGGTTAGATTATGAAAACATTTAATTTCACACACAAACTCCCCCTCAAATATTGCTCATCATGTTTAGCACTCAGAATTTTGAAAATCAGCTATTCAACATCAGTTGTCGAAAATCTTTTTGACTTTTCAAAACTTATGCTAAAAACACACCAAAAATCTTTTTGGATTTTTCTGAAAGAAAATAAAATGCAGAAATAAACTATTTACAGATAATATTTTTGTGAGCTCGTGCAAGAGGATCATATCAGTTTTGAGACATATCATCAACACCGTTAAGTTTTAAACATACTCAGTTATAAACAATTTACCTAGATTGTCAGTATGTTTGTCCACTTAAATTTTCACACAGACTTCAATTTATTCGAGATACGATATTAATGTTTTAGAGACTTAAACTTAATTGTGTATCACTCCACTTGAATATACTCCCGTATCCAGATCCCAAATATTCAGTCTTACAGGTGAGTATACCACAGATGATATCTGTAAAGGGCTTATATGCGAGGGCCGTGAGAGCTCAGGTCGATACTTCCGTATACGCAGAGAGATGACGGCTTCGACTTTTGGTGGGTCCCCTTTAGAGGATCTTTTGATACAACAGCAAAGATTATCAATTTTATTGTTTAATCAGATTGCTGAGGGCGGTGCTTTTTCAAGCATTTGCAGAAAGTATTATCCGGGGACTAGGTCAGTACTTCCATACAGCAGAAGTCCCGGGATAATACCCCAGATATCACTGAGTATAAAGACCTAGTATCTCAGAATACGGGACCTTTCAAACAAGATTTCGGGGGTTATCCATATATCCAAGAATAGTTACCCACAAATCAAGCAAGTTTGATTTAGGTTTATATCTCGTTTCAATTTACTAAGTGTATGAAAATCTACTAACACATCCGCAGTAAGATTGTTCATCACTTTTAAACATATCATATCTTTAGCGTGTTGTGATAGTCCACTGATGTACTATCATTTCCTCTTTTTCGCAACAAAAACTCAATTTTTCAGTTTTATCATGTTTTAGCCTTTTTCAAATTTTCTGATGTTTTTGGATTTTCTAAGAAAAGAATCTTACTCCCCCTAAAATTCAAATACATCTAATGAAAATTGAAAACAAAACTGTACAGAACATGACAACTGATATCGAATCACCTCAAATCGCCATTCACTAGGCATAAACAATCAGAACTCCCCCTATCAACAAACTATTTTCCCATTTGGATTTCAAAACACTTAAGTTTGTTTTAATCAAAATGGTTTTTCCGGAAAATAAGTTTGATTGATTTTACCAATTGTAGGTTACCATTTGTAGAAATATCCAACAAATGTTCGAGGGTGTGGTTCATCATCTTGTCTATCGACCAATGTAGGAAAATACAAGTACAACTTAATGTCCTTGATTTACCATTTTCATTCCAGAATCCTCTGTACCACTTGCAAAAATATAAACTCGTCTAATACCACTTGTAAGAAAAACACAAACAAACCTTTTTACCGTTTGTTTGATTGACGTTACCGAATAAAACCTTAAGAAAGATGCCGATTCATGCTCCATGCTTACCAACCTGGGAGCTCCGGCAAGTCCTGGGACTTACTCTTCATAATATGTACCATCCCAGTCACAAACCAGGGATGGTTCAACCGTTTCTTTCTTTGTTTTCTTCTCGTAAAATTCTTTAACCCCTTTGACTTTTCGATCAATCATCTTGCCAAAGATATGTTTTACCCTGGGGTTAAAGACCTTCTCAGCATCAAATTCCTGTTCATCACGATAAAATTGATTAGAAATTTCAACTTTACCAATTTTCTTTTTTATAATTTTCAGCCCGGTAGGTGGTTGGTTAGTGGTTAGTAAAAAGGGCGAAAAATCGTAACAAGTATCGGTTTTCGTAAAATACCTTGTTTTTAGTGACTTATTATTTTTGAAGTATTTCTCCAAACAAGCTTTTTATAGCTTTCGTTTGTTTTTTTTTTTTTTTTTTTTTTTTTTTTTTGATGTCACATGAAAGGGCAAGTTGACGAAAAACCGAGCTTGTTACTAAAATAAAGGGTGAAAAAATGAAAAAGGTTTTTTTGGTGGGTAAAAATGGTTTTTGGGGTAATGAAATGAAAGGTTTAGGCTCAAAGGGGCTATCTAGGGGGATTTTGGGTAGGTTAAAAAATGAAAAATAATGGTTTTGACAGAAAAATAGTTAGTCCTAATGCCTCCATCATTTACTTACTTGGGTTTAAGTTGGTGAGGACTGGGAATGTATCGTTGTGGCAAGTTCTAGATTTGTAAGGACCGAGCGGCTATTCACACAAGAAACGAAAAATGAGCATTTAATCTAAATATGTGTATTTTTATGCTCAATAAAGGCTCAAAACTCACTTTTGTGGGAATGGGTTTTTAAATGTGACCAAGCATATATAATCGAATTTTAAACTAGACTTGTTATGCCGTTTCATAATTTTCTTATGTTGGTTCCTTTTTTATCACGACGCTATCGGTTGTAAACTTGTAAAAATATAACCTTTTTAGAACTTGTTCTTCCCAACTTAAACTAAGAAAAGTAAATAAAAAATGAAAAAGTTTTTGAAAAAAATTTGGGGTGTTTAGCGGTTCCAATAGAGTTTTGTGTAAGGCTTGTGTTTAGGATTTTGCAAAATTTCAAGGTTTTAGCATCCCCCCCACACTTAAATTACACATTGTCCTCAATGTGTCCAAAAATAATATTTTTGGTTGATTAGAATGTATAAAAGTATGTTAAAAAGCAAAGATTTTTGTTACTGGCATCCTGGACACGGCCCCGTGTTCACCGGGCACGGCCCCGTGGTCAAGTGCCAGTAACAAAAAATTTCAAAGTTGAAACAGAAGGCTGGACACGGGGGCGTGTCCGCTGAACACGGCCCGTGTCCAGTTACCTGAACTGGGTGATTTTTCTGCAGGGGCTCAGCACGGGGCCGTGTTGGTTGGGCACGGCCCGTGTTGAGCCTTCTGTGATGGAGATTTTTGTCGGGTTGCTCTGTTCTTCATGCATGGTTCCATTTTTCTCGTTCCCTTTTTCATCCATTATCACCATGAGTGTGTCTTATTCTGCAAAAATTAAAAGATTAAACTAAACTAAACTAAGGATAGATCCGCGGAATGCCTCCGTGGTGCGCCACGTTTATAAGGGTCCTTGGCTAGACCCGATTTCTGGTTATATCTTTTCTGAGTGGAGTGCCTTGCTTCCCAAGTTACACCGTCGGAGAGCGGCATCCAAGCTTGAATCAATAACCTTCATGTAATTGACTGGGTCGTCGTCTTCTATTTTCTTCCCAACTCCGAACTTCACCTCATCGTCCCCATACCTTAAAGTCAGTGTCCCTTCATTCATGTCTACCACTGCTTGTGCTGTGGCAAGGAAGGGTCTCCCTAGGATAAGGGGGACCTCGGTGTCCTCCTCCATATCGAGTATGACAAAGTCAACGGGATAAACGAATTTGCTTACCCTTACCAAGACATTCTCGATGACACCTTGTGGGAACTTGACTGATCGATCGGCGAGTTGTATGCTTATTTTTGTAGGGCTCGTGGTTCCCAAGCCAAGCCTTTTGAACATTGACGAGGGCATGAGGTTAATGCTAGCCCCTAAGTCGGCCAAGGCATTGCGAACGGGTGATTCCCCTATTGAACATGGAATCGTGAAACTTCCGGGATCGATTTTCTTTTGGGGTAGTTTATTGAGTACGAGGGCAGAGCATTCTTCGCCTAAATTAACTAATTGCAAATTTTCAATTTTCTTTTTATGTGTAAGGAAGTCCCTCATAAATTTAGAGTATTTAGGCATTTGGGTTAGGACTTCGATAAAAGGAATATTGACATGCAATTGTTTTAACAAACTTTCGAATTTTGCGAATTGCTCATTGGTTTTTTGACGAATTAACCTACCGGGGTATGGAACTCGAGGAGCCTTGGTAGGTTCTGGTGATGGGGGAGAGTTCTTTTCCTGCAGATGTGTTGGCATTGTTTCTTCCGTTGGTTGAGGTACTTCTGCAGGCCCTACGGTGCGGTTTCGTAGTGTGATGAGGTGAACTTGTGCCTTTGGGTTTGTTTCGGTATTGCTAGGTAATGCGCCTTGCGGTCTCTCGGAAAAATTTTGTGCTAGTTGATTTATTTGTTTTTCTATGTTTTGAATGCTAGCTTGTTGATTCCTAAAATTAGATTCTAATTGTAGAAATCTTTCCGAGTTTTTCTTATCAGTGTCGGAGACGAGGCGAGATATAGTATCTTCGAGCCTTTCTCGTCCACCTTGTTGTTGAGTGAAATTTTGTGACTCATTTCTTGATTGCTGAAAGTTTGTTCGTTGGGTTTGTTGGTTACTACTATTGCCGGTTTCCCTCCAACCAAGGTTTGGGTGGTTTCGCCATCCTTGGTTGTAAGTTCCCGTTGGAGGACCCGACGGCCTAGGTCTATTATCAATGTAGTTTACCATTTCTTGTTGATCGTCCGTTTCTTTCATGCAACTCCAATTTTCATGTGACCCACCACACCCTTCACAAGCCATAACCGAGACTGTTTTTGTCATTTCTAGTTTTTTTATTTTTGAAGAAAGGGCCTCGATTTGGGCTTGTAAAGAGGTGCTTTCGTCGACCTTATGGGCGCCCGGGGCGATAGACTTATTTCCCCGGGGAGTGTGCCATTGAAAATTGGTTTGAGCAATTTCCTCAATTTGATTATATATTTCGTGTGGGCGTCGATTACCTAAAAGTCCCCCGGAGCTAGAATCAAGTGTCTGCCTAGTGTGTGGCAACAATCCATTGTAGAAAGTGGATACTTGTTGCCATATTGCGAGGCCATGATGGGGACACTTGCGTAGTAGCTCCTTGAACCTTTCCCATGTTTCATATAAGGATTCCCCGTCCTCTTGTGAGTATGTATTAATTTCAGCCATTAATTTAGCAGTTTTAGAAGGAGGGAAATACTTATATAGAAACTTTTGGGCTAGTTCATCCCAGGTGTTTACCGATCCAGCTGGGAGGGTGTTGAGCCAAGCTTTCGCTCGGTCTTTTAGTGAGAACGGAAACATACGGAGGCGTATGGCGTCGTTTGATGCTCCATTGATCCGAAAGGTATCACATATTTCTAAGAAATTAGTTATATGTAGATGAGGATCCTCGTCCGCAAGCCCGTGGAAGGTTGCGGAGTTTTGGAGCATTTGTATCAAATGCGGTCGGAGCTCGAAGTTATTGGCTTCGACATTCGGAGCATTGATAGCGGCGCCTAGATTACCTACGGTGGGCCGTAGATAATCCATAAGGGTACGTTGGTCCGCCATTGGGGGTGGATCACCCGAAACCTTCTCTTGGTTTTTGGCTTTTAACCTTTTTCTGAGAAAGCGTTCGGGTTCTTCTAGCGGTTCTTTTATGTCTTTATTAGAACTGGAGCTCATACACTATGTGAGGATGGTGTCGGGTTCCAAGTCCTGTAATAAAAACAAAAAAAGAATGTCGGTCAGAAGGTTCACCACGGCCCCGTGTTGAGCGAACACGGCCCCGTGGTCGGAAATACAGTGATTGTTTTCCAGATCCCAGTTACTGGAGGTTGGACACGGCCCCGTGTTGCACCGGCACGGCCCCGTGGTCAGCCTTCTGTAACTTGAAAAACAAAAACTGCCAGTAACTTTGCTGAGCACGGCCCGTGTCCGACCAGGCACGGCCCCGTGCTGAGCTCTGCAGAAGCTAAAAATCTAAGAAAAAATCCTAAAAAAAATTAAAGAAAAATAAAAATATGATTAGGCCGTTGATTCCTAACTTTCTTAAAATCCTTGTGTCCCCGGCAGCGGCGCCAAAAACTTGATGCGTGTGTAGTGTAATATTATTTTGATGAGTATTTAAGCCCTTTTTACACTTTTAGCCAAGTTTTAAATTTATAAAACACGATATTCACTAACACTAAACACACATATGGGCAAGTGCACCCATCGTGGACGTAGTATAGTGTTGGTAAGATACCGAGGTCGTCCAAGGACACAAGAGCTTTTAATACCGGTTTATCCTCAACGTCTAATCAAATCAAAAAGTTAGAAAAATGTTTTAAACTAAGAAAAATAAAAACTAACTAAATGCTGAAAATAAAAATAAAATAAAAACAGATAGACAAGATGAATCACTTGGTTCCGACACGTGTATTAGTATAACCTTTGATTATTTTCGCACTTTTGCACTTGTTTAAGAGATTATCTTAGTTATTGTAGTAGGCCCCTCTTTTGAAGGCGACGTTACCCTCAACCCAGTAGTTTGAGTCAGCAAGGATACAATCCTAAAGGGTCGGATTATTGAAAGATAATGAATTAAGTTATTAATGCAAATTGTGGTAGGCCCCGCTTCTGGCGGTGACGTTACCCTCGGCTAAGTAGTCTGAGTCAGCAGGGATACAGTCCTAAATAGCCGGGTTATAGTATTAATAGTAGTTAACTTATGAGGGGGTCAAAGAGTTTGGATCCCCGCCATCCAATACCTATGGGCATTGAAGGAGATCCTACTAAAGTTGACCCAGGTCCCAAGCAGGACCTCTAAACGCTGAACAAGGGCAAGACCCTTACCAAACCGTTCCCTTAACCCCCGACCAGGTAGCCAACATACCTCCATATAGACCGTGGAGATATGAATGGTGAAAATCTTTTATTTTATATAGACAGTAAAATAACGCCAAGACACCACGGACAAACGATAAGGAAAGATCACCTTCAACATAAGTAACTAGTTATTAAAGTCATTAATACAAAACCAAATAAAAAGTGCAAAAGATTAAAAATAAAAAGTATTATACTAAACACTTGTCTTCACCAAGTGATGTAAGAGACTTAGGCAAACACGGCCTTGATTGTCAAGAACTCTTACGATCAATCTTGGATCCCGAGACGACTCACACACTCTATGATGGACTGTGACAACTCGAACTTTAGACCTATCATTGTGTAACATACGTGAACGTGTTATGATTTTACAAACTTTGATGCTATTGAAGGTTATGATGTTATGTGCCATATGTGTATGCATGCTATATGAATGATTATGTGTTGCACAAGCCCAAATTACACGAACCGGTCACACAAGCCCGTTTGGGGCCACACCTTGAATCGGACTCCATTAGATAACCGGATGGGCTCGGCCCACTCCCCCACTCGCAACACAAAAACCGAGTTTAAGGGTTTTGTTTATTGTTTTGCAAACACAAACACACACAACCCTACTTGCTCTCTATCTCCCTCTCGTTTGCTTGGAACCCGACGGCAAGAGCCTCCACAATTCGGATCACCTTCTCTTCTTCTCTAATTCGGTTAGTACTTGTCATGTTTGAAATTGTTTGTGTGTATGTTGATGTTTTCGAATATGATTGCTTGGTACCGAATGAGTCTTGAGTATGATAATATTAGATTGGATCAATGATAGTTGGTGTTCATATAATTGGCTTGCTCATGAATCGGATATAGGTGATTGTATGATTGTAATCGGCCATATGTATACGTGATTTAATCAGATTGTAACTGGTTATTATGCTAACTAAATCGGATTAGTTGATGCTCATTGATTGGCTTCGCGAATGTCAGAATTCGGATGTGTTTATGTGTTTAGATAGATGTTCTTGATTTTGGATTATTAATGCTCATATGAAATTCATGATAAAAGTCCTGTTTGATCGATGATATGTTGTTTGAATTTGGTTGATTTTGGAATTGAAACTGATTTGATTCGAATCATGAAACTGCCTAATTGTTTGCTGATATCACGGAGTGTTTGTTGCTAAGATTTATGGAAATAAGCTACACAGCCTGTTGCGACTCAGATTGCGACTCGAAACCTCACCGTCTCGACTCGAGACCACAAACAGCACAAGCCGAGACCATGGTTGCGAGTCCCGTTGCGACTCGTAACCGGACCATGACGAACCGAGATCTCCATTGCGACTCGTAACCAACTGTTGCGACTCGTAATCTCCGGTTGCGACTCGAGATCGAGTTAATGCACGTACACTGTTGGGCCTTCACTGTCACGGGCCCAATGATTTGATTCGTGGACTGTTTGCTATTGGACTGCTTATATTATTTGGGCCGAGACCTTTATGTGGGACTTGTATAATTCTGGGCCGTGTGTAGTCTGGGATTAGACATTCAATCACAAGTGATGTTTACGACATGTTGACTGTTTACGTGCATTACATGCTACTATGATTACTTGAACCGAACCTGACTTGTGTGGTAACCCTATTAGGACGTGGTTGACCACTATTAGTTCAAGAACCCTCTTTCCTTTGTGTATCTGCCGAGCAAACCAAGGTGAGTTCACACAGCCAAGGCATGGGATTCCCGGGTTGGGAATTGGGTTGGATATGTTGGATATGGAATGAATACTCGTACTTACGCATATACCAGACTATAGACCATCGTCCTCAGGTTAGTCAGGACACGTTACGTAAAGCCTACGTAACCCAGTATATTTGCCATATGTCTCCCGGGTCGGGAGGACACGTTACGTAAAACCTACGTAACCCAATACCATCTACTGGCTTCCAGGTCGGAAGGCCACGCTGCGTAAAGCCTACGTAGCCCCCACGCGTACCACTGTCCTCGGGGAAGGGCACGTCACGTAAAGCCTACGTGACCCTGTACGTTTTCCTGTTCTCGGTAAAGAAGAACACATGGTCGGAAGCTAGTCTAGTAAGTACCGTTAATGAGAAGCCCTCATTAGCCAGGATAAACATGGGAAGCCCCCACCTTTAGTACACACTAGTATGGGAAGCCCCCACTAGCTATACTTATGCACTATGTTAGGAACTTACTTTCTGTGAACTCGCTCAACTAGTTTGTTGATTATTCGTGTGACAACTCGAATTTCTAAGATTGATTTCATACGTATTACACGAGCATGTGTTTGACTAATTACTTAATTGCACATTTGATTGATATGAAAGTATATATATATGTTTGATTGCTTGATTGTGCATAATTGTTTGATTGTGTATAATGGGTTCCATATTGTGAAACTTGTACTGTATGTTAGCTAGTTAGTGTGAATCATGGCCTAACCTACGAAGGATATCGAAACATATCTTTCGATTCGAAAGATCATCCTTCGGATTGAAGGTCTCGAAACATATCCTTCGCGCTCGAAACATATCCTTCGATATGTTTCGGCCCAGTTACTCTAATGGGCTTGGCCCATTTCTGTGAAAGATTTAAATACGTATTGCATGCATAATCGGCAGTTTTAGGAAAACCCTAGAACACTTTCACTTGTGACGGCAACCACAACTTACGGAGATTTTTGCTGATCAATTCTTTGTTTCTCTACCCCGGTTAGTGTCCATGTTGAATTGGTGATTATGTGTTTTGAATTATCAAGTATGAATGTGCTTAACCGGCCGGATCGTTTGTATGATGTAAACCCGATTAATCAGTTGTGTGTGATTTCATGTTTTACCAATTGCTTTGCAATATGTGGTTTGCATAGATATCGGATATAGATTAATTGAATTGTCCAAGGTGTAATCGGTTGGTATGTACGATTTGAAAGATAGTTATGTTCATCGGATTGTCGCATCATGGATTCGCATATTGATCTTGATTGGTTGTAAACTTGTCATGTTTCAAGGTTAACCTGATAGAATGGAATAGGATTGTGTTCATGTGTGTTAGATTAGGGTTCTTGAGAAACAACTTGAACTCCGCCTGTTTGATCGATGATGTGTTGTTGAAACTGTTAGGATGTTATGTTGACCGAAGGATAGATTTGGTCGAACCATTGTTATGTTGGATCGAAACATAGTTGACCGAAGGATAGTAGTTGGACCAAAGCATAGTTGACCGAAAGATGGCTTTGACCGAACCACATCTTTGACCGAAAGATAACTTTGGTCGAAAGATAGTATTAGTTCGAAACATAACCTTCGGACCGAAGGATCTTTTTGATAATTGTGTTAACTGATGTGTAATCAAAAGATAATGGCTGGATTCGAAGGATGTTAGGGTTTATGAATATACTTTGACTGATTGAATATATATGCTGGACTTAATTGGCATGCCATGCTTTGTGATGACTGTTAACATCTGTATTCGTACAAGGTGAATTAATACATGTGTGCTGATATGCAAACTGACTGTTATGTGAACGTTAAACTGCATACGTGTCACTATGAACATGAACTGATTTGTTATACGTGTATACACTAGGACGTGAATAATTACTTGTGAGTGCATAACTTAGCATACCGAGCAAACCAAGGTGAGTTCACACTCCTACTAAGGCATGGGATTCCCGGGTCGTGGGAATGGGTTAAAGGTTATTATTGAAAGGAACGTACATATGCTTTACTAGACTATCACCTATCATGTCCTCGGATGTCAGGACGGTTACGTAGGTTGGGATAACACCTACGGGTTCACATGCCATTCTATCCTCGGTTACGAAGGATACGCACGTAAAACCTACGTGTACGCATTACTTACTTCTATCCTCAGGTTACGAAGGATACGTGCGTAAAACCTACGCACACTTTATACACACTTCTGTTCTCGGACGAAGAACAGGGATAATAATACGAATAGTCTAGTGGTCACTTAACATGGGAAGCCCCCACCAGCATAACTTACTATCGGCCCTGTAGAGCCACCTGTTACTTACTGTTACACATTTACTTACTGTGAACTCGCTCAACTAGTTTGTTGATCATACTGTTACATGCCTTGCAGATCGTTAGGTACTGGGAGCTTGCATTGGAGAAGCGGGTCGTTGTGGACGAGGATCGTGTTTCTTATGTTGAACTGTTACAACGCTTAAACTATTTACTACTGTTGGTTTCTTTACTATGCTTCCGCTACACTTTAAAACGTTGATATGTTTTGAACACCTTTTGTATTGAATGGATGGTTTTCTTTTATCTTACTTAATATTAAATGCATGTTCAATATGATTGGTGGCTTGATCCTGGTCAGTCACGCTCCCAAGCGGTGATACTCCGCAGGTGGATTTTGGGGGTGTGACAGATTGGTATCAGAGCCATTGGTTATAGAGAACTTGGTTTTAATATGGAAAAACGTTTTTATTAAAACCAGACTATAACCAGAACAGTGCTCTCAACGATCCACAACGACGCTTCGCTCCACGTGCAAGACTCAACTTCCTAGGTAATAAGGTTTATGTTTATTGCCTACATGCTAGAATTTGCATAGAACTTTGCTCGTAGTATGCTTACATTACCTTGCTCACAACTTGACATTGCATGAGAATACTTATGTGCTTACACTCTTCTGTCATCGCACTATTCGCGAACCTTTCTCACTTATGTTGCCTTTGATGTGAAGATCAATGGCCGCACGAATTACCATGACTCAAGCCCAGCTAGAGGCTCTCGTTGCTGCGGCAGTTGCAGCCGCCCAAGCAGGTAGTATACCCTGCAGTATAGACACTAGGATCTTTAGATCCTACATTAATTCTCGTACTTAACTTTGCCCTATTCGTACACAATAGGTCAACCCGCTCAGCAACAGCCTGGGTGCACCTTCAAGAATTTCATGGAATGTCGTCCTAGCTCGTTCAGTGGCACGGAGGGAGCAGTTGGACTCCTCCACTGGTTTGAAAAGCTCGAGTCGGTTTTCGAAATGTGTGAATGCCCTGAGGCTCGCAGGGTGAAGTTCGCCACTGGCACACTTGAAGGGATTGCGCTCACTTGGTGGAACGCACAAGTGCAGATCTTAGGGTTGGCAGCTGCTAACGCCACACCCTGGAATGAATTCAAAGAACTGATCAAGAGGGAATACTGCACTAGAGAAGACATTCACAAGCTAGAAGATGAGCTGTATAATCTGAAGATGGTTGGTTCGGAAATTGAAGCTTACACCAAGAGGTCAAATGAGTTGGCTGTGTTATGTCCAACTATGGTGGATCCTCCATACAAGCGAATTGAGTTGTATCTCAAAGGTTTGGCACCAGAAATACAGAGCCACGTTACCTCGGCTAACCTCAACAACATCCAGGAAATCCAGCGTCTCGCTCATCGCATCACAGATCAGGCAGTAGACCAGGGCAAACTGCCAAAGCGTATCAGTGCTACCGCTACTGCTACTACTACACTTGCCACTCCCAGCGAAAGTAAGAGAAAATGGGAGGGGGATTCTAGCAAGGGATCAGCATCGGTACAGTCACAGTCTCAGCAGCGAAAGACGGATAGTTACCAAAGTCCC
Source organism: Helianthus annuus (assembly GCF_002127325.2). Lineage (NCBI taxonomy): Eukaryota > Viridiplantae > Streptophyta > Magnoliopsida > Asterales > Asteraceae > Helianthus > Helianthus annuus. The sequence goes on from NC_035440.2 coordinate 128,283,677, forward strand.
AGTCAGCACTCATCGAGCAGCCACAGACAGGGAGGGTATCGAGGAAACCTTCCAAAGTGTAACAACTGCAACAGGCATCACAGCGGCCAGTGCAATAAGGGCCGTTGTCAAAGGTGTTTAAAGATGGGTCACGAGGCCAAAGATTGTAGAAGCGCTCGCCCTGCAAATCAGAATCAGCAGCCTCAGCAACCAGCTCCACAGAATCAGCAGAATCAGCAACAGGGCAACAGGGGGTGTTATAAGTGTGGGGCTGAAGGTCACTTCAAACGCGATTGCCCACAGTTGAACCAGAACCGCAACAACAACCATCAGGGCAACGGGAACCATAACAACAATAATGGGGGCAACAACAACAACAACAACAACAACAACGGCAATGAAGCTCGTGGTCGAGCATTTGTGTTGGGTCGAGGAGATGCAGTGAATGATCCTAACGTAGTTATGGGTAAGTTCCTTCTCGACGATATTTACGTTACTGTCTTATTTGATTCGGGTGCTGATACAAGTTATATGTCCATGAAAATGAGTAACTTATTAAAACGTACACCAACACCTCTAGACACTAAACACGTCGTAGAACTAGCAAATGGTAAAAGTGTAGAAGCCGCTCATGTAGTCAAGGGTTGTAGCATTGTTCTAGCGGGTCAGACTTTCACGATTGATCTTATACCCATAGTCTTGGGTAGCTTCGACGTCGTCATCGGCATGGATTGGTTATCTCAACATCACGCAGAGATCTTATGCAAGGAAAAGGTTATTCGTATTCCTCGCTCCAGTCAAGAACCTCTCGAAGTTCAGGGCGACAAGAGTGGTGCTGTGGTCGGCATCATCTCTTACTTGAAGGCGCAGAAATGTTTACGAAAGGGGCATACTGCCATTCTGGCTCTCGTTACTGATGCATCAGCAAAGGAAAAGAAGCTGGAGGATATCCCAGTTGTACGTGACTTCCCTCAGGTGTTTCCTGAAGATTTACCAGGCTTACCGCCTCATCGTCAAGTCGAGTTTCAGATCGAATTGGCACCTGGAGCAGCGCCAATAGCCCGCGCACCATATCGTTTAGCTCCAACCGAACTGGAAGAACTGTCGAAACAGCTGCAAGAGCTCTTGGAAAAGGGCTTTATTCGTCCAAGCTCTTCGCCTTGGGGAGCTCCAGTGTTATTTGTGAAGAAGAAAGACGGTACGTTCAGGATGTGCATCGACTACCGTGAACTCAACAAGGTGACGGTGAAGAACCGTTATCCTCTTCCACGCATAGATGACTTATTCGACCAGTTGCAAGGGTCGTGTTACTATTCCAAGATCGATTTGAGGTCAGGGTATCATCAGCTGAGAGTCCGGGATGAGGACGTCTCCAAAACTGCTTTCAGAACTCGTTATGGTCACTACGAGTTTCTGGTCATGCCATTCGGGCTTACAAACGCACCTGCAGTCTTCATGGATCTCATGAACAGGGTGTGCAAACCGTATCTCGACAAGTTCGTCATCGTTTTCATCGACGACATTTTGATTTACTCCAAGAGTCAGGAGGAGCACGAGCAGCACTTACGTCTTATCTTGGAACTTCTTCGAAAAGAGCAACTGTACGCAAAGTTTTCAAAATGCGACTTCTGGCTTCGCGAAGTCCACTTCTTAGGCCATGTGGTGAACAAGGATGGGATTCATGTCGATCCATCCAAGGTTGATTCGATCAGAAACTGGCCAGCACCACGTACACCGACAGAAATACGCCAATTCTTGGGTTTGGCAGGTTACTACAGGCGATTTATTAAAGACTTCTCCAAGATCGCGCAACCACTCACCATGCTTACACAGAAAGGTGTCGTTTACAGATGGGGTAATACACAGGAGACCGCTTTTCAGTACTTAAAGGATAGGCTTTGCAGCGCGCCTATTCTCTCACTGCCCGAGGGCACGGATGACTTCGTGGTTTATTGTGACGCATCGATACAAGGGCTTGGTTGTGTATTGATGCAACGGGATAAAGTGATCGCATACGCCTCTCGGCAACTCAAGGTTCATGAACGGAACTACACGACGCACGATTTAGAGCTGGGAGCTGTTGTTTTCGCGCTTAAGATATGGCGACACTACCTGTACGGTACCCGGTGCACGATTTACACCGATCACAGGAGTCTCGAGCATATTCTTAAGCAAAAGGATTTGAATATGCGTCAACGAAGATGGGTTGAACTTCTGAACGACTACGAATGTGCCATCAAGTATCATCCAGGCAAGGCCAATGTTGTGGCTGATGCCCTCAGTCGGAAAGACACTCTACCTAAGCGCGTGCGAGCGCTACAGCTTACCATTCAGTCCAGTCTTCCTGCACAGATACGAGCAGCTCAGTTAGAAGCACTGAAACTTGACAACGTCAAAGCTGAAGCCTTACGCGGTTCAAGGCAACGCATGGAACAAAAGGAAGACGGTGCTTACTATGTAACGGGGCGTATTTGGGTCCCACTTTATGGCGGCTTACGCGAACTTGTGATGGATGAAGCGCACAAGTCTCGCTACTCGGTACATCCAGGGGCAGATAAAATGTACCACGATATCAAAACAACATATTGGTGGCCTAGTATGAAGGCTCACATCGCCACCTACGTTGGAAAATGCTTAACCTGTGCGAGAGTCAAGGTTGAATATCAGAAACCAGCCGGTCTACTTCAGCAGCCCAAGATACCGCAGTGGAAATGGGAAGAAATTTCCATGGATTTCGTTACGGGCTTACCTAGATCCCAGCGTGGGAATGACACTATTTGGGTAATCGTTGATCGACTCACAAAGTCTGCTCACTTCTTGGCTATCAAAGAAACGGATAAGTTTTCTACTCTAGCAGACGTTTACCTTAAAGAAGTTGTTTCGAGGCACGGAGTGCCCACTTCTATTATTTCGGATCGCGATGCACGATTCACGTCAGAGCTTTGGCAAGCGATGCACAAATCTTTCGGCTCACGTTTAGACATGAGCACAGCATATCATCCTCAGACGGATGGGCAGTCTGAGCGAACTATTCAAACTCTAGAAGACATGCTTCGAGCGTGTGTTATCGATTTCGGCAACGGCTGGGAAAAGCACCTCCCTTTGGTGGAGTTCTCGTACAATAACAGTTACCATACCAGCATTCAAGCCGCTCCATTCGAGGCATTGTACGGACGTAAATGCCGGTCACCTCTCTGTTGGGCAGAGGTGGGGGATAGTCAGATTACGGGTCCAGATATTGTTGTGGACGCCACAGAAAAGATAGCACAGATACGACAACGCATGGCGGCAGCGCGCGACCGTCAGAAAGCCTACGCGGATAAGCGTAAGAGACCGTTGGAATTTGAGGTCGGGGACCGGGTTTTATTGAAAGTTTCACCCTGGAAGGGTGTGGTACGTTTTGGTAAACGGGGCAAACTCAATCCGCGGTACGTCGGACCGTTCGAGATCATTGAGAAGATTGGCAAGGTAGCCTACAGATTAAAACTACCAGCTGAACTCGGTGCAGTTCACAATGTATTTCACGTGTCGAATCTGAAGAAATGCCTATCAGATGAGACCCTTATAGTTCCTTTTAAGGAACTCACTATCGACGAGCGGTTGCAGTTCGTCGAGGAACCAGTTGAAATCACGGACCGGGATGTTAAGGTCCTCAAACACAAGAGAATCCCTCTTGTTCGAGTTCGTTGGAACTCCCAGCGTGGTCCAGAGTATACCTGGGAACGCGAAGATCAGATGCAAGAAAAGTACCCCCAGTTATTCGAAACTGGTGCAACCACTACTGAGGCTGAAGCTACCACTACTGAATTTCGGGACGAAATTCCAAATCAACGGGGGGATGATGTGACACCCCAGGAAAACCAGTGAACGACGTAACTTACCTAGCTTCCTCAGTGAGTGCGTACCAAATTTCGGGACGAAATTTCTTTTAAGTTGGGGATAATGTGACAACTCGAATTTCTAAGATTGATTTCATACGTATTACACGAGCATGTGTTTGACTAATTACTTAATTGCACATTTGATTGATATGAAAGTATATATATATGTTTGATTGCTTGATTGTGCATAATTGTTTGATTGTGTATAATGGGTTCCATATTGTGAAACTTGTACTGTATGTTAGCTAGTTAGTGTGAATCATGGCCCAACCTACGAAGGATATCGAAACATATCTTTCGATTCGAAAGATCATCCTTCGGATTGAAGGTCTCGAAACATATCCTTCGCGCTCGAAACATATCCTTCGATATGTTTCGGCCCAGTTACTCTAATGGGCTTGGCCCATTTCTGTGAAAGATTTAAATACGTATTGCATGCATAATCGGCAGTTTTAGGAAAACCCTAGAACACTTTCACTTGTGACGGCAACCACAACTTACGGAGATTTTTGCTGATCAATTCTTTGTTTCTCTACCCCGGTTAGTGTCCATGTTGAATTGGTGATTATGTGTTTTGAATTATCAAGTATGAATGTGCTTAACCGGCCGGATCGTTTGTATGATGTAAACCCGATTAATCAGTTGTGTGTGATTTCATGTTTTACCAATTGCTTTGCAATATGTGGTTTGCATAGATATCGGATATAGATTAATTGAATTGTCCAAGGTGTAATCGGTTGGTATGTACGATTTGAAAGATAGTTATGTTCATCGGATTGTCGCATCATGGATTCGCATATTGATCTTGATTGGTTGTAAACTTGTCATGTTTCAAGGTTAACCTGATAGAATGGAATAGGATTGTGTTCATGTGTGTTAGATTAGGGTTCTTGAGAAACAACTTGAACTCCGCCTGTTTGATCGATGATGTGTTGTTGAAACTGTTAGGATGTTATGTTGACCGAAGGATAGATTTGGTCGAACCATTGTTATGTTGGATCGAAACATAGTTGACCGAAGGATAGTAGTTGGACCAAAGCATAGTTGACCGAAAGATGGCTTTGACCGAACCACATCTTTGACCGAAAGATAACTTTGGTCGAAAGATAGTATTAGTTCGAAACATAACCTTCGGACCGAAGGATCTTTTTGATAATTGTGTTAACTGATGTGTAATCAAAAGATAATGGCTGGATTCGAAGGATGTTAGGGTTTATGAATATACTTTGACTGATTGAATATATATGCTGGACTTAATTGGCATGCCATGCTTTGTGATGACTGTTAACATCTGTATTCGTACAAGGTGAATTAATACATGTGTGCTGATATGCAAACTGACTGTTATGTGAACGTTAAACTGCATACGTGTCACTATGAACATGAACTGATTTGTTATACGTGTATACACTAGGACGTGAATAATTACTTGTGAGTGCATAACTTAGCATACCGAGCAAACCAAGGTGAGTTCACACTCCTACTAAGGCATGGGATTCCCGGGTCGTGGGAATGGGTTAAAGGTTATTATTGAAAGGAACGTACATATGCTTTACTAGACTATCACCTATCATGTCCTCGGATGTCAGGACGGTTACGTAGGTTGGGATAACACCTACGGGTTCACATGCCATTCTATCCTCGGTTACGAAGGATACGCACGTAAAACCTACGTGTACGCATTACTTACTTCTATCCTCAGGTTACGAAGGATACGTGCGTAAAACCTACGCACACTTTATACACACTTCTGTTCTCGGACGAAGAACAGGGATAATAATACGAATAGTCTAGTGGTCACTTAACATGGGATGCCCCCACCAGCATAACTTACTATCGGCCCTGTAGAGCCACCTGTTACTTACTGTTACACATTTACTTACTGTGAACTCGCTCAACTAGTTTGTTGATCATACTGTTACATGCCTTGCAGATCGTTAGGTACTGGGAGCTTGCATTGGAGAAGCGGGTCGTTGTGGACGAGGATCGTGTTTCTTATGTTGAACTGTTACAACGCTTAAACTATTTACTACTGTTGGTTTCTTTACTATGCTTCCGCTACACTTTAAAACGTTGATATGTTTTGAACACCTTTTGTATTGAATGGATGGTTTTCTTTTATCTTACTTAATATTAAATGCATGTTCAATATGATTGGTGGCTTGATCCTGGTCAGTCACGCTCCCAAGCGGTGATACTCCGCAGGTGGATTTTGGGGGTGTGACAATTCGCTGCATGCCTTGCAGGACCTTAGGTACATTAAGGAGCTTGCACAGGGAGGAGCAGGTCGTTGTGGGATTTGGATTCATGAGCGTTATTCGAACTCATATTTATTTTGAGATACATTACTATGCTTCCGCTATTTAAACGATGTTTGGTTTTGGAACATCAATCATGTCATGATGGTTTACATTGATTATTTTTTTATTAAATGCTATGTTTGATATGATTGATGGCTTGATCCTGGTCAGTCACGCTCCCAAGCGGTGGTACTCCGCGGGTGGATTTTGGGGGTGTGACAGATTGGTATCAGAGCCATTGGTTATAGAGAACTTGGTTTTAATATGGGAAAACGTTTTTATTAAAACCGGACTATAACCAGTACAGTGCTCTCAACGATCCACAACGACGCTTTGCTCCACGTGCAAGACTCGACATTCTAGGTAATAAGGTTTATGATTATTGCCTGTTTGCTAGAACTGTTTAGAACTTTGCTCGCATTACGCTTAGATACACACGATACTATAGCATGAGAATCCCTACGTGCTTACACTTTTCTGTCATCGCCCTATTCGCGAACCATTCTTACGTATGCTACTTGTTACAATGAAGATCATGTCTGGACGAATCAACATGACACAAGCCCAGCTAGAGGCTCTCGTTCAAGCTCAAGTTGCTGCGGCAGTTGCAGCAGCTCAAGCAGGTAGTATATCCTGCAGTATAGGCACACACTAGGATCTTTGGATCCTACATTAACTCTCGTATTTAACTTCGTCCTATTCGTACACAATAGGTCAACCAGCGCAGCAAGTTTGCACTTTTAAGAACTTCATGGACTGTCGTCCAAACTCCTTCAGCGGCACAGAGGGGGCAGTGGGACTCCTCCATTGGTTTGAAAAGCTAGAATCAGTGTTCGAAATGTGCGAGTGCCCTGAGGCTCGCAAGGTCAAGTTTGCCACCGGCACTTTGGAAGGGATAGCACTGACTTGGTGGAACGCCCAAGTTCAGATCTTAGGGTTGGCAGCTGCTAACGCCACCCCATGGAACGACTTTAAGGAACTCATCAAGCGTGAGTATTGTACTCGTGAAGACATTCACAAGCTGGAAGACGAGTTGTATAATCTGAAAATGGTTGGATCAGAAATCGAAGCGTATACTAAACGGTCGAATGAGCTGGCCGTTCTGTGTCCTACTATGGTGGACCCTCCATACAAGCGCATTGAGTTGTATCTCAAGGGATTGGCGCCAGAAATTCAGAGCCACGTGACGTCGGCTAACCTCGAAAACATCCAGGAAATTCAGGGTCTCGCTCACCGTATCACTGATCAGGCAGTGGACCAGAATAAACTGCCCAAGCGTGTTAACGCTACTGCTAACGTCACCACCTCAGTTACTCCTGCTACGTCTGGTGACAGTAAAAGAAAATGGGATGGAGATTCCAGTAAAGGTTCAGCATCTGTTCAGCCACAAGCTCAGCAGCAGAAGATTGACCACTATCAGAGTCCCAGTCAGCAATCCTCTGGTGGTCACAGACAGAGGAGATATCAGGGTAGTCAACCCAGGTGCCACAACTGCAACAGGCATCACCACGGCCCATGTAACAAGGGTCGATGTCAAAGGTGTCTTAAGATGGGTCACGAGGCCAAAGACTGTAGGAGCCCACGGCCTGCGAATCAGAATCAGCAGCCTCAGCAACCAGCTCCACAGAACCAGCAGCAGCAGCAGCAGCCACAGCGTGGAAACCGGGGATGTTTCCAGTGTGGGGCTGAAGGTCACTTCAAACGCGATTGCCCTCAGTTGAACCAGAACCGCAACAACAACAATAACAACCAGGGCAACGACAACAACAACGGTGGGAACAACAATAATGGCAACGAGGCAAGAGGTCGAGCTTTTGTTTTGGGAAGAGGAGACGCAGTGAACGATCCCAACGTGGTTATGGGTAAGTTTCTCCTCGACAATATTTACGTTACTGTTTTGTTTGATTCGGGTGCGGATACAAGCTATATGTCTGTGAAAATGTGTCAACTGCTAAAACGTGCACCAACACTTTTACCCACCAAACATGTAGTAGAGTTAGCTAACGGTAAAAGTCTAGAAGCCACGCACGTAGTTCAGGGTTGTAATCTTATCCTAGCTGGCCAAGCCTTCTCTATTGATCTCATTCCCATAGTTTTGGGTAGCTTCGACGTTGTGATTGGAATGGATTGGTTATCCCAACACCAGGCAGAAATCTTATGCAGTGAGAAGATTATTCGCATTCCTCGTTCTGGTCAGGAACCTCTAGAAGTTCAAGGCGACAAGAGTGGTGCTGTGGTTGGCATCATCTCTTTCTTGAAGGCTCAGAAGTGCTTACGTAAAGGTCACACAGCCATTTTGGCTCTTGTTTCAGACGCCTCAGCAAAGGAAAAGAAATTGGAGGACATTCCAATTGTACGTGATTACCCTCAGGTGTTTCCTGAAGACTTACCTGGCTTACCGCCTCATCGTCAGGTCGAATTCCAGATCGAGCTCGCTCCAGGAGCAGCACCCATAGCTCGCACACCAAATCGTCTAACTCCATCAGAATTGGAAGAATTGTCAAAGCAACTGCAAGAACTCTTGGAAAAGGGTTTTATACGTCCAAGCTCTTCGCCTTGGGGAGCTCCAGTACTATTTGTAAAGAAAAAGGATGGCACTTTCAGGATGTGCATCGACTACAGGGAACTGAACAAGGTGACGGTGAAGAACCGTTATCCTCTTCCGCGCATCGACGACTTATTCGACCAGTTGCAAGGGTCGAGTTATTATTCCAAGATCGACCTACGGTCAGGTTATCACCAACTGAGAGTCCGCGAGGAGGACGTCTCTAAGACAGCATTCAGAACTCGCTATGGTCACTACGAGTTCTTGGTTATGCCGTTCGGGCTTACGAACGCGCCTGCGGTATTCATGGATCTTATGAACAGGGTGTGCAAACCCTATCTCGACAAGTTTGTCATAGTATTCATCGACGATATCCTGATTTACTCCAAGAGTCAAGAGGAACACGAGCAACATCTTCGCCTGATATTGGAACTCCTTCGAAAGGAACAGTTGTACGCCAAGCTTTCTAAATGCGACTTCTGGCTTCGTGAAGTCCACTTCTTAGGCCACGTAGTGAACAAGGATGGGATCCATGTCGATCCATCCAAGGTAGATTCGATCAGGAACTGGCCTGCACCGCGTACACCGACAGAAATACGCCAATTCTTGGGTCTGGCAGGTTATTACAGACGGTTTATTAGAGACTTTTCGAAGATTGCTCAGCCGCTTACGTTACTGACACAGAAGGGTGTTACCTATCGCTGGGGAGAGCCCCAGGAGACTGCTTTTCAGCACCTAAAGGATAGACTTTGCAGTGCACCTATCCTCTCATTGCCAGAGGGCACAGACGACTTCGTGGTTTATTGTGATGCATCCATTCGGGGACTTGGATGTGTGTTAATGCAGCGCGACAAGGTTATTGCTTACGCTTCACGTCAACTAAAGGTTCATGAACGCAACTACACGACGCACGATTTAGAGCTGGGAGCTGTTGTTTTCGCGCTTAAGATATGGCGACACTACCTGTACGGTACCAGGTGCACGATTTACACCGATCACAGGAGTCTCGAGCACATTCTTAAGCAGAAGGATTTGAATATGCGTCAACGACGATGGGTCGAGTTACTTAACGATTACGAATGCGCCATCAAGTATCATCCAGGCAAAGCCAATGTTGTGGCTGACACCCTCAGTCGGAAAGACACTTTACCGAAGCGCGTGCGAGCGCTACAGCTTACGATTCAGTCTAGCCTTCCAGCACAGATACGAAATGCTCAGGTAGAAGCATTGAAGCCCGAAAATGTCAAGGCTGAAGCCTTACGCGGCTCACGACAACAAATGGAACAGAAGGAAGACGGCGCTTACTATGTAACGGGGCGTATTTGGGTCCCACTTTATGGCGGTCTACGCGAACTTGTAATGGATGAAGCTCACAAGTCTCGCTATTCGGTACATCCAGGGTCGGATAAAATGTACCACGACATTAGCACTACTTATTGGTGGCCTAGTATGAAGGCCCACATTGCTACGTACGTTGGAAAATGTTTGACCTGTGCGAGAGTCAAGGTTGAATATCAGAAACCAGCTGGTCTACTTCAACAGCCTAAGATACCGCAATGGAAATGGGAAGAAATTTCCATGGATTTTGTTACAGGCTTACCTAGATCTCAACGTGGGAACGATACGATATGGGTCATAGTTGATCGACTCACCAAGTCTGCACACTTCCTGCCGATTAAGGAAACGGACAAGTTCTCCACACTCGCAGACGTCTATCTTAAGGAAGTTGTTTCGAGGCACGGGGTGCCCACATCTATCATTTCGGATCGCGACGCACGATTCACGTCAGAACTATGGCAAGCAATGCATAAATCTTTCGGCTCACGATTAGACATGAGCACAGCATATCACCCTCAGACGGATGGGCAGTCTGAGCGAACGATCCAAACACTAGAAGACATGCTTCGGGCATGCGTCATCGATTTCGGCAACGGCTGGGAAAAGCACCTCCCTTTGGTGGAGTTTTCTTACAATAACAGTTATCACACCAGCATTCAAGCCGCTCCATTCGAGGCATTGTACGGGCGTAAATGCCGGTCACCTCTCTGTTGGGCAGAGGTGGGGGATAGTCAGATCACGGGTCCAGAGATTGTAGTGGACGCCACAGAAAATATCGCACAGATACGACAACGCATGGCGGCAGCACGCGACCGTCAGAAAGCCTACGCGGACAAGCGTAGAAAGCCATTGGAATTTGAGGTCGGGGACCGGGTTTTATTGAAAGTTTCACCCTGGAAGGGTGTGGTTCGTTTTGGCAAACGGGGCAAACTGAATCCGCGATACGTCGGACCATTCGAAATTATAGAAAAGATTGGCAAAGTAGCCTACAAGTTGAACCTACCAGCTGAACTCGGGGCAGTTCACAATGTCTTCCATGTATCGAACTTAAAGAAGTGCCTATCAGATGAAAACCTCATCATTCCTTTTAAGGAACTCACTATCGACGAGCGGTTGCAGTTCGTCGAGGAACCAGTTGAAATCACGGACCGAGATGTGAAGGTCCTCAAACACAAGAGAATCCCTCTTGTCCGAGTTCGTTGGAACTCCAAACGTGGCCCAGAGTACACCTGGGAACGCGAAGACAGGATGACAGAAAAGTACCCCCAGTTATTCGAAACCAGTGCTACCACTACTGAGGCTGAAGCTACTACTTCGGAATTTCGGGACGAAATTCCAGATCAACGGGGGGAGGATGTGACACCCCAGGAAAATCAGTGAACAGTACAGTTTACCTAGCTTCCTCAGTGAGTGCATACCAAATTTCGGGACGAAATTTCCAATTAGTTGGGGATAATGTGACAACTCGAACTTTAGACCTATCATTGTGTAACATACGTGAACGTGTTATGATTTTACAAACTTTGATGCTATTGAAGGTTATGATGTTATGTGCCATATGTGTATGCATGCTATATGAATGATTATGTGTTGCACAAGCCCAAATTACACGAACCGGTCACACAAGCCCGTTTGGGGCCACACCTTGAATCGGACTCCATTAGATAACCGGATGGGCTCGGCCCACTCCCCCACTCGCAACACAAAAACCGAGTTTAAGGGTTTTGTTTATTGTTTTGCAAACACAAACACACACAACCCTACTTGCTCTCTATCTCCCTCTCGTTTGCTTGGAACCCGACGGCAAGAGCCTCCACAATTCGGATCACCTTCTCTTCTTCTCTAATTCGGTTAGTACTTGTCATGTTTGAAATTGTTTGTGTGTATGTTGATGTTTTCGAATATGATTGCTTGGTACCGAATGAGTCTTGAGTATGATAATATTAGATTGGATCAATGATAGTTGGTGTTCATATAATTGGCTTGCTCATGAATCGGATATAGGTGATTGTATGATTGTAATCGGCCATATGTATACGTGATTTAATCAGATTGTAACTGGTTATTATGCTAACTAAATCGGATTAGTTGATGCTCATTGATTGGCTTCGTGAATGTCAGAATTCGGATGTGTTTATGTGTTTAGATAGATGTTCTTGATTTTGGATTATTAATGCTCATATGAAATTCATGATAAAAGTCCTGTTTGATCGATGATATGTTGTTTGAATTTGGTTGATTTTGGAATTGAAACTGATTTGATTCGAATCATGAAACTGCCTAATTGTTTGCTGATATCACGGAGTGTTTGTTGCTAAGATTTATGGAAATAAGCTACACAGCCTGTTGCGACTCAGATTGCGACTCGAAACCTCACCGTCTCGACTCGAGACCACAAACAGCACAAGCCGAGACCATGGTTGCGAGTCCCATTGCGACTCGTAACCGGACCATGACGAACCGAGATCTCCATTGCGACTCGTAACCAACTGTTGCGACTCGTAATCTCCGGTTGCGACTCGAGATCGAGTTAATGCACGTACACTGTTGGGCCTTCACTGTCACGGGCCCAATGATTTGATTCGTGGACTGTTTGCTATTGGACTGCTTATATTATTTGGGCCGAGACCTTTATGTGGGACTTGTATAATTCTGGGCCGTGTGTAGTCTGGGATTAGACATTCAATCACAAGTGATGTTTACGACATGTTGACTGTTTACGTGCATTACATGCTACTATGATTACTTGAACCGAACCTGACTTGTGTGGTAACCCTATTAGGACGTGGTTGACCACTATTAGTTCAAGAACCCTCTTTCCTTTGTGTATCTGCCGAGCTAACCAAGGTGAGTTCACACAGCCAAGGCATGGGATTCCCGGGTTGGGAATTGGGTTGGATATGTTGGATATGGAATGAATACTCGTACTTACGCATATACCAGACTATAGACCATCGTCCTCAGGTTAGTCAGGACACGTTACGTAAAGCCTACGTAACCCAGTATATTTGCCATATGTCTCCCGGGTCGGGAGGACACGTTACGTAAAACCTACGTAACCCAATACCATCTACTGGCTTCCAGGTCGGAAGGCCACGCTGCGTAAAGCCTACGTAGCCCCCACGCGTACCACTGTCCTCGGGGAAGGGCACGTCACGTAAAGCCTACGTGACCCTGTACGTTTTCCTGTTCTCGGTAAAGAAGAACACATGGTCGGAAGCTAGTCTAGTAAGTACCGTTAATGAGAAGCCCTCATTAGCCAGGATAAACATGGGAAGCCCCCACCTTTAGTACACACTAGTATGGGAAGCCCCCACTAGCTATACTTATGCACTATGTTAGGAACTTACTTTCTGTGAACTCGCTCAACTAGTTTGTTGATTATTCGCTGCATGCCTTGCAGGACCTTAGGTACATTAAGGAGCTTGCACAGGGAGGAGCAGGTCGTTGTGGGATTTGGATTCATGAGCGTTATTCGAACTCATATTTATTTTGAGATACATTACTATGCTTCCGCTATTTAAACGATGTTTGGTTTTGGAACATCAATCATGTCATGATGGTTTACATTGATTATTTTTTTTATTAAATGCTATGTTTGATATGATTGATGGCTTGATCCTGGTCAGTCACGCTCCCAAGCGGTGGTACTCCGCGGGTGGATTTTGGGGGTGTGACATGGACAATGGATGATGGTGGTGGATGATGGTGTTATGGTGGTGGTGGGTGGTGGATGAAGTGTGAGAGAGGTGGTGTGCCAAGGGATGAGAGAGAATGAAGCCAAGCTCCTCTATTTATAGGCTGAACAGAAGGCTGGACACGGCCCCGTGTCCGCTGGACACGGCCCCGTGCCCGCCTGACACTCTCTCTCTTCATTAATTGTAATTGCGAATTACAATTAATGCGCCTGCTGTACTTTCACCACGCCCCCGTGCTCGCTGGACACGGCCCCGTGGTGGGCAATGGAAGCTTCTACTGGTTTGTCTTTTCTGCTGCTTCCTGGGCACGCCCCCGTGTTCGCTGGACACGGGGCGTGTTCAGACTCTGTTTCTTCCTTTTTGCTTTGGGAGGTGCCGTTGAGGGTCCGGGCAGTCTACTTTTGTTCCTTTTCTTGTATTTATGGTAGAATTAGTGGTCTTTTTGCTTCTTTTGTGATTTTGAGCTCATTTCATCCTGAAAATACAAAAGGAAGACAAAAACACTCTTTTTCCAACATTAGTACTTAAAAAGGGTTAGTTTTATGCCTTAATTGATGTGTTTTATATGTTGCATTTTACACACATCAGGCATCAATGAATGAATTTTGGAATTCAGTTCCTAAGTCATACATAGGTAAAACCACCGCTGGTGGGGATTCAGATGATCCCGTTAACTCGGGTGATGATTCAAAATATCAGGAATTGACGAGCAGAGTTGAAAACCTGGAAACCTCAGTTGCTGAAATAAAGGATATGGTGCAGCAGCTGTTAAAAGCTCAGAAAGCCCAATCCACTGCTGCTCCAGCTCAAGCACCTGCACAACAGGCACCTGCTGCAAATGAGTTATGGAACATGTTCCAACCACTGCAGGAAAGACAAAAGCAGATGGCTGATCAGCAGCATGCTATGCATGTACAAAAGCTGACAAACATGGTGGAGTCAAGATTTAAAGATACTCAGGCAGATATTAAAGCTATTAAGGCTCATATACAAAGTGCTTCTAGAAAAGTTCCTCCCACTGTCCTCTTCATGAATGAACCCTTCCCAGATAATGCCAAAAAGGGGGAGAAGATCAAGTGGAAAAAGAAAGGAATTGATGATGGCATCTTTATTGAGCCAGAAAATAGCCAAACCTAAGCTGCTGTATCAACACACACCACATCACCACACACCGCCACAACCACTGCTCCACCATCATCTATGATCACATCACCAACAACTAATTCACCATCAAAAACAGTCACCCCATCATCACCTCCTGCCAAAAAGCAGAAGACAACAGATGTTACAACATCTGCTGTAATGACAACAGTGGTTGAAACACCAGTTGTTTCAACTGCTGTTAGTCAATCACTCATCACCACTCAAACCACTGCCATCACATCCCCTGCTCAAAAGCAGAAGACATCTGCTGATACATCAGTAGTTGTAATGACAACAGCGGGTGGAACACCAGTTGTTTCAACCACTGTTAGTCAACTATCCACCACTGCTCTCACCATTCCTACATCACAACCAAAGCTCTTCACCAGAAAAAGAAAGCCAATCTCTGCCGATGAGGACATACATGATCCTAATGCTGCAAAATATCCACTGGAACTAGAAGCTATCAAAAATGAGATGAGTCAATTCTATACTGAGGAAGATCCTTTAAAAAGAAGATTCCCCTCACTCATAGGCTTCATGGCACCAGAGGATATGGATGATTATCTCAAGCTCACGGCAAAGCAAGCTAAAATAAGAGCTAAAGTTGAAAGTGAAGGTCTAAGTGACGAGGCCATTGCTGAAAAACTTGAATTCTTCCTCTCAAAAGTGAAGCAGATGGAAGAGTTTGCACAAGAACTGAACAAAGAAAAGGCTGATCAACGAAATAAGTTAAGAAAAGAATATCTAGCTATATCATGAAAGAGAAATTCTATCCTGCTGAAGAAAAACAGTTTGAAGAATGGCCAATAGTTGCTCTAAAGCAAGAGGCTGACAGGATCAAGAACGATCCTAAAAAGAAGAAAAAAAATGCTCCAAATTGGAGCAAATACAAAAAGCTCATCGCTGACCTAGCTACTGAGTACAAAAGAAAGAAACAGGAGCTGGTGGATGCAAAAATGGATACTGCCGAAGCCATATCAAAATGGTCAAAGCAGCAGACTGATGAAGCCTATGAAAGGCTGAAGAAAAGGAAGATAACTCTTTCAGGCACTTCAAAGAAGCATGAACAAATGATGAAGCTTGAACAGCAGATTGAAAACCTTTAAAAACTATTCAAATCAGCAGATAATCCTATTCTTGTGTCGAACCAAGAAGAAGGAAAACAACTGTCTGAAGAAGAGGTAAAGAAAAGGGAAGCTGAGTACTTCAATGAAACCATCATGAAAATGGGTCTAAAAGAAGAGAGCTCAACAAAGCTTCAGAACCTTTTTAAGAAGGTATTAACTAAACCTGCATCACAAAACACTTCAACAGGCATGACAAACATTGAGAGGGAAGAGCTAATTGAAAGAGAGACTGTAGAAGACATAGCTGCAGCAAACAATGTCATTGAAATGGCCTTCAAAAGAATGTCTGAAAGTTTGCAAGTGTTCTCAAGGCCAACATCTCCAAACTCATCAAAAAATAAATCTCTCCCAAGAAACCCATTAGGATTAAAAGTACTAAAGTGGATGTCCGATCAAAAGACCCATGTATTGACCTTGGTCAGATCCAATGGCGAAATGAAGTATATATCAAGGAAAGAAGCACTAGGCATTAGTGTTGAAGATTTGCAGGATCTCCTTGAACTTACATTGTGTAGGGATGAAGATGACCCGAGTTCCAAAGAATTTGAAGAAGAATTTAAAAGGCAAGTTAAGGAACTTTTGATGAGGAATAAAGGTCCAGAATAACGAAGGGTTTTGGCATTATCTGTTCCAGGGGGAGATTGTTGGGATTGAACCCTACCAGAGGAACAGATAATGAAAGCCAAAACCGGATCACAACAGGGACTCAAAATAAGCAGCTGTTTACACTAGGCTTTCCCCTTGACAGTGGTAATCTAACAGCTGATGGATCTTAAGTACTGCTCCCTAGAACAACTGATGAACCAAACACTGATGAAACTCTAAAGACTGCTGAAGACAAATACTGTTGCTCTATCTACTGCTGTTTCCTAAGTACTGCTGAAGACACAAGCACTGCCCATTCAAAATACTGATCACCTTTGAAAAAAGCACTGATGCTCAACATCAGTGCTCAGGCTACAACAGCGGAACGTGAAGCAGTAGTTATCTCTTGTTTTGTATTATACTTATAATTAGTTGTTAAACATCAGTAGTTTGTATAGAACAGTGTTTATAGTTTGTTAGGTTGTTAGATGTCACTATCATGGTGACGTCAGCTGAGATGCCTCAGTGGTTTGGTTTGCCTATAAATGGAGCAGTACTGTGTACTGTTACATTTGATCGTTTTGGGTGAGCTCTTCTCCTTAATTCAATCCTTTCATCAGATGTTACAACATCTGCTGTAATGACAACAGTGGTTGAAACACCAGTTGTTTCAACTGCGGTTAGTCAATCACTCATCACCACTCAAACCACTGCCATCACATCCCCTGCTCAAAAGCAGAAGACATCTGCTGATACATTAGTAGTTGTAATGACAACAGCGGGTGGAACACTAGTTTTTTCAACCACTGTTAGTCAACTATCCACCACTGCTCTGACCATTCCTACATCACAACCAAAGCTCTTCACCAGAAAAAGAAAGCCAATCTCTGCCGATGAGGACATACATGATCCTAATGCTGCAAAATATCCACTGGAACTAGAAGCTATCAAAAATTAGATGAGGCAATTCTATATTGAGGAAGATCCTTCAAAAAGAAGATTCCCCTCACTCATAGGCTTCATGGCACCAGAGGATATGGATGATTATCTCAAGCTCAAGGAAAAGCAAGCTAAAATAAGAGCTAAAGTTGAAAGTGAAGGTCTAAGTGACGAGGCCATTGCTGAAAAACTTGAATTCTTCCTCTCAAAAGTGAAGCAGATGGAAGAGTTTGCACAAGAACTGAACAAAGAAAAAGCTGATCAATGAAATAAGTTATGAAAAGAATATCTAGCCTATATCATGAAAGAGAAATTCTATCCTGCTGAAGAAAAATAGTTTGAAGAATGGCCAATAGTTGCTCTAAAGCATGAGGCTGACAGGATTGCAGAATCAAGAACGATCCTTAAAAGAAGAAAAATGCTCCAAATTGGAGCAAATACAAAAAGCTCATCGCTGACCTAACTACTGAGTACAAAAGAAAGAAACAGGAGTTGGTGGATGCAAAAATGGATACTGCCGAAGCCATATCAAAATGGTCAAAGCAGCAGACTGATGAAGCCTATGAAAGACTGAAGAAAAGGAAGATAACTCTTTCAGGCACTTCAAAGAAGCATGAACAAATGATGAAGCTTGAACAGCAGATTGAAAACCTTCAAAAACTATTCAAATCAGCAGATAATCCTATTCTTGTGTCGAACCAAGAAGAAGGAAAACAACTGTCTGAAGAAGAGGTAAAGAAAAGGGAAGCTGAGTACTTCAATGAAACCATCATGAAAATGGGTCTAAAAGAAGAGAGCTTAACAAAGCTTCAGAACCTTTTTAAGAAGGGATTAACTAAACCTGCATCACCAAACACTTCAACAGGCATGACAAACATTGAGAGGGAAGAGCTAATTGAAAGAGAGACTGCAGAAGACATAGCTGCAGCAAACAATGTCATTGAAATGGCCTTCAAAAGAATGTCTGAAAGTCTGCAAGTGTTCTCAAGGCCAACATCTCCAAACTCATCAAAAAATAAATCTCTCCCAAGAAACCCATTAGGATTAAAAGTACTAAAGTTGATGTCTGATCAAAAGACCCACGTATTGACCTTGGTCAGATCCAATGGCGAAAGGAAGTATATATCAAGGAAAGAAGCACTAAGCCTTAGTGTTCAAGATTTGCAGGATGTCCTTGAACTTACATTGTGTAGGGATGAAGATAACCTGAGTTCCAAAGAATTTGAAGAAGAATTTAAAAGGCAAGTTAAGGAACTTTTGATGAGGAATAAAGGTCCAGAATAATGAAGGGTTTTGGCATTATCTGTTCCAGAGGGAGATTGTTGGGATTGAACCCTACCAGAGGAACAGATAATGAAAGCCAAAACCGGATCACAACAGTGGACTCAAAATAAGCAGCTGTTTACACTAGGCTTTCCCCTTGACAGTGGTAATCTAACAACTGATGGATCTTAAGTACTGCTCACTAGAACAACTGATGAACCAAACACTGATGAAACTCTAAAGACTGCTGAAGACAAATACTGTTGCTCTATCTACTGCTGTTTCCTAAGTACTGCTGCAGACACAAGCACTGCCCATTCAAAAGACTGATCACCTTTGAAGAAAGCACTGATGCTCAACATCAGTGCTCAGGCTACAACAGCGGAACGTGAAGCAGTAGTTATCTCTTGTTTTGTATTGTACTTATAATTAGTTGTTAAACATCAGTAGTTTGTATAGAACAGTGTTTATAGTTTGTTAGGTTGTTAGATGTCACTATCATGGTGACGTCAGCTGAGATGCCTCAGTGGTTTGGTTTGCCTATAAATGGAGCAGTACTGTGTACTGTTACATTTGATCGTTTTGGGTGAGTTCTTGTCCTCAATTCAATCCTTTCATCTTGTGCAACCAACCTTGGGGTATCAGGCTGAGGGGGAGCTTAGTTCTGTAAGCATGCTTGTAATCTTTTGATTTGTATTATAATCATTCGACTCAATTTGAAGCATGTGTTTATCAACTCTATTTCTCTCTTTGATTGTGTTTACAAAGTTTGTTTTCATTTCCACTGCACTTAAATCTTCATTAATTTCTTTTGATTAGTTCAATTTATACAAACAAACACAATGATGACAGCCTTCGATCCTAACAGCTTTCTTTTAAGTAATTCCTTCAGGTGAGGTATCACTTGGATATAAATCCTTCATCTATTTTTTATCTTTCTTGAAAGCAAATGGGATGTTGTAACTGGGCTTTTGTTTGTTTCTTTTGTATCAGTCAGGTTTTTTTTTTATTTGTTTGTTATTTTTTTATTCTTTTTTGCAAGTGAACACGACCAGAGGAAAACTAATAGTGTTTCAGTAAGCTTATAAATTTTCCATAGAGAAGAAACGAAGGGAGAAGCATTCTTAGAGGTATGCTTATGAACACCGTTTGATTCTTGGTCATATGTATCACTCTTGGCTTTAGGACACTTCTGATATCATCTTGAGAAAAGAAAAAAGGTATATATTCAAACAACATTCAATTGTAAAAACATTATTGAACAATTTATAACGTTAATAAACAATGTATTTTTTCAGCATTTGGTTGGCATTTGGTGCATAAAGATTGATTATTATTATTATTATTATTATTATTAATTTTTTACTTAATGGTGTGGCTAGGGTGATTTACTAATCAAGTGGTGGCTCAAGTGGATGATTCTACCATGTTTGTTGGGTACGTGTCAAGATTTTCGGGTAGTTTAATATATTGTTTGATTCGAGTTATAAAGCGAAAGGTATGGTTTATTAGGTTTATTTTGAGTTTTGATCTTTCTCCCACTTTATTCAATTGGATATTTTAAACTTTGCTATCTGAGCTTTATTTGGACTCAGTGACTTGAGATTTTGGGTTTTTAGGTCCGCTGGGTTACCTGGGGGATTACATTTGAGCTTTTAGTGAAATATGGTTTAAATCAAGATGATAGAACCTACCATAAAGATAAATTTTTTTTTTTATAAATACCTCCTCGCGTATGTGATGCGTGCGTGTTCACCTTTGGTCTCAGTCTCTCGCCTCGGTTCCAAGGACCCTATTTCAGTATGTAGTTTTCTGATCTGATCGGAGGTGCAATTACCGACCAGATCGAGTGTCCATGTAAGCAGTCTCCATCTTAGCCCATTAACTGCATCTGATCTGAAATTTTAGGATTTTGGTGATGTTTAACGATTCAATGTGTATTGTTTCTTTGCTCTTTATTTGCCAAGTTTGATTCATGTTTTGAGGATTTTGTGTTTTGATAGCTGCTGACAACAGACATTGATCTATTTTAGGTATGGGAATGGATCATAACATGTTGAGAGTTTGTCTTCGTGAAGCAGGATTTGATGAAGAATCGATTAAACGAAGGGATAATGGTTCATTAATCACTCATATTGCTAAACTTGAAGCTCAGGTTGTTATTCTTTTCCACGTTATTGACAACTGTATGGTTTTATTAATTGGATTCAGTTGTTAGGACTGATGATCAATTTTTTACTTGCTAAAGATTTTATTTTTAAGCAACATACTGACTAATTAGCTCCTAAAAATGTTGACTGGAGGTGGATATGGTCAAATGAATGATTTAGTTTGCTGCTATTATCATTGGAACCGCGATTGGTTTAAACGTGGTAAATGGAGTTAGTTGAGCCAGTCCTCAGAGTGTTGTCAAAACCGAAAGGTAACCTCAAACAGGTACGTTTTATAATTTTTTATGATATTTTTTAGTTGTGAATGTTTCAAATTTTGAAGAAATTGATCGGTGTAATTGATTGATTTACTTCAAATGCTACTCAATTAAGAGCATTAAAAGTCTGACCCAAATTAAGCAGACAACTAATTTTGTTTTTTTTTTTGTTTTGTTTTTGTTTTGTTTTTTTTATTTGTTTTTTTGTTTTTTTTTTTTTTTACAGATTACTTCTTTGGTTGTGAAGATCGTGTGATTTTGGAATAGGAAGTCTGGGCTGAGATTCGTTTCGTTTGAGTCTCTCGACTGCGGCTTCTTCTGAGGTTCGTTTCGATTGTAATGGGTACATGCTAATGAAAAATTTATGATAAAATTGTTAGGGTTCTATGCTGTTTGGTTGAGAGTTTGGATTTGGGCGCATAAATATTTTTATCAAGAAGATTTTACCGTTTTACACCTTCATGGTGTCCCTTTGTTTATGATATTTTATGTAGTATGATATTTTAGAATAAAAAAGAAATTACAAACAACAAATAGTGGTTGGATGCAACTTGGTCGATTTCATTTGGGTTTGATTAAGTTTTTGTCTTGACCTACTTCAGTGGTATTCATTCTTGATTTATGTCCGAGTTTCTTTATTTGTTTATAAAATCTTAATCTTCTTCATGAAACAAATTGATAAGGTTCTACTAAATCCAAACATGTATTTTTTGGTTGATGTTTTTTGTTGTAGCTGATGTGGGTGGGGCAAGGTTCCGTGGCTTGGTTGTAATTCCATCATTCCACCGCGTCAAGAGGTAGTCGTTTTCACGCGGTCACGGATTTGCAAATGAGTGGGATTTTCCATCTCCGGCGTTAGTTGCAGATCCGTCACACACGTACATACACTACGTTTCTCTCTGTTATTCTGATATTAATCGCTGCCTCCCTGTTATTTTGCTCTTAATCGCAAAGGTATGTTTAGAACCATTAAACCTTTTCTGTTACTTTGGATATTTAGATTTTTGATGTGGGCGTGAATGTGTACATTATGTAGGTAGCTCCACTCGATGAGTAGCAGGCCAAAATAATCTTTGCAAGTCTCCTTTTCCTCAACAGATTTAGCATATTATAGATTTGCTTATGTTCTATCAATGGTTAGGCTAAAAAAATAAGAGTTACTAATTTCTACACATTTAGCGGGTCAATTTATGTTTTATTTTATGGTTCCAATGTAGAAAATTAGCTAGAAATGATGGGTCAACAGTTGCTTAATGTGTATTCATATACTTTTAGTGCTCTTAATTATCTTATTTTAACAAAATTAAATTTAGGGGTAAGTGATGTTAGTTAATTACAAAATTAGGGCTCTTACGTTTGTGAGGTACCTTACTTTTTTTGCATAGGTGGTGTTTGTTTTTTGGCCAGAAGCACTTCTAGCCACTTATGTCTGCGTCGCACAGATGCGCGCAGACGTTTCATGTCTGCAGCTTGTTTGTTTTCTCGCGGATCTTTCATTAAAAAGGGTCTGCGAGACCTCTTCTTGGCACAGACATTGACCCAAGTCTTCTTGGCACAGACCTTGCCTCTTCTTAGCACAGACCTTTACCTCTTCTTCCACACCTCCAGCCCACATCCCCGCCACCACATCTCCGCCACCACCGCCACCCCCACATCTCCGCCACCACCGCCACCCCCACGTTCACCCATCTCCTCCACCTGACACCCCCAATCACCTCCACCATCAAAATCGCCGTCATCATCTGTTATCATCATCATCATCGAACATCATCGTCATCATCTTCATCGATCATCATCATCTCGTCAACATCTTCATCGATCATCATCATCACTGCCGTTGTCACAGGAACCACAACCACCGCCATAACCGACACAGCCGCACCACCACTGTTGCCGTATACACCGCCGTCTCTCTCTCCCCGTACTCTCTCTCTCTCTCTGGATCTCTCTCCTCCCTCGATCTCTCTCTCTCTCTCTCTCTCTCTCTCTCTCTCTCTTCAGAAATCCCCAAATCGAAACCCTTGAAGATGGTGAAATTAGGGTTTCGATGGAGGTGGTTGACGGCGACTGAAGTGGTGGTGCTTGGCTTCGTGGTGGCGGTGGTGCTTGGCTTTGTGGTGGCGGTGGTGCTTGGTGGGGGAGGAAGGAGGAGATGGTGGTGGTGAGTGTTAAGTGGTGGTGGTGGTTGCGACAGACGGGGTGATCATGTTAAAAGATAACTAGAAGGACTAAAATTGTCAAACAATGTAAATATGTAAGTAAGAGGATCCAAAGTGTCAACATGCCAATCTTGTGCCTCTGATTGACCTCACACGACGTTCGTATTCTTTAATGAATAAATTGTCGGACATAGAAAGCCGTTTGTGCTGAAATTAAGAAATTTGCAAAGTATAAGGGTTAAATGTGTCAACATGTTAAATGTTACCTCTGAGTGACCTTTTAACGATCCCAAAAGCATTGTAATATTTGTATTTTTGCTCTCACGAATATCGGATAGTAATCTCATGGAGTTTCGATGAAAACAAGACTTTTCGGGTGATCTCACAACTAACCGGGAGCATAACGAAGTTAATTTATGACCCAAGGCACTTGTTAGTTAACTATGAGGGTCATTAGTACAATAAAAGAAAGTTATTTAAACTTACTATGGACCAGGGACTGAAATTGCAAAGTTTTAAAACTTTTTACCGGAGATAGCCATTGTCGCGGGCCGCGTAGGCCATCTCCATTTCTTACGCGGGCCGCGTAGAAGTGCCAGTGACAGAAAAACGTGCTAAGGACTCTTGTAATCGTTCTTAGCTTCTATAGTTAAGGTTTTATTAGCTTAATGACCGAAAGTCAAAGATATCGTAATTACGCATTGACTTTGTGATTAATCACTAACGGTCCAGCCGTTATTCGAATTGAAAGTGGCTATGTGTTGGTAATTATGTAGGTGTTAAACCCTTAAAAGGGCACCTTCTAATTATCACGTTATCTCAGTCAATTGTCGGGTCAAAGTTATGAACAAAAAGTCAAACGAGCCAGTTTTTACAAAATAATTTATAGCTGATAATGTAGAGGTTATGGAACATGTTTTAACACTTAAATAACTTGGAAAATAATATAAGAACATGTTTAGGCATGTTCAACCCGACAATTATGAGTTTAGGCTCGGTTCGCAACCGAAAGTCGCAAAAGTAGACTTTTGCTTTGACTTTCAGTTCTGACCCGATTTAGCTTAGTTTAGTTATGCCTTAGGGTTCCTTTGGAACCACATTACATGTTAGTATAACCCTTTGAGATTATACTATATGGTTCCATAGAAATCTGATTCATATGCATGTTCCCGTTAAATGCTTAAAATGGACCATTATGCCCTTTTATCATTAAAACAAGATTTTTGAAAATGTGAGAGGACAAAAACCTTTATTACTAAATTATAAGTATGTCCTTAAAGTTTAACATCAGATTCTGGTCTAAAATTAAAGTTATGCGCGATATCGTAAAATTAAAGCTTTTTGTTAATTAAATAGCATTTTTGGCATAAATCATATTTAAGCTCAATTTTTGGCACCAAACTTTCTACCCACTGTTATAATATAATATTTTGGGATTTTTTGAAATTTTTGTCAAATTTTATACTGACCATAACATGGAGTTCTTGCATGAGCTCGGTAATTGACGATAATGCCCTTTTGATTAATAAAATGAGTTTTATGCTTCATTTGAATGTCAAACCTTTTTCTACTGATTTTATACATTAAAAAATTATTCTAAACAGTTGAGACTGATCAAAATCTCGGATTTCCTTAAACAACCCGAATATCGTCAAATACCGACTTTTATGCGATTTAGGCGCATAGTATGGTTTAAAACCATATTTAGCACCTAAGACTTATTACCTACTGATGTTATTAATAAATTTTTATACTTTAACAGTAAGTTTAAGTCTTGAACTCAGATTTCCAAATTTGACCCTTAAGGCATATGTGAAATGACCAAAATGCCCCTACGATGCATAGTTTGGCCATAAATGATAAATTTCACATATATATGATATCTTACTGATGTAACTTGTTAAAATAAATATTCTTACTAATTGTTTTATAATAGAACCTCAGATTTGCTATTCAACCTCTTTTATAAACTTTAAAATGACCAAAATACCCCTATGGGGCTTAAATGGGTTTTAAGTTCGTTTTGGGCATAATGGAAGATATCCTACTGATATCATAACATATTTAAAGCGTATTAACTTGTGGAACTTGTACATGACTCATTTGGTTACCCGTTATGCATATTCGCGTTCGGTACGGTTTATGTAACTAGTTTGCATAAATTAACCGAAACAGGTCAAACCTTATCATTTTTACTTCAAAATCTAAAATGTGTTTAGTGTACCCATTTTATACAAGCCTTCATACTTGTTGGGTCTAAACCACATTCTAATCCGGTCCTCGCTTAATCTTGCGTTTTGAACTGTAAACTTTTCTTTAAAATTAACCGGTCTAAGTTATAACTTAAATAAGACCCGTTAGGAATCTAATAGGTTATTAAAACCTTCGTTCCAGATTAGGAGCCCAGTAAAAACTACTTGTACTTGCTGATTTGATATACGGCTGAGAATAAAATTATATTTTAGCTCAGGTAAATACTTTTAACTTATTTCCCTTATACGGGCTTGGGATACGGTAAATTATTACCGCTTGGTCGGGTATTGAATCTTTAATCGATTAGTGGTTCAATCATTGAGATAACCCGTTTTAATCTGTTTTGTTTTATGTAATGTCTTTGGGGGGTTAATGCCTGGATATCCTTGGCTTATTCGTTTGAAATGGCCACGACTTAAGCAAGGGGTGTAGGCATACACCTGACAGTTGCGTATGTAAAAAGATACACCCGCCTGTTGAGGATAACTCGCTGTGGGTTTATATTATGTGGTGTGTCTATTAATTTTGTCCCGGCTTCTATCCCAGGTCCTGAACGTACGATAAACATATAAATCTGTATACAAGATTATTTTTAATAATTGTCCCAAGTTATAAAAGAATATTTGTGCCTTGTGCATTTAAATCAATTTTCTTAAACATTTTCAAAGAAGTCGGTTAATTGTATTTACCAGTGTAATCTGGCGTATTTTTCAAAAAGGTTAAGTGCAGGTACTACACATAATTGTTGGACCGGTTTCCGACCCTAAACAGTCAGTATAAGGTAGTTCATCTCCAAATACAAAGGCGGAATCAATGTAGATGAAGTAACACAACTATTCCTTTCAATTCCTTCTCTTTATATGCTTTCTGGAATGATTTTGACAGAGTTTCATTACAAAAGCAATGACCATGTTTCGCTCCAACGTACCGAATTAATTGACCAGGTTTCGCTCCTGATGACTATATATAGTCCCTGTAGTTCGCTTATATCACCTGACTAAAAAGCGAAACCTCCTGAAATCCTTATAAGCGAAACCCTGATTGACACATAAGCGAAACCCCTATGTACACATGAGCGAACCTATACATTAAAACCTAATTTGACTTTCAAGCTCCTATATTGACCTAACTTGACCTAAGACGTAAGGCAGACGTAGTCAACATACATTTCATGCACCAACAGACTCCCCCTTGGATGTTGACGAAGTCTTCAGCTCCGAGTCTTTAGTCTTTGTCTTTTCTCCAACTCTCTGTCTTCTCATCATAAGCATTCTATCTTCACAGGTTCACAATCCTGTCCTGGCTTCATCTTCAGACTTCCCTTTGACCGTTGATCCAGACTCCCCCTCTCAGTATGCTAGAATCTGAGGTCTTTGATCTGGTTCAAGCTTTGACAATTAGCTTCCGTGGGAATAATGAAGTCCAAAACCTGTGTCTCAAACATTAAACATTACAAATCTATCTTTTCAACAATAAATCACAAACTTAATCAGCTTTAGAAATCCACTCAAGTATTCAGGTCCAAGTTAATGACCCTGATTACTCAATTTATCTACCAAGTTCAACTTAAAAACCTTGGTTGATCTTTTGACGAATCAAACTGATTTTAAAAACATTTTCAAACATTTCCTGAAAATAACAAGTATCAAGTTAATGAACTTGTTTTGACTTTTCAATAATTCAAACTTCAACAAGATAAGCTCTTCTCATTCTTCAGTCCAGAATCTCCTGCATCTGCTTCAATCTTCGAGAATCCAACGATTACCTCTCCACTTTGGTTTGTCAAAAATAAAGCAGAAATGAAAAAAATCTTTTTGGATTTTTATAATGTGTTCTAAACTAAGAAATGAAATGTAGAAAACTTAAATTGCAGAAAGTAAACAAAGTAAACTATTTACAAACTTATTTTTGGCGAGCGTATCAGGGAATCATATTAGCTTTTCAGACAAATTACTAGTACCATTAAGCTATATTTCATACTCAGACTTAAAACAATTCACCTCGATTGTCGATTTACTGATCCATCTTAAATTCTCACACAAAGTATAATTTATTCAGGATACGATTTAGATGTCTTATGAACTTAGCTCATTCATGTGTCCCACCTCTTGAATATACTCCCATATCCAGAATCCCAATATTCAGTCTTACAGGTGAGTATACTACAATGATATCTGTACATAAATTAGGTATGCGAGGGCCGAGAGATCTCAGGTCGATACTTCCTTATGCGCAGAGAGATATCAGCTTCGACTTTTTAGTATGTCCCCTTTAGAGGATCTTTTAGTTACAACAGCAGCGACTATCAATTTTATTGTTTCATCTGCATGTTGAGGGTTTATGCTATGTTTCAAGCATTTGCGGAAAGTATTATCCAAGGACTAGGTCAGAACTTCCATTCAGCAGAAGTCCCAGAATAATACCCCAGACATCATTGAGTATAAAAACCTAGTATATCAGAATACGAGACCTTTCAAACGAGATTTCAGGGGTTACCTATATATCCAAGTAGTGTTCCCCACAAATTTCGCAAGTTTGAAATTTTAGGTTTATATCCCGAATAAATCTACTAAGTGTGCGAAAACCTATCGACACATCATTAGTGAGACTGTTTAACTCATTTAGACTTTACAAATCTTTAGCATACTGTAATTGTCTAGCCGATGTATTATCATTTTCCCTTTTTACACAAGCTCTTTTTTAGATTTTATATTGTTTTTGGATTTTTGCATTTTTTTACTGTTTTTGTATTTTCTGAAATATATCTATGTACAATCTATCTACTCCCCCTAAATACCAAAACAGGTAAAAAATCGACAAACCATTGCAGATTGTTGCTCGTCTTCATCCGCAACAGTACTCTCATCAACGCCAATAATGCCATCCAACACCGAAAGAAGCTTCATACCATTTAGTTTTAACAAATATTTAAACCGATTTTTATCAAAAGCTTTGGTATGTAAATCAGCTTTCTGTTCGTCAGTGTGGATTTTCGCAATTCGTATCAACTTTTTCTCGAAACAATCGCGAATAAAGTGATGACGAATTTCTATGTGTTTAGTTTTAGCGTGATGTACTGGATTCTTTGTTATATTTATAGCGGCCTCATTATCAACAAAAAGAGGTGTGTTAAGAAACTGCAAACCGTAGTCGCGCATCTGTTGCTGTATCCACAGGATCTGAGAGCAGCAACTGCTAGCAGATACGTACTCCGCTTCACATGTAGATAACGCCACAGACGTTTGTTTCTTACACTGCCAGGTAACCAATCTAGGTCCAAAGAACTAGCATCCTTCAGTCGTTGATTTTGCATTAACTTTGCAGCATCCGAAATCCGAATCGGAATACCCTTCGAGCGTAAAGTCGCCTTTTCTAGGATACCACAACCCCAATGACGGAGTTCCTTTCAGGTAGCGTAATATCCTCTTCACAATAATCATATGCGAAGCTCTCGGGTTAGATTGATATCTTGCTGCGAGGCACGTTGGGTACATGATATCAGGACGTGAAGCAGTTAAATACATCAAAGAACCTATCATGGATCGGTAAAACGTTTCATCAGCCCTGTCTCCGGTGAGATCTGGGTGAATCCCATGATTTGTTGCAAGTGGGGTAGCAGCTGGAGTAGAACTTGACATCCCAAATTTCTCTAGAATATCACGAACGTACTTCGTCTGGTGAATGAAAATTCCCTCAGGTAGTTGTTCAACTTGTAGTCCCAGAAAGAATATCATCTCCCCCATTGATGACATTTCGAACTTTTGCTTCATCACTGATTCAAAATCTTTGCATAGACTTTCATTCGTTGACCCAAAAATTATATCGTCTACATAAATCTGTACTATCAGAAGATGACCGTCGACTTCTTTAGTGAAGAGAGTGGCATCCACTTTTCCACGAATGAACTTGTTGGCTAGTAGGTGTTGAGACAAAGTCTCGTACCAAGCTCTCGGGGCCTGTTGTAAACCATACAGCGCTTTGTCCAATAAGTAGACCTTGTTTTTGTGGATCGGATCTGTGAAGCCCGGCGGCTGTCCGACATAAACCTCCTCTTTGACCTTCCCATAAAGAAACGCCGATTTTACATCTAGCTGATATACTTTGAAGTTCTTCCAAGACGCAAATGCAAGGAAAATTCTGATTGCCTCTAGTCGTGCCACAGGAGCATAAACTTCTGTAAAATCAATCCCCTCCTGTTGACTAAAGCCCTGAACAACGAGTCGAGCTTTGTTCCTTACAACAAAGCCTCTGTCGTCTCTCTTACACTTAAATACCCATTTTGTATTGATTTTTCTATGACCATCCGGCAAATCCACTAGCTTCCACACTCCCAACTTTTCAAACTGACTTAACTCTTCTTGCATCGCAATGACCCAAGAGTCTTCAGTAAGCGCCTTTTTGTAAGTTCGAGGTTCGATCTGCGAAATGAAACAACTTAGTGAAAATTCAGTTTGTAAAGGTGCTATTGTAGAATAAAAACATGTAAGGCCCTGGTCAATTTGACGTCTCGTACGAACGCCTGCTTGCAATTCTCCTATGATCAACTCCTCTGGATGATACGAAAGAGTTCGCGACATCACTTCGCTTGGAGCATCTACATTGCCCTCCAGATTAGTAACATTCTGATCTGCATCTTGTTCACCAACTTGGTTTGTTTGACTTGAAATCTGGATCTGCTCCCCCTCAGAGTCTGAATCACCATGATCAAATACTGGCATGTTATCAGCTTCTTGATAATCATTCACATCCGGCTGATTACCAGGAGCAACTTTATCATCATGTTCACCAGCATTGCTAGGACCCGCTTCATCATCATTTGAAGTTTCCCGAGGTCGACTAGAATACTCACCTGGGAACCTTAGCTGCGACTCATACTCTCGCAAAATATCCAGCTCATCAAAGAAATCTTCATCATCCTCTGATTCTTCGCTCATGTCAAACGAATCCCATAGTTTGTCATAATGATAACGCCATGAATCACCAGGATTCTGCGGCGGCATAGTATAACCTTGACATTCAACATTTGCAGCTTCAATAATCCGCTTCTCACTTGGAACGAAGACACGTCGCATCAGATTTGCATAACCAACAAATATTCCCTCAATGCACTTCGGACCAAACTTTCCATGAGGCTCTATAACAGTACAGGGTTACCCGAACGGTTCTAGAAACTTCAAATTCGGTTTGCGATTATTGATTAGCTCAAAGCATGTTTTGTTGAACTTCTTGACAGTGAGAACCCTGTTGAGCGTATAGCATGCGGCGGAAACAGCTTCAGCCCAAAAATTTATCGGTAACTTTGAATCTGCGAGCATAGTTCTAGCCGTCTCGATTAGTTTCCGGTTTTTTCGTTCTGCGACTCCATTCTGCTGCGGAGTGTACGGAGCACTAAACTCATGCAATATACCTCTTTCATCACAAAATTCTTCCGTCTTGCTGTTCTTGAATTCAGTACCATTATCACTTCGAATTCTTTTGATACGCCTTTGGTACAAATTCTCAATTCTCTTGAACAACGCCATCAAACTGTCAAATGTTTCGTCTTTCGTCTTCAAGAAAGAAACCCACGAAAATCTGGAATAATCATCAGTAACGACCAAACAGTAATAGTCTCCTGTAATACTTTTGACATTCACAGGACCAAATAAATCCATGTGAAGTCTTTCCAGAGGTCTCGAAACTGAATTGACTTTCTTTGTAGGGTATGACTTTTTCTTCTGCTTGCCTTTGACACAGCTAATGCACTCCCCTTCCAGATGAAAACCTTTGACATGAACTCCTGTAACCAAATCGTTGTGCACCAAGTGATTCATCTTCCTTAGGTGAATATGCCCCATCTTGCGGTGCCACAATCTCGATTCTTTCTCAGTTACTCTGGACACAAAACAATGAGCCTGACCCGTGGTTGTAGTAGCTACGCTCATGTCCAACACGTACAGATCATTAACTCTCGATGCCCTCATCATAATCCATTCCTCAGGTATCACAAATCCCGGTTTAAAGATCAAACATTCTTTGTCAGTGAAGTGAGTGGTATACATCCTGTCACAGATCTGGGAGATACTCAGCAGATTATTCTCCAGCTCAGCAATGTAGTTAACTCTTTCAAACGTTACAATCCCGTTGGATAACGTTCCTTCACCAATAATCCTTCCTCCTTGTTTACCCGCAAAACCTACGTATGCTCCATTTATGTTTCTCACATCATATAGCAACGCAGTCTTCCCAGTCATATGTCTTGAAGCTCCACTATCCATAATCCATCTGGATACAAGTTTTGGAAGATCCTGCACATAACAAACTATGACTTAACCAACTTCAATAAAGATGCCGATTCATGCTTCGGGATCCAGGAAGCTCCGGCAATTCAAACTGTTTAGTCAAACATGGAGTCCACCCAGGCCTCATCAGCCTTAGGCATAACCTTGACCCTCGCAATTTGAATTTTGAAATTTTCAGCTTTAAGAGGTGGAAAATTCGCATCATAACAAATCAGAATTGATTCTTCAGCCTTTTTCACCTCAGAAGTTGAAATTTTCATCTCTGTATTAGGTTTCCAAATTTGTTGAGATAATGCAACCCGCTTATAAAACTTGTCATTTTTAGTTACCACTTTCTTTCCGGGTTCATTTTTCATTTTGGTGTTATCATTTTTTACACTCTTTTTCTCAACAACCATTGGTGCTTTACCCTTCACATCAACTTTCTTCTGTTGGACCTTCACAGTTTCAGTCTTAGGCTTTGCATTGGTACACTTTCGTGCAATGTGACCAACTTGATTACATCTGAAGCATGTTCGAGTGTCAACAACTCGACTTGTGCCTTTAGACTGAGCCTGTGAATCTCTTTTCTCAAAGAACTCTTCATTTGATTTTGAGAAAATTTCTTTCTCTTCATCAGCAAGTGAACTCGAAACTGTTCACAAACTGTTTCTTTTCAGAAAACCTCTTGTTTGGAACATTTCTTTTCTGATAATTCCTACCTCCCTGATAACCACCCAACCAGTTGTTTCTGTTGTTATTGTAAAAACGCGGTGGATTAACAGATTTCTTGTAGTATGATTTATCTTTCATTTGTCTCTTTGTTTGACTCTGATTGTTCACTTCTGACAACTCAACTTCGACTAACTTGAAAACATTTGTCAATTTGTTCATGTTAACATTCTCAATCGGAAACTCTGAATCCGAAAACAACTTATCTGAACCCAACATCTTGTACATGACAAGATTTGATTCTTCATTTAAGTTGTTCTTGGACTTTTGTCTCGGAATGTATTTGTCCAAGAAACACCCATCTCCCTCAGTAGTGTCACTATCCGTTTTTAGCACATTTTCAACAACACCTTTTACAATATCGTTTTGGACACTATCATCATTGGAAGATGTGAACGTGACATCAATTGAATCCGGAAGATTCATTTCACTTTCTTCTTCGATTTCAACCAACCCGGATTGCTTTTTCGTGTAATTATCCAAAATCGGCGGTGGAACTCTATGAAAACCCACCCCGGTTCCATCAGAATAGACATCTTCGCCAGCTTTGTTTTTCCCGATGGGTTTGGGAACAATGTGTTGCAAAACAAAGCTTGCGGAGTTGTAACTTTTAAGCTTCAACTGGATTCGCTCGTTTAGCGATTTCATCCAGTTGTTGGTTGATTGATTCTTCTTTTACTCTGAGCACTGCTTTTGGGTGAACATTTTCTTTATGAGTTTTACCGTTTCGATCATCATTATCTTTCATTGTGCTTTTGAGTTTTTCAAATTTCTCAGAAATCTGACGGTTTTCAAGAATTAACTTTTCATTTTCTTTTTTAACTCTTTCATGATCAATTTTATCATTTTCAATTTTGGTAGTTAATTCTTTTATCCGTTCAGTTGAAGCTTTAACTCTTTTATCACGATCAAGAATTTGATTCTCAACGCTTCTGACTTTTGCTGTCAGATCTTCAACTTTCTTTCCGTTGAGATACGTGACTGTATTACAAAATTTGCACTTTTTGTTGCAATTTTTGCAATCAACATTCCCATCAATTTTCTTACCTGACACATTTGTTGACAAGTTTGAACTGACCTGGCTTTTTGACTCAGACACGGAGTTAGAGTCTACCTCAAGTGCTTTAGCAGCCAGCACTTTGTCAGCCATTTTTCCGAGGTTTTCAGCAGTTAACTCCTGCGTTGTGTCAATAACCCCATTGTCAACTTTCTTTGCCTTCTCGTTCTCTTCTTTCTCCTTTTTCTCTTTCTCTTCTTTCTCCTTTTTCTCTTTCTCTTCTTTCTCTTTCTCGTCTCCAGTTCCCCACCATTTATTCTGCCAATACTCATCCTCATCTTTGAACTCCTTGATTATGGCTTCCAGATCAAGAGTTTTGTCATCAACTGAAATATTTCCATATGGGTCAAGATAACACTCCCTGTCCGGATCCCATCTTCTCGTTCTCTTTGCTTCTAGATAGACACCGGATATTCGAATTATTCTGTTTTCAGCCAACATTTTTCTGTATTTATACTTCTGCTCTTCAGATCGGTTATCTTTCCAAGGAATAGGTTCATTCTTTTCCATGAATGCGTAACCAATCGCATCTTCCTCTGGTAGAACCTCTTTACTCCAATCATACCCCTCATCATCATAAATCACCGCAAGAGCTCTAGATTTCTCTTTGTTGTCTTCAACCTGCTTCAATCTAGGCGGCTCGGATTTATTCTGATGATAAATCGCCTTCTTGTAGTAATCCTCTCTGAAAGGGTTCTCCGATTCATCAGCATATGCGTTTCTGCATTCTCGCTTGAAGTGACCTTTCTGCTTACACTTGAAGCACGTCACCTTGGACTTATCAAAACCCAGCTTGGTAGATGGATCACCAATTGTCTTTCTGCCAGTTATTTCCATGAAACGTTGTGCTCGACGAACAGCACTGGCCATGCACCAACGAATGTCAATTAATTCCATTTCTTCAGGATCTATTTGATCATAGTCCTCTTTTGTTAAGTTGGTGTTGCCTATCTTCCCTGCTACTAACCCTTCATACGATTCCAACACAGATGCTAGAAAGATCGTCTGTTGTTTAGCCGACTCCTCATCAAAATTCTGCGCATTCTTTAAATCTATTGCGATGTTGCATTGAAAACGATTCTTTGCGTTTGAATGACTTGTAGATGATGAAGATCCACTGTGATAACTACTGTGATTTCCACTGCTTTGACCACTTTGACTTTCTTTGCTTGCTGTGGACACATTCTCAGCAGTAAAAGCAGTTTTGGGAGAAGTTGCTTTTGGCATCATGCTTTTTGGATAATACAAATCCAAATTCTGCTGGTAAGATGAGTGATTGACTTTGTACGTCTTCTTCAGTTCCAGCTCGTGACTTTCAAGTTTTTCAATCAACAAATCTAAAGTCAACTTTTCTGGATCCTTGATGGTATTTTTCAGCATCAGCGCATAATATCTCCAATCCATCTCGTCTGGCAATGAATCGAACAATTTATCGATAAGCTCATCTTCAGGATATCTGATATCATGTCTTGTTAATTCCAGCTTCAGATGACCAAACCTCTCTATCATTTTACAAACTGACTCATTCTTTAAACATCCAAACAGATCAAACTCTTTTCTAAGAAGTTTTCTTTTGTTTTTCACAATTTCTGAACTTCCTAAACATTTTGTTTCTAGCTTTTTCCAGAGATCTTTTGCATTTGAATAATCGATCAATGAGATTATGTCCTCCCGAACAAACTGAAATAACAATGCCACACATTTTTGCTCAGCTACAAATGATTCAATCTCCTCAGCTGATCTTAAAGTTTCACCATTTTTGTTTCCATTTTCGTAACCGTTTTTCAAACTCTTCCAGTTGGGAAATGCGAATGCCATTAACCAATCTTCAAACTTTCTTGACCACCGACTGTATTCCTCGATAGCCATTAGCTTTGGAGGTTTATTGAAGGTTCCAAAGGCACTTTCAGATTCCCAAGCTTCCTTTTTCTTTTCTTTTGGCGGATTCTCATTGTTGTTGCTTGTAGATGAATCGTCTCCCGACTTCAGTAGACTCATTTCATGCCCTTATCGAATTCTTTCCAGCAAATGCGTACATGTCGCTGAATGGGTTCAAGAATATGTCATCCATCTTGAGCATTCCTGCAAAATCAGCAAACACTTAGAAAAATTTTCGAAATTTTTGAAAACTGTGACAAATGAGCGAAATCAGTCTGAGTGACTGATAAGCAAAATAGCTAAGTGTCAAATGAGCGAAACCAATTTTGACAGAAAAGCAAAACCCTAGTTTGACAAATAAGCGAAATCAGGCACTGTCCATATGAGCGAAACTAGATTGTTCGTATCAGCGAAATACCAAGATGTCCGAATGAGCGAAACAACTATGTCCGTAAAAGCGAAACTAGCAGGTTATTTCGAGCGAAACCACTCCATGTTCGAATAAGCAAAACCTAGTTTTTAATCAGTTTTTACCATTTTTAAGCCGTATTTTAATCTGATTCTCTCTAGGGTTTGTTATTACTATGTTTCGCACGTTATACTCAAAAATCAGGCCATTTCAACCGTAGGAACCAGTTCAAATCGAAAAAGTATGAGAGAAAGTGAGTAGAAATGAGAGAATCTGGTAGAATCAAGTTGTAGTAGTATGAACTCCTCGTCCTGAGCTCTGATACCAATTGTTGGACCGGTTTCCGACCCTAAACAGTCAGTATAAGGTAGTTCATCTCCAAATACAAAGGCGGAATCAATGTAGATGAAGTAACACGGCTATTCCTTTCAATTCCTTCTCTTTATATGCTTTCTGGAATGATTTTGACAGAGTTTCGTTACAAAAGCAATGACCAGGTTTCGCTCCAACGTACCGAATTAATTGACCAAGTTTCGCTCATGATGACTGTATATAGTCCCTGTAGTTTCGCTTATATGACCTGACTAAAAAGCGAAACCTCCTGAAATCCTTATAAGCGAAACCCTGATTGACACATAAGCGAAACCCCTATGTACACATGAGCGAACCTATACATTAAAACCTAATTTGACTTTCGAGCTCCTATGTTGACCTAACTTAACCTAAGACGTAATGCAGACATAGTCAACAGACATTTCATGCACCAACAATAATGGGCTGGAAACTCCGAGTATTAAATAAACTGTCTTGCAAGCTTTTAATACTTAGGGGAGGAGGGGTAGTCACTAGTGATAGAATTCTATCACTCCCAATATCCAATCAACTCATGCCATGTCATCACCCAATATTCTATCACTAGTGATAGAAATGTAGTGGGGGTGGTCACTAGTGATAGAATTCTATCACTTGCATTTTTTTTTAATTTTTATTTCAAAATTAGAAATTAACAATAAAACACTAAATTATAAATTTCATTAAAATAAAAAATAAATTATATACCAAAATAAAAAAACAACTAAACATTGGAAAAAAACCTAAACGGGTGGTATCTCCCAACCCCACTTTGCGCAAATCTCGCGCTTTTGTTGAATTACAATTGACTTAAACGGTTCGTCGAGGTGGGCGTGCTTTTCACACAACAATTTTTAAATCATTTTGTCTTTCAACCGTTTTCAAGTGTCCCATGTACGCCTGCTCGCGTTCAACTTTTACGGACATAATTTTATCTTTTCTTTCTTCGGCCTTCTTGTATCGCGTCATTTTCTCCTCTTCGATTCTGAAGATCGACTCCGCCACCACTTCCTTCCCTTTGCTTGACGATTCACCACCTCTCCTGCGGCGTGACCTTGTAGGTGTATCTTATTCAACGGGGTCGTCAACGGGTTGATCAGGTTCGTCAAGGGGGTCGTCGTTTAAGTTCATTTGGGGCAAGTTATCCGACGCGGAAGTCATGTAGTTCCCCGAATCGGATGTCTTTGATCTTTTCGAACCTCCTCGTCTTTTTGGAGCCGTAGGACCATGCATGTCAACCAACTCAACCGGGACCCACTTCGGGTGATTTCTCGCAACTTCCCATGCCGCCACGTGTGGAAAACTCCTCTTTTTTAGAGATCGCAATACTCTTCGGTGGCTTGTCGCATGATTGTCGCCTCGCTCGCTCCACTTTATGGGTTTCGGTTCTAAAAGAAATATAAAAGGTTATGTATTTTTAAAAAAAATATGTTTAAAAAAAATAAACAGTTTTCTGTTTTTTATAAAAAAATAAACAGTTTTCTTTTTTTATAAAAAAAACAGTTTCCTGTTTTTTTTTAAAAAAAACTGTTTTTTTAATAAACTGTTTTCTGTTTTTTTTTAACTTTTTTCTGTTTAAAAAAACTGTTTTTTTAATAATCTGTTTTCTTTTTTTTAAAAAAAAACTGTTTTCTGTTTTTTTTAATAAAAACTGTTCTGTTTTTTTTAAATAACAACTGTTTATGTTTTTTTTTTAAAACTGTTCTGTTTTTTTTTAAATAAAAACTGTTTATGTTTTTTTTAAATAAAAACTATTTCTATTTTTATTTAAAAAAACAGTTTTGAATGAAAAAAAGATTTAAACTTTATAAAAAAACATACATTTTGAATGAAACAAGCGTTGAACTTACTAATTTTCCCGTTCAAATCCGTCCATTTCGACGTTATTTGGTCCATGTTTCGTTGCTTTGCACCGGGAAGTCGGCAAAAATGATTAATGACCCGTCTCCAAAACGCATCCTTTCTTTGCTCGTTGGCATGTTTCTTGCTCTCCGAGATGTGCAAGTACGCCTTCACCAAGGACACCTCAATGTTGTCGGACGGTTGGCACGATTTCTTGAACGCCATCATTTTCTTCTTCTTGTTGTTCTTGAACGTAATCATCATCTTCATCGTCGTCAAGACTTTGTTGTGGTTCACGATACGCGGTTGCAAAATGATGGATCAGGGTGTTGTCTTCTAGTAGTGGGTCGAGTTGGTAGGGTTGGGTTTGATACGTTTGGGGTTGAAATTGGTGAGGTTGAAATGGTGGGACGAACGGTTGGTTTTGATACGTTTGCAATTGAAAGGGTGGATATTGTTGGGTTTGAAAGGGTGGGACTTGCTCGGGTTCGTCTTGCAACCTAAAGCGCGTCGGCTCGCCAAGATTCACTCGAACCTTGGGTCTTACGGGATTTTTCTTCGTACCCGAACCTCTTTTTTTCGAACCCCCACCTCTCTTGCTTGAACCTTCCATGTTCCTTGTAAAATTATTTTTGAAATCAAATGAAGAGTTGTATAATTTTTTGAAGTGAATTGGATAAATTTTGATATGAAATGTATTGGGTTTGATAGATTTTATATAAACTTTCAAAAATAAAAATAACCCAACGTTCAACCCCCCCCCCCCAACGGTACAATTCTAACGTTCCTTTTTTGATTTTCACGCGTTATGGTTTCAACGAGTTGAATAATCAACGCGTGATGAGGGGTGCGGCGGCGGTGTGCGTGATTATTCAACGAGTGATACAAGGTCCATCACGGACCGCCCCCTGTGGCCTTAAAGTTTGTTGAACAATATTTCTTTCTGTTTTAGATCCGCCTGTGGATCCATTTACAATCCGTTGTGTAATATTTTATTATACTTTCAACTCAGTTTATATAATTACTTTTAGAGTTCCGCTGTGCATTAAACTGTGATTAATAGACTATGATGATATCAACTACGTCACGATACTCCCCACCGGGCCCACCGGTAATACATGAAAATATCGGGGTGTGACAGGTTGGTATCAGAGCCACCATTGAGTAAATTAAACACTAGCCTTTTGTGTTTAATCTCAATGACACAGTTTGCACATTCCTTGACTTCCGAGTCTAGGCAAATGACTTAGGATTAATCCTAATCTTAAATTATTTTATTTTGTTGTTTCTTTTGTTTGTTTTGACAGGATTAAAGACAAAATGCCGCCACGTGTTAGTGGTAGAGGTGGAAGAGGAAAGGCCCCATTTCTGACAAGAAATGATCACGAAGTTAGGCCATCTCACAGGCACACACCATCCGGATCAATCGGATCGAGTCCTCATGAAGACTAGAGGACCTACCTTGAGCCAGCGAGACGCTCTGTCTCGCTTAGCTCCTCACCATCTTATCATGATTCATTCGGGCTGCATCAGAACGACGAGTCCGACCACTCTCACCATTCCTTCATACCTTTGCAGTGATCGGGTTCGCACCGTGCCTTCCAGGACCCGACCCCCTATTTCCAAAGCCGGTTCAATCCGATGAACCAGGTTCAAGAACCAAAGGGTCCAAACCCTTTGGGGCCAGCTGATCACTATCCTAAAATGCAGGATACGGAGATGGACGAGGATCCAGATCCTGAGCTACCACCGTCAGGGACGCCGACGCATCCCATCGACATACCTAGCGGATCATCATTTCACAATTCACAATACAGGGGCCCTGACATTTTTACTGAAAGGTGGGCCACATACAAATGGGAGTACACTCCCCCTCACAACCCACCTCCACAACAGCAGTAGGATCCCTCAGAGGACCCACACTTTGAGGCAGTTACGCCACCACCACCGCCAGAACAGCAACTGCCTCCGGAACCACCGAGGCGAAGAAGAACAGGTGCACGGATGTCCATGCGTGGGGATTTCCACTTCAGCACCCCCAACACAGCAGCAACAACCACTACCTGCCGTTGTATGAAGACCCGCAAATGGGTGGGCCTTCAAACCCTATTTCTGAAGTCGAATTTGCACCAGTCGCACCACCACTACCGCACATGGGTTATGATAACCCAATTCCTTCTTACACTGGTGCAGCGGCGTATAACCCGTTTGAGCAGCAAGCTTACTCGGGTTATAATTACAACAATGCCCCTGATGTTGACCCGTATATCGAGGCAGCCAACTACAATGCCCTCTACCCTGGAGGACCCTTTCAAGCTACGTACCCAACTGGGTACCCAATATATGGGTATCAATACCCACCACCTCCTCAACCACTGCCGCAGTAGCACCCGCAGCCGCCACAAATTCAACCACCTCAGCAGCAGGAAATCCTTCAGCGGTTGCACGAGGTGGAGCAACAGGTAAACGAGGAGTGTAGGAGCCGCCGCGGTCTACTAAAGGGTATGGCAAACCTTATAAAGGGGAAAAAGAAGAAGGATTATTGAAATTCCTTATTTAATTGTTTTGTAATTTTAAATTTCAATCAAGTCCCTGCGTGGACATTTTTATTTATGTATTCGGTCCCTGTGAGGACTTGTATTTTTATTTTAGTCCCTGTGTGGACAATGTTATTTATTTAAAAGTCCCGTTTAGGGCAGCTATGTACTTCTTTAAATTTATGGAATGTTTTAATTTAAAATTTCACTTGTCATTATATGTATGAATGTGTTATATAAAACAAATCAAAATAACATTCCAATTTACAATTGATCTGCCATTCAATATTAAAGGAAATCTTGAAGGTTATAAGGTATAACCTAGCCCATATGTCATTTTAGACATGGCCCTGATGGTAAAACCTTTTTAAGATTCAAATCCTTGTTAACATCTGAGAACATGTTAACATTCCTGGCAAAAGTGATACGATAAAATCACACTTGTCATCTTTATATTGATTCTTCCAACTCCTTATTCTTATTTAAATATCCATTTGTGATGAAATGCCTACAGGCTATAATCATTGTCCATTAAGACAAATGACAGTTATAGACTATGACTCCCTGTTAAGAAAGGTGATGAACTACATTCAAACCTAATTGCCTCGATCCTATGAAATCATGGCTTATAAGTTAAAACTGTCCTCGTGACTAGGCCTTTTGTGCCACCTTAATATCCTTAATAGTTTAAAACTGGGATAAATGATAACAAAAACTGAAACTAAAACTACCCAATTAACAAATATGGTTTATAATTACCATAGTTAATGAATCATCAAAAATGACGATTCCATAATAGACTTCTGAATCAACTATTGTCATCATTTTATATAGCAATCAAGCTACATGGCTGATTCTCAAGAGGTTAACAGTCATCCAAAGGAAAGAAATGATACCACCAGAATTAATGTAGCTGGTGCGGATTTACAAGCAATGATAGATAATGCTGTCACTCGAGCCATGGACAGACAGTTTAAAGAATCAAGTGGTACTCATAGCAGGACCCAATCTGTACCTCATACAAAACCACCCTCCAAGACAGACGTATCTCATAAGGACGATTCTCATCATTCGTCGAATCAGAGAAGTGTTCCATCCAAGCGAATTGTACTCAATCAGGAGCCACGTTTTACGACCTGCTCTTACAAATACTTCGTCTCTTGCAAGCCAAGGGACTTTACAGGAGAAAAAGGAGCCAATGATTGTATGAATTGGCTCGATGAGATGGATACTGTGGTTGATATTAGTGGATGTGCAGAACAAGATATTGTGAAGTTTGTTTCACAATCATTTAAAGGTGAAGCTTTAGCTTGGTGGAGGTTGTTAATCCAAGCTACAGGGAAGATTCCATTGTATAATTTGACTTGGGATCAGTTTGTTGCATTGACCAAGGAAAACTTCTGTCCTCAACATGAAGTTGAGAAAATCGAGACTGACTTCTTGACTTTGGTCATGAAGAACATGGATTGTCAGGCATATGGTACAAGCTTCAATAGCATGTCCCGATTGGTTCCCTATTTGGTCACACCGGAACCAAAGCGCATAGCTCGTTTTATTGGAGGTCTAGCTCCAGAAATCAAAGGGAACGTGAAAGCATCCAGACCTACCACATACAGATCAGTGGTGGATCTGTCTCTATCTCTCACACTTAATGCTATCAGGAGTAAGTTTGTCAAAGCTTCTGATGAAGGAAAGCGAAAGCAGGAGGATGAGAGTTCTCATCGCTCTGACAAGAAAAGAAAGGGGAACTCAGACCACAGGAAGAGTTTTGGGTTTAAGAAGGACACCCAACAGACAGGTGAGAAGCCCAAGTGTAAAACATGCGGGAAGAATCATTTTGGTAAGTGCAGACTTGAATCGAAATCGCATCAGCAATCGCAGCCTAGAGTTTGTGGGATCTGCAAATCAAAAGAACATAGAACGTTGGATTGCAAGAAAATGAAAGATGCAACTTGTTACAATTGTAACGAGAAATGGCATATCAAGACCAACTACCCAAAATTTGCAAAGAAGCCTGAGGAGGCTAAAAAGACCAATGCTCGTGTCTTCCAGATGAATGCTCAAGAGGCAGTTCAGAATGACAATGTTATAACAGGTACATTCCTTATCAATGATGTTTATGCTAGAGTGTTGTTTGATTCAGGTGCAGACAAGTCTTTTGTAGACAATAAATTTTGTAAGTTGTTAAATCTGCTTGTTAAAACTCTAAGCATAAAATATGAGGTAGAATTGGCCGATGGTACCATAGAGACTGCTTCAACAGGGTTAGATGGATGTTTTATATCCATTAGGAATCACTCTTTTCCGCTATCCTTGCTTCCGTTGATATTGGCAGTATTCAACATAGTGATAGGCATGGATTGGTTGTCTCATAACCAAGCCCAAATTGTATGTGATAAGAAGCAAGTGGTTATCAAGACTCCTTATGGTGAGCCGTTAACAATTCAAGGAGATACGCAATACGGATTGCCTAAGCAAGTGTCTATGCTTAAAGAATCGAAGTGTTTGAGGAAATGTTGTGTTATTTACATGGCACAGGTAACCATTGATGAACCAAAACCCAAGATCGAAGATATCCCTATTATTTCTGAATATTCAGATGTATTCCCTGAAGAACTACCTGGTTTACCTCCAGATAGGCAAGTGGAATTCAGGATCGATATTATTCCTGGAGCACCACCAGTTGCAAGAGCACCTTACCGGTTGGCACCAACTGAGATGAAAGAATTGAGAACACAGTTGGATGATTTATTGCCAAAGGGTTTTATTCTACCTAGCTCATCCCCTTGGGGAGCACCGATTTTATTCGTGAAGAAAAAGGATGGCTCAATGCGTTTATGCATTGATTATCGCGAGTTGAACAAGGTTACAATCAAGAACAGATAT
Source organism: Helianthus annuus (assembly GCF_002127325.2). Classification (NCBI taxonomy): domain Eukaryota; kingdom Viridiplantae; phylum Streptophyta; class Magnoliopsida; order Asterales; family Asteraceae; genus Helianthus; species Helianthus annuus. The sequence goes on from NC_035440.2 coordinate 128,327,270, forward strand.
CCGTTGCCCAGGATCGATGATTTGTTCGATCAGCTTCAAGGAGCAAGTTACTTTTCAAAAATCGATCTAAGATCAGGGTATCATCAGTTGAAGGTCAGAACTGAAGACGTGCATAAAATTGCATTCAGAACTCGATATGGCCACTACGAGTTCTTGGTGATGCCTTTCGGGCTCACTAATGCACCTGCAGCATTCATGGATCTCATGAATCGTGTTTGCAAACCTTAACTGGACAAGTTTGTCATTGTTTTTATTGATGATATACTTATTTATTCGAAAAACCAAGCTGATCATGAAAAACATCTCCGATGTATTCCTGAACTTCTGTAGCAAGAGAAGCTTTATGCAAAGTTCTCTAAATGTGAGTTCTGGCTCCGTGAAGTTCAATTTCTTGGACACGTAGTAAGTGAGCGTGGTATCCAGGTGGATCCTGCTAAGATTGAAGCGATTATGAATTGGTAGGCACCGAAAACACCTACAGAGATCCGTAGCTTCTTGGGTCTAGCAGGATACTACAGGCGTTTCATCGAAAACTTTTCAAGGATTGCTGCACCTCTAACTTCATTGACTCGCTAGAATATAAAGTTTGATTGGGGTCCCAAGCAACAAGATTCCTTTGAGATTCTTAAACAGAAGTTAAGCAATGCTCCTGTGTTGACATTGCTAGAAGGGATTGAAGAGTTTGTTGTGTACTGCGACGCATCGCACACCGGTATGGGTTGTGTGCTTATGCAGAGAGGCAAGGTTATTGCCTATGCTTCACGGCAATTAAAGGTGCATGAAAAGAACTACACCACCCATGATTTGGAGTTGGGTGCCATTGTATTTGCAATAAGACATTGGAGGCATTATCTATATGGAATCAAGTGTGTGATTTATTCTGATCATAAAAGCCTTCAACACTTGTTCAATCAGAAAGATCTTAACATGAGGCAGCGTCAATGGATGGAGACTCTAAATGATTATGATTGCAAAATTCGCTACCATCCAGGCAAAGCAAATGTTGTTGCTGATGCCTTGAGCAGAAAGGAAAGGGTTAAACAGATAAGAATCAATGCCAAGAGAATTGAGCTAAAGAAGAGCTTGAATGAAAAGCTGTTAACTGCTCAGAAGGAAGCCGTGTAGGAAACTAACTTTCTGAATGAGAAGTTAGGCGTCACTGCTGATCAGTTGTCATATGGCAAGGATGGGATCCTTAGATTAAATGGTCGAATCTGGGTCCCTATCCATGGAAGACATAGAGACGTAATCCTTCAGGAAGCTCACAATTCGAAATATTCAGTCCATCCTAGCAGTGATAAGATGTACTAGGATTTAAAGGCAAATTATTGGTGGATAGGTTTGAAGAAATCTATAGCCCCTTATGTGGCTAAATGTCTGACATGCGCACACGTTAAAGCCGAGCATCAAAAACCGTCAGGTTTGCTGCAACAGCCTGAACTTCCCACTTGGAAGTGGGAAATGGTAACTATGGATTTTATCACTAAGTTACCAAGAACAAAGCACGGGAATGATACTATTTGGGTTAGAGTTGACAGACTAACCAAGTTAGCTCACTTCTTGCCGATTAAAGAAACGCACAGCTCAGATAAGCTAGCTCAGCTGTACGTGGATGAGATTGTATCTCTCCACGCGGTGCCAATGTCTATTATCTCTGATAGGGATACAAGATACACATCACATTTTTGGAAAATCTTTCAGCCATCATTAGGCACTCGTTTGAACTTCAGCACTGCTTATCATCCTCAGGCGGACGGACAAAGCGAGCGTACGATTCAAACGCTTGAGGATATGCTCAGGGCTTGTGTTATAGACTTAGGTGGAAGCTGGGATGACCATCTTCCTTTGGCTGAATTTTCATACAATAATAGTTATCATTCGAGTATCCAAGTCGTGCCTTTTGAGGCTTTGTACAGAAGAAAGTGTAGAACGCCAGTTTGTTGGGCAGAAGTTGGAGAAACCCAACTAGCAGGACCTGATATAGTCCTGGAAACGACGGAAAAGACTGTTCAGATCCGTTATCGTCTGAAAGCCGCAAGGGATAGACAGAAAAGCTATGCAGATATGAGGCGTAAATCTCTAAAGTTTGAAGTTGGTGACAAAGTGTTACTCAAAGTATCACCCTGGAAAGGGGTGATGCATTTTGGCAAAAAGGGCAAGCTGAGCCCAAGATACATAGGACCATTTGAGATCATCGAATGTGTCGGGACTGTAGCATACAAGCTAAATCTACCTGAAGAGCTTAGTGGAATACATAATGTGTTCCATATCTGCAATTTAAAGAAATGTCTAGCCGATGAATCGCTAGCAATGAATCATAAAGACGTGTAGATTGATGAGAGCTTAAAGTTCGTTGAAAAACCTTTGTCGATCAAGGATCGACAGGTTAAGAAGCTTAGGAGAAAGCATGTGCCGATCGTCAAAGTGAAATGGGATGCCCCTAGAGGCCCAGGATACACATGGGAGGTTGAATCCACAATGAAACAGAAATACCCTCATTGATTTCAGTAAATCTCGAGGTCGAGATTTCTTTTAAGGGGGTGAGTATGTAACACCTCGTATAATCAATTCCAATACAGAGGTGACACGTATCACAAACCCTGATCATGTTAAAAGATAACTGAAGGACTAAAATTGTCAAACAATGTAAGTATGTAAGTAAGAGGATCCAAAGTGTCAACATGCCAATCTTGTGCCTCTGATTGACCTCACACGACGTTCGTATTCTTTAATGAATAAATTGTCAGACATAGAAAGCCGTTTGTGCTTAAATTAAGAAATTTGCAAAGTATAAGGGTTAAATGTGTCAACATGTTAAATGTTACCTCTGAGTGACCTTTTAACGATCCTAAAAGCATTGTAATATTTGTATTTTTGCTCTCACGAATATCGGATAGTAATCTCATGGAGTTTCGATGAAAACAAGACTTTTCGGGTGATCTCACAACTAACCGAGAGCTTAACGAAGTTAATTTATAACCCAAGGTACTTGTTAGTTAACTATGAGGGTCATTAGTGCAATAAAAGAAAGTTATTTAATCTTACTATGGACCAGGGACTGAAATTGCAATGTTTTCAAACTTATTACCGAAGATAGCCATTGTCGTGGGCCGCGTAGGCCATCTCCATTTCTTACGCGGGCCATGTAGAAGTGCCAGCGACAGAAAAACTGGACAGCTGCATGTTGCAGCCTGTCCACCGCCTTTGCATGAGTTCTGAGCAATACCTGGGGCTTGTAAATGGTTTTTACTGCCCTAGGGACACTTGGGAGCATCTGGTAACATCATAGGGACAATTGTAATGATCCAAGAGCATCTAATTTCCTATATAAGAGCTTGGGTTTTCATTTGTTCATGCACACTTTGAAAATTTTACTCTCAATTCACTCTCTGGAGCCTCCTGGTGTTCAAGGAAGCTTTCTCCGGTTCAATATTCGTGCTAAGGACTCTTGTAAGCGTTCTTAGCTTCTATAGTTAAGGTTTTATTAGCTTAATGACCGAAAGTCAAAGATATCGTAATTACGCTTTGACTTTGTGATTAATCACTAACGGTCCAGCCATTATTCGAACTGAAAGTGACTATGGGTTGGTAATTATGTAGGTGTTAAACCCTTAAAAGGGCACCTTCTAATTATCACGTTATCTCAGTCAATTGTCGGGTCAAAGTTATGAACAAAAAGTCAAACGAGTCAGTTTTTACAAAATAATTTATAACTGATAATGCAGAGGTTGTGGAACATGTTTTAACACTTAAATAACTTGGTAAATAATATAAGAACATGTTTAGGCATGTTCAACCCGACAATTCTGAGTTTTGGCTCGGTTCACAACCGAAAGTCGCAAAAGTAGACTTTTGCTTTGACTTTCAGTTCTGACCCGATTTAGCTTAGTTTAGTTATGCCTTAGGGTTCCTTTGGGACAACATTACATGTTAGTATAACCCTCTGAGATTATACTATATGGTTCCATAGAAATCTGATTCATATGCATGTTCCCGTTAAATGCTTAAAATGGACCATTATGCCCTTTTATCATTAAAACGAGATTTTTGAAAATGTGAGAGGACAAAAACCTTTATTTCTGAATTATAAGTATGTCCTAAAAGTTTGACATCAGATTAAGGTCTAAAATGAAAGTTATGCGCGATATCGTAAAATGAAAGCATTTTGTTAATTAAATAGCATTTTTGGCATAAATCATATTTAAACCCAACTTTTGGCACCAAAATTTCTACCCACTGTTATAATATAATATTTTGGGATTTTTGGAAATTTTTGTCAAATTTTATACTGACCATAACATGGAGTTCTTGCATGAGCTCGGTAATTGACGATAATGCCCTTTTCATTAATAAAATGAGTTTTATGCATCATTTGCACGTAAAACCTTTTTCTACTGATTTTATACATTAAATAAATTATTCCAAACAGTTGAGACTGATCAAAATCTCGGATTTCCTTAAACAACCCGAATATCGTCAAATACCGACTTTTATGCAATTTAGGCGCATAGCATGGTTTAAAACCATATTTAGCACCTAAGACTTATTACCTACTGATGTTATAAATAAATTTTTATACTTTAACAATAAGTTTAAGTCTTGAACTCAGATTTCCGAATTTGACCCTTAAAGCATATGTGAAATGACCAAAATGCCCCTACGGTGCATAGTTTGGCCATAAATGATAAATTTCACATATATTTGATATCTTACTGATGTAACTTGTAATAAATATTCTTACTAATTGTTTTAGACCAAAACCTCAGATTTGCTATTCAACCTCTTTTATAAACTTTAAAATGACCAAAATACCCCTATGGGGCTTAAATGGGTTTTAAGTTCGTTTTGGGCATAATGGAAGATATCCTACTGATATCATAATATATTTAAAGCATATTAACTTGTGGAACTTGTACATGACTCATTTGGTTACCCGTTATGCATATTCGTGTTCGGTACGGTTTATGTAACTAGTTTGCATAAATTAACCGAAACGGATCAAAACTTATCATTTTTACTTCAAAATCCAGAATGTGTTTAGTTTACCCATTTTATACAAGCCTTCATACTTGTTGGGTCTAAATCACATTCTAATCCGGTCTTCGCGTAATCTTGCGTTTTGAACCGTAAGCCTTTCTTTAAAACTAACCGGTCTAAGTTATAACTTAAATAAGACCCGTTAGGAATCTAATAGGTTATTAAAACATTCGTTCTAGATTAGGAGCCCAGTAAAAGCTATTTGTACTTGCTGATTTGATATACGACTGAGAATAAAATTATATTTTAGCTCAGGTAAATACTTTTAACTTATTTCCCTTATACGGGCTTGGGATACGGTAAATTATTACCGCGTGGTCGGGTATTGAATCTTTAATCGATTAGTGGTTAAATCATTAAGATAACCCATTTTAATCTGTTTTGTTTGATGCAATGCCATTGGGGGGTTAATGACCGTGTCCTAGATATCCTTGGCTCATTCATTTGAAATGGCCACGATTTAAGCACGGGGTGTAGGCATACACCTGACAGTTGCGTATGTAAAAAGATATACCCGCATGTTGAGGATAACTCGCCGTGGGTTTATATTATGTGGTGTGTCTATTAATTTTGTCCCGGCTTCTATCCCGGGTCTTGAACGGACAACATATAAATCTGTATACAAGATTATTTTTAATAATTGTCCCAAGTTATAAAAGAATATTTGTGCCTTGTGCATTTAAATCAATTTTCTTAAACATTTTCAAAAGAGTCGGTTAATTATATTTACCAGTGTAAACTGACGTATTTTTTAAAAAGGTTAAGTGAAGGTACTACGCATAATGGGCTGGAAACTCCGAGTATTATATAAAGAGTCTTGCAAGCTTTTAATACTTAAAGTCTGTTGAACAATATTTCTTTCTGTTTTAGATCCGCCTGTGGATCCATTTACAATCCGTTGTGTAATATTTTATTATACTTTCAACTCGGTTTGTATAATTACTTTTAGACTTCCGCTGTGCATTAAACTGTGATTAATAGACTAGGATGATATCAACTACGTCATGATACTCCCCACCGGTAATACGTGGAAATATCGGGGTGTGACATGCGGTTTTGTGATAGGACTACAGGTTGCCCCTTTCATTAATCTTAGTGTTAGTGTATAAGTAAATGATTCCAAACTGCTTGAAATTTCCACAGGTCCCAAATTGTCACTCACAAGAAAATTATTCATATAAATAGCTTTTGCCCTCCACATAAATTGTTTTGTGTTTTCTATCTTAATTTGTGTTTCTATTGTAGTATACGACGCCGTTGACATTTTTCGGATCTTATAAGGACCGAGGAAGTGGAGGAGGTAAGGGTTCGGGTACTACAAGTTGTAGGAGGTCTACGGTGAGGCCAAGTTTAGACACGGACAATCTTATAAAGTTGTTCCACTGTTTGAATTCGTTGAAACTCGAGCTTAATCGATTGGAAATTGAAGTCACAGGTGATTAATGCAAAATGATTGTTGGATTAATTGAATCTTTTTTGTTTTTGAATGTTGATATTGTTTGTTCTTCTGCATATTATGATCGAGAACCGAGCGAATCACAATCTTAGATAGATCTTAAATTAAATGTCTACATAAGAAAAAAATGATTGAAAACTATAACTTTAATGTGATTGTGGGTTTTTACTGGTTAATGGCCTTCGAATTTGCTCAACTGCCCATTTAATTAGTTGATGGTTGCATAGGTGTTCACGTGTTGAATATATTATTTGATTTATATACTTCATATTATAGATGAAGGGATTATATAGAATTTAGATTGTTAACTTATATAGCCACCAACTATCTTACCTCCACCAACAGATTCTCATGTATTTTCCATTGAGTAATGTATATTAATGTTTCACGGATTATTTTTTTTAACGTACTGAGCCATCTGGGTTGGATTTGTTTAGTTAACTTTTTTCCATGTTTATATATTAGTGTTAGTTGGTTTTGTTTTTTTGTTGTAGCTGATGTAGGTGTCATTGTATCATAATATAAGAATCCAAAACATGTATTTTTTTGGTTGATGTTTTTTGTTGTAGCTGATGTGGGTGGGGCAAGGTTGGGAATAGGTATGAGTCGGGTCAAAACAGTTTGATTTAGAGTGTAGAGTGACAGTGGGGTATTGCCTATACGTGTATACAAATTTTTAAAAAATAATCCATTATACTAAAAAAATATACATTCTTGCTTTTTTATGTTTTTATGGCTCTTTACAACAAGAAAAAGTTTAAGAAACCAAATTAAAAATTTATGGTGGAGAAAATGGAAAGATGATACTTTAAATGTTAAAAGTGTTATTTTTATACTTTTATTCGTTGTAAATTAATTTTTTCCACCCGGAAAATTTCCGGGTTATAACCTAGTAACCTATAAATGGAACCCCCTGATGATCGTGCCGTTCCGATCAGTCAAAAACCTAATTAACCGAAACAGCTAAGGTAAGTCGAGTATTTTATCCACGAAAAGCATGTGATCATTATTACACTAGTGTTTGATTGGCTAAACTATTAACAAAACAAATGTACCAAACAATTATGCCGTTCAGAATTTAGAATTTATGAAGTTTTTTTTTTTATTTTTTCTTGAGCAAAATGTCATTTTGGTCACTTTAGTTTATGTAGGATCGTTATTGACGATCAAATGAGTCAATCAGAGCTAAACACCACTGTTTATGCAGCGGAAATACAAAAACAGCTTGAATCAAAGTAGAATGGAGTAGAAACAGAATGCAGATTACTTTAAACACGTTTTCTCATTAATACTTCTCAGAAAATTTCGGCAGCAGTTCGGCTACACGGTCAACATTCAGATACGAAATGAGAAAACACAACAACTATTTATAGTGGGGCTGATTCCGCTCCTAATGACACTTTGTCATTTCGGGCGGAATCACTATCTTGTGATTTCGCTCCAAATGACAACATGTCATTAGGAGCGGAATCAGAACATTACAACACAACAGTTACAATAAGCCCCCTATACTATACATAATTAACATATATGACCCCTAGACCCTATACAAGCTTGACTAAGACTAAGACGCAGGCTTTAGACATTTGTGCACCAAAAAATTCCCCCTTGGATACAGCCGCAGTCTTCAGTCTTGTCTTCGGGTCTTCAGAGTGACTTGAACGTTTCTTCCCTTGACTTAGGCTTCCTCCTAAGTAAGTTCCTCACTCTATCATTCTCTTTCTTCCTTTTCTTTTCTTCCTCAGCTTGAATATTCATCCATTTTCCTTTATTTTCTTCAAGCTTTCTACGTTCACGTTCAGCTTTCCTCTTTTCTTTCTCTTCCAGTGACCACCAAGTTGACTTCCATTTACTTTCAGAATTTCTGCCTTTCTGAAAGCAAAGAGTAGCAACTCTTTGAAACTACGTCGCCTGCTCTTTATCTTCAGCCTGATAGTGAATCTTGTTAATGAATAAACATTCAATATCTTTCGCTGAGCAGTTCACTAACCACATCGGGTTATACACATGTATCTCTCTTATCTCCCTTCCAGCTCTGTACGTAATCACAGCTTCTGTAGAGATACAGCTGTATACCCAACCCATGAAGCCTTTATAAAATTCCTGTTCCATCTTCGGCATTGGTATATTCTTCATCGTCTTTGGCTTTTTAACGTTAAGTATCGTTTCTTCAACCCCTGTTACCGGATCTACCCTCTGCACTCTCTTTGGTAATGCGGCTTCCAGTGTCGAAAATCTTTCAACGATTCAAACTTTATGTACCCCCACATTGCGACATCATTTTTCCGTACTGGATACTCTAAAGTTCTTACTTTCGACAGCTCCTCAACATCCCACCATGGTAATGACATTATATCATATAGACGTTCAAAGTACTGCACTCCAAACTCCCTTCTGATCGCATATGCATTAACATGAGGCAGGAAAACCCAGCTAATGATGTCACCAAGTGAAATGCTTCGATCTCTGACGGGTGGTCCGTAGGACAACCCTTAAAATGTCTAAATATATATACATTCCATACTTAATTTGGTTAATTGCTTGAACATGATAACCACTAGATGATTTGATGTGCAGGTGTTATAATGCTCAAGATACAAGTTTTAGAAGGATGGATGCATGGCGGGAGTTGATGGAAACTCAAAGTGAAGGGATTGGATATACATGAAGAAACAAAGAACAAAATATCACTGACGGCTCCATTGGCGTAGGGTTTCACTGCTAGCCGTAAGCTACGGCTGGGGGCCGTAGCTTACGGCTCCATGTTGACTTTTGCTTTCCACTGACTGCCGTAAGCTATGGCTGGGAGCCGTAGCTTACGGCTACGACTGATCTAAAAGTGTAACCTATGGTATTAAATGCCATTTTGATGGATTTTGATGGTGCTTATCATGGGATTTTCGGTTACAAAGATGGAAAAACGTGGGAGGAGCATAAAAGGGGAACTTGGGAGCTCTAAAACATCATCTTTTGGATATCTAATCATCTTGGAACTATCCTTTCACTAAATCTTGATCTAGTTCTTGTTGGTGAAGTTTGTGAACAATATTTCCTTTCTATTTTGGTATGATGTTAGTTAAAGCCATGAGTGGCTAAATACTTGGTGATTATCTTGTGTTGAAGGTTTGAGTAAGACTATGTGTTTACATTTCATATTTCTAGAATAACAATTGCTTTTTATTTGAATTGATTGTTATGGTGTATGATTGATTGTTAGTAACTTGTTAATTCTTAAATTGAACTAATTAGAAACCATACGTTCTTGGTGTCGTTGGCAATCGAGATATCATGGGTATAGTTATGTTTGGGTAAGGGTTGATTGATCATCGGGTGACAACCTCACGTTCTAGGAATCTGAGTACTTAGTCCCCTTTCATCACTGCAATTGATTATACATGAACTATGTCTATGTAGTTCTTTCTAGTGAAATGTTAACACAAACGTCGAACCAAACCGGAAACTCAAGATAGTCATTTGTCTCTCAATTGTTTACAATCCAAATTTTCATTTTGCAAATTAGTTAATTAATCTTAGTTTTTAAAACCAATCAAATCAAACCAACTCTTGAATTTTATTTTTTCTTGCAATTAGTTTAATTTTAGTTAACTTAGATACACTTCTAAATAACACATTTTCCACAAACTCCCTGTGTTCGATACCCACTTACCGCTATCTATTTAGTTGTTTTTGGGATTAAATTTGATTGTGACCACGACATCACGTCAAATTTTGGCGCCGTTGCCGGGGAGTAGTGCGCAACGTGTGTTATTTTTGTTCTTGCTTTGAGTTTGTCATTTTTCTGGTTTACGCGAGGTGTGTTTAGTGTGCAGGTATTTACAGGTGCATGCGTACTAGAAGCTCTCACAAGCTTTCACCGCTAGTGTTTGATCCGGAAATCGAGCGAACTTTGCGAGCAAACAGAATTTTGCTAAGGGAAAATACAATCAGCAGTTCACCAACAACACCAACACCGATTACACCACTTCGATACATGGATCCACCACCACCACCACCCACTACGGGTGAATCCACTTCATCATTTATACCAACATCCACTCAACCCTCACCAAATACCACCATTCCACCAAATACTACCGAACCCACCATACTTCAAAATGTCACACCAACCAACACCACACAGCCCATTACTACACAAGAAGAACCAACCGTCACATTTAACCCTTCCACTACTATACCACCATTATCCCATTTTTTCCCGGGTGCGGGTCCGTCATATTCAAGCCATACCATAGCACCAATTTCGTCCATTGTCCATGCTACACCGTTTCGACCATCAAATCAATCGGGTTTCCAATATTCGACTCTTCCATTTGGGCAATCGTCGGGAATTCAAGGAGATGGGTATGATGAAGGTTATGAGGAGTTTAAAGGTTTTGATGAAGATGGATACGCTTATGGGGGTGATGGAGAGCAAGGGGAGTACGGTTATATGCAAGGCCAAGTGCAAGTAATTCCAAATGTTGGTGGGGTGCAACAACAACAACTCATACCTCAACATATTAGGCCAAGGCCACAAGGGCCGCAATTGCAACGTCCGGTTCCTTTGCAACAAGTTCGACCACAACATGTGCAACCGCCATTCCAAAGGCCAATTCAACACCCACCGGTGCCACAACAACAATTTCAACAACCAAATGCACCACAAGGGCCTATACAAAGACCAATGGGTCAAGTTCGTCCAAGGGGTCGATTTGGTGTGCCAAGGAGGCATCTTAGGGAAAATGCGAGGGGTATTGAAGCGCATTTTAGACCGGTGATCACTCACAATCCTTCACCAGTGGTCATCCCTCATAATAACCAAGGAAGAACATTTGAAGTGAGGACCAACTCTTTGCAAAGTTTACCAAAATACAAACGGTTGGCAACGGAGGAGCCTTACTTCCATTTAGAGGCTTATGATTCAATTTGCAACACTCTTGGGAGTCAAGGGTTTTCAGCCGATGATGTGAAGTTGGTCTTATTTCAATTTTCCTTGGAAGATAAGGCAAAGAAGTGGTTCTACACTTTGCCTTCAGCATCTATTTATACTTGGGGGGAAATGCAACAAACATTTTTCGATGAATTTTATACCGCCCAAAAGACCAATGATGCGAGAAAAGGGTTGAGGAGTTTTCAACAACAACAAGGCGAAATGTTCCATGAAGCCTTCGAGCGCTTAAACATGATGATTAAAAATTGTCCACACCATGGGATTGAGCTTTGGGAATTAATGAACGCCTTTCATGAAGGGTTGTGTGCCGAAGATGCACGAGATTTGATGTCCATTACAAATGGGACATTTGGCACAAACTATGAGCATGAGGATTGGGAATTTTTGGAGCAAATGGCAATCACCTCGAAAAGGAAGGCTCAAGCATCGAGGAGAGCACGACCGGCCGTTACTCGAACACAAGTGCATGCGGTTGATGACGGTAATATACAAACTTCTAATCAAATTTATGATGTTTGTGCATTGTGTAATGAAATAGGTCATGCGGCGGAAAATTGCCAAGGAATGGTGGAAGGGCAATTTGAAGAAGTTCATGCCGTTCAAGGTCAAGGAGGGGGTGGTAGAAATTTCAATATGAATTCTAACACTTATCACCCCGGGTTGAGAAACCACCCGAATTTCCGTTATGGGAACCCCTCGAATCAATCAAACCCGAACTTTCAAGGTAGCCAAGGGAACTATGGTTCGCGCCAACCTTACAATAATCAAAGTGGATATCAAGGTGGGAACAACCAAGGATACCAAAGGCAATATCGAACGGGTCAAGAACAAGGGGGTCTTCGGGTGGTAACGAAATGATGGAAATGTTGAAGAGCATGCAAGCGGAAATGCAAAAGAGGAACCAAATGGATGATGCTCGCATACAAAAGGATGAGGCTCGAGACAAAGCAATCCAAACTTTGACCACTCAAATGGGTCAACTTGCCACCGAAGTGTCCGAATTGAAGAAGAGTAAAGGTCAATTACCAAGCGACACTAAGGTAAATCCATCCCATGGTACTTCAAGAGGTAACAATGTTAATATCCATCATGTAAGTGTTTTGAGAAGTGGGAAAGAGTACAAAACCAATCCTTCACCGGATTTGGTTGATGGGGTGGTTGAGGATATAACGGGTCAAGATAGTGAGGAAGAAAATGAACCACCCATTGTTTCTTCTAAAAAACCCAATTTTGAAAAACCCGAAGTTATTAAAGAAAAAGTAAATGAGGGTGAGGGGTCTAGTGAAGTACCGTTTCCTTCGGCTTTATTAGATCCGGGTAGAAAAAATTTTATTTCAAAACGGGGTCCTCAAAAAGAGGAAATGTGGGAGGTTTTTAGACAGGTTAAAATCAATATTCCTTTGCTTGAAGCTATTAAACAGGTACCCGCTTACGCGAAGTTTTTAAAAGAATTGTGTACCCAAAAGAGGCAACAAAAAGTGCCTAAATTGGTTGATTTGAAAGAGCGGGTAAGCGCGATTTTAAAAGGAGATCTTCCTCCTAAGTTACAAGATCCGGGAACGCCTTTTATAAATATTCAAGTAGGAAATTTTCAAACTGCAAGGGCGTTATTGGATCTTGGAGCCGGAGTAAGTATCTTACCGGGGGGGTTATACGACCAATATGATTTTGGTCCATTGAAACGGGTTGAGACAACGGTGGTATTAGCCGATTTGTCTCATAAACTTCCTCGGGGGATTGTATGGGATGTGATAGTTAAGGTTGATGAGTTTTATTATCCCGTGGACTTTCTTGTGCTAGACTACTCATCCGCGGACCCAATTCAACAACAAAATATTATTTTGGGTCGGCCGTTTTTAAACACCGCACATGCCGTTATTGATTGTCGATATGGTACGGTCGACATGACATTCGGTAATAGAAAGATGAGATTAAACATTTTTACTAATGGTACTAATGTTTATGATGAGTGTTTTGTAGTAAACTTCATAGATGAATATGACCCAAAGGAGTTCGAGGAAGAGATTTTGGGTTCTTGTGTTCGTGGTGTGTCTTTGCAGGTGCACGCATGTGATTTGGAAAAAGAAGAGAAAGAGCAAGAAGCTCTTGCGGTGAAGGAAGGGAATCCACCATGGACCTACCAAACGGATACTTTACCGGTGGAAATCGATTCGGGCACAAAGTCTTCTTTGGAAAGTCCACCAAGTGTGGAGTTGAAGGAGCTACCAAAGCACCTAAAGTATGCATTTTTGGGGGAGAATGACACTTTACCGGTGATCATTGCTTCCAACTTGGAGGTAGCTCAAGAGAAAGAATTGATGCGGGTGTTGAAGGCTCATAAGGCGGCGATTGGGTGGACGATAGCCGATTTAAAAGGCATAAGTCCATCCATTGTGATGCACAAGATTATTACAAGTGAGGACGCAAAGCCGACCCGTGAAACACAAAGAAGGTTAAATCCGAATTTGAGAGAGGTGGTGAAGAAAGAAGTTATCAAGTGGTTGGATGCGGGGATCATTAATCCCATTTCGGATAGTGCGTGGGTAAGTCCAACTCAGGTAGTGCCTAAAAAATCCGGCATCCAAGTAGTGAAAGATGAACAAGGTGAGCAAATCGCCACCCGCCCGGTAACCGGGTGGCGAGTGTGTATTGATTATAGAAAATTAAACGCGGCTACCTCAAAAGACCATTTCCCGTTACCCTTCATTGACCAAATAATTGAGAAACTTTCCGGTCAAAAATATTATTGTTTTTTGGATGGGTACTCGGGATATAACCAAATTGCTATTCACCCGGACGACCAACACAAAACCACGTTTACATGTCCATATGGTACATTTGCTTTTCGGCGAATGCCATTTGGACTATGTAACGCCCCCGCCACGTTCCAAAGATGTATGATGAGTATATTTTCGGACATGGTCGGGGAATCTCTTGAAGTGTTTATGGATGATTTTTCCATTTTTGGTCCAAGTTTTGACTCTTGTCTTAATGAATTAGAAAAAGTTTTAAAAGGGTGTGTTGAGACAAACTTGGTACTAAGTTGGGAAAAGAGCCATTTTATGGTTCAAGAGGGTATTGTTTTGGGGCATGTCATTTCGGACCGGGGGATGGAGGTAGATAAAGCAAAGATTCGGGTAATTTCATCTTTACCCCCACCAAAGAATGTTAAGGGGGTGAGATCTTTTTTGGGACATGCGGGGTTTTATCGAAGGTTTATTAAAGGCTTTAGTGTAATCACAAACCTTTATGTAACTTGTTATTAAAAGATGTTCCCTTTGATTTTACTGACGAATGTTTGCAAGCGTTTCATGTTTTGAAGGAACAGTTGGTGAAGGCTCCTATTTTACAACCACCGGATTGGTCAAAGCCGTTCGAGATTATGTGTGATGCTAGTGACACAACCATTGGAGCGGTTTTGGGTCAAAGGGTCGATAAGAAGCCGGTGGTGATATACTATGCAAGCAAAACTTTGTCCGAGGCACAACTCAACTACACCACAACCGAGAAAGAATTATTAGCAGTGGTGTATGCCTTGGACAAGTTTAGATCTTACATTTGGGGGAGCAAGGTGATAGTGTATTCGGATCATAGTGCAGCCGATATTTGATGGAAAAGAAGGATGCGAAGCCCCGGTTGATTTGTTGGGTGCTTTTGTTACAAGAATTCGATCTTGAGATTCGGGACAAAAAGGGATGTGAAAATGTTGTTGCGGATCATTTGTCCCGAATCCCGTTGGAAGGTGTTGATGACCCAAGTGAAATCAATGAACGGTTCCCCGATGAACACTTATTGGCCATCTCGACTTATGTTGCACCTTGGTATGCCCATTACGTTAATTATTTGGCTAAGGGTGCAATACCAAATCATTGGACTAAGAAGAGACGACAACAGTTTCTTAGTCAAGTGAAGCAATACATATGGGATGAACCTGACTTGTTCAAAATCGGGGCCGATCAAGTGATACGAAGATGTGTTCCCGAAACGGAAGTTTTAGAGATCTTGATCCATGCTCATTCATCGGCGTGTGGAGGGAATTTTAGTGGGAACAAGACGGGTTATCGGGTGTTATCTAGTGGGTTTTATTGGCCCACGATTTTCAAGGATTCTTGTGAGTATGCCCGGAATTGCATCAATTGTCAAAGAATGGGAAGTATTTCAAAACGTGATGAAATGCCGTTACAACCGATTTTGGTAGTAGAAGTATTTGATGTTTGGGGAATAGACTTCATGGGTCCTTTCCCAAACTCAAATGGGTTTTTATATATATTGGTTGCGGTTGATTACGTGTCGAAATGGATTGAAGCTATTGCCACAAGGACCAACGATCATTCCGTCGTATGTAAGTTTGTGCAATCTAATATTTTTTCTCGTTTTGGTGTGCCTAGGGTGATAATAAGTGATGGTGGTTCACATTTTAAAAAACTTCAATTTTGGAAAATTATTAAAAAGATATAATGTGAATCACCGCATTGCCACACCCTACCACCCGCAAACGAGTGGTCAAGTGGAAGTATCTAACCGGCAAATTAAAGAAATTTTAATGAAGACGGTGAGAACGGATCGAAAAGATTGGTCAAGCAAGCTTGACGATGCATTGTGGGCTTATCGAACGGCCTACAAAACTCCACTTGATACCACTCCTTATCGGATGGTTTATGGGAAAGGATGTCATTTGCCTATGGAGTTGGCACATCGGGCGTATTGGGCAATTAAAACGGTGAACGCAAACTATGATGAAGCGGGTCGGGCGAGGAAGCTTCAATTGAACGAAATCGAAGAAATAAGGGATCAAGCCTATGAATGTGCATCCGCATATAAAGACAAACTGAAAAAAGTTCATGATGCGAAGATAAAGAAAAAGAACTTTGAAGTGGGTCAAAAGGTGTGGTTGTACAATTCAAGGTTGAAAATGTTTGCGGGGAAACTCAAAAGCAAGTGGATGGGTCCTTACGTTGTCCGAAGAGTGGGAAGGTTCGGTGATGTTGATATTCAAGACGAACGAACAAACAAGCAACAAACGGTGAACGGGCATCGGCTCAAACCCTACTTGGAAGGTAATGATATCAACAATCTCGAGCTAGACAAAGTGGGTTACATTTTACGCCCAGTGGATGACGAGGAAATGTGAAAGAGGCCCAGGTTTGGTATTTGTAAATATTTAGTGTAGTTTAGTGCGTTTTGAATAAGTCCCGTTTAAACCGGTGTTCGAAACAAGTGTGGGGAAATTTTTACGGATTTCCCGAACATAGTGTTGAGGACAACACGGGTTTTTAACGGGGGGGTAGGGTAATATTTTTATGTTTTCTTAAAAATTATAAAAACACATAAAAAAAAAACAAGGTTTTGAAGTAAAGTATGTCGGCCCCCCTAAGCCCAGTACTCGCCGTAAGCTACGGTGGGGGGCCGTAGCTTACGGCAGCAACCTATCAAAAACAAGCTTACGCCAAACACCCCCTGTCTTACGGCGTCATTGTTTTCACCCAGTGACCACCGTAAGCTACGGCTGGGAGGCCGTAGCTTACGGCGACGAGCAGATTTGGGGCCCTTCACTTTGTCGTTTTATGACGCAGGTATGTAAAAAAAAAACAAAAACTCTGAAAATGTCATAATAATAACAATAAACTTCTTTTGTAACCCCAACCACAAACATTCATTCACCAAACCCTATCCACAAGTTCTTCTTCTTCATACTTTCACTTAAGAACCCTAACCCTCATAGCTTCATATCTTGCTCAAATCTAGTCCGATTTTAGTGATCCTTGAGTCCATTTTGGGTGAAATTTCATAAGGAATCCAGATTTACACTTGTATTTTGAAGATTTCTTTGATTTGGGGTCGGATTTGAGCATAAGTGTGCCGAATTTTTAGGACTTTTTGGGGGTTTTTGTGTGAACTTCAAGTTTTTGTGATTCTCATCTTCTACAACACCAAGGTATGCAAGTTCTTTTCATTTTTTGAAGTACATTGAGGTTTGTAAGTTTTCATTATGTTTTTGCTTACACACTTGCTTGTATGAGATAGATGATAGAACATTGTGAACCATTGAGTGCTATAGGAATAAATGTGTTGATGCCTAATGAAAATTTTTTTGGAAAAATTCTGATTTTAGGGGACATCATGCTAAAATTTTGTTTGAAAGAATAAAATTTTGGGTTTTTGCACATCTATACTTATAACATAAAGCAAGTGTGGGGAAGATTGGGTAAGAATAACTAACTTGAATTGTTTGCTTGGTTTTTAAATGTGTGTAGGCATGGCGTCTAGGAAAGGAAAGGGAATTGCAAGTTCTTCCCAAGGGGATGCGGCACAACAAAAAAAGAGGAGATTGGTTCGGGTTGGTGACCCGGACCCGGTGGAGGATGCACCACCAAGGGGGCCAAAGCCGGATTGGACATCCGGTTCATTGTTAGACCAACCCGCGGAATGGAGAGAGGATTTATTTCATGAACAAATGAACAAGCTAAAACAAAGGGGAGAAGCATTTATTTGTGAAAAGGAGATTCGGGAGGTTGATTTCGGAACATTCGGGATCATAGCCAAGTTTAACGCGTTGGGTTGGGGGGCGGCTACAAAATGTTATGATGGTGAGAAGAAAAAAATGTATGATACGCAGATTCAAGAGTGGGTGGCATCACTTGAATGTCCCCCGTTCAAGGCTCCGAACAAGATGCGGTTAGTTGGGTGGTGTAATGGAGTGAAAGTAGAAATGTCATATGACTCTTTGCGCCGGGTAGCAAAGTTTGATGATGGGGCGGCCAATGAATACATTTACCTGAGTCTCAAGGATATTTACCATGAGCCCGCTAAACACCCACAATGGCAAAATATGCTTGACTACCTCTTCCTTCCGGGTACAACACATGGGAAGCTATATAGAAGAAATTTAAGAATGGAAGCAAAGTTGTTATTGACGTTGTGCATGTACAATGTCATGCCGAGGCGGGGTGACAAGATGGAAGTGCGACATCAAGAGGTGCCAATCTTATATATGATGATGCATGGGTCACCCAAGGTTCCTTTCCGATTTTTGGTGCTAAACAACATTTGGTTGAGCAAGAATAGTGGGGAAAGAAAGATTATACCTCACTGCCGGTTGATTACGGCATTGCTTAAAAAGTACGGGGCAATTAAGGGAGATGAAAAAGGTTCTTACAAGAGGTTTAGACCATTCGACCTTAAGAATCTTGGGTCGGATTGGACTTACACAGAATCGGAAAGGTTTCATAAGTTGAAAACGGATGGTAGAAGGTAGAGAGCATTGAAAGTGGATGCGAGACCGTTACGACCGGGAGAGGAAGAGGAACCCGAATCAGCGGATGATGAAATAAGTGGAGATGATGATTATCGTGAAGACACATTCATGGTAGATGCTCAGGTGAGGGTTACCGGTCAAGCGGGGGTTCAAGGAGCTGGCGTACAATCTGGTTATGTGGGTAGTGCATTTGATTATGCACAACAGGCTTATGACCCGTACTGGGCCCATTCGGGGGATATGCGTCAAATCATTCAACAAAGGTGGCCACCCACTTTTGGTGATTGGAGTGAACCAAACCAGATGCTCTTTGATCAACAAACATTCATGGGTGCTAGTGTGGAAAGGGCTATCAAAAGAAGTTACGATAGAAATGAGCAACGGAACCGTGCTCATAGATATGCCCGTGAAGAAGAAACAAACAACCGTTACTTGGATGATCGTCAAAGACGCATGCATGACCAATGGCATGCGGGGCAGCCAGTTGTAGGAGATCCACCCATTGTGGACTACACCACATTGCCACCATATGATGGTAGTGTGTCATACCCCACCCCGCCTTTGCACCATTCTCAGTGGGTGGACCCGCATGCTATGATTTATCAACAAGCAAATCCAAGCAGTGATCAAGGAAGCAGTAGTAGCGGCGGAGCATTTGGCTTTGGAGAGTGGACGGATATGATGACATCCATTTTTGGGCCTCCACAGCCGAAGTACTACTAGCCAGGTCGTATTTTGCTCCTTTGTACATTTTTGTATATATGTCTATGTGTTTATGTTTATGTTGCGGTTGGGAGGTTGGGTGGTGTTCGTGTTAATATGTTGTTGGGTTGTGAGAGTTGGTGGTGTCTTTTATAATCTAAAATAAAAATAAAAAAAAGAAGTATTTAGGTGCAATAGTAGTTGAGAATGTCGAAGAAGTTGTGTATATAGTTGATGTTTGCTTTGTTTAGTAGTAGAAATAAAAACCGGGTCAAATCAATTAGCTCTTGCATATATATCCCACCATTTTCCTACCTTTGCACCTAGCCCGTTACAACCCGTAAGTTCCTTTGATTCAAAAGAATGCTAGATATTTGTTAGGAGGAAACTTGATTCTCATACAAGCTTATTGTCGCACACACACACACATATGCGCATTGAGTGGTTTAGCATAACTTGCTAATTTTTCTTGTCACCGAGAGTTTTTGTGAGGGGTGTGTTTTGTGGTATGATAAAAAGTTAGTAAAAGGACGGCACTTTAGTTTGGTTCGCATGATCGGTTGCTTATGGTTAAAAATAGTTTTTGAGGTGGTTGCTTGGGACAAGCAACGGGTAAGTGTGGGGATGTGACGGGTGGTTCGTAGGACAACCCTTAAAATGTCTAAATATATATACATTCCATACTTAATTCGGTTAATTGCTTGAACATGATAACCACTAGATGATTTGATGTGCAGGTGTTATAATGCTCAAGATACAAGTTTTAGAAGGATGGATGCATGTCGGGAGTTGATGGAAACTCAAAGTGAAGGGATTGGATATACATGAAGAAACAAAGAACAAAATATCACTGACAGCCGTAGCCTACGGCTAAGGGCCATAGGTTACGGCCCCCATGATCTTGATGAATACATTGCCGTAAGACAGGAACTCGTTGGCGTAGGGTTTCACTGCTAGCCGTAAGCTACGGCTGGGGGCCGTAGCTTATGGCTCCATGTTGACTTTTGCTTTCCACTGACTGCCGTAAGCTACGGCTGGGAGCCATAGCTTACGGCTCCGACTGATCTAAAAGTGTAACCTATGGTATTAAATGCCATTTTGATGGATTTTGATGGTGCTTATCATGGGATTTTCGGTTACAAAGATGGAAAAACGTGGGAGGAGCATAAAAGGGGAACTTGGGAGCTCTAAAACATCATCTTTTGGATATCTAATCATCTTGGAACTATCCTTTCACTAAATCTTGATCTAGTTCTTGTTGGTGAAGTTTGTGAACAATATTTCCTTTCTATTTTGGTATGATGTTAATTAAAGCCATGAGTGGCTAAATACTTGGTGATTATCTTGTGTTGAAGGTTTGAGTAAGACTATGTGTTTACATTTCATATTTCTAGAATAACAATTGCTTTTTATTTGAATTGATTGTTATGGTGTATGATTGATTGTTAGTAACTTGTTAATTCTTAAATTGAACTAATTAGAAACCATACGTTCTTGGTGCCGTTGGCAATCGAGATATCATGGGTATAGTTATGTTTGGGTAAGGGTTGATTGATCATCGGGTGACAACCTCACGTTCTAGGAATCTGAGTACTTAGTCCCCTTTCATCACTGCAATTGATTATACATGAACTATGTCTATGTAGTTCTTTCTAGTGAAATGTTAACACAAACGTCGAACCAAACCGGAAACTCAAGATAGTCATTTGTCTCTCAATTGTTTACAATCCAAATTTTCATTTTGCAAATTAGTTAATTAATCATAGTTTTTAAAACCAATCAAATCAAACCAACTCTTGAATTTTATTTTTTCTTGCAATTAGTTTAATTTTAGTTAACTTAGATACACTTCTAAATAACACATTTTCCACAAACTCCCTGTGTTCGATACCCACTTACCGCTATCTATTTAGTTGTTTTTTGGGATTAAATTTGATTGTGACCATGACATCACGTCAATCTCTCTGATAGAACTTCAGCGGCCTTTTGAATTTTCTCTCGTGACTATCTTTAAACCACTTCTGCCGTTCTTCCTTCTGCATATATCCTTGGGAGTACCATCGAAATTTTTGTCTTTTAAGATCTCAGCGACTTTTCTTCTCAACTCGTCTCTATTCTCTTCAGTAAAGAATTCCATCAGAGTAGGATACTGAGAGGTATCTTCACTTACACTCTCATCATCTGTACAATCTTCAACCTCAACCCTGTCATACAAATCAGCATCCTTTACATACTTATACTCGTACTCGGGTTGGTGGTTGATGTCGAACACATTTAATTCATCTTCAAAATCAAACTTGAAGTCAGGATCCACCATATGTGTCATTTCTTTAATCTTTTCCAATGTATACGTATGAAAGTGTTCACCTTCTTCCCTATAAGTTTCCAATCTCAAAACTAATTTTTCAACATGTTCAACATTTTGAGCATCACCAGACTCCCCCTTTCCTTCAGCTCCCCATGTCTCTTCATTCACAGTATCGTTCAGAAAATCATCAACAGTCCTTTCACTTGACTGTTCAGTCACTTTAATTTCCATACCACCTTGAGCATCATCATCGTCATTATCAGAACCATGACTGCTAGCAGAAAAGACTTTCTCATCATCGTCATCTTCCTCATCATCACCCTCTTCTTCATCACCCTCCTCATCATCTTCCTCATCGTCATCAGCAGCAAGATCTTCCAGTGTTAGAGGTTCTTCAAAAATTGCTGATACGGAAGATATAGGAACTGGATTTTCAATCACTAAGGATGGAACAATTGCCACACTGCTTTCAGCACCCTTTCCCTTATCTTTCATCTGTTCATCAATCTCAGCTTGGCGTTTAGCCCTAAGCTCTTCAACCTGTATCTCTTCAAACCTTTGTTCAATTGACGTTCTGAGTATACTTTCAACAACTTTGTTCAACATATAAAACTTGTGCTCTTTCAATGCCTTTGCAGCCTCAAGCTCTTTGTTTTTCATCTTGAAATACTTGTTCTGCTCATCTCTGCGAGCCTTTTCTTCTTCCAACTCTTCCACTCGCACTTTCAGGAAATCAATCTCAGTCTGATCTGTATCAATCTTCTTTAAAAAAGACTTGTTTTCAGATTCTAGCTTCTTTACACGCATTTCTAGAATCTTTTTCCTGATCAGCTACTTTCTTGCTTTCTGCTGCTAACACTTTGTTTTCATTCAACACATCATCCATCTTCTTTTCAAGCTTCTTAACTTGTTCATCGTTTGCAAAACCAAAATCTACAATATCTTCAAGATTATCTGGAGGATTATGAAGACCTCTGTGGCCAGAAGAACCAGGAGTTAGTTGAATTTGAGTGAGTGGTGGTGTTTGAAATATTTCTTGAGATGTAAGCAAGGTTTGTTGTTGTGGTGGTGAGAGATGTAATGGTGAAAGATGTAATGATGAAGGTTGTCTAGGTGGTGTTGGTTGTTTTGGTGGTGAAGTCTGTCTGGGAGGTGTTGGTTGTTTTGGAGGTGAAGGTTGTCTAGGAGGTGTTGGTTGTTGTGGAGGTGTTGGTTGTCGTGGAGGTGTTTGATGTGGTGGTGATTGTATTGGTATAGGTTCAGGTGGTGGTGTTGATGGTTTACTGGATTCTTTGGCTGGCTTCTTCTTCAAAACAATCTTGGGCTTTGTAATCTTTGTAGTAACTTTCTTTATTTTTGGAGATATAATTCTTTTCTTTGCACCTGCTTTCTTTTTGCCGCTTGAAGGTGATTGTGATTCAGAAACGTGCTCAAGAGATGGAATGTATGCAGCATCATCTTTCTCCTGTCTCTTCCTTTTCCTTAGCTGCTTCTCTTTCTCTGTAGCTTCTTGAATTCTTCTTAGACGTTCAGCCTCATCTATTTCATCATCAGAGGAACTCGAAGAGCTTGTTGTACTTTTATTGATATCATCACCTTCAACATCATCAAGAACCTTTTCTTTCTCAGCTTCCACATTAACTGCTTGCTCAGACACTAAATCATCAACATTTAACATCACTTTATCAATATCAGCATACGGATCATCTTCTGCAGTTACAACCGGCTCTTCAACCTCAGGCTCATCAACCAATAACGTTTTTGTCACTTTCTTTTGCTTTTTCTTTGGCTGTGATGATGACCCCTCACCCTCCTGTGATTTAAGGGTGGCCTTTTTGCCTCTTCTCCTTGGTTCTTTGACAAACCAATCATTACGTGTGGTTTTGAACTCCTCAAGAGTTTTTAGCTCATCAGCATAAGCTGCTTCCTTTATTTCTTCTTCATTTCTCCAGTTTTGATGATCGACTGGATCAGGATCAACATAATTTGCATCCTTTATAAATCCGAAGAATTTAGCAACTATCTTTGGTTCTGGATGATTTGGGTGATATCTTGCAAGCTGCTTGAGAGAATCGTTGCTCATGCGTGACTGAACTAACAAATCATCCTTCACATCACGTTCAATCTCTGGATATGCATGATCAATCAGCATTTGCACAAATCTTGGATACATCCAAGACTTACTCTTTGTTAGGATATTCTCGACCATGTAATGAAAAACAATATGCGAGAAGTTGTATTTCTTGTTCAGAATCAATGCAGTAACCATGTTCATCTGATAATCACGCATTGCATCGTACCCTCCTTTGGTATGACTGAGTGACATTAATACACAATGTACAATAAACTTGTAGGGTTTCTGAAATTTTGACTTCAAATAATTTCCAACGTTTAGAGCACCCGCATATCCCATCCTGAGCATACAACCCTTGACCATTCCTTCTGGAAATCTTGTTGGCGAGTTTTCATCGTCCGGAAAATTCACAACCTCACGAATGAGTGCCTCAGTAACAACAATTTCCTTCTTTTCATTACGCCCTTCACAATTGAATGAATTGCTTTGTTTGCTTCATCATACTTTGAATGCTTCCAGAATCGTTTAATATGTGACTTGTATAATGGACGTTGATCAGATAAAGCCTTTTGAATTGGTATACGGCCCATGAATTCCAAAACACTGCTGAATTTGGCCAATTCTGTAATTTTCTTCACATCCAAGTCACAACAGCTGTTGTGAAGTGGATCAAATACTACATTTGAACCCTGCAAACAACACAACACACAATGAGTCCACACTTAGAAAATTTTAGCATCAAAACAATTACAAGTGAAAACACATGTAATGTCAAAGCATTACAAGCGAAATCACCCTAATTGATTTGGAGCGAAATCACATAACACTCAGAAGCGAAATCAGGTTGACACATAGAAGAGGAATCAGGTTAACATATAGGAGCAGAATCACTAAGTTGAGTTAGGAGCGGAATCACATTAGGTGACTTAGAAGCGAAATCAGAAAAAGTCACTTAGGAGCAAAATCTCAACATCATCTTTGGGGCGGAATTAGCTTTCTTTTTCAATTACAAGCGGAATCAAAATTACACCATTCAAAACTCAACAGATCAAGAAATTGAAAAGGTTAACATGTTAATCTGTTAATTCCCACACTTGGGTTATGTTTTTATTTCAATTTTAACCCTAAACATGCCTTAGATCTAAGTCTGCAACGCTCACTCATCGTCAATCATGCAATTTGTTCAGATCTGTAACAATTTACACACAAATGCATGATCTACACTTCAAAACGACAATATACATATGATCTATTGTTCAGATTTAACAGTTTTTAACCCTAAAACTAAGTTTTTCACATAACAGATGCCGACAGTTCAAATAGCACATGATATAGCCAGATTAGAGCCTAAATCTACCTTGCCCATGATTACTAGATGAGATAATCACAAGATCTGATAAAAATTGGGCAGTAATTCGGTAGGAAAACAAAGAAACTTGGGTTTCGCTCTTGGTCGCTGAGAGAGAATAAGTTGGGGCGAAATCAGACAAGTGACGGCAGGAGCGGAATCAGGTGGCTTTTATAGCCTGTCTGATTCCGCTCGAAATGGTCATAAAGTCTCTCGAGCGAAATCAGCTTTGAAGCTACGAGCGGAATGAAAATATGGAGCATCCAGGAGCGAAATCAGCTTTTTAATGTAAAACTTGTATTTTAGAGCGAAATCAGAAACATGATTTTCAGACTTTTTGAATTTTTAACTTTTCTGATTGTTCACCGACACATCCAGTTAACCAAGTCCAAGTTAATGACCTTGATCAACTGTTTGGCCTACCAAGTTCAAATTAATGACCTTGGTTGACCATATTATGAAGTACGCTGATGTTTTAATCTGAAAACAGTTCAAATTAATGAACTTTCAAACTTTTTGCACTTTCAAACACTTTTTCAGTCTATCAAAACAATGTACCAATCACAGTTTAGCATCTCCTGCTTACCCAACCCTCATCAACAGACATGATCTGCACAAGGCTTTGATCGTCTGATCCCCAATGTCGGTTGTCGAAAATAAGATGAACAAATAAAATCTTTTTGGATTTTTAACAGGATAAACTGAAATATGTACACACAATCTTTTTGTGAGCATGTTAAGGGATCATATCAGCATTTGACAAGACACAAGCACCGTTAAGCTACTATTTCATACCAAGCCTTAAACAATTCGCGTAGATTGCTGATATACTGATCCTCTTAAATTTTCACAGAACTTTCAATCTGTCTAGGATACGGAATTAATGTTTTAAGACTTAAACGTCTACATGTGTCCCAATATTCAGTCTTACAGGTGAGTATACCTAGATGATATCTGTAATGGGGTGAATTGCGAGGGCCGTGAGAGCTCAGGCCGATACTTCCGTATACGCAGAGAGATGACGGCTTCGACTTTACGGTGGTTTCCCTTTAGAGAATCTTTTTTACAGCAGCACATGATTTAACATTTTGCAATGTTTAATCATTTTTTATGCTGAGGGGAGGCTTTACAAGTAAAGCATATGCGTAAAGTATTATCCGGGGACTAGGTCAGTATTTCCATACAGCAGAAGTCCTGGGATAATACCCCAGATATCACTAAGCATAAAGACCTAGTATCTTAGAATAAGGGGCCTTTCAAACGAGATTTCGGGGGTTACCCATATATCCTGGAGGTGTTCCCCACGTAAAGGTAAGTAAATTTTAGGTTTATATCCCAAACTGATCTACTGATTTTGCGAAAACCTATTGACACATCTTTAGTGAGACTGCTTAATGCATTTTAAACGTTACATTTCTTTAGCGTACTGTGTCTGTCTAGCTGATGTACTATCATTTTCCCTATTCTACACAAGCTCTTTTTCAAGTTTTCTAATATTTTTGGATTTTTGTATTTTATCATGTTTTTGGATTTTTGTAATTTTATCATGTTTTTGTATTTTTCTGCGACTTTCTCCCCCTAAAAAGAACAACATATTTTTGTGTTTTTGTTTTTATCGAAAAGCAGAAAACAAACTATACAGAAAGTTGACAACACGACATGGTTCACATCTGATCGCCGCCCTCCTCGGCTTCACATTCTACTACCCTCCCAGATCGCAGATTTTTCATCCCGTTCAATTTTAAAAGATAGTAAAATCTCTTTTTGTCAAAGGGTTTTGTATAAAAATCAGCTTTCTGATCATCGGTGTGTATGTGCTCAATCCGGATTAACTTCTTCTCGTGACAATCACGGATGAAGTGGTGACGGATTTCGATATGTTTCGTTTTTGAATAGTGAACCGGGTTTTTAGTGATGTTTATAGCTGCTTCGTTGTCCACATATATCGGGGGTATCCAAGAATTGCAAACCGAAGTCGTGCATTTGCTGTTGGATCCAGAGGATCTATGAGCAACAGCTGGAGGCTGAAACGTATTCAGCCTCACACGTAGAAAGTGCCACTGCGGTTTGTTTCTTGCACTGCCAGGTAATGAGTCGAGTTCCGAAGAACTGACATCCAGCAGTGGTGGACTTTGCGTTCTGCTTGCAGCTTCTAAAGTCAGAATCAGCGAAACCTGATAGGGAGAAGTCACCCGAGCGAGGATACCACAAGCCGATGCTTGGGCAGCCTTTCAAATACCGTAAGATACGTTTGACAATCGTCAGGTGTGACTGCTTCGGGCTCGACTGATATCTGGCACAGAGACATGTCGGGTACATGATGTCTGGACGGGAGGCAGTGAGATACATCAGAGATCCAATGATTGACCGGTACAGTGTCTCGTCCACTTTCACTCCACTTTCGTCTGGACAAATCCCGTGATTTTGTTCAAGGGGGGTTGCTGCAGGACTGCATTCAGTCATGTCGAACTTGTCAAGCACGTCTTTTACGTATTTCGTTTGGTGAATGAAGATTCCGTCGGGCATCTGCTCCACCTGCAGCCCGAGGAAGAACTTCATCTCCCCCATCGAACTCATCTCAAACTTTTTCTTCATCACTTTCTCAAACTCTTTACAAAGATCGTCGTTGGTGGAACCGAAAATGATATCGTCAACATAAATCTGCACGATCAAAAAATGTCTTGCCACTTCCTTTGTGAATAAAGTACTATCTATGTCCCTCTTGTGAACCCGTTGGCCAAAAAATATTGGGAAAGCGTCTCGTACAAGGCTCTCGGGGCCTGGTGTAGTCCGTAAAGCGCTTTGTCCAGTAGATAGACCTTGTTTTTGTGCAGTGGATCTATGAACCCCGGCGGTTGTCCCACATACACTTCTTCTTTGATTTTTCCATAAAGGAAGGCAGATTTGACGTCCAACTGGTACACTTTAAAGTCTTTCCATGACGCAAACGCCAGGAAGATCCGAATTGCCTCGAGTTAAGCAACAGGCGCGTAAACTTCATCGTAGTCGATGCCTTCTTGCTGACTAAAGCCTTGTACCACTAGTTGTGCTTTGTTTCTCACCACGACTCCTCTGTCATCCCTTTTGCACTTGAAAACCCACTTTGTTTTAATCAGCTTTTGATTCTGTGGCAGATCGACAAGTCTCCAGACACCCATCTTTTCAAATTGTTGCAGCTCTTCCTGCATAGCATTAACCCAACTGTCTTCAGTCAACGCCTCTTTGTAAGTTCTGGGCTCGATCTGCGAAATAAAACACTTTAATGAGAATTCTTCTTACAAATGAGCAACAAAAGAATAGAAACATGTAAGAGCTCGGTTTATTTGGCCTCGGGTTTTGACACCACTTTGCAGGTCACCAATTATTTGCTCTGACGGATGGTAAGACAAAGTCTGAGGCATCATGGTGTCGAGCACATTCACTTCCGATTGCAAGTTCGATATATCAAGATCAACGGTTTGATCCTCAGCTTCCGTCGAAGTATCATTTGGTTCCTCGTCAAAGGTCGGAGCGGGTTCCACCTCTGAGTCGTCAGAATCGTCAAATGTTGGAGCTGGTTCCTCTGGTGGTTCGTGAGCTGTTCCACTTGGTCCGGCTTCATCATTGGGAGTACCCTTGGTGGGTTGAGAAACCACTAGTGGTCTAGGCACTTGCTCGTGTGACATAGATTGCTGGTACTGATACAGAAGTACTAGTTCCTCGTCACTTGGCGGAACCGGTAGATGAAACGACTCCCAGAGCTTGTCATAATCGAACAGGAATCTTTGTCCGGGAAGTTGTGGTGATGGAGTGTGCTTTTGACAATCCACATGCTGAACTTGTTGTTGGTGCACTACATCTGTCGACTTCGTCTTGGATCGAGTCTTAGATTGCATTGTATAAATTAGGGCACGTTTTACGAGAAAACAGGAGAATGTATGAGTATTAGGTGATGATTTCGCTCATAGGGTCATTCTTAGTTGCAGATTTCGCTTATATGGACAGGCAGATTTCACTCATGTGGACATGTGTTCCTTGGAGCGAAATCTCATCAGTATATATAGGTGTCAAATAGGCGAAATCATTAGTGGTTGCCTTTTATTCCATGCCGAAGTGCTGCCGGTGTGAAGATTGAGCTGTAATCGTTGTCATATCAATACAATCAGTAGATTAAGTGAAGAAATAGCTGTTTCTACCTTTGTTTCTTGTTATTCCGCACCTGAAACAGAGTTGAACACCTCTGAACGACTCATTCGGGTCAGATCGCGATCCTACAAGTGGTATCAGAGCTCAGGAGGAGGAGTTCTGCAGAGATTAGCTGGATTTCATTGAGATTTCTTACTTCTGCACCTTCTTTCATCATTTCAGAAAATTTTACCGGTCAAAATTCGCTCAAAATTTCACAGATCATAGACAATTGGACATTAACAAACCCTGGAAAGTTTCGGACCTAAATACGGACTAAAAATGGACCAAATTAACCTCCGATCAGATTTCGCTCATACGGACATCTTGTGATTTCGCTTATCAGTCATCATGATTTCGCTCCTGGGTCACATAATCTGAAGGGTTTCGCTCCAAATTGCCTGATAATTTCGCTCATAGCTGCATAATCTGAGATTTCGCTTTTGTGAACCTCCAAGAACACTGATTTCGCTTTTGTGAACATCAGGGTTTCGCTCTTGTGTCTCCTAAACTCTAATTTCGCTCTAGTGTACTTTCTGGGAGTTCGCTCTTTGTGCACAAACACCAGATTTCGCTTTTTAGTCATTGATTTTGAAAAACGTGCTAAGTCATCATGGATACCGAGTTCTATAACGTGTTTGCAACACCGTCTGGTCCAGCTGCTATTGCTCAAGCAATGAGTTTAGAAAATGAGACGGGTACCACCCAAAAGCCCCCTAAATTGATGAGTATTGAAGAATACTACGGGTGGAAAGACAGATTCGAGAACTGGGTTCAGGCAAACCATCTTAGGTCGTGGGAATGTATTCTGAAGAAATACGTGTTGCCTCGAACAGATTTGCAAGTTCTCAAAGAGTTATCAGAGTTCACGGATCAAGAACGGGTTATGTACAAAGCCGAAAAAATGATGATCAGTCTGCTTCAGCAAGCTATAAAAGAAGACATCTTCATATTGCTTCAGCATAACAAATCTGCAAAATCAATCTGGGATGCACTTAAAGTCAAATTTGAGGGTAATGAGAATATGATAAAGAGCAAGAAGGCACTGCTAAAGAAAGAGTTTGATTTGTTCAGCAGTTTACCGGGAGAGGACACAAAGAAGCTCATTGAACGTTACTGTCACTTAGTGCGATCAATGTCGATGTTAAGTATTACAAAAGATCGTGAAGAGTAGGTAGAAAAGTTAGCCGATGCGTTACCTCAGAAAGAGTGGGGAACGTATTTGATGATTCTGAAAAATACGGGTGTTTATGATGGGTTGACTATATCTCAGTTTATTGAAAAGATCGAGAGTCAGGATTTGGAACAGCAAAAGATCGCCAGGATGAACAGTCCGAGTTGTCTACAGGATGTGAAGATGTACTACAAAGGTAGTATTCCGGTTCCAGAGTCTGAGAGAAGTCCGAAAATCCAAATTGCGTTTAGTGCTGGGGATTCAACAGAAAAGGTTGATCAGGGTTCTAACAAAAGCAGCAGGCGGATTCTCATCATTTCCAAGTGTCAATCCTAAAGAGTCAAACACGAGTTTTCACTCTCAGAGCACTAAAACTGGAAATGGTTACATGATTCAGTGCAACATCGCTCTAAATCTTCTAGAAGGTCAAAGTTTTTCTGAGGAAACTGCTAAAGACCACATGGCTCTACTTGGTTCTGTGTTGTTATCTTATGAGGGTCCTGTTGCTGGTCGGATCGGGAATCCTATGCTCACAAAGGAGGATTACGATCAGATAGACGACGAAGAGATGGAATTAATGGATATCAAATGGTGTCTAGCTAGTGTTCTTAGGCGTGCTGAAAAATTCAAAACGATTACCGGGAGAAATGACTTTCTTGATGCACATGTTTCTACTTTAGGTTTTGATAAATCTAAAGTTACTTGTTTTCGATGCAGGGAGAAAGGCCATTTCAAACGGGAATGCAAGAACAGGGAAGCTAGTGGTGCTCAGAATCCGTTCAGAAAAGACGACTACTACCGGAAAGCCATTTATCAGCAGGTTGGTCAATCACAAGATTCACAAACGGCTCATGGTAGAAAGATCGAGGATTCAAAGAGAGCGTGTTTGGTAGATTTCAACTGGAACAACTACATATCACCTGAAAGCAAAGCTTGTATAGTTGATCAAGATGATGAAAGACTACCTGAAGGCTTCAGCTGGGATATGTTTGTTGATGAAAAGGGAGATTTCAAAGCTTTCATTGCTAAGATCATTAGAGAACCGGACATGTTTGCCACCTGGATGAAGTCTATTGGTGAGACAGTGAAAAGTGTGGAAGAACAGTCTGTTGCATCTGATGAAAATTCAGAAAGTGCTGATGAAAAGTCACAGAGTTCAGATAAGAATGTACAAAATGATGTTAGCTCAGAAAAAGAAGTTGTTTTTGACCAAACACCATCTGATTCTGGTTTATCAGATGCTAGTTCAGAAAAATTTGTACAGTTTGATCAGTCACCAGTTGATAGTGGCAGTGATGATGAGGAAGAGAAACATATAAATGTTGCAAAATCTCATCTTTCTCCTGAAAGTTTTCATTTCTATTTTGCAGATCACTTGGAGAAACTGAAGGAGAAAAGAGCTGCTAAAGAACAACAAAAGAAATCTGAAGATGTTGTTCAGAATGAAAAAGTTGAAAGTGTTGCTGAGGAGGTAGCTGAAGCTGAGAAGGTGAAGGTAGAAGAAAAGGTGGTTGAAGTGGTGAAGACAATCGAAGTTGAAAAGATTGTTGAAGTTGTCAAGCCTTGCACGAAGTGTTTGGAAGCATGCAAGGAATGTGCAGCAAAGAATGAGATAATTGCTGAATATGAGAAGAAGAAGGAGCAGTTATTGTTCAATCTCAACTATGTGAAAGAATCTTATGATGTCTTGAACAAAACAGTAACTGGTCTCCAAAAGACAAATTCTGAGAGAGAACAAGCACTAACGATAATGAATGCATTCATGATGACAAAGCAAAAAGCTATAAATTTTTACATCGAAGAGAGTACTAAATGGAAGCAAGAGTTGGAGACCGAAAAGATCGAGAATGAGAGAATTAGACGTTTATTACAAAGCTATTCTAGTTCTGATTATCTCATTGATCGTATTTACCCAACTGTTGCAGGTATGGAAGCTTTTCAAGATGAGAAGCCAAAGAAGAAGAAAGATTGTGGAAAGAAACCGACTGTTAGCTATAACAAGTGTCCACCTCCAATTTGGGAAGGGTATTCTCCTAGAAAACCAAACGAGGAGCAACTTGAAAAAGCAGTCAATATAAAGCTAAAAACCGACACAACTGACGTTTTACCGGATAACATTGACATCACGTTTACCTCGTCCGATACTGATCATGAGTCTGAGTTAATCAAAAAGGTGGTCGATCAGGTGTTGATACTGAGGAAGAGTCCGAGTCAAAGTCTGAGTCTGGAGAGTCAAATTCGTCATTCAATGGTCCAAAGTCGTCGGTCAAACGGTCTTACAGTAAAGAATTTTTGTTATCAAAGGCAAATTTTGATGATGAAACATTTGAAGTAGCATACACTTTAAATGATTCGGACAAATTATATTTTGACAAAGAATTTCCAATAAGAAGTGTTTGTTTTGACATGATAAAAAAGGTTTTCAAAATGACCGAAATTAACATTTCTGAAATAAAAGATTTAAATCTTTCTGAAAAACCTAAAAAATACACTTCAAGAGTTCAACAACGTTTAAACAAGAAAAAGGGCTACAATTCTGGTTCTGGTTTTCAAAAGAAACCTAACCAAAATCGTAGCTACAAAAAGAAAGGTTTAGGATTTGTTCCACCAGAAAATCATAAAAATATGAAACATTCTAAAACAAAAACAGAATTTGTGTCAGGTGGAAGTGCAGAAGAGGAACAGAAGAAACCATTCTGGAAATAGTCAAATCAAGAGTTTCTTGCTGAGATGAGGAAGAATGGATCTGAAGTGTCACATCCAAAGGAAACTCGAACCTGTTACAAGTGCAATGAAGCTGGTCACATTTCATGGAACTGTCAGAAAAATGCTAAAACAAAACAGGGAGTTTCTAACAAGTTGAAAGAAAAAGTTGTTGATGTCGAATCACCAATCGAAAAATTCAAAATTTTTGAAAATTCAACTTATGAGATTGGTGAGTGTTCTAAAAAGAGTTTTTACAAAAAGAAAGAGAAAGACAACCAAGTGTGGGTTGTTAAGAAAGTTGATGTGAATGTCGGCGATGAATCTGGTTCCACAAAGCCAGAAGAGCCACAGGTTGAGGTGAAAATTTTAGTGAATGATGATCAGTTTCCATCACTGAAATTTGAAGAAGTTAAACAGAAAGTGGGTAAGGTTGAAATCTCGAATCAGTTTTACAACGAGAAAACTAAGTTTGATGTCGAGAAAACATTCAATGGGAGTGTTAAGAAAATTTTTGGAAAAATGTGGAATGGGAAAGCAAAGGGGGTTAAAGATTTCTATGCAAATAAAAAAGGCAACTTACAACCCCACTGCACAAGAATTGAAAGCCATCAAGTCTGAAAAGACTTGGATGGAAGTCTGTTTTCCTTGAGGTCTAAGGACTATGCCGGAGATCCCAAGTTTATATCGTGGATCAGGAATCAGCATCATTCATGTTTGTAATGAGTTTGTATGAAATTTTTGATAATATTCAACTGTTACAGGTGAAGGACTACACCGGAGCTTCCAGGTTGGTAAGTGAGAAGCAGGAATCGACATCTTTGTGATTAATCCTACAATTGGTAAAACGATTATGTAGACGTAACATTCCTACAGCTAGTATTGTTTGTGTTCTTACAAGTGGTACAAAGGTTGCTTAAATGCAAAATGGTAAATCAGGGACATTATGTTATACTTGATTTACTACATATTTGTTTGATAAACAAGATGATGAACCATAACCCCAAATCGATTATTGATGATCCTACAATTGGTAAAAACAAACTCATTTTTTGTAAAAAATCATTTTGATTAAAACAAACTTAAGTGTTTTGAGATCTAAATCAGAAAATGGTTTGTTGAAAGGGGGAGTTCTGATTGTTTATGCATAGTGAATGGCGATTTGATGCGATTTAATATCGGTTGTCACTTTATTTGTACAATTTGTGTTGAATTTTTTCTGTAATTGGGTCAAGAGCTTAGATAGTTTTCAAATTTCCTTTGAAATGTGTTTGCATTTTAGGGGGAGTAGGAAAATTTCAGAAAATCCAAAAACTTTAGAAAATTTGAAAAATTCAAAAACATGATAAAATCAAAAATGAGTTTTGTTGTCAAAAGAGGAAATGATAGTACATCAGTAGTCTGTCACAACATGCTAAAGAATTGAAATGAAAAATGTGATAAACAATCTCACTGCAGATATGTCAGTAGGTTTTTTACACATTTAGTAAATTGTGACGAGATATAAATCTAAAAATTCAAACTTGCTTGTTCTATGGATTAACAACTTCTTGGATATATAGGTAACCCCTGAAATCTTGTTTGAAAGGTCCCTTATTCTGAGATACTAGGTCTTTATGCTCAGTGATATCTGGGGTATTATCCCGGGACTTCTGCTGAATGGAAGTTCTGGCCTAGTCCCCGGATAATGTTTTCCCAAAAGCTTGAAACATAGATTCGCCCTCAGCATGCTGATGAAACAATAAAATTGATAGTCGCTGCTGTTGTAATCAAAAGATCCTCTAAAGGGGACACACCGAAAAGTCGAAGCCGTCATCTCTCTGCGTATACGGAAGTATCGACCTGAGCTCTCATGGCCCTCGCACCTAACCCTGACAGATATCATCTGTGGTATACTCACCTGTAAGACTGAATATTGGGATCTGGATACGGGAGTATATTCAAGTAGTAAGAAACACGGATAAGTTCAAGTCTTTAAAATATTAATATCGTATCTCAGAACAATTGAACTTTGTGTGAAAATTTAAGTGGACCGATATACTGACAATCTAGGTGAATTGTTTAGAACTTAAAATGAAATCGAGGCTTAACGGTGTTAGTGACATGTCTCATAAACTGATATGATCCTCTTACACGAACTCACAAAAATATTGTTTGTAAATATTTCATTTCTGCATTTTCTTGATTCTTCAAGTGGTATTAGTTACTTTCTTTCAGAAAATCCAAAAAGATTTTGTGTGTGTTTTAACATAAACTTTTGAAAAAGTCAAAAAGATTTTCGACAACTGATGTTGGAAAACTGATTTTCAAAATTCCAAATGCTAAACATGATGACATTGTTGTGAGGGGAAGTGTATCTTGATTGTTAAAATATGTTTTAATTCAACAAGTGGTTCATCATATGTTATGATCTGAGGGAGAGTGACTGTTGATGCATATGTTTATGAGAGGGAGTTCTCTGATTATTTCAGAGTGTTGGTGCATACATTTATATTCAAATTGTTAAATTTAGAAAATTTACTTTTGGGTTAAGAATGTGCAGGTGTAGCCAGGTTTCAATCTTGGATCTAAAAGTAAAGAGCCAGGTCACAATACCTGAGGAATCTGATTGAAGAAAGCCAGACTGATCGATTCTGAAGATTCTATGGACAGAACTAGAGCCAAGTTTCAATCCGGGAAATTGAAGTCTCTGTAGCTTGAGCCAGGTTTAGATTCTAAGGTAAAAGTTAAAGCCAGGCAATAATCTTGAACCTGTGAAAGCCAGACAATGATCCTGAAGCAGATATTGTTGAAGAACAAAGAAATGCTAGCAAATCGAGAGGGGGAGTCTGAAGATATTCAAGCAGATATTGTTAAAGGAGAGTTTGTTGATGAAGATCGAGAGAGAAAAGCCCAGAGACTGATCAAGACTGAAGAAGTGAAGACATGAAGTTGTCAAAGACTCGATGGACGACTCGTCAACATCTGAGGGGGAGTCTGTTGGTGCACTACATCTGTCGACTTCGTCTTGGATCGAGTCTTAGATTGCATTGTATAGATTAGGGCACGTTTTACGAGAAAACAGGAGAATGTATGAGTATTAGGTGATGATTTCGCTCATAGGGTCATTCTTAGTTGCAGATTTCGCTTATATGGACATGCAGATTTCGCTCATGTGGACATGTGGTCCTTGGAGCGAAATCTCATTAGTATATATAGGTGTCACATAGGCGAAATCATTAGTGGTGCCTTTTATTCCATGCCGAAGTGTTGCCGGTGTGAAGATTAAGTTGTAATCGTTGTCATATCAATACAATCAGTAGATTAAGTGAAGAATCAGCTGTTTCTACCTTTATTTCTTGTTATTCCGCACCTGAAACAGAGTTGAACACCTCTGAACGACTCATTCGGGTCAGATCGCGATCCTACACTTGTATCACTTTCCCCAGGCACGGTACGAACACCCTCTTCAACGGGCTTGCGTAACCTACAAAGAAACCCTCATTTGATTTAGCACCAAATTTTCCATTCTCATCAATAAACGTACACGGAGACCCAAATGGCTCCAGAAACTCAAGATTCGGCTTGTATCGGTGCAGCAACTCAAAACATGTCTTTTTGTACTTTTTGACGGTGAGTACGCGATTCAAAGTATAACAGGCTGCTGATACTGCTTCGCTCCAGAAGAAGATCGGTAGTTTGGAATCGGCTAACATTGTTCGAGCTGTCTCTATTAGGGTCCGATTCTTTCGTTCAGCAACGCCATTCTGTTGTGGTGTGTACGGTGCACTGAATTCATGAAGAATTCCCTTCTCATTGCAGAACTCGTACATTTTGTTGTTTTTCAATTTCGTTCCGTTGTTACTACGAATTCTCCGGATTGGCAGCTTATACACCGTTTCCATCTTCTTGAACAACACCATCAACGACTCAAAAGTTTGATCTTTTCTTTCTAAGCACACGACCCACGAGAATCTTGTAAAATCATCAGTCACCACCAAGCAGTACAAATCTCCACTGATGCTCTTTACATTGACAGGCCCGAAGAGATCCATGTGTAATCTCTCAAGAGGTAACCTGATCGAATTAAGTATCTTCGGTGGGTGTGACTTCCGAGTCTGCTTCCCTTTCTTACAAGCTACAAATCATCAGACAAGTGAAAATTCTTTAAGTTTACACCTTCTACCAAATCATTGTGTACAAGAAAATTCATTTTACGAACATGTATGTGGCCCATCTTTCGATGCCACATAATTGTTTCTTTCTCCGTTGCTTTTGATTTTGACACAAAACATTGTTTTTGATGAGTTGTTGTTGTTGCAACGCTCATATCAAGAATGTACAGGTCGTTCTCCCACAGAGCGCGCAACAACACCATCTTATCAGGGATTTTAAACACCGGTTTTAAAATCACACACTCGTTCTTTGTGAAATGTACACTGAAAGATTTATCACATATTTGCGAAATGCTAAGTAAATTGTTTTCCAACTCTATGATATACTTCACTTTCTCGAATGAGATGACACCATTCGTCAACGTTCCCTGTCCAACAATTCTCCCGCCTTGATTTCCGGCGAATCCCACATAACTTCCATTTATTGATTTGACGTCGTAAAGAAGAGCTAGTGTCCATGTCATATGTCTCGATGCACCACTGTCCATGATCCACTTCGAAAGGATAGACCTGGGCAGCCCCTGCAAACATCAAATCAACTTATTCAAACAATGACGCCCATGACTTTTTGACCTCAGAAACAGTGCCAAACACTACATCACACTTCTCATCATTCTTAGGAAAGTTAAATGTGACATTAGGAACATCATCTTTCACAACTGGTTTTACTTTGTTGTTAATCGGGGGAAACTCAGCAAGAAATTTATCTAGTTCAGATTCAAACTCGACAATATCATCTTTCAAAACCTTCGTTTCATTTTTTAAAGCATTTTCCATCTTTTTGACCTCGAAAGATGGTTTTGACTTCGCAACCCATGATTGGTTCTCAAAAATTTTTGTTTTAGGATAAATTTTTGAAGTCTTGCGAGACTTGGAAGATTCGCCAACCTCGAAGGTCGATTTTGGCTTATCCTCGGACTTCAAAGATTCTCCTCTTTTTTGTATCAACCGGTGATTTTGGTCGAGGTTTTTGAACAGTTGGTTTTTGAACAGCTGGTTTTACAAAAACAGGTTTCTCAAATACTTTCTTGCACTGTTTAGCCATGTGCCCGATTTCATTACAGCGATAACAGACTCTTTTGTCATACTCGACAAAAGTTGATTTGGATATGTCCTCTTTCAACTCTTTCGCTGCATTGAAATCGTCCACGGCTTTTTGACTAAAAATGTAGTCATTTTCATCATCTACACTTGGTACAGCAACAAAGATATCATTCATTTTCTCTTTTGGATTAACCACCTGCTTAGCCATCTTCTTTTCAAACCCATTCCCTTTGTTTTTAAAGTTGTTTTTCTTGTTATTACCCTTACCATCCCACTCTTTCTTTCCTGAACTGGTAGGACGTGATGTAACAAAAGATTTTTTAGGTTTTGAAAAGAATTCTTTGTTATTAACCTCATCAATGTTCATTTCAACCAACTTAAAAACTTTCTCAACATTCTCAATCTTCACGTTCTGAAGAGGATACTCGAAATCGGAGTAAAGTTTGTCTGTTCCAATCATAGTATATACCACCATAATCGGATCATCATTCGCACTCTTGTCCGATTTCGGTATGAACCGATCCAAGAAATTACCCTCATCTTCAGACTCACTAACAGCTTTCTCAGATTAAGACTTCTCAGAGTTATCACTCTCTTCATCTAACACCTGATCGACAACGGTTTTCATGACATGTGATTCGTTGTCAGTGTCGGATGCAGAGAATGTAACATCAATGCTTTCAGGCAAATCATCCTCAATTGATCTCAACTTGAGATTCAAAGCACCTTCCACCCCATCTGGATATTTTTGCGTATAATGATTCCACATTGGGGGTGGAACGCTCTAAAAGACTGGTGCAGCATGTGGCTACTGTGGGACAATTTGTTCAAGAACATAAGATGAAGCCACATAATTTTTTATCAATCCTCTCATTTTCAATTTTAGCTAATTCAAGCTCTTTCTTTAGTGAAGCGATCGTGTCAAGATGAAAGTTAATCTCAACTTGTTTATCAAAAAGTGTTGCTTTAGCCAATTTTGTTGCTTTGTCATTTTCAACACTCTCTTTTCAGATCATTTTAATTGACCTGGCAAGAGTATCATAAGCCTCTTTGACTTGTCCAAGGTCAAATTTAAGCATATCAGCATGATGTTTCAATTCCTGATACTTAGTGTCTTTCTCAAGACACTCCATACACGGTTGTAAACACTTCTGGCATGGTGTTTCAGGGATTGAAACGACTTTCTCAACAACCTGTTCATCACAAGCAATTGTCACATCTTGTTTACCGACATTTTTCAACTCAGACTCAGACACTTTGACTTCCTGAACTCCAGATTTCTGATCTGACTCCTGTTTGACTAACATGGTACTGACAGACTCTGACTTCTCGAGTTCTGTGTTTACCTCTTTTAGCTTTCCCATGAGAGCTTTGTCAGCGATATCTTTCAATGTCTCTCCAGTCAACTCTTTTGTCACGTCTATCATTTCCTCGACAACTTCTTTCTTTTCTTCGTATCTTGGACACGATCCAGTCGTCGGTTCTTCAAAATAACCTGCAAAAGATTCAAACACTTTAGGAGGCATTATTGATTTCATAGAACTTGCCAATACCTCCCGTTCTGACTGGTAATAGTAAACTTCTGCAGCGATTTCTTCAATGTCAACCACATTCTCAACAGGAACATCCTCAACAACCATTTCTGGCTCAGTCACCATCTCCGGTACTTCAACAATTTCTGCCATCATGGCATGCCCATCGCTTCCAGGGATGTATTTATCCCAAGTGAAACCTTCAGCTACTCTTTCATCATCTTGATTCACGATAAGAGCCTTCTCCGGTTTGTTTTCGATTTGTGGCCTCTGAACAGCAGGTTGTTGGTTAGGTCGATGATAGATCACCTGCCTGTAATAATCGTTTGTGAAAGGGTTTTGATGGTTGTTCACTTCACGATTCGGGCATTCTCTCTTGAAATGACCACGTTCATTACACTTGAAACAGGTAACCTTTGATTTGTCATACCCTAGCTTCTGATCAGGACCTGAGAGACTGTTTATGCCGGTGATCTCCATAGAGCGTTGTGCCCTTCTAACCAAACTTGCCATGCACCATTTTATATCAATCAATTCAAGCTCCTCGGGGTCGATCTGGTCGTAATCCTATTTTGTCATATCCGGATTACCAATCCTACCCGCCACTAAACCTTCATACGTCTCTAAAACGGAAGCAAGTAAAGCAATGTGTTGTTTTGCAGCTGTTTCAGTAATTTCATTTCCATTCTTAATATTCATCGCGATGTTACATTGCACCCCAGAAACGTAAGCCTGATTGTTGGAACTTGTAGAGCTTTGAGGTGAAGGCTGCTCTTGAGCTTTGAAGTTTGGATCATAGTTCACAAACGGTGAGGGCTTGTTTGATTGTGGAGTGTTTGTAGAAGCACTTGAATTTGTATCAGCACTAAAACCCGTTTGTATCTTTGGACTTTGATTTGTTGCAACAGGAGTGCTTCCTTTGTAGTAAAGAGATACGTCTTGCTGCACATTTGCTGAATTCATCTTCTTTATCTTCAACAACTCCAACTCATGAGCCTCTATCTTTTCGATAAATGAACTAAGATTCAAATTCACGAAATCCGAGTTGTTTTTCAACATTATCAAGTATGTCCCCCATTCATCATAAGGTAATGCGTCGGACAACTTGTCGATCCATTCCTCATTTTTCTTTGTAATTTCCAATCTTTTTATCTCAACCACAAATGGTAATAACGTTCAATCATCTGCTTCGTTGTTTCACCCTTCATCCCGGTAAAGATGTCGAACTCTTTCTTGATCAGGGCTTTCTTGCTTTTGATCATAGAGACGCTGCCTTGGAACTTCAACTTTAATGCTTGCCACATCGATTGCGAGTTGTCATCATGTTGTAACAGCACAAGAATATCTTCTTTTATGGCCTGTTGGAGAATACTGACCATCTTCTTCTCCGCCTTAAAATCATTCTGTTCGGTTTCAGTCAAACTTCCAATGCCTTTTTCTAATCCCATTCCATCAACAGGTGGAACATATCTTTTCTCTATCTTCATCCAACACTCAAAATGGTTGGCTTGGACCTAATTCTTGAAACGACCCGACCATCCGGCATACTCATACTCGTCTAAGTTCATAAGCTTTGGCGGTTTTTGCATTGTTCCTAGCTCATTCTCCATGTTGACATTTTGAACTATGCTTGCCGGACTTTGTGTTGCCGTTATGCCGCTACCCGCGAAAAGATTGTAAAAATCTTGATTTTCCATTTTAAGTGACAAATTCTGAAAATTTTTTAACTTTTTGAAAAACAGATTACTTTTACTGAAAAACTTTCTACAGGGACTGAATTCCCAACACGATATCACGAACGAAACGGACTTAACGCTCAAACCATGTTTTTACACTTAGACTGAATTTTAGAGCGAAATCACAATTTTAAGTTTTGGAGCGAAATCAAAAGTTACTCTCTGGAGCGAAATCAGAAAGTGACTTTTGGAGCGAAATCAGAATGTGATCTCGAGCGAAATCAAAAGGTGATCTCGAGCGGAATCAGAAAATAAGAGCGGAATCACTGATTCCGCTTCTACCGTTTGGAGCGGAATTAAACTTTTCAGAAGGAAAACCTGATTTCGCTCAGAATTACGAGCGGAATCAATCAAATGCTGTTTCGAGCGGAATCAGGTCTCGAGCCATTTTTAACCACTTTTAAGCTGTATTTTAATCTGAAACTCTCAAGGGTTTGTTAATTGTCAATTTTACACAATATGTCCAAATTTCAGTCCATTTTGTCCGTGGCAATGTCCAGAAACTCAAAAAGTGTAGTAAAAAAGCTTTGATTCTGGTATTCTAGCTCATAACTGGCTCTGATACCAATTGTAGGATCGTTATTGACGATCAAATGAGTCAATCAGAGCTAAACACCACTGTTTATGCAGCGGAAATACACAAATAGCTTGAATCAAAGTAGAATGGAGTAGAAACAGAATGCAGATTACTTTAAACACGTTTTCTCATTAATACTTCTCAAAAAATTTCGGCAGCAGTTCGGCTACACGGTCAACATTCAGATACGAAATGAGAAAACACAACTATTTATAGTGGGGCTGATTCCGCTCCTAATGACACTTTGTCATTTCGGGCGGAATCACTATCTTGTGATTTCGCTCCGAATGACAACATGTCATTAGGAGCGGAATCAGAACATTACAACACAACAATTACAATCAGCCCCCTATACTATACATAATTAACATATATGACCCCTAGACCCTATACAAGCTTGACTAAGACTAAGACGCAGGCTTTAGACGTTTGTGCACCAACAGTTTAAAATTTTCATTTTTCGCCCATAGGTCTAAAAAGTTTTCAACATTACCATTTTAGTCTAACTGACTTAACCCATCTATTGTCCTCAATTACATAGAGATATTTTTGTCTTTTAGTCTATTATTTTAATTAAAACTTTATACACACCGTATTTATCCACACCAATATTCCCCTCACTCACCTTCTCTAAATTCATCAGTACCCCCCCCATTGTCTCTTTCTACAATGTCATGCCTCCATTCACCGTTCTCCTCGTCTCGATCATCCTTCGCCACTACCGAGTCACCTCCGAATAAACTCAGGAAACCCAATCTCTCGAAACCTTCATGAACAACCTCCCACATGACTCTCGTTACTCATGGAACCCATCACAACCCACCTGCACGTGGCGCGATTAATAAGAAAAAGGTTTCTAAGGTTAATAAGATTGAAGAAATCGGGGGGGGGGGGGGGGTCTATGCAGTTAATATCGGTCCCTTAGTAAAATATCGGTGTCAAATATCGGTACCGATATTTGACCAATATAACCGATATATCATCGATATTTGACCAATATAACCGATATATCACTGAATTATTGGTGTTAAATTGCTATATATATAAATTCTGCATTATATTAAAATTACCGATATCCCACTGATATCTCACCAAGATAACCTATATTTCAAATATCAATCCTTGACCGATATCCGATATTTTACCGCATTAACTACATAGGGGGGGTGATTTTT
This sequence comes from Helianthus annuus, assembly GCF_002127325.2. NCBI lineage: Eukaryota > Viridiplantae > Streptophyta > Magnoliopsida > Asterales > Asteraceae > Helianthus > Helianthus annuus. The sequence continues at coordinate 128,370,660 of NC_035440.2, forward strand.
CCGGCACGTTTAATGCTAGTGAGGCGAAGGTGGGTTTCTTGAGTCAAATCAGAGCAGCGGAGGTGGGTTAGGGTTCCAGTGGTGTTGTTGGGGAAGTTTCCGATTAGTTTGGCATCAGGGAGGCGAAGGTGGGTTTCAGCAAATGCCAAATTGGATCCTCCAAATTCTGTTGGGCCAACACAAAGATCATCGACAATTTAGATGTACCACAAATTGATTCAAGTAGTTGTATCCAATTTGATGATTATAAAAAAGCGGTTAACTAAAATGAGTTGTAAACAAAGGTGTATAAACAATCACACTCGAGTTCGGATTAACAAGCAACTAGGTTTAATTCACATTAATGGTTTGATCGAGTTCAGAATTCTAATAATTTCTTGTGTTTGTGAAATAACTAATCAATAATCTTAGAGTTCAACAATTATCAACCAATGGACAAAAGTATGTTTCATTAATCAAGATCAATCCCGCACAAACCTAATACAAATTAAAATCAATAACAATCATCCTTTCACAGTGTCTATGAAGCAAGAATTTTTTTTAACAATCATGAATTCATAACAATACTAACAAGTGATTTGTACCAATCTTATAATCAAAAGATCATTCAAATGTTTTTACCAAACCAATACATGTAAAACAAACCCTAGAAAACTTACAACCCTACACCCATAGATGATCACAATAGATTAGCCGCACATCACGTCTAAAGTCGCCAACTCCAAAATCCTCTTTTTTCGGTTTCTGTGAAAAAGCCCAAGCTACATGCCTTGCCACATCCTCTTATAGGACCACACGGTGTGGGCGTTCAAAAATAGCGTTGTTGCTGCTCAACGTCGTTCACACCATCCCATCCACGACATTTACCACGGCGTTATTGATTGGGCGGGGGAATCTCCTCCGGTGTGGAAGAGATTTTGCGGTCAACGTGGCACGTGGTTAATGGACATGAATTTTAGCCGTTTAACCCCAAAGGTTAAGTTTTATTTTTATTTTTTAAAAAATTACCTTTTTAAAAATTCTAATTTTACACCATAAAATACAACCCACTTCTTCACCCAAAATTAAACAAACTCCCCCACTTCTTCATTTTTATACAAACTCTACCACTTCAACACCGTTCCACTTCACCCAAAGAAAAACCGAGGATGGCAGCCATGGCGTGGAATGAAGAAGAGGATGTTTCACTTTGCGAGTCGTGGGTCGAAACTTTGAGCCACCACACGTCGGGTAGGCGCTCGAGCGATCCTTTTTGGATGACAATCCGACAACGCTTTCAAGCCTATACGAGTGAGAACAACCGAACCGTCGACTCCCTCTCGTCTTGTTTTAGGACGATCTGTCTTGATTGCGCTTTTGAGTTTCACATTCTAGCCTTATGGGTTATCACTTATCAGATAGATATCAAGGATAATAAGATTTGAGCTTAATCTATCTTGTAAATAATGGGCCTAATATAAGGAAACCCTATTAGAAAAATGATGGCCCTTCAAATCTGATGGCCCTAGGCCTGGGTCTAGGGTTTTAAGCCCATTGGGCCGGCCATGTTTGTAATGATGGGTGGTGGAGATTGCAATGACGACCATGCCAAATGTTTGTACATGAAATCATGATGTCATAATTAAGATAATTAAAGTAATGCATAAACATGTTTAAATTACTTTTCAATATAAAAAATATAAAACATAATTCATCTTTTTTTTTTTTTTTTTGTTAAAAGTCATCTTATTTTTGGTACATGAGTAAAAGATCATTTTTTCTGTTCAGTAAGTAAAAACTCATCGTTTTTTATATCTATTAAAATGATGCTTTTTATTACAAAAATATAATGTTCCAGTTAATTAAAAAGATACACATTTTAAAGCAACATTTTATAAAGACAAAAGAAATTAAAAGCTAAACCAAAAAAATATAAAATGAAAATTAGGGATACTTCCTAATACACTTTAAAAAAATAGAAAATATAAGGTTTGATTATATTTATTTCAAAACTTTAAAGGGGAGTGTAGCTAGTAAAAAATGAGAAAAGGGAAATGTATTTAGCAACACCCAAATTAATATGTGTATAATGATTATTATACTAACTAGGTTTAAAGAAGTTCGCCACATTGCGGCGAATTTATTTTGTTATTTAGTCTGTGTTTACATGTGTTTTGAAATCACTATGAGTTTGTTGTGAACGGAACTGCTGACAAGAATAAAAAGAAAATGTAGAAAAAAAACACTAAAAGATAACCGAAAGAAAATCACCCAAAAACGTTGTATGGTAACGATGTTGTTTGTATGAACCCGTGGTTAGAGATGAACAAATTGTTCTGGGTACCGGTACCAAATTTGCCGAAGCGAAAGATCTTAAGTACCAATTCGGTACTGACTTTTGGCGTTCTGGGTACCGGTTCACTACCGTTTTTTACCTTCATATACCGGTACCGTAACCGGTATTTTCGGTATCAGTACCGATTCTGTATCGGTTGGCACCGAGCTCATCCCAACCCCTGAAACTAAAAAAAAAATTAAAAGTTGATGAAAATTAACAAAAAAAAAGTTGTACGATACCGTTGTTCGTACGGTAACCGTGATCAAGGATGAGCAGATGGTACCGGGTAGCAACACTGAATTTCCCGAACCAAAAGATTTTCAATATTAATTCGGCATCAACATTTGGTGTTTTCCGTATTAGTGCTAGTTTTTACCTTCATGTACTGATACCGAACAGGACCGTACCAGTATTTTCGATACCCGTACTGGTTCGATACCGGTTGACACCAAACTTACCCCAGCCCATGATATAAGTTAAAAAGTCAAGAAAATAACTATTATTAGTAATAATATGAAAAGAATAAAAGTATTAAAAAACTATATAATATTATAATATTAAAATTACTATTTATTTCAATTCGTTTATTAATATATAGTAAAGTAATAATAGTCCTAAGCCATATTATATGTTATCTAGTTAATCAGTCTAGGTTACACAAACTCATAACAAGTTAAAGGCAGGTATATATATGGTGATTATTACATTGATGGGCCTTTAGGGCTTGTCATTTGTTAGCAGCTTGATTACTAGACAAAGGCGTGTTAGGTTATAAATACTTATTTTGGTGTGATATACACGAGCATGATCATAAATTCACACTAACTGGTCTTGTCATGTGTTAGTGAGTTAATTTAGGGTACAATATTACACTACAAAAGCATATTAGGTTATAAAAGGTAAATTGTTAAAAACACATGCTAATGATATACACTACAAAGGGCCTTAATAGGCCTGGCTATGTGTTGGTGAGTTTTATATCTTATACACAAAACTACACTAGGTTATAACGAGTCATTTTAGTATTATATTACATTTTCAAATCTTATTAGATAAATACACAATGTGCCTTATCAAGTGTATTAAATTACATTTCTAGAAAAAATGCAAATTATCATTTACAGAGATATAAATAACCATGCAAACCCATTTCAGGCACATCAATTTCCAAATACACCAGTTCCATCAGTAATTGACAACCTCTTCCTCATAATGTCGAAACTGACCTATATATGTACAAAAAGGTTTTGGTGTGCTTTGCATCTTCTGACCACATTAGAAACCACACACACTGTGAAAACCAGTTTCACATACCATGGACACACATCTAGAAATTTGAACGAAAACCGATAAGCCCATGTAAACCCATTTCTTGAACATTTAGTTCTATGATCATCAATTGCAACAAACTAGTTGCCACCAAACAAAGATCATGGTTCATGTAAGGCATGTGAGAACATGAATGTTTTCAGAGACAACAAACTAATAATATATAGGTATCGAACAAAAATATTCGTTTGAAAATAATTGATGTGTGGTTTTGTATTTGTAGTAACCTTTTTTAATCGGATTACCGACTGAACACCTCGTTGCAAACTGACACCCACCGAAAAATAACTAGTTAAAAGTTTAAGCATGAATCTTATTCGAAATCTAATATTTAAATTAACAACGGATTATCGAGTGACAAATTCGTCGAAAAACTTTTCCCAACAAGGAGGAAATTTTATCGAAAAGCTAATATTTGGTACTACGGATTACCAAGGGAACATCAATTTAAAATAGTTCTAGCGGCAACGAAAAATAGTCTGCCAAAAGACTTACCAATGTCAATGGTCCCTTTGTATCCTTTGGTACGTTTTCTGGTCTATGCTATCCGTCAGAAATTGCCAAGAGATTACCGGCGAATAATTATAGTTTTACAACATGCCTAATGGACTTCCCTGCGTCGGTGGTTGCTTGGTAATTAATGTGTAGGTGAAAGTCATTTTTTTCTTGTACGGGCTATCCGTTGATCCATCAGTAATAACCAAGGGATTATATGGCGTCGCTGATAATGGTGTACATAAAATACTTGAACTCTATGTCGCTCACACTATAATCATGTTGCTTGATGTGTTAATCATGTTGCACAGATTAACTTTAAGTACTCATGTACTTGGCTAAGAATACTAAATGAGCACAAATTAATTGCCCTGTTTGATGGAACAAAACTCACAGTTTGGTTGGTCTGGTGATCTTTATAACACAATGATCGACCATATTTTGTTAAAAATAAACCAATGTGTGTTTGCTACCTTTTTATGAATAAAATACAAGATTATACTTAAAATCACCGGTGGAACTTTCTTACTTTTTTCCTTTTCCTTGGTCAACTTTTTCCCCTTTGTTGTGGCACTTAGCATAGATCGATCTATTGAAATGCAGTAGTGTATGAGGCTAGGAGCACTAAGATCAACTTTGGTTCCTTCATTGTTGTGCGATATCCAACACTTAATATTAAGAACACCCATATTCGAATCAAAACATAATATTTTTATTAACTATTCATGTTTGTTCTTTCACAAGGAAAAATATTCTTCGATTCCTATGCATGGGATTCTTTTGAGGATTATAAAGGGACCCAAGAAAACAGTAACCCATGGTTCATAGAAAGAATATATCAGATTTTTGGAACACATATATCGAATGAGACTCAGCAATTAATTAAACCCTAAATCAGTAAGAAAAAAAAAAAAAAAAAAAAAAAACAAAGGCAATAAACAAACCATGCTCGATCAAACATTTAAATTGCAAGTGTTCAAATTTCCATAGCAAACACCATGTTCATCATGTTAACTTTTCTAACCAATAAAATCAAACACAATAAATAAAATTCATTTTCTCATACAAAGAAAAACAACAAATCTATTGCATTCATATATATTTAAACATATAATTATGATCCAACCAAAACAATCTTAGATCTCAAAACTAACAATCCTCACAACAAATGTAGCAGAAAATAAATGACCCATGTTTTCATTTTTAGTTTGGAGAAATATCAAGATCAAGTACTTAACAAACAATTCTTTTCACTTTGATTTTGATTTCTTAAGCTAAAGGCTTCAAACCCTAGAAATTAGGGTTTCAAATGAAGAAGAAAAAAACAAGAAACACCCATGTTAAAAACATGGACAAAAATTGAACTAGCTAGGAAAGCATGAACCATGTGATGTTTGAACTCGCAAACATCAATCGGACCGATTTGCTTGATTCCCCGGAATGAAAGAGAGAGACCTTGTAAAAGTTTTTAGGATTTCTTGATCTCATCTTCTTGATCTTCAAATTTAGTTGTCATCTTATCATATGTTGATGATGAGGGGTTTTTGTTTTGGCTGGTGAATGATAAAGATGGTGAGAGTGAGGGGGTAATGATGGTGGTGGAGAGTGTTTGTGGCAGAGGAGGAGGAGGGTGGAGATGTGGAGGAGGTGGCGGAGGAGAGGAAGTCATCATGATTGTTGTTTGAAAGCATGACCACAAAAACCCAACGTCTCTCTCTCCTAATTTTTTTCTTTTATATAAGTTAAAAGCTAATGATATATGTTTTCTATTCTTGTAATACGCAACTATAAGTTAAAAGCTAATGATATATGTTTTCTATTCTTGTATATATCATGTTCTCTTTTTTATGTTTTTCTTGGGTGTTTTTAATACTTTTATCATCTTGTATATATCATGATTCTCCTTTTTATGTTTTTCTTGGGTTTTCTGTTCAGACTTCAGATCTTAAAGACAGATTGCCTGATCGAATATCCAAATGTATAAATTAACTAATCATAATTTCAGCTCATTAAGATGAGATGTCATCTTTTTCACCATTTTCATCATCACATTTTCGCTCTTTAATATCATTGTCAGGCTCTTCACGAACGCATACCGAACATAAGTTTATGTCCGTGTTTATTCGTTAAGAAAATTCAGTTGTTCACGAGCAGTTCGTGAACACTGGCCTCGAAAACAAACGAAAGCAAGCAAATAAAAACGAACGCAAACAAACATTTAACATGAAAAAAATAAATAAAAACATTGTTGTAGTTAAATACAACACCATCAAATGATAAATTAAAACACAAGAAGTCTACTACACTATCAAATTATGAATCAAGTTTAACTAACTTAGACATAATTATCCTCAAAAATGTCTTAGAATGTCCAAATTTTAGCTATCTAGGGTTTCAAGTTTTTAATATGTTTAGATGAAATGTTTATTATTTATTATTTTTCTAATATAAACAAAGGAACACCAACGAACGTAACCGAACATATTACCGAACGTCATGAATGCAATCGAACGAATGAGACTTGTGTTCGTGTTCGTTCGCTAAGCTATCCGAACAAAATTTTTTGTTCGCGTTTGTTCGTTAAGCTACTCGAACGAACATAAACGAACTTCCCACCGAACGGTTGACAAACTGTTTGCTGAACGTTCGATCCGTTTACAGCCCTAGTCACATTCCTTTTTCCCATTTCATCCTTACATCCCTAAATCATAGAAATATTCATCTTTCTCATCCCTCTAATCTCTTGTTTATTTGAGTTGCTGCTTAGGATTGAATTGGGCGACACCACAAGGAGATGGAGGCTAGGTTCTTGCTTGGCACCGCAAGGCCACATAGGTCATGTCACACACTCTCCACTTCCATGATCCTTGGATCATACGGTGTGGGTATGGATGAGCGGCATTTATGCCTTTCCACGCCACACAGACCACACCATCCCCGGCGTTGTAGACGACGTTGATGATTGGACTTGAACTTTTCCACTGGCGTTGAAGATAAAAGCTTATCGACGTGGCGTTGGCTGATTGGGGTGGTTACTAGCCGTTCGACCCCAACGGCATTATTTAAAAAAAAAAAAAAGACTTTTTATTTAAAATATTATTTTACCCCATCTATAAAAAAACTTACCATTTTCACCTCACTCTCTTCTACCCAACTCATTCTCAACTTTCATTTTTATAAAATCTCTCAACCTTATATAAAAAATAATGAATCCACACAACCGAAACTTTGATCCGAACAACCCCTATGGTTTCGGCTTAGTTTCGGTTTTTTTATTGTTTAAATTAAGTAATTGTTTTTTAATTTAAGTTATGTATCTTTTCATTATTGTTAATTGTTATATTACTAATAATGTTATTTAAAAAAAATAATAGATAAGTATGTGTCACGTGTCGAATAACGCCCCCTGTTACACGCCCCTTCTCACAACCCACTTTTTTTCACCACGCCACTTTTCTGACACGTGCTTACTATCATCCACATATCACATGACGCTCATTTTTAAGTCCCCACACCATATAGTCTAATATGTAATTTTGACAAGTCCTTAAAGAAATTGTACTACATCTATTAAAAAGGTAATTTTACGTAATTACATTATTTAAAACATGTACAATCTTTTAAAAATATTATTAACTTTTAAACCAACTTTCCCTATAATTTTTAAATAGTCATAGTTTTTCTATACAATAATACTTTGTTCGAAAAAAATTATATTATAAAAAGCAGCATTTTATTCTCTTTAACTTAAGTATGATATTGTTGTATTTTTTTTTTAATTTAAAAAAAGTTAACATGTTAGGTGGTAACATATTATTACTTGATTAGGTGATTACATATATAGCATTACGTAATTACATAATATGTTATCTTAAGAATAATTATAACGTTCTATGATTTTGTATACACTACTATATTATAATACATTTAAGGGTTACCGAATTGTCAAAAATCATTTTTATTTACTAAACTTTTTTTTAATCTTTCAAAATTTATATGATATTTTATCAATTAATTGTTCAAACTCTTTACTAATGTTTGTATTAGTATGATGCATTCTCCTTCGTATCACATGGGCACACCTCTGGTCCACCTAATATGTGTGTGTGATTTGGCATGTAAAGTTACAACTTATCTTTTAAGGATATCAATAGTGACTAACGGAGTGAAATAATAATAATAATAATAATAATAATAATAATAATAATAATAATAATAATAAAAATAATCATAATAATAATAATAATCATAATAATAATAATAATAATAATAATAATAATAAGAATAATAATAATAATAATAATCATAATCATAATAATAATCATAATCATAATCATAATAATAATAATAATAATAATAATAATAATAATAATAATAATAATAATTGCAAAAACAGAGTACATTGAAGATTAATTAAATGCATGCTTAAATTAAAATAATGGACATATTGGTTTAATCTATTAGTTTACACAGGTAAAAGAGCATGGTTATGTGGGTAATTAACTAATGATAACGAATATTACTTGTTTACATTCTATGAAAAAGGCTGTTTGTGGACTGTGTGGGAATAAGATGATAGAAAATATGCTTATCTAATCTGTCGATCAACTTTATTGGGTTTAGCTAAAGATGATGCTACAGCAGTAAACTGGTTATTTTCTAGTTCTTATGAATATACATCATTTTACATTTAACAAAAAAACAACGTTCTAAAAATATTATTGATATATATAAAACACTTATTTTATAAGGAGTACCATTTTTCACCGTTAGATCTCTTAGATTACAATATATATCATGCAATGCCAACATCAGATACAATGTATCATGGTATAGAAAAACACTAAGTGATGGTTTTGGTAATAAAATGGAGTATCAAAAATTCATACTTTCGTATAGTTTATTATATGCACCCGTAAGCACACTATTTAGGTTCGATATACTATATTTACTTGAACATACATTATATGGATACTAAGCTCATAACACAATATTTCCGGATAATTATGATACTTCAAATGTTTTTACAACATATACACTGTTGTATGATGTATATGCGGTGTTGACCTTGATTGTGTGATCAAGTTTATTACAAAGTTAAAAGATCAGAATCCTAAATAATAGTATGTTTAGTATTATATTTGTAACCTACGTAAAGTCTAGGGATGAATTGCATCAAAACCTAAAACTAGTAACCTACATACACACATGTATGCGATGTACAGAATATGGGCACCAAAACGGATAGACGGCATCAAGGGTTGCGACGTATTGAAAGGTGACAATTTCCCTATTTAAATAGGTTTAGATTTCAACTCTTAAATACTCCATCTGTCCCATTAAAAGTGTCCTATTTTGAATTTTCCAAGTATTTATTTATAAACTTTGACCTTAAATAATTTTGTTTGTGTTAGATAATACTTGATGAAAGTTATATGATTTGAGTGTGTTTTACAATTATTTTTATCGGGTTAATTTTCATCAAGTTTTATATAACACAAAAAATATATAATTAAAGTCAAAGTTTATAAATAAAGACTTTGAAAATTCAAAATAGGGTTAATCCCTCGGTTCTTCTTGTGTGTTAGGGTTAATCCCTCGGTTCTTCTTGTTATTTTTGTTTCTTGATTGTGTGGTTGATTCATGATCTCCTAGGATCTATAATGGTATCAGAGCCAAGGATCAAGATCACGGATTTAAATCTTCAATCAAGGAATTCGATTCTTCTGTAATCGATCACAAGGAGTGATTAGTCCCGTTTTATTCATCAATCACAAGGCACAAGGGATTGCATGGAAGTAAATTGTCGTAATTAGGGTTCGATTGCGTGTTCGTTTATATCAAAGTCAACGACAAGGTTCAATCCGAAGGGGTGTTCGAATCTGTTTTAGGGCGAAATCAAGGTTGTGTTGGTTTCGTTTGTAGTGCCAGGAAGAATCTGAAGAAAATTCGGTGGCGGTTACATTGCTTCAATGAGGATGGAGACAAAGTGAACGTGCAACAGTGGTTCGTTTGGCAACATCGAATCAACTGGGAATTCCGACACAAGGGGTATGTCGCTTTTGCGCGTCGGTAGTAAGAACAAGGAGAAATCACTAAGCTATGGAAGAAGAATGTTTCTTGTTATTTATTTGTGACCGGTTTTAATGGGAAAAAGGTAGCCAACTCATAGGATGTATGCGGGCCAAGGGTTGGTGGTCAGTTTCATAATCGAGTCAGGGCCCCATTGGTAGCTCTACGGTGGGAGAAAATGGTGGTTCGAGAAGCCAAGTCATCGACAAGGAAAATATGTCTGAGGCACTTATTATCATACAAAGTATTAATGACCGTATGAGGCCGGGTTCATTGCATTTGAAGATTGGTCACAGGACCTGAAGGAAGTAACATGTTGGGCAGGATTCATGCATTGCAGGTACGTCAGAATTTGCACTGGGAGAGTTTGCGAACAGGTATGATATCGCATGGCTGAGCATGGTTGGTGTCAAAAGAGAAGATATATACGAAGGACAAAGATGCAAGGATAACAATGAAGATGAGATGCATAAAGGTTGCTATCACTTCGCATACGGTTGAAGACACCGGGTTCAAAGTTTTCCTAGGAAGAAGAAGAGTTAATTGCCATTTTAGTCCCAGAGGTTTGGTCACGTTTGCCATTTTCGTCCAAAATCACACTTTTCGACCATTTAGCCCCCAACGTTTGGTCATTTCTGCCATTTTCGTCCAAATTGCCTAACCCATTTACTTTTTAGCATCAGAGGGGGTATTTTTGAAATTTCTCAATTAAAAGGGGTAACTTGTAATTATGTTTTTCTTAATTTATATATATATATATATATATATATACATACATACATATATATATATACATATATATATATATATATAAATACACACCGATCCCCACCACCTCGTCTACTTTCTCTCATCTCTTTCTGCTTCTCTCTCTTATCTCTTTCTGCTTCTCTCTCATCTACTATCACCGCCACCACCTCCGGCCCGGAGATCCGATTAAACGACAAATCAACAACCGCTAGTGCAATCCCTAACTATTTTCCTAATGCTAATTCACTCGCCTCTAACAAATTTCTTGACAAAATTAGGGTTTTTAGATTCACACAACTTGATAATGATCTCAAATCCTTAACAGAACCAGAGATCTGGTTGCCGCTAAGATCTAAAGAGCTAAGAAGTCTACTACACTGAGAAATCACAACAACATTACCAGTGATATTAGCGTTTCCAGAGATCCGGTTTCCGCTAAGATCCGGTTGCCATTGAGTTTGTGCAGGTGACACCGGTGAAATTGCAGGCGTTGTTTCCAGCTAACCAGTTTAGTAACAGGCTAGGGTTTTGCAGAGTTGATTTGAAGAGAAGAAGCTATTGAGAATCAGTTGCATCGTCGTGAATGAAGAGTAGAGATTGAAGTAGAGTGAGAGTAAGAAAGATGTTGGTGATAATGGTATTGAGATGTTGGTGGTGGTGTTTTCTTCGCTGGTGGTGGTGGTGGTGTCGATGATTTGGGGGGTGGAGTTGATCATCATGTTGGGGGTGGTTGTTGTTGTTGGTGGTGGTAGAAGTTGATGTGTTGTTGTTGTTGAGGTTTTACAGGTGAAAACATTTGGGATTTTGGGGATTCAAGTGTTTTAGTGAGAGGGTAACTTTGATTAAGGGGTTTTCATGGTGGTTACGTTGGTGGGTTTGAGGGGTTTTCATGGTGGTGACGGTGGGGGTGGTGGCAGGTGGAAGGTAGGTGGTCCGATGGAGCAGGTTCAAGGTTGTGGTCGGGTAGGGGCGGTGCACATGGTGGTGGTTAGGTGGTTGTTGGTGATGGAGAAGACATAGAGAATGTAGAAAGAGAGAGAGAGAGAGAGAGTTACAGATGATGAAGATGATGTTATGTTCTTGCAGATGATGAAGATGATGATGATGTTTGAAGATGTATGCATTAGCCACTTTACAATTTACCCCCTTATCATTTTCAAATCTCAAAAATACCCTAAAGTGGGTAAAAAGTAACCTGGTTGGGCATTTGGGTAACTAGGTTAGGCATTTGGATGAAAATGGCAAAAAGTGACAAACGTGGGGGGCTAAATAATACCAAACTGTCATTTTGGACGAAAATGGCAAATGTGCCCAAACCTCAGGGATGATTTTGGCAATTAACTCAAAGAAGAATTCAAGTTTGAAGACTCAACCTTGGATCAACAATTAGGTGGTGAATGTTGACCTTAATTGAGTGATCAAGTTTAGTACACTCACCACGGGGCTGTGTTCTGTCACCACGGGGCGTGTTAGTTCAAGATTTGACATCTACAGCTAATGAAGGGAGAGAAATAGAAGACCACGGGGTCGTGCCAGGAGGGCACGGGGACGTGCCAAACCTCTGTTTCCTACTATAAATAGAGGTGCTTGGTTCAAGTGAAAGGCATCCCTTAGCAAACCACTTCTCTCACACTTGCCATCAGTCCACCGCTACTACAACACCAACATCCACCACCATCATCCATCTTTCATCTTTTAGAGTGTGTAGTAGTCTCGGGATCGAAGATCGATCGTAAGAGTTCTTGTCAATCAAAGGCCATGCTTGGCTAAACTCTTACATCACTTGGTGAAGACAAATCTTTTATGTATTACTTTTGATTTCCAATCTTTGGAACCCTTTAAATTGGGTATGTTTTAATGACTTTAATAACCTGTTTTTTATATTGAAGGTGAACTTTATTTAATCATTTCTTAATGTTTTGTTGATTTACTCATTCGTGTCTTTACCGTCTATATAAAACATGTTAACTTCCTTGAAGGGGGCTAGAAGGGTGTTTGGGTAAAGTTCGTGCCTCGTTCAATGTATAGATCCAGCGAGGACCTAATTCAAGCTTATTAGGAATTCCCTTGAGGCAGATAGCATCAAATCGGGGGAAGTAAGAACGACTTGTAATCCATTTTAACTTAACTACTATGAAAACTTTATCCGGCCTTGCAGGACTGTATCCCTGCTGACTCAGACCAATATGGCCGAGGGTAACGTCGCTTTCACAAGAGGGGCCTACGACTTTTCACATTAATAACTTATTTAATAATCTTTCAATAACCCGACCTTGCGGAACTGTATCCCTGTTGACTTAAGCCAATAAGTTGAGGGTAACGTCGCCTTCACAAGAGGTGCTTACAACTATAGCTAAGATAATCTCTTAAAAAGCTCAAAATGAGGAAATCATCAAAGGGTACATAAAAGAGAAGTTGGAACCAAGTGATTCCTTTTTGTCTATTTGTTTTTCCTTTCATTCACGTTTTTATTTTTACTTTATCTTTTAAAACTTTCAAAACTCTTTTTATCAAAAATTTGGTTAGATTAGACGTCAACAATAAGCCGAAATTAAAAGCACTTGTGTCCTTGGACGACCTCGGTATCTTACCATCTCTATACTACGTCTACGATGGGTGCACTTGCCCTAGCGTGTGTGGAGTGATAGTATTGTATCGTGTTCTATAAATTTAAAGCTTGATCACGAGTAAAAAGTGCTTAAAATATATATAAAATTTCCACCCACACTCACCCACTTCAAGTTTTTGGCGTTGTTGCTGGGGCCACGAGGATTTTGAGAAAGCTTAAAATTAGCGGTCTAATCAAATTTTGTACATTTTTTCAAAACTGCGCGCCCGTCTTTAAAACTTTTTAATTTTTACAGTAGGTCTTCCACGGGGCCGTGCCACTTGGCCACGCCCCCGTGCTGCAAATATCCAGTAAAACTTTTTCAAACACCCAGATACAGGCTTGCCCACGGGGCCATGCCAATACAGCACGGGGCCGTGGTCATTCTCCTATTAAATTTTATTTTGTTGTTTTCTGATCCCAAGGCTCGTTAATCTTCTGGGTATCTTCCAATACAATGGATTACTACTTAGAAGATTACAACTACTACTATATTGAGGATGATTATGAGGAACCATATTGTACCATTTGCGGTGAATCTCATTTAGTACAACATTGTTACCTTTTTCAACCGTCATCCTCATACACCACAAATGAAGAACAAAGGTTTGAGCTCCCAAAACCAAGCTTTGACTGGGATGCTAATCCGTTTGAAACATACGACACGCCACCAACAATAGTTCCCGAAGCTGAAAGCCTTATACAAAGTCTCAAGAATTTAGAACTCTTACTTAAGAGATCTCGCGAAAAGGAGGAGACCATTTGTACCAAAGAGGTAATAACCGAAGAGGAAAAATAAAAGAACCACAAAACGAAAAACCTACGAACGAACCAAACCACAAAGAAGGTAAGTCTAAAAATGATGATTTCAAAATAGAACAAAACTTTCAAGAAATTCTCGTTTTACAACCTTCTTTTGAAATCATTGTTTGATATCTTCTCATGCCAAGTTTTTGAAAGAGTTAAACACTACTACAAAAATAAAAATAAAAACGGTTAGCATTAACTTAACAAATGAACAAACTTTGCTTATCGACGCATGCCTTTTGGTCTATGCAATCCCCCGCAACATTTCAATGTTGCATGGTGGCTATCTTCCACGACATGATAGAAAAAACCATGGACGATTTTTCTATCTTTGGAGATACATTTGACCAATGCCTCCATAATCTTTAACGAATGCTATCCCGATGTGAGGAAACTAACCTCACCCTTAACTGGAAAAAATGCCATTTCATAGTAACTGAAGGAATAGTACTCCGTCATAAAATCTCAAGCGAAGGAATGGAAGTTGATCGGGCAAAAATAAATACTATTTCCCGGTTACCTCCCCCGTCCTCCGTTCGAGCCATTCGAAGTTTCCTAGGACATGCCAGATTTTATAGGCGATTTATCAAAGACTTTTCAAAAATTTCTAGACCTCTAACAAAACTACTTGATAAAGATGCCCCCTGTCACACCCCAACCGATGGCGGAATCATTGGGGTATGGCACTGAGCGAAACAGATTGTCCAGAAGCTTCCATAACAATTATTATCACTATTCAATTTATATAATACGTCCCATACCGTACCTCCAATAGCAAACAAATTATTACAGATAACATCAAGTCAAATATTATGTTCCGACAACTCAGATTTTAAATATAAAAATTGTTCAAATGCATCAAGAGACTCGATCTGCAAGATCTACAGACAACTATGCTCTAGACGCTTATTCTAAGCTTGCTTTCCTAGCAGATAAGCATCCTAATTGCCTGCCACATACGTTAAAATAAAGTCAATACATAAAATGTAAAGGTGAGCATACAAGTTTAATAATAGCATAATAGAGTTCGAAATAGTTTACGCATAACCAGCACGTACACAGAGGAAAACGAAGCATGTTAATTATTGACATGGATCTATTGATACCAATGACTGCGGGTTGACTGCCCGAGGCAGTTCGCAATACATGATTACCACCATAATCCATGCAAGTAATTGTCCTTAACAACCCCCGTGTGAACGGGTGCTGAGTCCAAACTATAGTACTATCGTCGTTAAGGCAGGTAGACAGCATTCCACGTGTAAACATAACAACAAGCATTCATTTAGTCACGTAATACATGCGGTAACGGTTAGCGTTTGAAATGATTGGGTAGTGTGTTTGATGTGATTTCGATAAGTAACGTATGTAACACCCAAAAGTGCTAAAAGCAAAAAGGGATCGAGTATACTCACAGCGGTTGATGGATTGAAGGGAGCGCTTGAGAGTAGGGTTAGCCTGAATAGTTCGATAGTATAACGATGAGTAACGCGTAACACAAATACAAGTGTTGATGGGTCGAACAGCCTGGTCGATCGAATGGTAGGTTCGATCGAACGGGTTGTTCGTTCGGTTTGACAGTCCGTTCGGACAGCCTGTTCGGTCGGTCGGTGGGCTTGATTGGTTGGGTCGTTCGAGTTGATTGTTTCTTCCTTTGTGTAGGATGTGTTTGTGTATGATGGCTTGTCCTTTTGAAGTTTTCGTTGTAGTATTCGAGAACATTGAAGTGTCCTTACCTTTCAGGTCGATCGATCGAATGGGCCGTTCGATCGGTCGGCTTAACCGATCGGTTAGGTACTTCAGTAATAAGTCCTCAGCAGGATGTCACCTGATCGGACGGCATGTTCGATCGGGTGGCACTCCAATACGTCGAACGAGTTGAAAATCGATTAAGTGTTGAAGCATAGTATCTCATGATCCGAAGAGTAATTCAAATCAAACCGTAGTTCGCTCGAACTGCACTTCGTTCAGTACTAGACTTCATGAAATTGTTAATGTGTGGGACCATGTGCTAGCCGATCGGCTAGCCTGGTCGATCGGCTAACATGTCGGATCGATTGGGCTGTTCGTTCGAACAGACTGTCCGATCAGTCAGTATCCTGACCTGGTCGGCCTGTTCGTCTAACACTTGGCTGTTCTAATTGCTTGGCGTTATATCGAGGTATTTTGACAACGAGCTGAACCATGGAACCTTCGTTCTTACTTGTTTCCCCTGCTCGGACAGGAATCACCCAAGTCCGGCCGGTGAACTGTTCGGAACGGTAGTTTGACGTTTAACCCGAAATCGGTGAACCTCATGGATAGAATCCCGAATCTCGAACCGCGCAACTACTACAGTGATTGGTGAGTGGGTTCAAGCTCCGTTTCTACCGGTTTGAAGGTATTGAGTGTAAAAGAGTTGAAAGAAAGTTGGAAAACCCATCTTTCAATCTTTTCCACCGTGAATGTGTTTAGATCTGTGGTAGATCTTTGTTTGTTTATGTGGAAATCGGTTAAATCCAAGCTATTCTTGGTGGATTGAGGCCAAAACATGAAGTTCTTCAAGAACACCATGATGACATCATCCTAGAATGCTTGAATCTTGATGATTTCACGGTTAAAAGTTAAGATTTGAAAGATAGAAAGGTGTAGGAGTGTGTATAGATCAAGAAAGTACAAGATTTAGGATGAAATCTTACCAGGATTGAGAGAAATCTGAGGAAAAGTGAAGAGCACGAGCTGGTCGGTCAGAGAGTTTCGAAAAGTGGAAAGAATGACAATGACAGGGCTATTTATAGGCTTCCCAAAGAGGAAAGGGCTGGCCGACCGGCCAGGCATCCCGATCGGACTGTCTGTCCGATCGGACGGTCTGTCCGATCGGCTAGACTGTTCGATCGGCTGAAGGCCTGATCGATCAACAGCCTGTTTCGAGTGTTCAGTGTGACGATTTCTGATATTTCGATTTCGATTGGAGATGATACGAATACGATAGAGTTTCCTATTCAAATTACTTTTAATCCCAACCACTATATCTACATACAAGCATCTATACTTCACACTATCTTTTCGCCACCATTTATCATAATTCGATTTCGATTGAGATCCGAGTTTCGATTCGACTGATCGCCACACATAAGATAAAGTAAACACGCATAGGTAACACATAAGGCACACACACACGTATAATAACCCAAAGTTGCATAATTCGAGTTTCGAGTTCAATGATGATTCGATTAGCTTGATTATTGATTAATTAACTTTATCTCATTGTTACTTTCTACCATTCACAGTCGTTTAGCGTTTCACATCGATTTGAACATTCGATCACTTTGATTAATAACACTTACTCCACATAATACAACTAACAGAAACACCAACATAGAATAGACTAACTATAGTCAAAGAAGTCAATCTTGACTTTGACTTCGACTTTGACTTTGACATTCGGTAACACGGGGTGTTATAGCCTCCCCTTGTTTAGGGAATTTCGTCCCGAAATTAGGCTGAAAGTTGTACATCACCGTGAATCACGTTTGAGAACTTTCTCTCTCTAGACTTTCACTTGAACAACCGCGGGTACTTCGCCTTCATGTCGCTTTCGAGTTCCCGAGTGAACTCTGCACCTCGTTTGCCTTCCCATTGGACTTTCACCGTAGGTATGCACGAGCGCCTGAGTTGCTTGGTTTGGCGGTCCATGATTTCGACAGGCTTCTCCACGAAGTGTAGCGTTTCGTTTACTTGAAGGTCATTGAGAGGTACTATCAGATCATGGTCAGCTAGGCACTTTCGGAGGTTCGACACATGGAAGGTGGACGTTACTAAGTTCCTCCGGTAGTTCGAGTCTGTAGGCGACTTTTCCGATCCTTTCCAGAATCTTAAAAGGTCCAACATATCGAGGTGCTAGTTTCCCTTTCTTGCTGAATCTGACCACACCCTTCCAAGGTGATACCTTTAGGAGTACGTAGTCACCAACGTCAAATTCAAGGGGCTTGCGTCTTCTATCGGCATAACTTTTCTGTCTATCCCGGGCTTTCGACAAGTTGTCCCGAATCTGGAGGACTTTGTTAGTCGTTTCTTGTAATAGCTCCGGACCGGTTAATTACGAGTGTCTGATCTCGTGCCATACAATAGGCGATCGATATCTTCTTCCGTATAGGGCCTCGAATGGTGCCATTTGGATGCTGGCATGATAACTGTTGTTGTACGAGAATTCGACTAACGGCAGGTATTTGTTCCAACTACCACCGAAGTCGATAACACACGCACGGAGCATGTCCTCAAGAGTACGGATCGTTCTCTCAGTCTGTCCGTCGGTTTGAGGATGGAATGCGGTACTTAAGTTAAGCGTCGTACCAAGAGCTGCTTGAAACGTTTCCCACAATTGCGAGGTAAACCGAGCATCACGGTCAGAGATGATGTCGCGAGGCGTACCATGATTACATATGATCTTGTCAGTGTAGATTCGGGCTAGTCGTTCTACCTTGTAGTCTTCCCGTATTGGCAAAAAAGTGGGCGGATTTGGTCAAACAATCAACGACAACCCAAATGTTGTCGTGACCTGATGACGTGGGTGGAAGCTTGGTTATGAAATCCATAGCTATACTCTCCCACTTCCATATAGGGATTGGCGGTTGTTCGAGCAAGCCAGAGGGCCTTTGATGTTCAGCCTTGACCCTAGCACAAGTCAGGCATCTTCCGACATAGAGGGCGATATCCCTTTTCATTCCCGGCCACCAGTACATGTAACGAAGATCCTGGTACATTTTGTCAGCACCGGGATGAATAGAATACCGAGATTTGTGGGCTTCATCCATTAAAATCTTTCGTAATTCGGTCCGCTTAGGGATCCAAATTCGGTCCAGAAAATAGAAGATCCCATTCGATTTGCTTACAAGCTGAGCTCCATCATGATAGATTCTCTCCTTCTTCAAGATGAGTTTATTAAAGCAAGCATGTTGGGCTTCGCGGACGAGGGTTTCGAGATCGTGTTGGGCTTGGTATTACGAATGCTGAGCAAATAACTCCGTCTGCTGAGCGCGTCGGCAACGACATTTGCCTTGCCTGGGTGATAACGGATCTCGCAGTCGTAATCCTTGAGGAGTTCTACCCATCGGCGTTGACGCATATTAAGTTCCCTCTGATTAAAGATGTGTTGTAAACTCCTGTGATCGGTGAAGATCATGCATTTGGTACCATACAGGTAGTGTCGCCATATCTTTAATGCAAAGACAACCGCGCCTAGCTCGAGATCATGGGTTGTGTAGTTCTTCTTGTGGATTTTGTGCTGTCGAGAAGCGTAAGCTATAACCTTCTCTCATTGCATGAGGACACAACCAAGGCCAAGGTTGGAAGCATCGCAGTAGACAATGAAATCGTCGCTCCCATCGGGCAATGAGAGAATAGGAGCATTGCAAAGCTTATGCTTGAGGGTTTGGAAAGCAGACTCTTGTTCGGTTCCCCAAACAAAAGACCTGTCTTTATGCGTAAGAGCGTTTAGAGGCACAGCGATCTTAGAGAATCCTTCGATAAATCGTCGATAATAACCCGCTAATCCGAGAAAAGAACGGACTTCAGACAGATTCTTTGGTGTAATCCAACTCTTAACTGCTTCAATCTTCGCAGGGTCGACATGGATACCTTGACTATTCACGATGTGACCCAGAAAACTGAACCTCTACTAACCAGAATTCGCACTTGGAGGACTTGGCATAGAGTTGATTCCCCTGGAGTAACTCGAGAACCAAACGTAGATGTTGCGCGTGTTCGGCTTTCGATTTGGAATAAATCAAGACATCGTCGATGAACACGATGACGAAACGGTCAAGATAAGGCTTACACACGCGATTCATCAGATCCATGAAAACCGCGGGTGCGTTGGTTAAACCAAAAGGCATAACAATGAACTCATAGTGGCCGTAACGAGTGCGAAAAGCGGTTTTGGGTATATCTTCTTCCTGAATACGCAATTGATGATAACATGAGCGTAGATCGATCTTTGAGAAACACGTAGCACCTTGTAACTGATCAAACAAATCGTCGATGCGAGGTAGAGGGTATCGGTTCTTGATGGTCAGCTTATTCAATTCCCGGTAGTCGATACGCATCCTGAACGACCCATCCTTCTTTTTGACGAAAAGGACTAGTGCGCCCCATGGAGAGGTGCTCGGGTGAATAAAGCCTTTCTCAAGTAACTCCTGGAGTTGGTTCAAGAGTTCCCGCATCTCGGATGGCGCGAGTCGATAAGAGGCTTTGGCTAGGTTAGCTCCAGAAATGAGGTCGATGCAGAAGTCGATATCACGACTGGGCGGTAATCCGGGAAGATCATCAGGGAACACCTGAGGAAATTCACGGACCACTGGAACTTCTCTGATTTCTGTCTTCCTTTTCTTTTCCTTCTCCGCTACTACGATGTTAGCCAAGAAAGCTCTGTATTCCTTGCGGAGATACTTGCTAGCTTGGACACACGACATGAGCTTGAGACCTTTCGAAGCAGTTTCACCGTACACACATAATAAATCACCATTTGCGAGCGAGAATCGAATCATTTTGTCAAAGCACACAACTTCAGCATGGTTTTCGCGTAGAAAGTCCATGCCTACTATGATGTCAAAACTTCCGAGCTGCATCAGAATAAGGTCGATTGGGAAGACGTGATTGTTGAGCTCGAGAGTACAATCACGAAGAACAGAATTAACGGCGACAGTTCTTCCAGTAGCGACTTCAACTTCGAATGACGAGGGGAGATAAGAATGCTTACGACTAAGGAGCTTCTCGAATTGAAATGACCCAAAGCTGTTATCGGCTCCGGTATCAAACAAACATGATGCATAAATACCATTCACAAGGAACGTACCATTAACCACGTTGTTGTCAGCCTGGGCTTGACGAGCATTGATGTTGAAGGTTCTGGCGCGTGCTGCTTATTGCTGCTGCTGAGGCTGCTGCTGCTGCTGCTGGGGTTCTTGCTTCACAACCCTGTTCGGACACATGTTTGCAAAGTGGTTAGGGTCACCGCATGCAAAGCAGACTCGAGCGTTGATCGCGAGTGCTTGAGTTGCGTGTTGGCCTTGCGGGGCTGGAAGTAGAGCTTGATGAGCAGTGGCTTGAACTGGGGCTTGACGAGGACCATAGCGACAATTGGCAGTAAAATGGTCGTACAAATTGCAATGAGCGCAGAAACGACAGGCAAGACCCACCGGATGATGATATGAGCATGTCGGGCAGAGCGGGTGGGGACCT
This sequence comes from Helianthus annuus, assembly GCF_002127325.2. NCBI lineage: Eukaryota > Viridiplantae > Streptophyta > Magnoliopsida > Asterales > Asteraceae > Helianthus > Helianthus annuus. The sequence goes on from NC_035440.2 coordinate 128,392,256, forward strand.
GTGTAAGCACGCTTTGCGGGCGGCGCTTGATTAACTGGTGTTGGTCGAGGATGTGACTGCTGCTGAGCCGGTACGGCTTGTAGAGGAGCAGCAGTGGTTGTGACAGCACAGTTCTTGTTGCTGGAGCTGCTGTTGTTGTGCTTCTTCTTGCAGCGTGATGACTTGGATGGTTGAGCAGTGGTGGTGTCGGCGGTCGATGCAGTGGTGGCTTGATGTAGAGACTTGGAGGGCTTATCCCAGAAACCAGCTTTTACTCGCTTGTCATTGATCTCGGCGGCAAGCAAGTAAGTTTCCTCGATTGATGAGGTTTTCGCGTCGTGAACAAAATCGGCAACACAATCGGGTAGAGCTCGAATATACTTCTTGATGGCCATGTCTGACGTCTTGATTTGATCGGGACAGATTATGCTAAGCTGCTTAAAGCGAGCTGTCAAGGTAGCGTTGTCTCCATCCTTCTGCTTGATGTTTTAAAACTCGTCCTCCAGCTTTTGGCGTTCATGGGGAGGGCAGAATTCGTCCATCATGATGGCTTTCAGCTCTTCCCAAGTCAGCTCATAAGCTGCATCATTCCCGCGTTTGTTTCATTCGGCCGTCCACCAGTCTAGAGCTCGGGACTGGAAAACGCCGGTCGCATTTAAGGTACGGAGATTTTCCGGACAGCCGCTTTGGCGCAAAGTGACTTCGACCAAATCAAACCATTGAAACATGGCGGTAGGGCCATCTTCTCCGGTAAACTCTTTTGGTCCGCATGCCTTGAACTATTTGAAGCTGAAAAGAGTCTTGTTAGCATCTTTAGGAGCTTCGGTTCTCAACTCCTAAGAAGATTTGCTGACGTTTTCATAGACATCACTCACAGCTTTTGCCACTTTCTTGGCGATGATAGCAGCAAGACGTCTGTCTCTCTTTTCTTGGCGGGTAAGCGGGGTTCGGTGTCCGGATGACGACATGGTCTGCAACAGACATCGTCGTAGGTCTCAGACACATCAAAATCGAATCTCACCTCACACGTCTACTACTTACTAAAGCTCATGAACACGTCGAAACATGTATCACATAAACTCATAAGCACATAATCACAGATTCACGTAGTCACAGAAGCACATAAGCACGTAGAACACAGAGACATATAAACACAGAAGCACATTCCAATTTAATCACAGAGGTAGTCAGAATACAGAAACCTATCATTCAAAGCTCGCGTGTTGTTCGCGTATAGCGATCGCGTATAGCAAGTCGAGTATAGTATAAACGTATCTCGTAGCATAATGTCGTTTAGATTTGTAGCGACTTGTTAGCGTATTGAGTTAGAAGAGCAATGCGAGTCATGTGTGTCAATCGAAGTGATAGCAAAAATCGAATAATTCTCAAAAATTTAAACACATAAACAGGTAATTACACATAAAACACATAAAATCAACGAATCGTCAGAGTGACAACTGCCGACTCAGAAATACAAAAAAATCGAGAATTAGATCGTCTGCGGCTACTAGACATCGACTACACAAAGCGATTCGACTATTCTTAATAGACTTGTCGTCACATTTCGACTTCCGGGATCGTGCTTTTGCCTCGATTCTTGGGCATTCAGCACGTATTCCCTAGGTCATACTCGTGAGTTCAGGTCGTTGGAGTCCGTCGAGGCTTTGGTGAGATGAGTAAAAGTTGGAATAAGTTGCCAAGGTTTGGGTTTCACCCCTGGCTTAGCAATTTCTTCCTTGTTTTAGTGAAATTGAGGAGATTATTCATCAATATATAGATTCCACTCCTGATTTGGTATAATTCTCCTCGTTCGTTATTGAAAAAGTAATGAAGAAACTCTTTGATAAGTTGGTAAAACAATACCGAGCAAGTAACTTAGTCGAGAGTTTGTGGTTTTCACACCTAATCTTGACTAAATTGCTTGGCTCTATTTGAAAATTCGAGTGCAGTGATAGCGAAGAATAGCAGGATTTAGCATATACGCTTGGTCTGTTGGTTCCTAACTATAGTCTAGGTCTCTAAGACAGCGACCCGGACTAGGTCGTGTCTAGCCTAATTCCCTATAGTTATGGCTCTAATACCAATCTGTCACACCCCAACCGATGGCGGAATCATCGGGGCATGGCACTGAGCGAAACAGATTGTCCAGAAGCTTCCATAACAATTATTATCACTATTCAATTTATATAATATGTCCCATACCGTACCTCAAATAGCAAACAAATTATTACAGATAACATCAAGTCAAATATTCTGTTCCGACAACTCAGATTTTAAATATAAAAATTGTTCAAATGCATCAAGAGACTCGATCTGCAAGATCTACAGACAACTATGCTCTAGACGCTTATTCTAAGCTTGCCTTCCTAGCAGATAACCATCCTAATTATCTGCCACATACGTTAAAATAAAGTCAATACATAAAATGTAAAGGTGAGCATACAAGTTTAATAGTAGCATAATAGAGTTCGAAATAGTTTACGCATAACCAGCACGTACACAGAGGAAAACGAAGCATGTTAATTATCGACATGGATCTATCGATACCAATGACTGTGGGTTGACTGCCCGATGCAGTTCGTAATACATGATTACCACCGTAATCCATGCAAGTAACTGTCCTTAGCAAACCCCGTGTGAACGGGTGCTGAGTCCAAACTATAGTACTATCGTCGTTAAGGCAGGTAGACAGCATTCCACGTGTAAACATAACAACAAGCATTCATTTAGTCACGTAATACATGCGGTAACGGTTAGCGTTTGAAATGATTGGGTAGTGTGTTTGATGTGATTTCGATAAGTAACGTATGTAACACCCAAAAGTGCTAAAAGCAAAAAGGGATCGAGTATACTCACAGCGGTTGATGGATTGAAGGGAGCGCTTGAGAGTAGGGTTAGCATGAATAGTTCGATAGCATAACGATGAGTAACGCGTAACACGAATACAAGTGTTGATGGGTTGAACAGCCTAGTCGATCGAATGGTAGGTTCGATCGAACGGGTTGTCTGTTCGGTTTGACAGTCCGTTTGGACAGCCTGTTCGGTCGGTCGGTGGGCTTGATTGGTTGGGCTGTTCGAGTTGATTGTTTCTTCCTTTGTGTAGGATGTGTTTGTGTATGATGGCTTGTCCTTTTGAAGTTTTCGTTGTAGTATTCGAGAACATTGAAGTGTCCTTACCTTTCAGGTCGATCGATCGAATGGGCCGTTCGATCGGTCGGCTTAACCGATCGGTTAGGTACTTCAGTAATAAGTCCTCAGAAGGATGTCACCTGATCGGACGGCATGTTCGATCAGGTGGCACTCCAATACGTCGAACGAGTTGAAAATCGATTAAGTGTTGAAGCATAGTATCTCATGATCCGAAGAGTAATTCAAATCAAACCGTAGTTCGCTCGAACTGCACTTCGTTCAATACTAGACTTCATGAAATTGTTAAAGTGTGGGACCATGTGCTAGCCGATCGGTTAGCCTGGTCGATCGGCTGACATGTCGGATCGGTTGGGCTGTTCGTTCGAACAGCCTGTCCGATCGGTCAGTATCCTGACCTGGTCGGCCTGTTCGTCTAACACTTGGCTGTTCTAATTGCTTGACGTTATATCGAGGTATTTTGACAACGAGCTGAACCATGGAACCTTCGTTTTTACTTGTTTCCCCTGCTCGGACAGGAATCACCCAAGTCTGGCCGGTGAACTGTTCGGAACGGTAGTTTCACGTTTAACCCGAAATCGGTGAACCTCGTGGATAGAATCCCGAATCTCGAACCGCGCAACTACTACAGTGATTGGTGAGTGGGTTCAAGCTCCGTTTCTACCGGTTTGAAGGTATTGAGTGTAAAAGAGTTGAAAGAAAGTTGGAAAACCCATCTTTCAATCTTTTCCACCGTGAATATGTTTAGATCTGTGGTAGATCTTTGTTTGTTTATGTGGAAATCGTTTAGATCCAAGCTATTCTTGGTGGATTGAGGCCAAAACATGAAGTTCTTCAAGAACACCATGATGACATCATCCTAGAATGCTTGAATCTTGATGATTTCACGGTTAAAAGTTAAGATTTGAAAGATAGAAAGGTGTAGGAGTGTGTATAGATCAAGAAAGTACAAGATTTAGGATGAAATCTTACCGGGATTGAGAGAAATCTGAGGAAAAGTGAAGAGCAGGAGCTGGTCGGTCAGAGAGTTTCGAAAAGTGGAAAGAATGACAATGACAGGGCTATTTATAGGCTTCCCAAAGAGGAAAGGGCTGGCCGACCGGCCAGGCATCCCGATCGGACTGCCTGTCCGATCGGACGGTCTGTCCGATCGGCTAGACTGTTCGATCGGCTGAAGGCCTGATCGATCAACCGCCTGTTTCGAGTGTTCGGTGTGACGATTTCTGATATTTCGATTTCGATTGGAGATGATACGAATACGATAGAGTTTCCTATTCAAATTACTTTTAATCCCAACCACTATATCTACATACAAGCATCTATACTTCACACTATCTTTTCGCCACCATTTATCATAATTCGATTTCGATTGAGTTCGATTGAGATCCGAGTTTCGATTCGACTGATCGCCACACATAAGATAAAGTAAACACGCATAGGTAACACATAAGGCACACACACACGTATAATAACCCAAAGTTGCATAATTCGAGTTTCGAGTTCAATGATGATTCGATTAGCTTGATTATTGATTAATTAACTTTATCGCATTGTTACTTTCTACCATTCACAGTCGTTTAGCGTTTCACATCGATTTGAACATTCGATCACTTTGATTAATAACACTTACTCCACATAATACAACTAACAGAAACACCAACATAGAATAGACTAACTATAGTCAAAGAAGTCAATCTTGACTTTGACTTTGACATTCGGTAACACGGGGTGTTACACCCCCTTCATCTTCAACAAGGAGTGCAATGTAGCTTTTCTTGCACTAAAAGAAATGCTAATCAACGCGCCAATCATGATAGCACCCAATTGGAAATTACCTTTTGAAATCATGTGTGATGCGAGTGACTTTGCAGTTGGAGCCATCTTAGGACAATGAAAAGAAAAACATTTTCACCCAATATACTATGCAAGTAAAACTTTTAACGATGCCCAAGAAAATTATACAGCTACCGAAAAAGAGTTACAAGCCGTAGTATTTGCTTTTGATAAATTTCGTTCCTATCTTGTGCTTTCTAAAACAATAGTCTATATGGACCATGCCGCCATTCGATACCTTTTCAACAAAAAGAGGCCAAACTACATTTGATTCGGTGGATTCTTCTCCTCCAAGAATTCGATATTGAAATAAAAGATAAACGAGGAGCTGAAAACACCGCCGCCGATCACTTATCTCATTTAGAAGATCCCGCTTTGGAGCTAACTCGGGAAGAGCTCATCAATTAAAAGTTCTCCACCGAATCCTTAGAAATTGTCAAATATTAAGAAGAACCATGGTACGCCGACTATGCTAACTATCTAGCTAGTGGCATTTTAGTCAAAGGATGGTCACTTCATCAAAGAAAAAAAATTCTTTGTCGATGTTAAACACTATTTTTGGGAAGATCTATATCTTTTTAGAATATGTGCCGACCAACTTATCCGAAGGTGCATCCATGGTCAAGAAGCAAGAAAGATTCTTCGCCATTGTCACGAAGGACCATATGGAGGACATCATGGAGCAACGAGCATAGCACGTAAGGTATTCGATTCAGGATTTTATTGGCCAACCATCCATAAGATGCACACAATTTAATTAAAACATGTGACGCATGCCAACGAACAGGTAACATCTCATCAAGAAATGAAATGCCTCAAAATGGCATTCTTATTTGTGAAATCTTTGATGTTTGGGGTATGGATTTTATGGGACCTTTCCCACCGTCAAAAGGGAACAAATGTATTCTTGTGGCAGTCGATTACATGTCCAATTGGGTCGAAGCCGAAGCTCTTCCAACTAATGATGGGGGAGTTGTGGTAAAATTCCTAAAAACGATTATTCTCTCATTTCGGCACTCCAAAATGACTTATCAGTGATAGAGGTACCCATTTTTGCATTTATCAATTAAACAAAATATGGAGTCTATCACCGTCTTTCAACCGTCTACCATCCTCAAACCAACGGTCAAGCCGAAGTAACCAATCGAGGGTTAAAAATAATTTTAGAGAAAACCCGTGGGTCAAAATAGAAAAGATTGGGCAGATAAATTAGATGCTTTATGGGCCTTTCGAACAGCCTATAAAACACCAGTAGGCACTACCCCATATAAGCTCGTCTATGGAAAAAATTGTCACCTACCAGTACAAATTGCACACAAAGCATACTGGGCAACGTAAACTTAGACCAAGAAACTTCCGGTAAAAATCGATTTTATCAGTTAAATTGAAACACCCTAACATGCTTTAACTGAAAAGACGCAGCGGAAAATACGTACCATAAAATTTCTTTCATTATGAATGTATTAACATACTTGAAGTTCATTCTTAAGGTGACACATTTACAATCAATACAACAATCGGACCCATTTACAAAATAAAAACATAAACTAAGTTTACTAAATTAGCTATCCAAGCATTCCCGTACAATCTAACTTGTGACTCGGTCTTCGATCTCTACGCCTCGGTAATCCTTTGGGACTCGTACAACCTACACTTACCATACAATTTCAAATGTTAGTACACATTATGAATATAACAATATTCATAGGCTTTCACTTTCCATTCCGTAATCCTTTGCATTTAGGCATTTCCGTCTGAGTATCCACTCCCTTGTGAGACTTCAACATTCTATCTGCATTATTCTACATTCTCAAGATACACTGTCATTAACGTCAATACTCAATCGTATTGAAGACATACGAGCATGCTAACTTACATACTGGCATACAGATGTACATACACACTTGCATGCATACATAAAACGAATCATAACTACTCATGCGTATACCCTCACTCACACGTACATATGCTTACATAAATACATAAATACATTCATCCATACCTATTTACTCGTACATACCTCTTACCTAATTCCCATCAATTACTGCCGTATCATAAATACAAACCTTCGTATTCATACTCACTCTTATTCCTGCTTATTTATTTATTAAACGTATAGGAATAAAGTTAAACCTTTACATGCATATCCAATACTTAGTTCATTACCCTGCATACTCGCTCCCACATCCCTACCTTACTCTTCCCATCATAAACGCAATTTAAGTGTCATTTGGGTATGTTTCGGGTCTTAAGAAGGAGTTCCATACTCACCCATAACTTACATAACCGTTTGGTAGGGTTGAGTAACATTATAAATGCTTAACGAGGCTTGGAATGAGTTCACGGGGTCCGAAATCGAAGGAAAAACAAGGAACTGCATAAACTACATATTTGCATCAGCCCTCCACCGTAAGCTACGGTGGCTACCGTAGCTTACGGTGGCCCCCAAAACCCTACGGCGGCTTTAAACTGCCTTACGGCAGAAATAAGGTTCCAGCTCCCACCGTAGCTTACGGTGGCACCGTAAGCTACGGTGGTGCCCAGATCAGCACCCCACTTTTACACTAAAATTCGCATAACTTGCTTGTTTTTGATCCGTTTTACCCGATTCTTTTTCCTACGCGACCGTAATTTAATTCCCCATCACATAGAGTAAAAATCCAATATATGGACTACCTAACTTTATGACTTTTAAGCCTTCGGCTTATTACCCTTTTACCAAATTTTGACCCGTTCATGCATATATCAATATAACTTGTTTTCAATTGTCCGTAAAACCTTTCCCTACATTTTAGACTAAGAATCCTTGCCTCGGGTCCATATTCTTTACGAATTTCATTACCACTACCTTACTTATACATAATTATTCGACCCGTTTAGTCCCACAAACTACCTTCAACTATCTATATCATTACTTATCTTAATACTTTCAATTATTCCATACCGTACATAGCTTCCCTCCATTTACAAACAAGAAAGTCCTTATGTATACTAAGAAGTGAGTCGAAAGTCACTTACCTTGAGCGTCCGTTTTCTCGTTGGCTTCCTTGTCCCCTCTTGACCCTTTTGTCCTTCTTGCTTGAGTCCATTTCCACATGATCCCTAATGCTTTCGTGTCACCGCAATCACATCCTTGTTAGTGTACACGATTTTGCATATAAATGATCATATCAAAAGCATAGCTCACATTTGACGTTCATGGTCAAGTCTAATAAACATAAAGCATACATCCAAAATCACATCTTTTCAAACTCATGTAATCCATCATGTCAACGCATAAAACGCATATTAATTTAGCACATACCATACGACACTATATACTTTTCATACTTATGATACAAATGTACTTACAACCACATGATCACATAATCATACTCGCATACACATTTTCTTACATATACTTTCACATGTAATTGTTTTATGGTTCTACATTTGATAATATAATCCATGGTATTAATACGACATAACTTCCGACATTATTACTTATAAATTAACTATTTGTTTCACATATCATGCGCATTCACTCTTAATTACCATGATTCGAGCGCATCAAATACAAGGCGAGCATTACACCATTCAAGCACAAGATACAAGTTCCTAATACCTAATCTTTATCGAAACATACATTCTTCCGAATACTCATACGAATTCTATCTAAAGCACACTATTCAAGTTAGTTTGCTACTAACCTCGTCTTTCCACCACTCATTCATAATCTCAAGCTGTTTCATATAATTCTCATATCCAAACGTCACTTAGACATTTCATCAAACACTTGGTGGGTGTACCATTAATTAAGCATAGTGTACAAGTATCATTTGCATAACATGACCAATCCATATCAATATCACCAAGAACATCAAATTCAATAGAATTTCACATAACTTCTCTTCTAATTCAGTTCTAACTAACAATTTATCAATATAAACAATCATCATACATACCCTCAACCAATTTCGCACTTTACAACTCATACTCATTCTATTCTAAGTGGGTTTCCACTCCCAACATTGATTTAATCAATTTTAAGCATTCATAATGTTCTAGATGGTGATCTTAGCTCAATATTATGCTAATTTCATATAAACTCATGGAATTTCTTGAAACCCAACATATTCAAGATCATCAAACTATCAGATTCTTCTTACCTTCAGCTTTAATAGGCCTAGATGATCAAGAAATCATTGACATGCATGAGTAACAGCCACGATTAGGGCTTCAATTGGCTGGATTTGAGTGATTAGAAGGGTTTCCCTTCCCTTCCTTGGCTCTGTCGTCGAACACACACACACACACGCCTGATGTGTGTGTGTTTTGTTCTTGTTTTCATTTTATCATTCAAACTTTCTTAATTTGTCACCATTAGTCCCTTAAGTTCATGACACCATCATATTTGGCTTTAATTTCATTCCTTTACTTATTTAACTAGGTTTACTAACCCAGTTATTATACCTCATTTTGTTAAACATGATAACAGACTAGCAAATTAATAATTCGGTTTTGGGGTGTTACAAGTCTACCCCCCTTAAATGAGGTTTCGTCCCCGAAACCTTTCTCATTCGAACTAGACCAAATCTACTCTTTCCCTTTTAGGTTGTTCATTCTCAATACTTACTCTAACCTAAACGCATTCGGGATCTTGGCAAAGGTTTTATTCATGCATAAACGTAATTGTACACATCATTCCTATGCCCGCATATTAAGTAAATTACTTTCATAATTATACTTATGTCAGACTCTGCTCCAGAGCTCTTATTAGTGTCTTTTACTTTATATGATTTATTTCATTTTATTATTATATCACATACATTACTTCATTCTGTTCACCACGAGCAAACCCTATCATCCCATTACTAACGTTCCTTCTACTTATATTCACATTCATAAAAAGGTCGACGTATCATTATACGCATACCATAAACATTCGATATACCAATTCTTACTTATAATCACAAGCTAAACGTTTCACTAACCTCGTTTCCATTGCATAATCCGACTGCCTACGACCCGACCCGAACCAACCCAATACTCATTGTGAGTCATGCGATACCTGGGTTGATTGTATTTGTTCCTTTGTTAAGCTTCCACTTAAATGCGTTCTTTCAACAATGTCTTGTTCAAGTGAACATGGCCAACAAGCCTAGCATCAAGTTAGTATTTCCAACGATACTTACTGTCTTGTATAATCTATCATAATTTCCACTGTTACATTCAACTTTATTCAGAGATAATGTTCATTGTATCTCCTTATTTATATATAAATTCTTTCTCGATTCCTTTTTCAAAACATTAGTACGTTCAACCTGTTTAAACAGGTCAATACATGACCATTACCTAACATGTCTATTCTGTTGGTTGACCCACTCCTGACGGTTCAATACATAACCATTCTTTCTCAGATCTCTAACTTATTAGTCGACTTTTGCAGTTTGACTCTTTAAAGTCAACCCGGTACTTCTTACTAATCATAGACGTATTAGAGTATTCGTTCATAACTTTCCCTTCCATTCTTGCATACTTGCAAGGACTTCATTTCCACATATTATTATTAATTTGCAAGATTTTAACCCACTTCCGCCCCTACTTAAATCATTTGTCTAAGTCGTAGATGTCATTCATCCCGACTCCCAAGAGCTAATTAATGATATGTCTAGTGCATAACTTATCTTAGAGCTTATTTCTTTCGCCTAAAGTTTCTTGCTACTGCATCAGCCTTTATCTGTTTTATCTACTTGACAAGTCAACTACCTTATGCTATCTTGCTATTACTTGCTTGAATATCTATCAATTTACTTTGGTTGACTTTTCAAAATTTCAATCGTAATTACATTCTGACCTACACTTAACTATTAGCCAATTCTGTCATAAATTAAAACACTTTACTTACCTCGATTTCATTCCATACTACATCGACCCGTAAATCAGATCTGTCCACATTCTTCACGAGTACTAGCCGTACCAGACTAGATTTCATTCATCCATGTAATGTGCCTCCACTCGTACGCATTCCTTCCACCAATTTTGTTGGTTTGATCACATCAAAGATTCTAACATTATCATCAAGAATTTAGCAGTTAGTACATTTCATTTCTCACACGAAACTTTTTCATTCTAGTTACTTAATTCGTTAACCTTCATAATTTGATCTTTCAAGGCCAACTGACATTTCTTATTTATCGTAGATGCGTTGAGGTACACATCCGTGCTTCCTTCCATTCATGCTTACTTGCAAAGTCATTCATTACATTACTTCGGTACTCATGACCAAGCTTACCCTTCTCATTCATACTTAAATTATTGTCTGGGTCGTAGCCCGCCCTACATTATGACTCCTACGGATCGATTACTAACACATTTAACACATAACAGGTTTAAAACTTCTTTCTTTCATTTTAAAACTTAGGTTTGTGTGTGTCCATTACGACCATTCCTTTGTTCATTTACTTTACATTTACTCATAGAACTCATTTGACATGACTACGGTCAATTATTGACACAATTCTGATGTGGGTAAATTTTATCTTTTATATATTTTAAATCCGTCTTGCGGATTCAAATGTAACATCCATACCTTTACTACTTCTATGTTTTGAATCCGTCTAACGGTTTCTAACCTACCATTTACACATTTTCTTCCTTCTACGATTTGAATCCGTCTCGCAGATTCAAGCATATCATTCCTGCATTTCATTCCTTGAATCCGTCTTGCGGATTCAAACATTCCATTCGAGCCTTTCATTCCTTGAATCCGTCTCGCGGATTCTAACGCATCATTCATACTTTCATTTCTTTCATGTTTCGAATCCGTCCCGCAAATTCTAACATATCTTTCATATTTTCATTTCTGAAAGTTTTACATTTCTCTTCACCCCCACGTTCACCTACAACCTAGTTCTAACGGACATACCTGTAACAATTATCACGGTCTCACGAACGTCACACGTTTCTTGTGTACTGGCCAGGTACACAATCCACATACTAATTTCGTGTCTTCGCGAAATCGCCACCTTATGTTCGATGAATTGAGTTTCGGCACGTGTAACATTTCCAAAACTTCCTTACCATATCATTATTATATTTCATTTAAAATTTTCTTTCTCTTGCTTAATTCTTCCATTTCATGCACCCATAAGCTAAATCTACGTACCTCGGTCAATATGTCATATTACATACCTTGGTGTCGGCGCTAGACCGCATTTACAAATCATCCTTTCCAAGCAATCATGCTGACCTTACACATAACATACTGTCAGTTATCTTCAAATACATACTTAAGCACATACTTACCTTGGCTTCTGCCTTTAGATCTTGATCGAGTCTTAGATTGTACGGGTCCTTGGTCACGAGAGCACACCGGTTTGAGTTCAAGTATTTATCTCCTTCTACTTGATTCTCTCAAACCCGGGCTCTGATACCAACTTGAAACACCCTAACGTGCTTTAACTGAAAAGACGCAGCGGAAAATACGTACCATAAAATTTCTTTCATTATGAATGTATTAACATACTTGAAGTTCATTCTTAAGGTGACACATTTACAATCAATACAACAATCGGACCCATTTACAAAATAAAAACATAAACTAAGTTTACTAAATTAGCTATCCAAGCATTCCCGTACAATCTAACTTGTGACTCGGTCTTCGATCTCTACGCCTCGGTAATCCTTTGGGACTCGTACAACCTACACTTACCATACAATTTCAAATGTTAGTACACATTATGAATATAACAATATTCATAGGCTTTCACTTTCCATTCCGTAATCCTTTGCATTTAGGCATTTCCGTCTGAGTATCCACTCCCTTGTGAGACTTCAACATTCTATCTGCATTATTCTACATTCTCAAGATACACTGTCATTAACGTCAATACTCAATCGTATTGAAGACATACGAGCATGCTAACTTACCTACTGGCATACAGGTGTACATACACACTTGCATGCATACATAAAACGAATCATAACTACTCATGCGTATACCCTTACTCACACGTACATATGCTTACATAAATACATAAATACATTCATCCATACCTATTTACTCGTACATACCTCTTACCTAATTCCCATGAATTACTGCCGTATCATAAATACAAACCTTCGTATTCATACTCACTCTTATTCCTGCTTATTTATTTGTTAAACGTATAGGAATAAAGTTAAACCTTTACATGCATATCCAATACTTAGTTCATTACCCTGCATACTCGCTCCCACATCCCTACCTTACTCTTCCCATCATAAACGCAATTTAAGTGTCATTTGGGTATGTTTCGGGTCTTAAGAAGGAGTTCCATACTCACCCATAACTTACATAACCGTTTGGTAGGGTTGAGTAACATTATAAATGCTTAACGAGGCTTGGAATGAGTTCACGGGGTCCGAAATCGAAGGAAAAACAAGGAACTGCATAAACTACATATTTGCATCAGCCCTCCACCGTAAGCTACGGTGGCTACCGTAGCTTACGGTGGCCCCCAAAACCCTACGGCGGCTTTAAACTGCCTTACGGCAGAAATAAGGTTCCAGCTCCCACCGTAGCTTACGGTGGCACCGTAAGCTACGGTGGTGCCCAGATCAGCACCCCACTTTTACACTAAAATTCGCATAACTTGCTCGTTTTTTATCCGTTTTACCCGATTCTTTTTCCTACGCGACCGTAATTTAATTCCCCATCACATAGAGTAAAAATCCAATATATGGACTACTTAACTTTATGACTGTTAAGCCTTCGGCTTATTACCCTTTTACCAAATTTTGACCCATTCATGCATATATCAACATAACTTGTTTTCAATTGTCTGTAAAACCTTTCCCTACATTTTAGACTAAGAATCCTTGCCTCGGGTCCATATTCTTTACGAATTTCATTACCACTACCTTACTTATACATAATTATTCGACCCGTTTAGTCCCACAAACTACCTTCAACTATCTATATCATTACTTATCTTAATACTTTCAATTATTCCATACCGTACATAGCTTCCCTCCATTTACAAACAAGAAAGTCCTTATGTATACTAAGAAGTGAGTCGAAAGTCACTTACCTTGAGCGTCCGTTTTCTCGTTGGCTTCCTTGTCCCCTCTTGACCCGTTAGTCCTTCTTGCTTGAGTCCATTTCCACATGATCCCTAATGCTTTCGTGTCACCGCAATCACATCCTTGTTAGTGTACACGATTTTGCATATAAATGATCATATCAAAAGCATAGCTCACATTTGACGTTCATGGTCAAGTCTAATAAACATAAAGCATACATCCAAAATCACATCTTTTCAAACTCATGTAATCCATCATGTCAACGCATAAAACGCATATTAATTTAGCACATACCATACGACACTATATACTTTTCATACTTATGATACAAATGTACTTACAACCACATGATCACATAATCATACTCGCATACACATTTTCTTACATATACTTTCACATGTAATTGTTTTATGGTTCTACATTTGATAATATAATCCATGGTATTAATACGACATAACTTCCGACATTATTACTTATAAATTAACTATTCGTTTCACATATCATACGCATTCACTCTTAATTACCATGATTCGAGCGCATCAAATACAAGGCGAGCATTACACCATTCAAGCACAAGATACAAGTTCCTAATACCTAATCTTTATCGAAACATACATTCTTCCGAATACTCATACGAATTCTATCTAAAGCACACTATTCAAGTTAGTTTGCTACTAACCTCGTCTTTCCACCACTCATTCATAATCTCAAGCTGTTTCATATAATTCTCATATCCAAACGTCACTTAGACATTTCATCAAACACTTGGTGGGTGTACCATTAATTAAGCATAGTGTACAAGTATCATTTGCATAACATGACCAATCCATATCAATATCACCAAGAACATCAAATTCAATAGAATTTCACATAACTTCTCTTCTAATTCAGTTCTAACTAACAATTTATCAATATAAACAATCATCATACATACCCTCAACCAATTTCACACTTTACAACTCATACTCATTCTATTCTAAGTGGGTTTCCACTCCCAACATTGATTTAATCAATTTTAAGCATTCATAATGTTCTAGATGGTGATCTTAGCTCAATATTATGCTAATTTCATATAAACTCATGGAATTTCTTGAAACCCAACATATTCAAGATCATCAAACTATCAAATCCTTCTTACCTTCAGCTTTAATAGGCCTAGATGATCAAGAAATCATTGACATGCATGAGTAACAGCCACGATTAGGGCTTCAATTGGCTGGATTTGAGTGATTAGAAGGGTTTCCCTTCCCTTCCTTGGCTCTGTCGTCGAACACACACACACACACGCCTGATGTGTGTGTATTTTATTCTTGTTTTCATTTTATCATTCAAACTTTCTTAATTTGTCACCATTAGTCCCTTAAGTTCATGACACCATCATATTTGGCTTTAATTTCATTCCTTTACTTATTTAACTAGGTTTACTAACCCAGTTATTATACCTCATTTTGTTAAACATGATAACAGACTAGCAAATTAATAATTCGGTTTTGGGGTGTTACATAAATGAATTAGATGAAATGAGAAATCAAACATACTCCAACTCCGAAATTTATGAGGAACGCATAAAAATCTTACATGACAAAATAAGCAAACCTAAAGAATTTCAGGAGGGAGATCAAGTGCTCTTGTTTGACTCAAGACTTCAGTTATTTCCTTGAAAACTCAAGTGTAAGTGGTCAAGACCTTTTTCCATTACCCAAATCTTTCCATATGGCACCGTAGAAATTAAGCCTCCGAACGGTGAACTTTTCAAGGTAAAAGGACAAAGGCTTAAGCTTTATAGAGGCTTTCTTGAGGATGAGGAAGTTTAGATAACACTCCAAGAGGTAGATAAGTGATTGGGAACAACCAAATGTTAATTGTAAATATGCATGTTTCTCTTTTTAATCATATTGTAGGCACATTTGGAGAGCATCAACCTTGAGATTGGACGAGAAACAAGTAAGTACCAAAAAAGGAACCCTTAGAGAAACGGTCACACACACACACATAAAAAAAATTGTTACTGGCACTTTGACCATGGGGCCATGCCCACCAGGCACGCCCCCATGCCCAAATGCCCAGTAACCAAAAAATATATATAAGCCGGCCACGGGGTCGTGCCTACCAGACACGGGGCCATGGCAATTCTGCAAAGAGGGTATAAAACCCTTGTTCTTCACTTTTTCAACACAAACCACGACCCGTTTCTCTGGAGCAGCCGGTTACTGCCCTTTTTCTGCCGATTTTTGACAATCTTCCACCCAAATCCGTCAACAAGGTATGATTCTAGCATCATATTTGGTTAGATTAGCACTTTTATAACATCAAAAGTTTGAGAAAAATCTAGGGTTCTTGAACTAGACCCGTGCCAATCCCAAATTTTTGCTTAGATCTTGTTACTAGTAGTTAGTAGAAGTGTTTTGAAAAGTAAATGACCAAACATTGTTATAAAAATCAGATTGTTCAAGCAGTTCTTCATAAACCCTCGTTCACAACCGAAAAAAGTTAAAATCGAAGGGGTAAACAAGTGTTTTGTTCAAAATTGATGCTTGGGGTTTGATTTTCGGGGTAAACCGCACATGATGAACCAAAAATTTTGAATTTTTTGAAGTTGGCTCGAAAACCTTAAATTTTGGGTTAACAGGAGGTTTACCACGGGGTCGTGCCCACTGACTACGGGGACGTGGGCACCCCAGACTTTAGACACGATGTAACAACTGCCACTAAAATCAATAATTAGGACGATAATTAGTCAATAAGAAAACCTTAATTGAGACACCCAATTAATTCTGCACTAGCCCTAAAATTTTCAAAACAATTGGAATTAGGATCAGGACCCCTAAAACTCGAGGGGGGCAAACCCTAGTTGATAATTATCTAAAATAAAACGTAGCTATGTTCTGATTGGCTGGATTTTTGAGTCACCTAAGCTATACCCGAGCTAGGCAGCCTATGAATTAGACTGCTTAGCTTACGGACCGTAAGGAGGTTAGGCATACGGTCCGTAAGCGAGTCTCAAAAATCACTATAAATAGCCAACATTGGCACTTAGCTTCTGTTGTTCAAACGTCGCACAGATTCCGTCTGTACGTCGAGTTATAGCTGTTACACTACAATTAAACACACACACGAATCACGAGGTGCTGCCGCAATCAGGGTAATAACTCGATCGCTATTACGATTCAACATCCGATCGATTATAACTATCCAACAATTGTCCGAGTGCTGCTCAAATTGAGCTTGTACTTTGATATTCATTGTGATTTCAACTTGAATGTTTGAGTGCTGTTCGAATTCGGACTATGCTCTATCATTCGTTGTGAATCCATTGGATTATTAAGTATCACACTTGATAATAGTTGTGAGGGTTTAATCTCGTGAATTAACGTAACTGCTGAATTAGTTACTAATCCCGTTTGTGTGTGCATTGTTATTTAAATTAGGTTAGCCGGCTAATCAGTAAAGCTTATACTCTGCTCATAAATCTGCAATGTGAGTCATTCTCTTTTTATCAACTGTTTTACAAAACTCCAAATTATTTTCAAAGTTATAGTTACAGGGATTAAGTCTTTGTAATCACCAAGTTACAGCCGGTATGTGGGGTTTTGTATACATTACTTGATAATCTTCAACATTGGGACAGCCAATGGGTGATATGACCATAATCACAGACACCACTGGACAGTGGGCCAATGGGTCGAGTGATAAAGTACCGTGGGTAGTTGGTTTGATATCAGAAACATTGTAATCGCTCTTAATACTGTGAATTATAACAAATGTGTCGTTTTAGTAAAATGGATGATTCACTCAGTATTTCCCCGCTGACAAAACCTTTTTCAAACATGTTTCAGGTGATATGATGTGAGCAAAGAAAGAGAAGTGCCGTGAAGCACTCCCAGCTTAGAAAAGTGGCTCAGTGTAAATAAATAAAAGAAACATGTTTTGAAAATAAGGATTTCCCGGAGAAAACACATTATTGTAAATTATGGGATTTTATCCCTCAGTTATAAAACAGGCAGTTTAAATTATTGAAAGATCCTGTTTTAAAAAGACTTCCGCTGTCGCTTAAAATTTAAATACCGCAGGATTTCTGTCCCGCGGCTCCTGAAACGGGTCAAACCGGGTCGGGGGCCGTGACAGGAAAAGGTGGTATCAGAGCCACTGTTTTAAGCTTACTGATTAAGCTCACTGTTCTAATTAATTTAAGACTATTGAAAAACAATTAGGAAAATTTTATTTGTCATTCTGTGAATATATGCTTATTAACTGACTAATTGTTAAAATTACAGTATGGGTAAACAAAAGATTTCTGCTATCTACCGTAAATTAGATAGTACACCCAAAGAACAGGGAACCTCTTCCTCCAAATCTCCTGTCAAGTTAGAGGAAGGAATCTTTGTCCGTAAGGCAAATTATGAAAACCCACTTACACCGGAGAAAAGGAATTTGATTATTAGGAAGGGTCAAGAGAAAAAAGAAACCCCAAACCAAGAAAGTGAGGTTTAACCCGAAAATTCAGGAAATTAACAGTAATCCACAAGGGGAAAATAACTTAGAAAAAAAATGGGCAAATCTGTATCTGCTCGCTACTGTAGCAGAAAATGCAAATCTTTAAACTCTAAATCTAGGAATAAGTACTTCCCAGTAAATAAATAAATAAATCTGAGTGTGTTCGGTTTGCTGTTATGTTGTACAAATTGGTGTGCAATAAAAATGTTTATTTGTTAAGCTTTGTTCCAAAGTTTTAACTTGACATTTTTGTGCATTTTCCATATATGCTACACAGCATTAGTGAGCTATCCGAGGCATTTCAGAACCTCAACCTCTATCCTATGCCAATTGAAGTCTCCCACAACTTCACTGGTTACATTGCTGACATAGAGGAACCTCTGGAATTCCAAGCTCCACCGCTGGAAAAAGCAAAACCTAAAAAGAGGAGAAGATATGTAGGGTGGCGAAAGGTGCGCAGAAGGAAACCTAGGAGACTCCCTAAAATAGAAACTCCTGTGAGTGTGAGCAAGGGAAAGGAAGTAGAAATCGGAGAAAGTTCCAAACCAGCAGAAATAGGGATAGACCTAAACCAAAAGGAATAGAGATCGGAGAAAGCTCTAAACAGCCTGAGGAAATCACGTTCCAGGACGAAATAGACCGCCTACTGGATAATTGTGATATACTAGAGCCTATCAACGATAATCTCTTCTCTTATCCTGCTACAGCCCAATTCCCAATAAACCTAGGACCAGCTATTCCAGACCCACTAGTTCACACCCGACCATTAGGCCAAATGGAGGAATGGTGGACCAATGACTGGCAATTCCAAAATATAGTCAATAGTCCCTATAGTTTTCTCCCACAGTTTGATCCAGAACCTATCCCTAATCCGCCAATGAGCTATGAAAATTTAGCTGAACTGCGTCAGTTTGGTGAAGAACTGATAGGCACCGGGAATAGGATCCGGGAAATGGGGGAGCAGATCTCTTGGAAGTACGACGAGAGGGAGCGTCGTTACTGAAATTGCCAGTAAACCAAAAGATAGGATGGGTTTGGAGAAGTTTGTTTGTATTATAACTAATATAGTAAAATTGACTTTGTAAAATGGGCAATAAAACAATGTAAGATAATCAGTGTGTATTGAAGCAGGTATAATATATAAAACAAAACAGAAGTCGAGGCATCGACAATTTTGGCTATGCTTGCATGTTATACTGATCTATGTGTTTATCTGTAATTTTATACTTAGACACTAATAATTTCTATTAATACTAATTAGCAGATGGAAAACGCTAATAGTGAACCAGTTAATGAAGTAAATCAGTCCGAGCAAAATCAGGAAGATCAATATTGAGCACTTTATTGCTCAAGGGATAGCCAATGCTATTCCAGAAATTGTGGCTGCTGTTCAGAAACCTGCCGAACCACAATTAATTCCTAGTAAACATACTCCGGAAGATAACGACAGTAACAGCATAAATGGAGGCGGCAATCATGAAGATCATGATCCGCAACAGGCCCCACTCCCTAAGAGAATGAAAGCTGCAACACCTGGTTGCACTTACAAAGAATTTCTTGCCTGTAAACCCGCAGAATTTGCAGGTAACGAAGGGGCAACTGCAACACTGCGTTGGTTAGAGAAAACCGAGGCAGTAATTGCAATAAGTAAATGTGCTGAGGAAGATCAACTGATGTATGCGTCAAACTTGTTCAAAGAAGGGGCGCTAGAATGGTGGAACACGGTGCTACAAGCAAAAGGAAGAAGGGTGGCCTATGCAATGAATTGGGAAGAATTTAAGAGTCTTGTCGAAAGAAAATTCTGTCCCGAATACGAGAAGGAACAAATGGCAAACAAGTTCCTGAGCCATCGTATGATAGGAGTAGACTGTCGAGGGTATACTTCGACATTCTTCGAATATGCGAGAGTGGTACCTTCCCTGGCTTCGCCAGAACCGGTACTCATTTCCCGTTATATTTGGGGATTAATCGGAGAAATCCGTAACATCGTTAAAGCTGCAAGACCACGCACGATTGACGATGCTGTGGAATTAGCTAATACCTTAACCGATGAACTAGTTCGTACAAGAGAAGAAGACCGTAAGAAGGAATTGGCTCAGAAGATTACCCAAGGATTTCGTACGGGTAATAATAACCGCTTTAAAAGAAGAGGAACAGGGCAATCCTCAACCCCGCCATTCTGCAGAAATTGCAAGAGAAAGCATTTTGGATGATGCTACATAGCCTGCAATTTTTGCAAATCAGTAGGACATAGTGAAGATAACTGCAAAAAGAAAGCCATAGTATGCTATAACTGTGGAGAAACCGGACATTACAAAACAGAATGCCCTAAATTGGTTAAAGCCGCAGATAATAAAGGCCAGCAAGCTGAAGGGGCAACTAAGAAAAATGCGCGTGCATTCCAGCTGACCACTCAAGAAGTCGAACTCATACCAGACGTGATAGCGGGTACGTTCTTAGTACATAACGTCTATGCAAAAGTATTATTTGACTCTGGTGTAAACTAAAGTTTCATTAATACTTCATTCTGCCAAGCTATTAACCTACCTCTAACTACCCTTAGGCAGATCTTTACTGTTGAAACGGCAGATGGAAATTCTGTCAATATAGACAAGGTTTTGCAAGAAGAAAAGATAGAATTGTTAGGTCATAAGTTTTCTACAAACCTATTACCTATGAATTTAGCTGGATTCGATGTGGTATTAGGAATGGATTGGTTAGTCGCCAACCATGCTCGAATCCTGTGTGATAAGAATTCCGTAGAAATCCGTACCCCCACAGGAGAAGTAATATCAATTTCAGGAGATAGACCTCGAAAGCCACTGAAATTCATTTCAGTAATGAAATTGGCTAGTTATTCAAGGAAACAAGAAATGGTGTATATGATTTCTGTAATCATTAACACTAAAAGTAAGGAACTCCAGGACATCCCTATAGTTTCAGAATACCCAGATGTTTTTCCAGAAGAATTACCTGGTTTACCACCTGATAGAAAAGTAGAGTTTAGAATTCATTTAATTCCAGGTACTACACCAATAGCTAAGACACCTTATCGATTAGCACCTACCGAAATGCTAGAATTGAAAAAGCAATTAGATGAATTACTAAGCAAATGATTCATACAACCTAGTTCATCCCCTTGGGGTGCACCAGTGTTGTTTGTGAAAAAGAAAGATGGATCAATGAGAATGTGTATCGATTATAGGGAATTGAATAAAGTTACAATTAAGAATCGATACCCATTACCTAGGATTGATGATCTTTTTGATCAATTGCAAGGAGCTAGGTATTTCTCTAAGATAGACTTAAGATCAGGATATCACCAGCTGAAAGTGCAAGAGGAGGATATACCTAAAACTGCTTTCAGAACTAGGTATGGTCATTATGAGTTTACAGTCATGCCCTTTGGATTAACAAATGCTCCAGCCGCATTTATGGACATGATGAATAGAATCTGTAAACCATACTTGGATAAATTTGTAATCGTGTTCATTGACGATATACTCATTTATTCCAAAAGTCAGGAGGAACATTGTGAGCACTTACATGCACTCTTAACATTGTTAAGAAAGGAAAAGCTTTATGCCAAATTCTCGAAGTGTGAATTCTGGCTACAAGAAGTGCAATTTTTAGGTCATATGGTGAATCGCGAAGGAATTCACGTAGATCCTGCTAAAATAGAAGCAATCACAAATTGGAAAGCTCCACGAACGGCTATGGAAATTAGAAGTTTTCTAGGCTTAGCTGGATACTATAGACGATTTATTAAAGATTTCTCTAAGATAGCTGTACCTTTAACTAAACTAACCTGTAAAGTCGTTAAGTTTGAATGGGGATCTAGACAAGAAGAAGCCTTTAGGATTCTAAAGCACAAATTGACAAATGCTCCAATTTTAGCTTTACCCGAAGGAACCGAGGATTTTGAAGTATACTGTGATGCTTCAAAATTAGGATATGGATGTGTGTTGATGCAACGCAAAAAGGTAATTGCGTATGCCTCTAGGCAATTGAAAAAGCACGAAGCGAATTACAAAACTCATGACCTAGAGTTAGGAGCCATAATTTTTGCCCTTAAAATTTGGAGACATTATCTGTATGGAAGTAAGTTTACTATCTATACGGACCATAAGAGTTTAAGGTATATATTTGGGCAAAAAGAGTTAAACATGAGGCAAAGAAGGTGGATGGAAATCCTTAGTGATTACGACTGTGATATTCAATATCACGAATGAATGGCAAACGTAGTCGCAGACGCCTTAAGTCATAAGTATCATGAAAAACAAAAGCGAGTCCGTGCTCTTAGGTTAAATCTACAATTAGATTTAATGGAACAATTGAAGAGAATTCAGGGAACGACAATCAAGGACGATGCCGAAGGAATGAAAGGTTACCTAAAGGAATTAGAACAAGGAAAAGATGGAATTTGGAGATTCCACAAGAAACGAATTTGGGTACCTAAGCAAGGAGAATTAAGAAATAAGATTTTAGAAGAATCTCATAAATCTAGGTATACTGTACATCCAGGAAATAATAAGATGTACCAAGATTTAAGAAATAATTTTTGGTGGATAGGAATGAAAAAGGATATAGCCGAATACGTATCTAAGTGTCTAACCTGCTCAGAAGTTAAAGCCGAACATCAGAAACCTTCAGGACTACTACAACAGTTAGAAATGCCTGTATGGAAATGGGAACTCATAACAATGGATTTTGTTACTAAGTTACCCAAAACCAGAAAAGGTAATGATGCTATTTGGGTAATTGTGGATCGATTAACCAAATCAGCTCATTTTCTACCAATGAAGGAAACCTTTAGCATGGAAAGGTTAGCCAAGTTGTATGTAGATGAAGTAGTATCCTTACATGGAGTCCCACTCTCCATTGTATCGGATAGAGATAGTCGTTTCACTTCCCGTTTCTGGACAAGTTTCTAGGAGGCAATGGGAACCTGACTCAATTTAAGTACTGCATATCATCCTCAAACGGACGGACAAAGTGAAAGGACGATACAAACAATGGAAGACATGCTCCGAGCATGTGTAATTGACTTTGGTGGTAATTGGGATAGCCATTTACCATTAATTGAATTCTCCTATAACAATAGTTACCATTCGAGCATCGAAGCTGCTCCATTCGAATTACTGTATGGACGCAAGTGCAGAACTCCCGTTTGTTGGGCAGAAATAGGAGAAAGTCAATTATCAGGTCCAGAGATTTTGCAAGAAACTACTGACAAGATATCGCAAATCAAGGAAAGACTGAAGACTGCTAGAGATCGTCAGAAGAGCTATGCAGACAATTGTCGCAAGCCGTTAGAATTCCAAGTCGGAGACAAAGTACTATTAAAAGTATCTCCTTGGAAAGGAGTAGTACGATTTGGTAAGAAAGGAAAACTGAGTCCCAGATATGTTGGACCATTTCCAATGATCCAACAAATCGGACCAGTAGCTTATCGGTTACAACTACCAGAAGAATTAACTGGAGTACATGATGTGTTTCATGTATCCAATCTCAAGAAATATTTATCAGACGAATCCCTGGTAGTACCTCTTCAAGATATAGAGGTAAATGAAAAGCTGAAATTCGTAGAGAAACCCTTACAAATAGAAGACCGGAAGATCAAGTTTCTCAAACACAAGCGACTAGTGCTAGTGAAAGTCAAATGGGAATCCAGGAGAGGACCAGAGTATACTTGGGAACTGGAATCAGAGATGAAGCGAAAGTACCCTCATCTATTTCAGTAAATCTCGAGGACGAGATTTTTCTTAAGGTGGGGAGGATGTAACAACTGCCACTAAAATCAATAATTAGGACGATAATTAGTCAATAAGAAAACCTTAATTGAGACACCCAATTAATTCTGCACTAGCCCTAAAATTTTCAAAACAATTGGAATTAGGATCAGGACCCCTAAAACTCGAGGGGGGCAAACCCTAGTTGATAATTATCTAAAATAAAACGTAGCTATGTTCTGATTGGCTGGATTTTCGAGTCACCTAAGCTATACCCGAGCTAGGCAGCCTATGAATTAGACTGCTTAGCTTACGGACCGTAAGGAGGTTAGGCATACGGTCCGTAAGCGAGTCTCAAAAATCACTATAAATAGCCAACATTGGCACTTAGCTTCTGTTGTTCAAACGTCGCACAGATTCCGTCTGTACGTCGAGTTATAGCTGTTACACTACAATTAAACACACACACGAATCACGAGGTGCTGCCGCAATCAGGGTAATAACTCGATCGCTATTACGATTCAACATCCGATCGATTATAACTATCCAACAATTGTCCGAGTGCTGCTCAAATTGAGCTTGTACTTTGATATTCATTGTGATTTCAACTTGAATGTTTGAGTGCTGTTCGAATTCGGACTATGCTCTGTCATTCGTTGTGAATCCATTGGATTATTAAGTATCGCACTTGATAATAGTTGTGAGGGTTTAATCTCGTGAATTGACGTAACTGCTGAATTAGTTACTAATCCCGTTTGTGTGTGCATTGTTATTTAAATTAGGTTAGCAGGCTAATCAGTAAAGCTTATACTCTGCTCATAAATCTGCAATGTGAGTCATTCTCTTTTTATCAACTGTTTTACAAAACTCCAAATTATTTTCAAAGTTATAGTTACAGGGATTAAGTCTTTGTAATCACCAAGTTACAGCCGGTATGTGGGGTTTTGTATACATTACTTGATAATCTTCAACATTGGGGCAGCCAATGGGTGATATGACCATAATCACAGACACCACTGGACAGGTGGGCCAGTGGGTCGAGTGATAAAGTACCGTGGGTAGTTGGTTTGATATCAGAAACATTGTAATCGCTCTTAATACTATGAATTATAACAAATGTGTCGTTTTAGTAAAATGAATGATTCACTCAGTATTTCCCCGCTGACAAAACCTTTTTCAAACATCTTTCAAGTGATATGATGTGAGCAAAGAAAGAGAAGTGCCGTGAAGCACTCCCAGCTTAGAAAAGTGGCTCAGTGTAAATAAATAAAAGAAACATGTTTTGAAAATAAGGATTTCCCGGAGAAATCACATTATTGTAAATTATGGGATTTTATCCCTCCGTTATAAAACGGGCAGTTTAAATTATTGAAAGATCCTGTTTTAAAAAGACTTCCGCTGTCGCTTAAAATTTAAATACCGCAGGATTTCTGTCCCACGGCTCCTGAAACAGGTCAAACCGGGTCGGGGGCCGTGACACACGAGGTCGTGCCCAATTACCACAGGGCCGTGCCCAGACCCCCTAATTTCAATTTTTCCATAATTTTTAACACGCCAAATGTCTTACTGGTTCTTTATTGCAGGAATGGCACCACACAAGTTCTTGTGATTCAAAACTTCTGAACTTGATTATCAGAATCGATTTGAAGTACTACAAGCAAGGCACGAGGAACCACATCGACAAGTGTGTTATGATACACTTGAAACTGTAGGGCAAAGGGAGAGATATGACGCTCTGATTACTGGTCCACTCTGTATCTTTTTAGAGACCCGGCTCAGATCAATCCATGAATACAACATTGAGTTCTTAAGCACGCTTACTTTCAACAAGAATGACCAGGATCTGTTTGATTCTGATGCAGTTCAATTCAGGTGTGGGGGAGAATGGTATAGCATTTATGTGGCTCGGTTCGGCGTGGATATTGGGCTATACACTGAAGAAGACACAGTCGAGCCAAACTTCACAGAAGCTGTCCGTGAACTCCCAGATAACCTAAGACAAGCTGCCTGGGCACTGATCGGGGAAGGCCACTATAATCCGAGTTCTATAAAGAGCACAAAAATAAGGGACCCTCTAATTCGATACATTCACCGGGTCCTTAGTGGCTCTTTATGCCAAAGAAAGGATAGTGGTAGGGTGGTGAACCTTCGCGAGCTTACTTGCCTCTATTGCATCGTGAATCACCAACCCATTGATGTCTCCCGCATGTTGTTAAGGAACATGGCTACCAATGCCACCGCCGACGCCCGAACACCGATATTCTTTGGAGGATAGATCGCCAAGTTATTCAAGAACTATATTAGGCGCACTCCGAGTGGATTTCATAAAGGAGTGGGCGTGAAACGGGCCGACCTTTCCTTATGCCGAAGCTTGAACGTTATCATCGATTGCAACAATGGCCTCATGCGCTTCAAAGATGCACGTGGCTGGGTGTGGAACCCAAACGACCCGGACGAGGTCCTTGCAATCGAAGATAGCCCCGATCATCCTCGATACTCCGGGTCCTTCCCGCGCTCCTCTTCTCAAGGCGGAGGAGATTTTCCTAGCCTCCACAATTTATATAATATCATGTAGGAAACACTCCAAGTGTCGAAAAACGCATATAGCTTGTGACAAAGATCAAGCAGCCGGATTGTGAGCATGGAACGCTACATCGTTAACATGCAAAACGATATTACATACATCCGGGAGCACATGGCGTATCAAGACGAGGAGGAGGAGGAGGAAGGCGAGGACATGGATTCGGATTAGGCAATGGTAGTGGTAGGCGACGAATCTACCCTTCAGGTTATCTCTCTGTAACCCTTGAACCATTTCGTATTTTCTGGGTTGCGTCCTGACGGACAATTTGCATCTCTAGACAATTTACCTTCCTGCATTTTCTTTCTTTTTGTGTTGGATTATTATATTGTGGTAGGATTATAACACAGGTACCTTGGGAGGCTTAGACATACTAAGCATAGTGGTCCCCAAGCCCAGAAAACAGAAGCCAAGCAACGAACCCCAAGTTCTTAACTGTCACAGACATTTACCACGGGGTCGTGCCCATCAGGCATACCCCCGTGCCCACATGTCTGATGAAAAATTTCTCTCCAGAGAAAGTGACACGGGTCGTGCCCACCCAGCAGGCCCCCGTGCTCACCATACTGTAAGTTTTCTGTTACATTCTGTTACTAGCACTTTGGCCACGGGGCCATATCCACCAGGCACGTCCCCGTGCCCAGTAACTAGTAACCATAAAAAAAAATTTATTTTTCCACACTTTTTACACATTTAATCCAAAAAGATCCTATTTGGGACACATTGAAGACAATGTGTAATTTAAGTGTGGGGGGATGTTAAAACCTTGAATCTTTTGTCCTAAAAACAAGCCTTACACAAAACTCTCCTTGGAAAACCGCTAATCACCCCAAACTTTTTTGTTAATTTTTTTTTATTTCTTTACTTTTTTTTTATTTAGTTAGGAAAAATAAGTTCTAAAAGTTATGTTTTAACTAATTTACACCTGATAGCGTCATGATAAAAAGAATGAATTAAGAAAATTATAAAAACGAGCGTAACAAATCTTTGTAAAATTTGATTATACATACACTTTTACACTATACCCTTTTTCCCACAAAAAAGTGAGTTTTGAGCCTTTATAGAGCATACAAATACATATATATACTAATTGCTCAATTTTTCGTTTCTTGTGTGAAAAGCCCGTTTGGTTCTTACAAATCTAAAACTTGGCAAAACAATACGTTCCAAATCCTTACCGACATAAAGTAAGTAAATGATAGAGGCATTAGGACTATACCTATTTTTTTTCTAAACCATTGTTTTTCTTTTCATCCCTTACCAAAATTATCCGCTTAGTTAAACCCCTTTGAGCCTTAACCCTTTCGTTTCTAAACCCGCAAAAATATAAACTTTTGCAAAAACAACCACCCACATCCACAAAACCTTTTATTTACACCCTTTATTTTTGTAAAAAGTTCGGTTATAAAATTACGAGTATGACTTAGTTTCAACTTTGGTTAAAAAAACAACAACATTAGCCGACGTCTTTTTTTGCTAAGCCACAAAGCAATGAAAAAACAAACACTTTCTACTATTTTCACCATTTTACCTAAAAACACCTACCCGAGCCAAAACATACCCTTTTAAAAGACCTCTTGTTATTTACGAGGATTAAACGTCAAAAAGGAGGAGGTTTGATTATTTGTCAAGCCTATAGTAGAAGTAAGTTCCACACCGGATCCGAGTGCTTTCACTTAAACATCTTCGGCCGAGTGTTGAGTGACCACTTGTGAGGTGTGTAAATTTGTATATAACTAAATAGAATTTTATAAAGGCATGTTATGCCCAAAACAAATAATTTTTCTTAAAATGTGTTTTAAATAAATCATGACGAATAAGATGGTAAATAAAATAAAAATAAAAGAAATTTAAAACTTGGATTCCTGACACTCTAAAGATAAACCAAAAACTTCTCTTCTACCAATTCTGTTTGGGTGTGTAAGCCACATTATAGAGTTTTGTTTGTAACAAGCAAAGATATAAGTGTGGGGGTATTTAATGTGCGTAAAATACAACATATAAATTACGTCAAATAAAGCATAAAATCAACCCCTTTTTCAGTACTAATGTTGGAAAAAACATGTTTATTTGTTTACTTTTAACTTACAGGATCAAAAGAGCTTAAACGATAAAAAGGAACAAATTAACAGTAGAATCCAACACAAAAACAAAGAGGAAGGATTGATACGACCTGCAGAACCCCCATCCACATCCAAAATAACAAAAACAGAAGCTTAGGCACGGGGCCGTGCCCACCCGGATTGGGACCGTGCCAAGACAAGATTCCCTGTAGAAAAAGACAACAACAAAAGACAAACTAACATGGGGCCGTGCCAAGTCAACATGGGCTGTGGTAACTCTTGGATTCGCAGAATCTAAGATAGTACAGCAAGTACACTCACCACGGGACCGTGTTCTGTCACCACCGGGCGTGTTAGTACAAGATCTGACATCTGCACTTAATGAAGGGAGAGAAATAGAAGACCACAGGGTCGTGCCAGGAGGGTACGGGGCCGTGCCAGACCTCTGTTTCCTACTATAAATAAAGGTGCTTGGTTCAAGTGAAAGACATCCTTGGCAAACCACTACTCTCACATTTGCCATCAGTCCACCACCAATACAACACCAACACCCACCACCACCATCCATCTTTCATCTTTTAAAGTGTGTAGTAGTCTCGGGATCCAAGATCGAGCATAAGAGTTCTTGTCAATCAAAGGCTATGCTTGGCTAAACTCTTACATCACTTGGTGAAGACAAATCTTTTGTATATTACTTTTGATTTCCAATCTTTGGCAACTTTTAATCGGGTATATATTAATGACTTTAATAACTAGTTTTTTTATATTGAAGGTGACTTTATTTAATCATTTCTTCATGTTTTGTTGATTCACTCATTCGTGTCTTTACGGTCTATATAAAGCACGTTAACTTCGTTGAAGGGGGTTTGAAGGGTGTTTGGGTAAAGTTCTTGCCTCGTTCAGTGTAGAGATCCTGCGAGGACCTGATTCAAGCTTATTAGGACTTCCCTTGAGGCAGATAGCATCAAATCAGGGGAAGTAAGAATGGCTTGTAATCCCTTATAACTTAACTACTATTAAAACTTTATCCGGCCTTGCGGGGTTGTATCCCTGCCGACTCAGACCAATATTGTCGAGGGTAACGTCGCCTTCACAAGAGGGGCTTACCACTTTTCGCATTAATAACTTATTTAATTATCTTTCAATAACCCGATCTTGCAGGACTGTATCCCTGCTGACTCAGACCAATAGGTTGAGGGTAACATCGCCTTCACAAGAGGGGCCTACCATTATAACTAAGATACTCTCTTAAAAAGCATAAAGTGCGGAAATCATCAAAGGATACATAAAAGAAGAGTTGGAACCAAGTGATTCCTTCTTGTCTATTTGTTTTTCCTTCCATTCCCATTTTTATTTTTAATTTATCTTTTAAAACTTTCAAAACTCTTTTTATCAAAAAATTGGTTAGATTAGACGTTAACAATAAGCCGGTATTAAAAGCTCTTGTGTCCTTGGACGACCTCGGTATCTTACCATCACTATACTACGTCTACGATGGGTGCACTTTCCCTAACGTGTGTAGAGTGATAGTATTATATCGTGTTTTATAAATTTAAAGCTTGATCACAAGTAAAAAGTGCTTAAAAATATATCTAAAATTTACACCCACACTTACCCACGTCAGGTTCCGACAATTACTGTGCATCTGCTC
The DNA here is from genome assembly GCF_002127325.2 of Helianthus annuus. Lineage (NCBI taxonomy): Eukaryota > Viridiplantae > Streptophyta > Magnoliopsida > Asterales > Asteraceae > Helianthus > Helianthus annuus. The sequence continues at coordinate 128,422,781 of NC_035440.2, forward strand.
ATTGATCCTATTATATATTTGTTAAGATGGAGTGCAGGGTTATGATTTGTACATGTAAACTTCGATATCCTTTACTGTCTCACTGACATTCCATTTCTTTATTCTTCAGTATTCAGTTAGTCAGGGCAAAAAATGGTGCAAATTATGCAAAAATTTCATAAACAATAGTCCTTCCAGAATTAGAATTAACGAGCTTGGACAACGTCACAAACATAACGTTACCATAGAAGTCTTCCGTGTTTGCATATGAGTCAAAGACATGACTATTACCTGCCGGTGGAGGTGTGTGATGGGCAGAAGTTAATGGGGAAACTTTCAGATGAACACCATTGTTAAATGTGTTCTTCTTCACTGCCAATCTTTTGCGGAGAACCGAAGAGATTAAGTTTTAAGTGATAGCGATTCCTGTTGCTGTAACTCTCAATCTGCGAAAGAGACAGCATTAAACGATTACCATAGGAGATAATGGTTGAAAATGTGAAATTGATACCGTAATCCTACATGTCTTGCTTGATTATTTAGTGTTTCGTTCTTTTGTGGAAATTAATTTTGAAATTGATTCATCACAGGTTCTTTAGTTGGCTGGAGATGCAGAAAAGAGCCTCACGGGGAAACCATGAAGATCCCAAAATTAATGGATTCTATAATGTATATTTTTTGTTGTGAAGGAGGTTTCTTTGCTTGATTCAGGTGACTAGGGAAAGCAGAGCATTTTTCAACTTGAACAGGTGATTTATTATTTTTTATCAATTCCTGTATAGCTTTTATATCAGTTAGATTTTGAGTTTCTGCATACATGATTTTTATTTTTGTCTTCCTTATAATTTTTCAGGAAATATCTTTATTAAGTCAGTTCCATCATGAGAACATAGTTCGATATCTTGGAACAGATACGGTATGCAATTCTTCTCTCAATGTCTTTCTGATACAAACACTTAGATTGAGTTAAGATCTCATTTTTTGTGTAGTGTTGTTTTGATTTTTCTGAATACAGTTAAGGTGTTCTGATCCAAATGTAATAAGTTATTGTTGTTTATGTATTCTTTAGCTTGTTTATGAACTTGATTTGAAAGAAATTAAAAAATTGATAATGATGAAGATGAAATCATGTTCACAACGAATGTGATGGATATAACTGCTCCTCGCTTACAGCTACTCATAAGATCAATTATTTATACATTTTTTTAATGTATGTGGGTATGTGCTAATAAGATGCAATGATTTTCAAGATGCTGGCAAGCTATATATCTTGCTTGAGCTCATGACTAAAGGATCATTGGCAAGGCTCTACCAAAAGTATGAACTGCGCAATTCCCAAGTGTCAGCTTACATAAGGCAGATATTGAGTGGCTTAAATTACTTGCATGAGCGGAAGGTGGTTCATAGGTATAAACCTTCTTTCATTTTGGTACTATGTTGAAGTTGTATACAGTTTTCTTATTTGAGTTCTATTACATGTTCTAGGGATATCAATTGTGCTAATATATTGGTTGATGCAAATGGATTTGTAAAGCTTGCAGATTTTAGATTGGCAAAGGTAGGAAGACACATTGTTTTATTATCCCGTTATCATTTTTTTCATATAATGCATATAAATTGAATTTATCTAAACTTTACAGGCAACCGCATTGAATGACATTAAATCTTGCAAAGAGACTCCATATTTGATGGCTCCAGAGATTATATTTATTTTCTTAAATTTATTGTCTGATTGCATTGTTTATAGGTGAATGAATTTGATTTAATGTTATTAAATTGTTGGTGACAAACAGGTTGGGAATGCTTTTATTCAGCAGTATTATCATATACTGCACCACTCACCGGGCTGGTTCATCGTTTTTATCAGGATATTAGTAAACTTGGTCGGCCCGAGGAAGATGGTTCTATGAGCATAACCACTACTATGGATGTACGGTCTCTGTTAAATCTTTTTTGTTCATAATACATGTGACAAGGGTATCTGTTTTTTATTTTTAAAGTTTGTAGTGACATGTAGGCAATCAATGCTAAAATCTTGTCACTTAACTATGGCGATTTCAAGGCTGAGATCAAATCCGTTGATGCTCAAGAATCCCTAAACGGTGGAGTCAGTGTTCTACTTGTTGAGAAAGTTGTGCAAACACGGGTGGTTTTTAGAAATGAAGTATTATATGCTTTTGGGATTGTTTATGTATGTACACACATGAAAATGTTAATTGTCATTTAGTTATGAACTTATGAAGTGATAATGTGATTACGCTGTTATGTTCAGGTTGTCATCATTGAAGAAAGTGCTTCAGTTGTACAACATGGTAGGACTATTTGAAGATATGGTTTTCTTGCTCCTCCCAATGTTAAAGACTCAACATCTGCTACTCCAAAGGTCTGCCAAAGCCAAAGTCTGCCAAAAGAGAACATCTGCTTGAAGATAAAGTCTGCTGATCAAAAGGTCTGCTAAAGTGATCCTCTGCTGATGAAGATAAAGTCTGAAGAAGCAAAGGTCTTCTATGGCTCAACAGATGTTAAAGACCAACAAATGATATTCAACAGTTGCTGCTCAACAGAGGTTATCAATGTAACAGTGCTTAGGCTAATAGCAGATATTAGGAGTTTGTTAGGCTGTTCGATGTCGTTGTCTTAGTGAAGTCAGTTTAAATGCTTCAGATGTTTGATTTGTGTACTAAAAACAGAACAGTGCTTGTACTGTTCTATTTATCACTTTCCTCTTGACATTTTGTACGAACAAACTAGGAGTGATCATGTTGAGGGGGAGTTTGTAATTCTCATGCACACGTAAACATTGTAATTGCAATCTTTATGAAAGCATGATGATGAAAGCATTCTTCTCATTGTTGTGATTTAAAAGTTTATTATTCCGCTACAATTCCATTTCTGTTTTATCTTCTTCCATTGTTATCATCTTAACTGTCACAACAATCAAACTCGTATCCTAACAGTTGATATCAGAGCTTGGTCAATCAAATTTGATCCCAGCAAATCCTGCTGAATTGGCCAATCAAAAGCATTAAAATGTTTTCAGAAAATCAAAAATCCATCGTTAAAAATAGCTTTGATTGAAAATTTCTTCAAAAATTCTTAAAGTCTGTTCAAAACCACTGTTTTTAAAACCTCTGCTTGGCTAAAAATTCATCCACTGCTAAAAGGTATCCTTTGTTCTCATAAACTCTATTTATCCTAACCACTGATGTCTATCCTCTGATAGACTAAAATCAGCCACTGTTCATAACCTTTGATGTCTATCCACTGATAAACTAAAATCAACCACTGTTCATTCCACTGTTCCCAACCTCTGTTGCTTTCCAACAGATGTTTCCTAACAATTGTCATCCATTATCCCTAACAGAGGTTGCCACGTAGACAAATGTTAGCCATCAGATCTTTAAAACAGATGCCATGTCAGCTTTCACTTTTTCACCCTATAAAAACCCCTGTTCCATCCCCAAACAGAGCTTACACTGCCATCTCGAATTCGTTGTTTAATAAAATGTGGTATGAATGGTTTTCTAAAAACTACATGTGTTTGCACATACTTTCAACCAGATATCACTATTTAAAATAGTAGTTCTCACTTTTTACAATGAAAGGTAGTGACTACTTTTGATTATTTGTTTAGACTAATTATTTCTTTAGTTGTAAATAAGAGTTCAAATGAATCAACACACAATATTTGTCAGAATAACTCATGACTGTTTTAATATTAATCAAACGAAAAACTAAACTAAAAATTACAATATCTATTAAAATGTGGTATGTATGAATTTATAAAAACCACTTGTATTTGCACACGGGTATCAGTACTAGTTACTATTATTTTCTATTTTCTTTTCTCTATTTGCATTTTTTACATATTTGTTACCTTTATTATTTCTTAACAAACATAATGACTTTTCTCATACTTTCCATCTAAGAAGGTGTACGAAATGTTATATTTTTTTTCTCCAAATTTCAAACACAACGTTATGACAAAAGGTACGAGTATTTTTCAATTTTGGACAAAAAAAATATCAATTAAAATCGTTGTCCTCAACTTCTTAGGGGACGGGGCCCATCCGGGTAACCCCTTCCCGGGTTCAAACTAGTATCAGAACAGCACCGCCACCCATGAGGATTAGGCAGTCGGGTTTGGCTTGCCACAAGGGGAAGCCGAACCCATTTGATGTTGATTGAGGCATGAGTTAAGCATTGGGATTTGTGGGTGGGGTTTGATTGGTTAAGGGATTTGACTTTATTAAAAAAAATAGTTTATGACAAGGGTAAAGCGTCACAAGTGTTCAATGGCTAATTGGTAGTTTTTAAGATTTTTAATTTGACGGATTTGATTGGTCGGGGCAAAGATACTACCTTTGAGTGCCCCTTCCCCATTATACCATTCTTACAACGACTCCAATATCGAAGACTTGTTAAAGTAGTTTGTCAAGTTAAATAAAATTCTGGATGTTAATGATCATCGAGCTTGTTTGAAATCATTTGTGTTTTATCTGGTTCGTCAATGAAACTGCAATATGCGAGTGGAAACAACGACTATGGAGCCAGTACCTCCAAAGTCGACTCATCTCCTGGCAGTGACGGATCCATGATTTTTTTTCATTGGGTTCCATTTTTTATGTTAGATTTTTTTCAAACCAAACATTAAAATTTTCGGGTCGGTCATCGTAGTCGGGTCGGGGTCGGAGCTAGGAAATAACGTAGAAACATTTAGTGGACATGAAACCACTACATTATTAAGAACCATTTAAGAATCAAGTTATCAAATTGTGGTGATTAATAGGTTGATTACCAATAGCTACCTAAACAACACAACTACTTCACATAACTTCAAAATTTTGTTCAAGCTTTTTTTTAACGCCACTATATGTTGAAAGTCTTATTTGGTAATTAAATGTGAAATAAATTCATTCGGAGACATTAAAAATATCATTTTAAAAAAGAAAATTAGAGGATCAATGGGTGGTTGTGGTGTTTTAAAACACTAGTTTAATTTTGATGGAAAAAATAAACTAAAAAACAAGAGATGTAAGGCTTGAACTTATGACCTACTTGTTGGAAGACAAGGAGATTTACCACCTTACCAGCTTTGTTTTAAATGCTATGGGGTCTAACTAATTTATTTTATGGGGTCCTTGAAAATTTTAACATACCGATTCTACTATTTTTCTAAAAAATATTGAGGTCCGTGAACCCCGACCCGCATCATTTAGGTCCGCCCTGGTGAGACAAAATTTGGTTAGGGTGAAATGTTTTGAGACAAAACAGTTTGGGATATAGTTTTGAATCAATAAAAAAGTTAACCGGTTTAGATCAATGAAATTTAATTCATTAACCTTTATTTTTTGATTTTGGATTTGTCTTTGGTTAACTCATTGGGATTGATTATTTAAAAATAAGTAGTGTAAAAATTCATTATAAAGTGAAAAATGTCCAAATAAGAATCATGTGGAAAGGATAATTTTGTCTACAAGAAAAAAAAAAAAGAATATGTACCTGCAATTCACATGCTATTTTCCCTCTCCCTCCCCCAATTTTTTAAATGTCCATAACTTTTGTATACATCATTTGTTTCTAAAAAAATCATACCATAATTACGTCATTTGTTTCTAAAAAAAATCATACCATAAAATCGAGCGTCTGCTTATCTTTAATATGAGTACAATATTGTTATACTTTAAAAAAATCGAAAAACCAGTTGCGTATTACACAATAGACATGACCTAAAACACAATGGAAAGTAGCCAAAAACATAATCGATGACAAAAGATAAAAAAAACACAATGGACAACAGACTAAAACACAATCAACATAACGTATAACACATTGTGTATCAAACTAAAAAATGCAATCGAAGGTAGACTAAAAACACAATTGATGATAACAGATAAAAGACACAATTGATGACAGCAGATAAAAGATATAATGGACAACAGATTAAAACAAAATGGACAACAGACTAAAAACACAATGAACAACAGACTAAAACACAATAAACAACATATTAAAACACAATGGATAGCAGATTAAACACATTGTACAGAAAACCCAGTTATAATACCATCTTCATTATGTCATACATTGTGTAATAGATTCTGATAAAAACGTAATTGATAGAACCCAAATTAACATTGTATTAAAAGTTTTGATAATAACACAATGTATAGAAACCCTAGTAAAAACGTAATGACCAAAAATCCAGCTGAAAGACACAATGAGTAGAACATTTAAGACAATGCCAAAAAACGTAGTAAAGATGAAAATTTTATTATATTTTTATATGGCAATATCATAGTCATATTAAAGATAAAAAACGATCGTTATTATGGTGATGTTTTTTTAAATATGTCGTATGAACAAGTCATGGACGCTTTAAATTGATTTTGGGGGAGGGGGGTTGACATGTGCCTTGCATGTGGAGAGAGAAAGTTAATAAATATAAGATTTCATTTATGCCCTTCCATTATATTATTTTTCCTAAAACTAATCTCAACACCCTAAATCTAAGATCAACGGTCTATATTCCTTCTTACTCTTCTTATTTAATTTACCCTTTGTATATGATCCTAATCCAACTTATTCGTATAGGTTGGACTTTAATTTTTTAACAACGAAGTTATATATCAAAAGAAGAGGTTTAGGGTCAAATACAAAGGGGTCCCAAAAATAAGAAGTCGTACAAAGGGTATCAAACGGACTCTGATTGACCTCATTCAAGCGGTATTGGAATCGTCTCATTGAATTCTATGATGTGAGATTTTTGGTTTTCACTTTTAGATTTATAGGTTGTAGATTTTAGAAGTTTTACACACAAGTACAATATGTCAAGGGTATAAGTGTAAGCGCAACATGCGCAACGAACTACAAACTAACTTACCGGTGAAATCTTCGACATGAAGGACTTCAAGTTTCCTTTTCTATATTTGCGTCATTGTGTATTTTTTGCGACTTATTGTATTTTTTTTCTTCAACGTTGTGTTATATTTTTCGTCATTGTGTTATATTTTGCTTGACATTGTGTCATGTTGTGCGATTTATTGTGTCTTTGTATACTTCTTATATTTAGAAGCTTTTGTAAAATAATTTAACCCCAAACGAAAATGCATTTAAGTTTTACAATAACTTGTTTTCACGATAAAATACTTGTAGGGGGATAGTGCACGATCCTCTCAACCGCCGGAGTGATCTCACTCCGGGAGCCGCTATCCGACCAAGCTAGCTCCGCGGTGACTTCCCCATGTCGAGTTCTTACCATGGGCAACATATGACACTCCCAAGACTCGAACCCGGTATCTATGAGAAGAGGTGAGTGTCGGTGGCCAACTGGACTACCCCAGTTGGTTAAAAACCAACATACTATAAAATACTTGTAAAAAAATGCTTGAAATGCCTTAGATAATTTTGTTCGAATATTAAAGAGTCTACCAACATTTTCAAGCTTACATTGGTCGATTAAAAACAATACCTTTATTCGACCGTTAAGCGTTATACATTATTAGTTTCTAAGATATTACGTTTTATATAATCTTTAGTTAAATGTTTGAGAAAAGCAAGAACACAAAGGAATCTTGGAACATCGGTCAGTTCAAAGCTACTTAGGTACTCGAGGATAAAATAATACAAGCACACCTTACAAAGCATATTCTCTCTTTCACCTATACATTCACCATCACTTCGGTTTTATTCACCATAATTTGAATATATTAAACTTACGTTGATCTAAACCTTGAATATATTAAACTTTCATTTATCTAAACCGGTTAACTTTATGAAAAAAATGTTATAGGTAAATGGTAAAATTGATTAATTTTTAATAAAACCATGGTTCTTTAGGCAGCCAAATAGATAAGATTTTTTCACGTTAATGTTTGATAGTATTCCATACATCAAAATGGAAGGTATGTAAATGGGTAACAAGTTGAGTCGTAAGCCCTCTTAAACAAGTAAACTGAGTTTAAAAAAAAAAAAAAAAAAAAAAAAAAAAAAAAAACTAAATTCATTGATCTTAAGATCATAATATTATCATGCATGACTTACAGAACCCAACTAACTATCTCCCCATCCTCAACAAACTGGACGATGATATAATATAAATTATGCTTCGTTATGTATTAAAATCTACAAATAAAATGTTAAAAAAAAATTATCAAGCTGAACCTTATAAACATATAATATAAATTAAAAATGTTAAATTCTATTTTTCCTGCATAACACGCTTTTCAAATTAAGTTCCCGACATAAATAGTAAACTCTGGTAGTTTGATATGACCCGCAGTCGCACCCTGAGAATATATGCTTCAGTTCTACTGTATCACTATATAATACCTAGAGTTGAGGTTATCATATATCCAAGTATTATGCAAAGATATCAATGTCCTCACACAAATAGAAATCCTTAAACTATATGTTGTTTAAAATCGAGTAAATTGATTTTTGACTCCCTGTATTTTGTATTTTAGTTGCTTTTACCACCTAAGTCCAAATAATTACAACTTGAAAAATTGAGTACTTATGTAGTGTTTTTATTATAAACTAGGTTTAAAGAAATTCGCCGCGTTGCGGCGAATTTCTTTTGTTGTTTAGTGTGTGTTTACATGTGTTTTGAAATCACTACGAGCGTGTTGCGAACGGAACTGCTGACAAGAATAAAAAGAAAATGTAGAAAAAAAAACACTAAAAGATAACCGAAAGAAAATCAACCAAAAAAGTTGTATGGTAACGATGTTATTCGTATGAAACCCGTGGTCAGAGATGAGCAAATTGTTCTGGGTACCGATACCAAATTTGCCGAACCGAAAGATCTTAAGTACCAATTCGGTACCGACTTTTGGCGTTCTTGGTACCGGTTCACTACCGTTTTTTACCTTCATATACCGGTACCCTAACCGGTATTTTCGGTTTCGGTATCAGTACCGATTCTGTATCGGTTGGCACTGAGCTCATCCCTACCCCTGAAACTAAAAAAGAAAAAATTAAAAGTTGAAGAAAATTAACAAAAAAAAAGTTGTACGATACCGTTGTTCATACGGTAACCGTGACCAGGGATGAGCAAATGGTACCGGGTAGCAGCACTGAATTTCCCGAACCCAAAGATTTCCAATATCAATTCCGCACCAACTTTTGGCATTTTCTGTATTAGTGTCGGTTTTACCTTCATATACTGATACCGAACAGGACCGTACCGGTATTTGCGATACCAGTACTGGTTCGATACCGGTTGACACCAAACTAATCCCAACCCCGATATTAAAAAAAGGATTAAAGTTAAAAAGTAAAGAAAATAACTATTATTATAATATTAAAATAATAAAAGTATTAAAAAAACTCTATATTATTATAATATTAAAATCACTATTCATTTCAATTCGTTTATTAATATATAGTAAAGTAATAATGAGTAAAATTAATAGTGAATTGCAAATTTTGTCCTTTCGTTTATCTTTAAAATTGATGAGTTTTATACTTAATCTTTTAAAATCTTGCATGGTTTGTTCTTTAGCCACAACCTAGTTAATTTTAATTGTTAATGTTATGGGTCATTTTCTAAGCATACATATCCTGACCAATATCCTGCCTTTGTTTGTTCGCTTGTGACCAGGATGCTGGAAGAGGATATTACTGACATCTTGGGTAATATCCTGAGATTTGTTAATTAACCACGTGCAGGTTGAAGACTAAGACTTACCAACGGTCGAAAGGACTAGCCCGAAAGACCAGGTCTACAACGTTCAATGAGGGAATATCCGGTGGATCCCGCAAGTTTAGGATAGTTTGTTGGTTTATCTTTACTATAAATAGATGTGGCGGATCAGTTTAAGGCACACACTTTTCCACCAACACTTCCGTACACTTTTGCTTTCTAGCTGCTAGCAACCACTACACACAAACACTTGTATTCAAATCTCATTGTAACACTTAGTTGATCCGCACCACATCCTGCACTGTATCCTGATATTTGAAGCAATAGAAGAACAAGGCAGCTGCGATTGTCAGCTCCCGAGGTTTTATGCCGGCGATCTAGATTGATCAAGGGCTTTCCTCGTACATCTCGTGTCATTTACTTTACTTTCTGCTCATTGTTTGATCAATAATACAGCTCGATATCCTGAGCCGTATCCCGAATACTGTTTTCATAAACAACTTAGCAAGCACATTTTCAACAACACTTTCTAGCACACTACCTCACTTAACTAATTTGATCATTAAATTGCTTAGGTAATTTTTGACCAAAACAATTTGGCGCCCACCGTGGGGCAAGTGGTGCTTTCTTTACTAAAAATCTTTATCAAATCGCTAATCAGTTTTCTGTTTTCAAAACTTTTTGCCACATTGTCCATAATGGCCTCAAGATCAAACATGAGTTCCTCTACTGTGTCTGCTATGACTTCTGCTGCTACTGGTCCAGTGCTTCCACCACCTCCTCCAAGGATGCAATCTTCTTCGCAACCTCAGGACGTTATCCCTACCCGGACTGTTCAGGGATCTGCTCCGATTTTGGCTTCTAATGATGAAATCCTAACCTTATTTGGGAGTGTGCAGGAACAAATGAGGCAGCAACAAGAAACAAACCAGATGCTGTTGAAGGAGATACAACTCCTGAAGTCCGGCTCGAGCAGACCTGCTGAGGATATCGTCACTCCATTACAGCCCAGAGCTTTGAACTTTAGTTCAGCCGTGTATACTGAGGATAATAGGGGGAATATTGTGCCTAGCCTCCCTCAGAATCCTACTCCTGAGATACCCTCCTCGGTTAGGATGTTTACCGTGAGGAGCTCGGGATATGTTTCGGGATATGGGAAGAATCCTCCGACCGATAACGTATCTAATAATAATAATGCTATTACCACTAACAGTGTTGGATCTTTGCAGGATACAACTGTAACGTCAGAATTATCCAGGGAGCTTCAGAAATTAAAGGATATGATATCCAGTGTACCTGGGGTGGTGCAGCCAATTCCTGAAGTATCCCAGGATAGCCACAGGATATCTCGGTTCGTGCATCCTATATGTGATGCTGAAATCCCAAAAAGATTTCAGACTCCGAACATGAAGCTTTACGACGGAACCACGGATCCTGAAGAGCATATTGCCCAGTATAGGGAAAGGATGGAGATCGACCCTATCCCTCCAGATCTCAAGGAAGCCTGCCTGTGCAAGGGTTTCGGTTCTACTCTAACAGGATCAGCCTTGAAATGGCTGTTAAATGTTCCTCCGCATTCGATTACATAATTTGCCCACTTAGTCAATTTATTTAATAGTCAATTTTCTTGCAGTCGGAGTTTTGAAAAACTAACCAGTGATCTTTACAGGATAACTCAAGGACCTCAGGAATCCTTGAGGGATTATGTGAACAAATTCAGTCGAGAATCCTTGGATATCCCACATCTTGATGTTGCAACAGCTGTGCAAGCCTTTAAGATGGGGTTGCAAAAGGACTCTCAGTTTTATCAGGATCTTGTAATGAATCCCTGCAGGAATCTTGACGAAGCTCGTAACAGGGCTCTGAGATATATTCGATTGGAGGATGACAAGAAAATGCAAGAAAAGATGAATGCATCCTCAACATACGAATCGACTAACAGGAAATCAGAATCCTCATATAAGCCATATCGCTCCAAGCCATACGGTAGAAATGACAACAAGAGAGTGAATGATGTTGAAGACGAGGATCCTGAAGAGTATCCTGAGTTATCTGAATATTGTTTTTCTGTTAATATACCTGAACTAATGTATGCTATGCAGGGTCTGGGAGATAAAGCCAGATGGCCTCGGAAGAATCAACAAAAAGCTGATTAGAAGGATAAATCCAAATGGTGTGCCTTCCATGAGGATTTCGGACACATTACGGAGGATTGCATTGCTTTGAGGAAGGAAATAAGTTATCTTCTGAGCAAAGGATATCTAAAAGATCTCTTGGGAAGAAAAAAGAATAAAGGACAGGATACTGAAAAGGATCCTGAACGAGCAGCCTCACCACCCCCGGATGCCAAGATAATCAACTTTATTTCGGGAGGATCAGATATTTGTGGGACTTCGTATTCGGCGGCGAAGAGACATGCAAAAGAAGCTAAGGCTGAGAGGGGAGACATACCTGTCAAGATGACTACCCTCACAACCGACAAAATGATCACGTTTGACGCTGATGACAGGGATACTGCGCAGGATCCTCACCATGATGCTCTGGTAATAACGTTATATGTGGCTAACCATTTTGTACGCAGGATATTGGTTGACAATGGCAGTTCCGTCAACATAATCCAACTGGAGACTCTGAAGAGAATGAATGTGTCTCCGATGGATATCACTTCGAAGTCTACTGTGCTCGTTGGTTTCAGTGGAGAAGCTAGGAACACAGTGGGAGAGATAAAGTTGCCCGTATATGTCGAAGGAGTCAACAAGATGCAATGTTTCTGTGTGATGGATTCTCTATCCTGCTATAACATCATCCTCGGAAGACCGTGGATTCATGATATGAAGGTCGTTCCATCAACATACCACCAATGCATTAAGATTCCTACCCCTTGGGGAGTTGTCAAAATCGATAGTGATCAGCAAGAAGCGAAAGAATGTTACTCATCCTCAATGAAATCCTCGGCCAAACCAAGTCCAGCATAGCAATTAAAGATACGGGCCCAGGATATCGTGGAGACTTCGGAGCAGGATGTGAAGAAAGTTATCCTGGACCAGGATAATCCTGATATCTCGGTGCTCGTAGGAACCAATATCCCTCAGGATATTGAAGAACAATTAACTAACTTTCTGAAATGCAGGATGTCTACATTCGCATGGAAGCATGAGGATATGACAGGTATATCAAAAGACATTATTACTCACAAGCTTGGAATCGACAGGTCATACAAGCCTATACAACAAAAGAGAAGGAAATTCGCCCCTGAACGGAATGCAACTATCCAAGAGGAAGTTGAAAGATTATTGAAGTCTAGAATGATTAGAGAAGTCAAATTCCCTAGATGGCTAGCAAATGTGGTAGTGGTTCAAAAGAAGAATGGGAAGTGGAGAGTTTGTGTAGACTACACAGACCTGAACAAAGCTTGTCCAAAAGACCCATTCCCTCTGCCTCATATAGACTCGATGGTGGATGCCACTGCCGACCATGAAATGTTAACCTTCATGGATGCATCCTCAGGATTCCAGCAGATTCAAATGGAACCTTCAGACCAGGAGGATACTGCTTTCATGACACCAACAGGTATTTACTGTTATACTGCTATGCCCTTTGGTTTAAAAAATGCAAGTGCCACGTACCAGAGATTGGTGAACATGATGTTCAAAGACAAACTGGGGGACACCATGGAAGTGTATATCGATGATATGGTGGTGAAATCTAAAAAGGCCGAGGATCACCTCCAGGATATCAAGGGAGCGTTTGATATCCTGGATCAATACAACATGAAGCTGAATCCTGCTAAATGCCATTTCGGAGTGGGGGCAGGAAAGTTTCTTGGATACGTGGTGACAAAAAGAGGGATAGAGGCGAGCCCGGAGCAGATTAAAGCTATCTTGAATATAAAGTCACCCTCGAATATGAAGGATGTTCAGCGGCTGACGGGACGAGTGGCAGCCTTGAATAGGTTTATTTCAAGATCCTCGGAAAAGTGTAAAGAATTCTATGATATCCTAAAAAAGAATAAGAAATTTGAATGGGGCGAGAAGCATGAAGCAGCCCTACAGGACTTGAAGCAGTATCTCTCAACCGCGCCTCTATTGATGAAACCTGAAGATGGCGAACCATTATCCCTGTATCTTGCAGTATCAGGGAATGCAGTAAGTGCAGTACTCGTAAAGGATCATGAAGGTCAGCAGTATCCTGTTTATTATGTTAGCAAAAGTTTGTTAAATGCTGAAACTAGATATTCTCACCTAGAAAAACTAATATTGGCTCTAGTAATGGCATCAACAAAGCTTAGACATTATTTTGAAACACATAGGATTCATGTTAAAACTAATTATCCTGTTAAGAATGTGCTTAGGAAACCGGAGATGTCGGGTAGAATGGCTAAGTGGTCGGTAAAATTAAGTGCCTATGATTTAATATATGAACCTAGAAATGCAATAAAGTCTCAGGCTCTAGCAGACTTTGTGGCTGATTTCAGTAGTGATATTCAAAATGAAGTAGACCTAGAAGTGCAACAACTAGGAGAGAACTTAGAATCCTGGACGTTATATACTGATGGTGCATCTAATGTAAGGGGTGTAGGTTTAGGTATACTACTAAAATCGCCACAGGGGGACATAATACCCCAGGCTGTTAGATGTGAATTCCCTGCTACTAACAATGAGGCAGAATATGAAGCTTTAATTGCAGGATTAGAATTGGCTAAGAATATTAATATCAAGAATTTGCAAGTATATGTTGATTCCTTGTTAATTACTAATCATTTTAATGGATCCTATGCAGTCAAGGGTGAGAAACTAATTGAATACCTCGGTATTCTTAAAAAATTAGCAGGATATTTCGATATTTTTACACTTGAACAGGTACCAAGAGAGGATAACGCCGAAGCAGACGCATTGGCAAACTTGGGATCATCAATCAGGATACCAGAAGGGACCCCGATACCGATATTACATATCCTGTATCCTGCAACGGATCCTCAGCATAAGGAAGTAGCAAGTATTCAAAATCCTGGAGTGATGTATCCTGAAGAGGATCCTAAATCCTGGACAACTCCAATTATGAGATATCTCAAGGAAGGACATATCCCCGAAGATGAAAATCCTAAGGCATTTAGGATGAAGGTATCACGATTCACTATTATAAATAATATTTTATATAAGAAATCTCTTGCAGGACCATACTTGAGATGCTTGGAGGATACTGAAGCCAAAGAAGTACTTCGGGATATACATGAAGGGGATTGTGGTAACCATACTGGGGGCAGGTCATTATTTTCGAAAGTATTAAGGACAGGATATTATTGGCCAACAATGAGAAAAGATGCCGTAGAGTATGCTCGAAGATGTGATGCATGTCAAAGACATAGTAACATAATGCATCAGCCCGCTGAACCGTTATATCCTATTGTTTCCCCTTGGCCATTTATGAAATGGGGCATGGATATAGTAGGAAAATTACCAAAGGCCCCGGGAGGAAAAGTCTTTATGCTAGCAATGACGGATTATTTCTCTAAGTGGGTTGAAGCTGAAGCCTTTGTCCAAGTTAGAGACCAAGAAGTAGTATCCTTCATAAAAAGGAATACCCTGACCAGGTTTGGGGTACCAGCTGAAATCATCTGTGATAATGGGTCCCAGTTTATAAGCAAGAGGACCACTGATTTCTGCAAGAGTTGGGGGATCAAAATGATAACGTCCACTCCAGTACACCCTCAAGCGAATGGGCAGGCAGAATCCTCAAACAAGATAATTGTCAACAATTTGAAAAAGAGACTTGGGGCTAAGAAGGGAAGATGGGCAGAAGAATTACCATTTGTCCTACGGGCTGACAGGACAACTGTGAAGAATGCTACTGGGCAAACTCCATTTTCCTTAGTATTTGGAGTAGAGGCAGTAATCCCGACAGAAATGACAATGCCCACTGTAAGATCTAACCTAAGTGATCCTGAGAAGAATCCTGAAGCCTTGTGTCAAGATTTAGACACTATAGATGAAAAAAGAGATGCGGCAAGGCTAAGGATGGCAGCATATCAACAGAGAATATCCAGGGCATATAACAAGAACATTAGGACCAGAAGGTTTAAGGTTGGAGATTGGGTGCTAAGAAAGGCTTTTCAGAATACTACTAATCATGCCGATGGCAAGCTAGCCCCAAAATGGGAAGGACCATACGAAGTTGAATCAGAAGCAGGAAAAGGAGCGTACAGACTCAAGAATATGGAGGGGGATATGCTACCAAGGTCCTGGAATGCTATACACCTCAAGCTCTATTTCAAGTGAGTTGAGAATTTAATTTCTAACTCAGGATGGTATGAATTCTACCTTTTTTAAATATGTTTGGTTTAATTTATTCTTTGTAACCCAATACTGACTTAAGCATCGGAGGGGTGTTAGCCAAGCTAACACCCACCTTAGTTTACAATTGTTTTGCAAGATATGTTTCAGGATGTAGCTCCAGGATATGTGCTCAGGATAACTCGAAAGATTAGAGGATCGGCCCCCTCTCTCACGTTTAAGGGATACTGATCCCTTCACAGGTTTAAAGGTATTCACCTTTCTTTCGAATTGGGTTTAAACACCCCGCCTGGAGCGCAAGTTATTCAGGGATAGTTCAAGGTGGCGGGACCAGTCCATGTAAAAGTGGCTGACAATTTCGTCACTGTTGGCTATATCCTGAATCCTAAAGGTATATGAGGATTGATCACCCTCTCTCACGAAAGGGTATTTTCATACTCTCTAAGGTTTAAAGGTTTTCACCTTTCTAAGTCTTGGAGTTTATACACTCCCGCCTGTAGCGCATGAAAATTTGGGATTTCCCCAGGATATAAGGGATTTATCTCCAGTACACCTTTGGGTTTTGACCTTGGACATAAAAAACTGCTTAAACAATGTATTTGAAGGCATTGTACACAGGGGACATTCCCATTAAGGTGGTGGTGCAAAAGCTAAAAAGATAGGATTTGGAACTAATGCACTAAGTACCTTGCACAGGGGACATCTTTATGGGAAGAATGGCAAAGGGATTGAAGTTTGATAATAGGTTTATATCCTATCTCTGGTATGATCTTTCCTTTGTAAACATCGTTTAAGTTTTTAAGTGACATTATGTTTTATAAAAAGGACAAATATCCTCATATATTCTGAAAGTATCTTTCAGAATATTTGATTAGGGTGTTTGAAACTAATGATGGTTTGGAACTGTGATCATTTAAAAACTGGTTGTTTATCGAAAACCTTCTACAAAGTGAAGCGATGTTTGTAAGTTCTATCTAATAAAAAGTTTACAGTATATTACTGAGCATACTGATCAGGATATTAAGATAACAGTATGGAATTTTTGCAAAGCTAAAATTTATACTTAGAAATATAAAGAGATGAAATTATTCTTTGATAACCGAAGGTTTCATCCTGAAACCCAGGACCCATCCACCTTCGGTTATCGAATTGTTTAGATACGGAAATGCAAATTGTTCTTAGAAACATAAAATTGTTCGAGAAATTCAAAGGAAATAAGTTCTAGGGGGTAGCTCCTTCTTGGTCCATAGTGGTTTCAGCGGCATCCGTCTTGGAATCCGTCCCAGCATCCTTCTCAGCATCGGTTGCTTTTTCGGCCACCTTGGAAGATTCATCGGCATTTGATTTGGAAAAGGTGCCGCCGAGGTTCTTTAGTTTGGTCTCCCAAGCAGCAACATCCCAGGAAGGACAATCAAAGCCTAGTGTTTTGGCTTCGTGAGCCATCTTCAACCTGGCTTGAAGGAGAGAAATTACGACGGAACTTTTGAGGCTCTCCCGGTAGCTGACCATATCCCGTTCGTATTGCACATGGGCGGCTTCTAGATCGACCTGGGCTTGAAGAGTGGCTTGGTTGAGAGCAGCTTGATGTTCTTGGGTCATAGCTTTGTATTTCTCCTCGTAATGACGAGATTTGGCGGCCACAATCATACCTTGGTCGGAGATCGTGACTTCTGCTTCCTTTAATTTAGATTCAAGTGTCTTGTTGAGCTTGCAGGATTCTTGATATAAGTTAACCAAATGCTCGAGACCCTACAAAAGTAAAAAGATAGATATTAATGTTGATAAACCTTTGATAGTAATATAAATTGCAGGATATGGTATGAGAATACTGACTTGATTAAGAAAAGAAGTCATAAACCCGCTAGCTTCAATGAACCCGTGCTTCTCGTAAGGAAATGTGTCAGAAATGACAGGGGAATCAGGTTCTTTCCTTTTGCGGGAACTTGAACTCCGGGGTTTGGTGGCCGGTGAAGGTTTAGGTATGACGATGGCCTTGGAGCTGCTGGGTTTGGATGTAGCTGTAGTTTTGGGGTTAGGCTCTCTCTTGACCTGGATCTGATCAGAATAGCTGTCCAATTCGTCAAGGTCAAAGACTTCAGGGATCTTAGCTGGTGCTGCATAAAAGGGAAAAGTTTTAATTTTTATTCTTATCACTATACTATTGTGACTAATTATTCTGAAAGAAATTCTTACCAGACATCTCAGATGATGAGTATTGGCTGGAACTCGGGACGTGTGTGGTGAAAGTTCTATCTATTGCAGGTAACCGGTAAATGGTATTGATTCTCTCTTCTGAATCAGCGCTAGGGGGAGCAACTTCCTTAAAGTTCACTGCATAAAGATCAAAAAGGAGGGTATTAATAAAAGATAACAATTAAATGGTCTGTGAGGATATTTATGATCCTACCGGTGGTTAACCACTCCACCGAAAGGTTGGCACCCTCGGCAATGGAATCTCGTTTGACAAAGAAAAATTTGTGTTGCCATCCGTCTTCGTTTTTGGTGGCTTTGAGAATCAAGGGTTTGCTGGATGTCGAAAAAAGTAAAAATCGGCTAGAGCCGTGGGATCGGAGACGATAAGCGATAGGCAAATCCTCGATGCAAAGGTCGGAGCAGTGGAGATTTTTGATTTGGCTAAGTACAATCAGTACTCTCCAAACCATGGGCATGGTTTGAGCAAAAGAGATGCCGGTGGTTCGAAAGAATTGCATCATGAATTCAGGAAAAGGGTACCGAAGACCTAGTGAAAAGGGATATGCCGGAAAACAAATCCATTCGGTAGAAGAAACATCCGATCGGATTGACCGATCGAATGACCTGAAGACTGTGCTGTCGGGGAAAGCGCCGGAAGCTCTTAAAGCTGCGATGTCCGCATTGTCAAAAGCGCAGATCTCCTTTTCGGGATTTTTAAGGAGATTCTGCTGAATGAAGGTCTCGCTATCCATTGCAAGTGAAATGAAGTAGATTGACAAGAAGAAAATTTGAAATGAAGAAATTACCTGAAGGATCTGTTGGAGATATCTGCTTTTCAAACAAGAAGAGAGAAGATATAGGGGCATCGTAACCTCCATTGAGTAAAAAACGCGTTGGAAGTTACGATGTGATCTTGACCGTCGCTTTATTTTAAATGCCATGAGTTATGGGATAAGGTTTTCGAAATATATCCGTTGGATTGGTACACCAACAGATATATTTGGGGACAATTGTTATGGGTCATTTTCTAAGCATATATATCCTGACCAATATCCTGCCTTTGTTTGTTCTCTTGTGACCAGGATGCTGGAAGAGGATATTACTGACATCTTGGGTAATATCCTGAGATTTGTTAATTAACCACGTGCAGGTTGAAGACTAAGACTTACCAACGGTCGAAAGGACTTCTTCTCCTCAAGACTCGGACGAATTTGTTGAAGAAGAGACGTTGAGCCCGAAAGACCAGGTCTACAACGTTCAATGAGGGAATATCCGGTGGATCCCGCAAGTTTAGGATAGTTTGTTGGTTTATCTTTACTATAAATAGATGTGGCGGATCAGTTTAAGGCACACACTTTTCCACCAACACTTCCGTACACTTTTGCTCTCTAGCTGTTAGCAACCACTACACACAAACACTTGTATTCAAATCTCATTGTAACACTTAGTTGATCCGCACCACATCCTGCACTGTATCCTGATATTTGAAGCAATAGAAGAACAAGGCAGCTGCGATTGTCAGCTCCCGAGGTTTTATGCCGGCGATCTAGATTGATCAAGGGCTTTCCTCGTACATCTCGTGTCATTTACTTTACTTTCTGCTCATTGTTTGATCAATAATACAGCTCGATATCCTGAGCCGTATCCCGAATACTGTTTTCATAAACAACTTAGCAAGCACATTTTCAACAACACTTTCTAGCACACTACCTCACTTAACTAATTTGATCATTAAATTGCTTAGGTAATTTTTGACCAAAACAGTTAAGTAGAGAGCAAATTGGTCTTTTAATTTATTTATTTAAAAACCATCTAAATAATTAAAACATAACAGATATATATACATAGGGTAGGTTCATTTGAAAAAGAAAATAAATTGAGAAGAAAAAAACAAAGGGTACAATTAATTAGTCATAAAGACTATCATCCTCCACACTAAAAAAATTTTCTGCACATATCAAAATTTATCCTACACGTTTTGAAATTTATCCTACACAGCTCGTAATTCATTATACATACCTCGTAATTTATCCTACATTTTAAATTAATTTTTTTCTTCTTTGAAAACACATATTTTTTTGAAAATAAGTTATAAATTTAATCTAGTTAGCTATTAATAATCTATCTAAGTTTACCAAAGTACCCTTATACTAATATTAAATACTAAATTAAATGAAGTAAAACAAAGTATTCTTATTGGTTAAAATTTCTTCTTTTATATTATTACAAAAAAAGTTCTCATTTGAGCATTTACTATATACATATCCATTAAACTGCTCCTCTCAACCACCATCAACATCGCACCCCCATCTGACCACCTCCACTAGCCACCACTTCCACAAGTCTGTAACCCAGTTAAAAGACACTGAAACCATACCCGTCAAACTATTATCTCTAACACTCAAATTCTGCAACTCATTCAAATTCAAAAAGTCGGGTAACGGCCGGTAAACATACCCCCTGAAGCCAAACTTTAGTTAATTGTGTCATCTTTAATGATGGCAGCCGAGTAAGGAGATTTTGGAGCTCCCCTTGTCATTCTCTATAGTTAAAAGGAATTTAATCTTTAAATTCTTTGCAAGCACTGACGGATCAAAAAAATCCTATGGGTTTACCTTTTTAAAGTGGTCAAATTTTTCACAAACAAAAGTTAAAATTTTCGGATCATGCCTGATAAGATTTACTTTTTCCCCGTTGCAACGTACATACCAACACTTTAGTTAAAACATGATATTGGCGGAGTCAGTGAATTTTCTTTTTCTACAAAAAAAAAAGAAATATTAATGAACATAGATATTTCACAAAATGTTAATATATTTTTGAGTTAAGTGCCATTTATAGGGCTGCAAACAAACCGAACGAACACAAACAAGACCTTGTGCATGTTCGTTTGTTAAGAAATATATGTGTTCGTGAACCATTCACGAACACTTATCGAACGAGATTTTATGTTCGTATTCGTTTGTTAAGGAAATGAATTTGTTCGTGTTTGTTTGTTAATTTTAGGCAACGAACAAAACGAACGTTGATGAACACAAATGACCACAAACTAATGTTCATGAACACAAATAGAAACAAACGAACACAAACAATCGTTCATGAACAGAATATATAATACACTGACAATTATTAGATATTTAATTTGTCGGCATTTTGAAGAATTTAAATAAATATAAAAACAAAAAACACTAATGAACTGTAGTTTGTCCACTTTTTCCATCACCGCCACCAGACAACAACCACCTGTAACAACCAACACCCATCACCTATTAAATATGTTTTGAAACATCAAGCCATTAGGGTCAGCCATTTGTATTCACCGTATAAAACCCTTAATAGCCGTCTAAACAATCATTATCGCCATAGAAACAGATGAATCCATGCTTAAATCCTAATACATCTTAAAGATTTATGTTTTCCCAACACCCTTGGAGCCTGTAACGGATTTGATAAATGGTTTTTAAGCGGTAGGTGGTGGTGTGCATTCTTGGTATTAGACGGAGCAAAGGAAGGCACGCTGTTGTTCTTTAGTGAGCGGAGGAGGTGATGGCGCAAGGGTTCAGTGATTGTGCAGTTCTTCAGCGGTGGTTATTGTGGTGGTAGGAATGCCAGCGATGGTGGGGGTGGTTGTCGGAGGTATGTGTTGCGGTGATGATGTAGTGTTAGAGAGAGATGGAGAGAGAGACACAAAGAAAACTGAACACACACACATAGAGAGAGAGAGAGAGGAGAAAGGAGAAGATGGAGGTGGCATATGGTAGCGACGGTGGTTGTGGTAGTGTTGATATAGAGAGGGGGAAAGGAAGTGAAAGAGATTATGTATGTATAATAATAATAATAAGAAGAAGAAGAAGAAGAAGAAGAAGTAGTAGTTTAAAAAAATCTTGAGTAAAATGCCATTTTTGTCCATAAGGTAACTGTGTTTTTTAATTGGGGTTAGTTTTTTCACTAAAATGGCATGTTACGAGAACGTCAGGGATAAAATCGTACAATTTTGAAATTTGGCCTGTAATGACAAAAATTAACAAACCACGAGGACGTGAATCACACTTAACTCTATATTTTTTTACAAAATTAAATTAAACTTTAGTTTCTGTCAATAACCTTATCGGAGCCATCTTTAGAAGCATACTTTAGTTTTTATAAGTTATTTGGAATTTTCTTTTTGGAATTATGATTTTATATTAAAATTTGTAAAAACCTTTTACCAACTTGTGATTATGGTTCGGACTAGCAACACTTTCTTGATTATTAAGTTGGTGCTCTCTACAATGAAGCAATACTTGGTTGGTACTCTCTAGTAACACTTACTTGCAAATCAAGTTGATGCTCTCTAGAACTACTTGTTTGATTAAGAAAATTAGCCTATTTAATCGAGAAAACAAGTTGGGAGGCTGCTAGGATTCAAACATGTGACCTTAAAGACAAAGAGACAAGAGGTTTACCACAAAAACACTTTTGAACCTGTTATTATTAATTCACTATAATAATATTTATGAGTTCACTTAGCAAAATTGGTTTATCATCTATACTAAACTTTTCTAAAATCAATGGGTTCTCTTTAACCCGGACCCATACAACTTGGGGGGAAACACTCTTATAGGAGGGGATCATAGACATCCTTCTCATATGTTACAAACTTTTCCCAAAGATAGAGTGAGAATCAGTGAAACCAAACACAAACCTCGCAGACTATCTTATTTGAAAGAAGGTTTCAATTTACCAAGTTGGTTACTCCATTTGGAAATGAAAGGAACATGCTTTAACAAGAGTTTTAAGGTTTTGAAGCTTAGTTCGTTCCTTTCAGATTAAGGTGAGAATCACATAGAAAGTTACATGTTTTTATGTTTACGAATGGAATTATTTTTATGGATGTTGATCCTAGATAAGATGCTCTTTGACTAAGTATGGCAATAGATTTCAACAAGTATCAAAGGACAGTACTTGTGATATCATCATATTTATGGCCCAATGCTCGTCGAGTAATGTTCGTAGAGTGTAACTTGTCCAAGCGAGAGTTCGCGGAGAATGTTGTTAGGATCATAGGATTCAAGTAGTATATCATGTATGGATATGGAAACATGAAAAAGGGTAGTCGCAATCGATGTGTAAACGTTTAAGAATCCGTAGCAGGGGTTTACCTGATGTCGAGGGTATAGCTGGTTGTACGCAAGTTATATATAGTTAAGTTAAAGTACGCCATTTGTCAAATGGAGATGTCACGTGGATATATCATCCATAACAAGAATTTACCATAGAAGAATGGTTGTCGCACAAGTTTATAGTGTTAAGATTCATTGAAACTTCCGTCAAAGTTGTTGGGCTCGCCCACACGCGAAGGAGGAATAGTTCACCTTGATCCATGAACTTAGATGAGTTTGCGA